>NC_136114.1:14429045-15031275 GCF_965212315.1 Lampetra planeri
AAGCAGTCCTGGGCCTTCTCCCTCAAGTCAACTCGGACTTGTGCACATTCAGACACGCATGTGTCTTTGCTTCTACTTAAAGGGGAATGGTGTCGCTGTGGTTTGTGCAGTGTGCTACAAACCCGGTGGCCCGAGTTTGAACCCGGTCACCCGATTTGGAATCCGGCTCAAAGCCAACATCGGTGATGAATGCCTGAACCGGCCCTGGCCACTTCCCTAGGTCAACACGGCCTTAAATGAGGATTTGGTGCGGGTGGTTAAAACTCAGTACTGGGGAGACAAAGGCGGTCGCGCGTGTTGCGAGCCACCCATCCCATCCCTCTTGCTCCGTGTCGACATTCATAGGTGCTACTCGCGAACTGCACTTGTCCAACAGCCTGTTAAGTCTATCCGATGGGAGGTGGGGCCTTTGTCTTTTATTTACATTTAAACTGCACGCCCAGTAGCCGCCCCGTCGAGCTCACGTTGACGGCAGGGCCCTCCTCGCCGTGACGTCTTCGAGCATTCAGCGTCAATTAACCCACGGCAGCCAATTAGAGCGAGAAGCAAGGAGGGTGTTTGTGTGCGTGTCGGAATCACGTCGACGACCCCGTTAAGATGAAAGATACTTTTGAAGGAACACGACAACAACATTTGTTTGAAAAGTGCGTGCAAAGAAACATGGGGAATCTTCTTGGTTCTTTCGGTAAAGTCACGTAGAATGGAAAATAATAAAATAATAAAATAAAACATTATAAAATCATTCTCACGACGTTTCGGCCACAACGCAAGCAGCCGTCCTCAGGTGAAGACCAGGTCTGTCGGGGAGACAGCTTGCGTTGTGGCCGAAACGTCGTGAGAATAATTTTATTATGTTTTATTTTATTATTTTATTATTTCCATTCTACGTGACTTTACCGAAAGAACCAAGAAGATGAATCCCTGCAGTCGCGAAAGCTTTCAATCGAAATTTAAACATGGGGAAATTGACACCTTGGCATTGCGCTTAGAGGCGGACAGAGGAGGAATGCAAAGAATATCGGAGATTGGAGACCCAACGCCAGCAGTGGATTGAGCAAGGGCTGGCTAGCACTTGCATGCGAGTGTCAGCCGGGTGAGACAGGGGGAAGGGATGATATTTTTTCTTGTCTCCGTAGCTTCCCTGTGTTAAAAAAACCTTCCACCAAACAATTTGGTTGATTATTTGATGGATTTTTTGTTGTTGTTGAGAAATATGGCGAAGTGGAATAGCTGCTCGGGTGATTGTGTTGGTTATTTTGAGTGAAAAAAAATGTCCAATTTATTTCGGGCTAAGTTATTGAATATTCGGGGGCTGATTTCATCTGAACAAAAACACAACAAATGTCCCAACTTAATTTCGCACTCCTTTCCCACTCTCCTCAGATTCTCCATTCGAGGTAGAGAGGTGGTGAGTGTGAGTAAATTACGGAGGGATCAGCAAGGAGCGAGTGAGAGGAGAGAGATAGGGGTGAGTGGTCGGTGAGTGAGTGAGAGAGACAGAAAGGTGAGCGGTGGGTGAGCGAGAGTATGAGGGGGGGGGGGGTGTGAGCGGCGGGTGAGTGAGGTGTGTGAGTGATAGAAAGACGGGTGAGTGTTGGGTGAGAGAGAGAGGGGTGAGTGAGAGTGAGACAGGTGATGAGTGGGTGAGTGGTGGGTGAGTGAGAGAGAGAGAGGGGTGAGTGAGAGTGAGACAGACCGAGAGGTGAGCAGTGGGTGAGCGGGGGGGTGACAGAGAGACAGGCAGTCGCGTGACAAGCGTGGGGGGGGGGGCAGGGGGGGTGCCTTGCCCCCCCTCTTCATGGCCAAAGCAACGGGTTGGTGCTTCCTTGACAACCATCAAGAGATGTTTTCAACAACATATTAATCAAGAACAAAAAACAATTTTAAACGCGGTGTAAATACACTTTATCATGGAAATCCTTTCATTTACGTCCCACATTTTAATTTAATTAGGGCAGTAATAACGTAATCTTGCAAAGAGGTACTGTGGAGCTGGTAGTCGCTGCGTTCTTGTGTTTTGGGAAGACAGCCACAGCCAACACTGAACCGGACCTGGGCCCTCCCCTAGGTCGACTCGGCCTCAAAATGAGTACCGTGGTGCTGTCGGTAGTAAACATCGCCACTGGGGAGACAAAGGCGGCCGGGCGTTGGTGTGACCGCCCATCTCCTCGTGCGCCATGGCACCCTTCTTAGGTGCTGCTACTCGCTAACGGCACTTGCCCTGACATCCTGTTAATGCTATACGGGGGGTCTTTGTCTTTGTGTGCGTGCGTGTGTATCCAGGTCGCCTCTCAACCGATCGAACCGACCCCCCTCGGTCTCAACGCGAGAAATATCGGGAGGAGGAACAGAAGCGAGACGAAGAGAGAGAGGGGGGAGGGAGGGAGAGAGAGAGAGGGAGGTCACTTTGACCTCACACAGCCACGACCTCTCTGCGCCTGCTGCTGCTGCTGCCACTGCCGCTGTGCGACGGTGAAAGCGGAGGAAGCATTGGGGGGGGGGGGGAGGGGTGAGGGGGGTGGTGTGGAGTGTGTGGGGTTGGGGGGGGGGCAGCCCTGCCCGTGAGTGAATCTCTCCGAACCCTCGGAAGACAAAGTTGCGGGCGAGAGGGGGCAGGGGAGCGGCGACGAGGTGGTGGCGCGGGGGACAACACGACAATAAAAACACGCCACCCTTTAGCAACAACAACAACAAACAACAAACAACAACAACAACCGACGTCTCCAACCAAACCACCGCGCCACCCCCTCCCCCCCTCCCCCCGGCACACAGCCCCCCACCCCCCCCAACGGCACCATAGCCTCTCGTGGCCGGGGCCCGGTGGCGGGGGCCTGCCCCCCCACCACCACCCCCACTCCCTCCTGGGCGGGGGGGGGGATGGCCCCCCAGGGCCCCCCCGGGGATGGGGGCTCGAGCGGAGGACGAGGACGCGGACGACAGCGGAGCGGAGGGTGGGGGGCGGCGCGGGGAGCGGGGGGGCCCCAACGACAAGCCGCTGGACAACGACGCCGAGGGGGTGTGGTCCCCCGACATCGAGCAGAGCTTCCAGGAGGCGCTCGCCATCTACCCGCCGTGCGGGCGCAGGAAGATCATCCTGTCGGACGAGGGCAAGATGTACGGTAAGGAACGCCGCCGCGCGCGCGCGCGCACCCCCTTTCCCCCCCCCCCCCCCCCCTTCCGTCCCCCCCCCCCGCTGTCCCCCCCCCCCGCTGTCCCCCCCCCCCCGCGCTGCCGCCCACCTCCTCCCCCGCCCGACCCCCGGCCCTCCATCGGTACACCGCCGTGGCGAAATGTTATTTCCCTGAATGCTGAAAAAATTAACTCTGCGATTGTAATTGATTGAGATCACGCAGCAGCAGCAACATCACCCCTACCACCCCCCCCCCCCCCTCATTGTGAAAACCAGTCTTGAGACTCCATTCGGCTTTCCTGGACGCCACGGTGGCAAGATGTTAACTACCTCACCTGGTATACAAGAGGTTGCACATTCGATCCCGACCCTGACGATGCCCTCGTGGTCACGTGGATGTTTCCCCTCTGCAACGTGTGCGGTGGCGGCGAGATGTTAACTACCTCGCCTGGTATGCAGGAGGTCGTGGTTTCGATCCCGACCCTGACGATGTCTATATATTGTACTTTGCATCTCTCTCTCTCCGTGCTCGCATGGATTTTTCTCCGGGTCCCTCTGGTTTTTAGAATCAACGTCACGCGTTTAGAGTATTCGGCTGCTATAAATGTACACGTGACGATAAGCCCACTCCGTCGAGCTCTCATTTGTCATGGCCAGCTCGCTTCTGAAAGAGAAATCTACGTAGTTCACTGTGGGCCTTGCCTGGTAAGTAAAATCGTCACAATTGTACGAGATCAGAGCGCGTGTCTCGGTGCACAGACCCAGAGCAGTGCTGGGTATACGGAGGGATGATCGGGGGGTGGGGGGGGGCGATTGGGGGTGGTTGTCACTCCCCCGCCCACCCATGCTACTTGAGACCCCACAAATTTGTATTTTGTTGATATTCCGCAGAGGCAATGCATGGCACGTTTTGTTGATTAATGAATGCGACGGGGTGGTTGTGGGGGGATATTTTGGGATGGCTGCCCCCCCCCGCTCCCGAACTCACCTGGGAGGGTCCTAGATCCACCTCTGGCTACTGGCGCCACCTGAGATGGCAAATCCCGAGTTGTCGCCCATCTGAGTAAATGACGCCGTCGCGCCGTTGATGTTTCTCCAACACGTTGATGTTTTTGGTTACCGTGAAATGTGTTTTGATACCTCCGAGTTAACTTCTTTTTAATTCGACCCAAAAATACTGATCACGCTTGCGCACGGATTGTTTCGTGGTTATTGTGTCTCTCGCGTAACGCGCGCGGAGTTTGTTCTTGCGCCGATTTTCCTTTGCGTCATCTTTCCGTTCTTCAGTTGTCTTGAACGGCATCGCCGTCGGTTGCGATTCCGGCGGCTGAGGGTCACCCTCAGAAAATGAGTCTCGAGTCCTGGTCTCTTGAGTTCTCGCCTGGCCGACCATAAATAAAAACCAAGGGGTGAACCTTGACAAACCTCGAATCTGAGGTGTTGATGAGGGACCGTCCTGTTGCTATCGATAAAGACACGGACGGATGTGTTATGGGGGGGGGGGGCGGTGCAAATGGGACATTTGTTCCACGGGCCCAAGAACTCCAGAAGGACCCCCCAAGGGAAAAGAAAAAAGATAGTTTTTACTTAAAGAGACGTGAAGACAGTTTTTCAATTCGCTTTTTGTAACAATGACTCGCGCGTCAACCCGCCAGGAGTTTAGGCAATGATCTCTTCCGAGTCTCGGAAGCTAAGCAGGTCTTTGAGCCTGCTTGGTGCATTGGATGATTGGAGGCTGCCTGTGGCATACCAGGTGTTACAGATGATTAAGATGTATCGGAGCTTACATGTCTACCGATTATTCCCCGACACGCTGCCCGGCTGGAGTACGTGGATTGGCGGGGGGCGGTGGGGGGAAGGGGGGCTGGGGATTTTTGGTGCTGGAGGAGTTGGGGGTGTGGACGGAGGGTGATTGTGGGGGGTGCGGGTGGTGGTGGGGGGAGGCTGTTACAGTGACGCTGGTGGTGGCGGGGGCTGAGAGGCGGAAGACGGTGGTTATTGATGTTTGGTGGTGGTTGTGACGGCGGCGATGGTGGTGGTGACGCGTCGAACGAGACGAGGGGGCTGGCGTGCCATGTGGCTGACACATGCCAGGGTGCGTGGAGCTCACCACTTGGGTTTGCTGGGAGGAACCAATGAGGAGGAGGCGGTGGTGGTCATCGTTATCAGCATCATCACTGAGTCATCATAGCATCATTGTCGTCCTCATTGTCATCGTCATATATTCATCATCCTCATCATCCTCATCATACTCATCATCAGACAAAGGTGGTCGCGACTGGTGTTGGCCACCCACCCCTCATGTATCTTGCCAGCCCTCACTCGCTAAATGCACTTGCCCTAACAGTCAGTTGAAGATAATTATATGGGGTGATCTTTGTCTTTGTCTCCCATATGTATGTGTCTATTCCATAAGCCCCAACGAAAACATCTGCCTTGACACTCTGGGTTATCAGTGGAGGAGGAGTTCCCAGTACCTGAGCAGTGGTGCTTAGAGGCGGCTCAGGTTTGACAACGGAGGTCTCGCTGACAAACCGGGTCTTCTCACCCATCGCTGCACCCTCTCTCCTGCACGCTTGCGGAGCGTGGGCCCACTGACCGGAACACCTGTGTCACTTGGAAACATTCCAGCTGGGCCACTGCCTGCGATCCATGCCGGCCGGTTTAGCCCGGCTGGATTTACAGTGCCGAGAAGCTCGCAGATCCTTAAAAGATCTGGACACTGTCCCATTAATGACTTCCTCTGGCAGCTGAGGAGGCTGCGTTGGCTGGGTCACGTAGCCCACATGCCCAGCCACTGCATGCCCAAGCAGCTTCTGTTTGGCCGGACCGTAGGGGCTCGAGAGGGAGCTGGTGTGGTACAGGTGTGGACTTGCCCAATAACAGCGACAAGCAGCGTTCAGATCAGCTGCTGGACATGACCAGATTCGCAGCGTTGTGCAGTGAATTTGGCCCATCTGAGTTCGGGATCAGGCCATTACTGATATGAATCGGCAACTGACCAGCATGGCGAAGTATGCGTATTAGTATATATGTAAGGGTGCTGCGGTGGAGAGATGTTAACTCCCTCGCCTGGTATGTAGGAGGTTGTGGGTTCGATCGCGATCCTGATGCCTGCTGTATATTTTGAGTTTGCGTGTCTTTCTTCCTGTGGTCTCATGGATTTTTCTGGGGTTTTCCCTCCACATTTAGCTGCGATGGATTTCCACGTAATGAGCCTCTTCGCTGAGCTATCATTTTGTGGCCAAGTCGCTTCTGATAAAGAGCTACGTAGCTCCGTGGCGCCTTACTTGGTAACATTTAAATAAAAGCGTGTTGTTAATAGCTTTAAACGAGCACAATAGTAACAATAGCGATGGTATCGGAGGTGATGGTAGGAACATCATTAGAAGTGGTGGTGGTATCAGCTGACCGCCCACTCACGCGGTCCCCAACAGATGCTCGCCAGATGTGATGAGTGAGTCTGTCCCCCACGACCACGTGTTCGTGGGGGTGTGCGCGTGTGTGTGTGTGCATGCGTGTGTGTGTGCGCGTGTGTGTGTGCGCGTGTGTGTGTGCGCGTGTGTGTGTGCGCATGCGTGTGTGTGCGTGTGTGTGCGCGTGCGTGTGTGTGCGCGTGCATGTGTGTGCGTGTGTGTGTGTGCGCGCGTGTGTGTGTGTGTGCATGCGTGTGCTGGTCGACTCAGTCTCAACTGAGTAGCTGGTGCGTTGTGTAAACTTGGCCACGAGGGAGACAAAGGCGGCCGGGCTGGGTGTCTGCGTTCGTGTGTGCTTGTCTGCCTGTGTGAGCGCGAATGCGTGTGTGTGTACATGTGGGTACTTTGTCTCTGTTTATTTAAATATGGGGAGCGATAGTGTAAAGGGTGAGCGCGTTGCGCTACAGCCCACCCGAGTTCCCTCCCTGCTGACGATAATAATAACAGTGGGGAATATATTAACCAGTCCTGGGCCTCCCGTAGGTTGACTGAGCCTTAAATTTTTACCTTTATGAAGTAGTGTATATTCAACTAAACTATTTTATTTTACCAGGTAAGGCCCACTCACCTATATAGCTCTTTTTCAGAAGCGACAATTCGACCTGGCCACACATGATAGCGCAAATAAGTGGTTGATCATATTCTTGGTTCATTCGGTAAAGTCATGTAGATAGAAAACAAAAATCTAAATTAAAAGCAAAAAAACCCACGACGTTTCGATCGCAACACAAGCGGTTATCTCTGAATAATAATTTCTTCTGAAGATTTTTGTTTTCTATCTACGTGACTTTACCGAAAGAACCAAGAATATGAATTCCTGCAGTCACGAAAGTCGTAAGTCTGAAAGTGGTTCATCGTGTGGAAATGTATAGCAGCCAAATACTCTAAACGAGTGTTTCTAAATGCGGAGGTAAGAACCGAAGGACCCGGAGAAAAATCCACGCCACCACGGGGAGAGAGACACGCAAACTCCAAATACACAGCAGCAGGCGCCCGGGTCGGGATCAATCCCACGACCTCCTGTATACCAGGCGAGAGGGAGTTAACATCTCTTAGCTACCATGGCACATAAACAGTGTGGAGACAAATGGGCTCAGTCTGAGATTTCACCCCCCCCTCCCCCACACACGTGTGCTGTACCGGCATCAATATGCGCGCGCTAACAGCCCTCTGCCCCAACAGTCTGTGTGCAAGGCTATACGGGGGATCTTTGTCTCTGTTTATTAAAAAAAAACGCCTTTTACGGGAAACTCCGACTGCCACCACGCGTCTGCCTTTGTGTCTGCGCGTTTGCGCATGAGTGAGTGTCTTGTGTGTGGGTGTACCGTGTGCGTGTGCCTTCATAGGTGGCCGCTAACAGCCCTTGCCCCAACAGTCTGTGCAAAGGCTATAGGGGTGACCTTTGTCTTTGCGTGCATGGAGAACGGTGGCGCAGCGGTTAGCGCTCTGCGCTACGAAGCCGGCGACCCGAGACGGATTGTCGCTCTCATGAAATATTCGGTGACGAAAATCTGAAGCAGGTCTTTGGTCTCCCCTAGGTCGACTCAGCATTAACCGAGTAGCTGCTGCGGTACCACGTATTTTATTATTATAATGTACTCACTAATTCAGGGTCCTGCCGTTAAATCGATTTTTATTTTCAGATGAGATGCTTTCAGCCAATTACTGATGAGTTCTGTTTAGTATTATTATTCGACACGCGGGGAATAAACCAGAGCACCCGTGGAAAAGCCACACTCTGCGCGAGGGGGGCAACACTCAATCCCCGTACAGATGGAGACAGATGGCGATCAGTCCACGGGGATGGAGTTTCACCGAGAGATCTGTGTGAGCGGTAAGCCACCAACCCTCCGACGACCTCCGCAGCGGGGGATTACAGGCCGCGTGTATGTGTCTGTCGGACTTTTTTCGTACCGTACAGAGCCAACCGCGCTAATTGGAAGTGGGAGGAGGGATAAGAAAGTAGCTATCACTGCGCACCTCGATGTGTTCTCGTCGAGGGCGGGGGTGGGAGTCCCTGTTGGGGCGGGGGGGGGCTGGAGGGAGGGGTGGGTCCCTGCGAGGGGGGTCCCTGCGAGGGGGGAGGGGCGTGAGGGGAGGGGTGTTCCTGGGGTGAAGGGGGTGGATATTGTTGTGGAATTTCGCGAGCGGCCCCCCGTCTCCCCGGTCACGTGCTCAGCACCTGTCACCTGAACCTGTGGACGTTGTTCGTGGCGCCTCCCCCACCCATTAGGCCGTCTCCGACATAAAATAGATAAATAGGCGGCGTGGTGTTGTTATCCATCAACAGTCGGGGGGAATACAAAGGCGGTCGGGGGTGGTTCCGTACACCCCCCCCCCCCACCGTCCACGAGGGCGAGGAGCGGCAGGGGTGTGAGCGCGTCACAGTGGTTACAATAGGCCGCGTGGACTGCGTGGGATTAACCGCCTTTGTCTCTCCGTGCCGAGCAGGCAAACAGCGATGGGTGAGGCGAGTGGTGGGGGCGGGTAGGGGGGGGGGTGCAAGGGGTGGGGGCGGGCGTCTGTTGGGCTAAACCGCACGTCCCGTCCTGCCGTCTTCCCAACCCTGGGAGTCGTTACAGCAACAGGGCTGGCGACTCAGCCACAGCGCGTGGAGTCGCAAAGTCAGAACCCCCCCACCACCCCCGAGTTCCCAACCTCGACCCCCACCTCCGCCCTCCTCGTATTGACTCACCACCACCCCCACCTCCTCCTCCTCCCCCACCGTTCCAATTCGAATTTCCGTTGCACGCTGCGCGCGCCTGATCATTGGCGAATCACGTCTCGGTTAAACTCTCGCTCTCAACAGCCGCGGTCAGTCTACTTCTGGATGAAGGTTCTCCAACCACGACCCGCCCCCCCCCTCCCTCCCTCCCTCCACCAAGACGATGGGATCATCCCTCGTCCCATGACCACTCTGCGTGTGTCTTATCGAACGAACGGAACGGGTCACAGCGCTGCACGCGTCGGATGATTGGTACACCTCTGTGAGTGAAACACGTGGGGTTTGTAAGTGCATGCGAACAGGACATATGCAGTGCACAGTATTTACACACACCGTTGATGAGATTGTAGCTGTTATTTTGTGATGGTATATATGTTGTTTGTCTCTGAACTGTGATCCTTAAATATGCTATTGTTAGGTTCAATGTTAGGTGAGAAACACCTCGTCTGTAGTCTCAAGTTCCCGGGGTTAAAGGCGAACTCTGTTTTTGCCAAATCCTGGCCAGATGGCTCAAAAACTTAATAAACTAAACGAACACAGAGACTCATAGAGATGTATAGAGACTCGAGATAGACGCATAGAGATGCATAGATACTCACCGAGATACATAAAGAGACTCTTGGAGATACACAGACTCAAAGAGATGAATAAAGACGCATAGAGATACACACACACAGAGACTGGGTAAAAAGTGTGCCAAGATGATCCCAATCCTGGCCAGCTGGCTGAACAAACTTAAACAAGCACGACCTCGTGCCTCAACGTCTCTCTCGGTGTCTTCCAATTGCTGCCCCAGACGTAGCCGACCGCTCGGTTCGCTGCTGACGCTGTCGCTGATGATCGTTGTGTAGGTTTTAGCGCGGCGAGACCCGGGGGGGTGGGGGGGTGACGTGGAACCCCCACGTCGCCCCTCCCTCCCCCGTTGGCTTGAGCCCCCCAATCCCCCCAGCGAGCGGAACCAATCACCGGCCCGCGCAGCCGCCTTGACTTGGCCAATCAACGCCGCGGAGGTTCACGGTTCGGATTTTTCCCAGCGGCCGCCCTGGTTATCGCCGCAATACAAAACTAAAAACTCGGCTTCGTCTGCTCCGCGGCGGACGCTAAAGATGCGTCGCCCCGTGACGCAATTCGCAGGAGGAGGTCATTGTGTGCCAGCGGCGTCGCCTTACTACATTTGCCAAAATTCGAAAACTACTCATTTGGGATTACGCGCATAATTGCAGACAAAGATGATCCCCCGTGTGGCCTTAACGGGTGACTGCTGGGCCAAGTGCTGTTAGCAATCAAGATTTTCAAGAGGCGCGATGCACTGGTGTGGTGAACGCGAGACGGGGTCGTCCCTAATAGACGACCACACGAAGCGGCCCTCAAAGAGCTGCTGCTCACCCCTGCTGAGATCGGTGCTCGCGGACAGAACTCGCACCGAAAGTGTGTTAAGGCTGCGTCGGTTTTCTGGATAAAACTTTACAAAAGTATTTTTTTTCTAAATCCCTTCATCTCGACTCTTTATCATTTTCCAGTTTACAGTATCCCAGTGTGCTGAAGTATGGTCAAGCAACCCCAATGACCGACAACCACGTGGTTAAAGCCGTTATCCAGCAGTGTGCGTGTACTGTGTATGCGTCGTCATGCACGAGGAGCGGTGGCGCGCTGGTTGCAACGCGCTGCGCGCAAAGCCAGCGGGCGCGGGTTGTATCTACGGCTATCGTGAGTGACATATTAGCTCAACGGGTCCTGGTGCGGTCTTGGGAGGCAGTGGGGGAGGGGGGAAGACAAATAGGGACGGGCGTGGCGTTAGCCTCGTCCACACAGCGGGCGTTTCCCTGCCACCTCCATAGGTGCTACTCGCTCACGGCCCTTGCCCCCAAACAATCGGTTAAGGCTATACGGGGGATCTTTGCCTGTGTATCTATATGCGTGTGCGCGTGCGAGAGGGCGCGTGTCGCGCTCGCTCTCTGGCCGAACAAGGTCACCCTGTGTGTGTGTTGCACGATGCACGTGTCTGCTCTCTCTCTCTCTCTCCCACTCCTAAACTATCTCTCTCTCTCCCACTCTCCCACTCTCTCCCCGTATCTCTCCCCGTATCTCTCCCCGTATCTTTCACTCCAAACTCTCATGCGCTCTTCTCCGTGCGTCCTCGCTCTCTCGCGCGCGCTCGCCCACTCTCTCCCCAGCTCCCCCTCCTCCTCTCTATCTCTTCTACTCTCTCTCACTCCCTCTCTCGTCCTCACTCCCACTCGACCACTATCTCAAAATCTCTCTCGCCCACCTCTCCCCCCCATTCGCCCCATCTCCCTCTCTCTCTCCTCCCTCTCCCCCTCCATACTCAACTATCTCCCACTCACGCGCACTCTCTCTTTCTCTCTCTTTCTCTCTCGCGAACGCTCCCCCACGCTCTCCCCGCACCCTATCGGGTAGTACAATGCGCCATTTGAGGCCGTCATTCAGACCGCTCGCTAAAACCGTCCCCATGCCCCGAGTCTCATCTTACGGCCGCTAAGGGAGTGTCGGCTTGGGGGGGGGGCGGGGGGGGGCTAGGAGAGGATTTGGGCGGGGGGAGGGAGTGGGTGAGGGGTGAGTCTGGTGGTAGGAGGGGGGGGTGTAGATCTCCCCCCCTCCCACTCTCCATCCCACACCCCCCCCCCCATACTTCACACCCCCCCCTCGCCATCACCACCACCACTCGGCAGGGGGTCTTAAGCGTTCGCTGCAGGTGGTCACGGAGCTCATGATGCCAATCCTGATGTCACTCCTGTCTCGGCGACCCCCCCCCTCATCCTCCTCCTCCTCCTCCTCCCAGACCCCTCCGGACCCCCAACCCCCCTCCCATCCTTCCCCAGAGTCTCACGAGAAATCCATAATAGCCATGTCAGGGACGCTGAGGTGACAGCCGAGGTTCTAATCCCGTGTTCCTTGACATATCCTCAAGTGCGTGATGATTTAAACCGGGGTGGGGAGGGGGCGTGGAGTGAGTTCATGATGGTCTAGGCCCGGACACTACTCATTTACCGCAGAGACTCATAGATTCGCATGGACACCCACAGACACACATGTACGGTGCGAAAGAAGTTCAGCATATATATACATAGAGAGCCATAGTGTCACATTGAGACCCATACGGAATGGTTTCATTGAAAGTCCACATTCATATAGAAGAGCCATATACTTATGTTACATTGAGAAACACAGACTAACATAGAGACCCATAGACATACGGGAACCACCACGTACAAGACTCACAGATTCACGTAGAGACTCAAATGGAGTCTGCGTGGCATTAGACACCCATAGAATGGTATAGAGACCCTGAGGCTCGCATATAAGAAACCTGCCTGGCTGCCTCTCTAAACAAAAATTCGCGGCGCTTTCAGATGCGCTTCTGCGACCGTCTGGAACGCTCTTCCTTTCGATGTTAGGAAGCGACTGGAGCTCTGCACATTTGAAACCATCATCTCGATTGAATACTCCTTTATTTCGCACTGCTTCTGTATATTTAGTTGGCTGTCCTTCCACCGCACCTCCGCTTAGCGCGGTTGGCTGCGTTTGGTGCGAACAATGTTCAACATACAACATACACACACACACCTACTACATACACACACACACCTACAACATACATACACACCTACAACATACACACACACCTATAACATACACACACACCTACAACATACACACACCTACAACATACACACACACCTACAACATACACACACACACCTACAACATACATACACACCTACAACATACACACACACCTACAACATACACACACACCTAAATAAAATCAATACCCTCCACTGTCTGTGTGAATAATGTCGTGATGCGGTCACAATTCGCACACCGCTGCATGAATCCACGTTGCGTCGTTGAGTCGGGACTTCACAACGGTTCCGTGTGTGTACGTGCGTGTGTGTACGTGTGTGTGTGTGTATGCGTGCGTGTGTGTACGTGTGTGTGTGTGTATACGTGTGTGTGTGTGTGTGTGTGCGCGCGTGTGTACGTGTGTGTATACGTGTGTGCGTGTGGTGTGTGTGCGTGTGTGTGTATACGTGTACGTGTGTATACGTGTGCGTGTGAGTGTTCAGGTTATTCCACGGGATCTCACTTTGATTGATTGAACGCACGCCGGGCTCGTGAACGTGCCAGGCGACGTTCCGCCGCCGTTACGAGGCGCTCGCTGACGGCCAGAGGGGCGCGTGCGGTGTCTGTCCACGTGCTGCGGTGAGCGCGCTGGAGTCCCCCACTTTGTGTAAACATCGCCACTGGGGAGACAAAGGGGGCCGGGCGTGGTGCTGGCTACCCGAACAGATCGTGTGCCGTGCCGGCATTCATAGGTGGTCGCTGACAGCACTTGCCACGATAGTCTGTTAAAGTCTATATGGGTGATCTTTATCTTTGTGTAAGTGTGTAAGTGTGTGTGTAAGTGTGTGTGCGTGTAAGTGTGTGTGTGTAAGTGCGTGTGTACGCGCGCGCTGCGCGTGCACTGCTGCTGTCGGTCAGAGCCACCTGTTGCGCAATCGCTCGGCACGCGAGGAATGCTCTCGGGTGCCGCTCGCACAGACCCGGACACACGCGCACACACAGACACACACACACACAGACACACACACAGACACACAGACACACACACACACACACAGACACACACACAGACACACACACACAGACACACACACAGACACATAGACACACACACACAGACACACGCGCACACACGCACACACACACAGACACACGCGGATACACACAGACACACGCACGCACACGCAGACACACGCGGACACACACGCACAGACGCACAGACACACGCTCACAAACACACGCACACAGACACGCACACAGACACACACACGTGGACACAGACACACACACACACGTGGACACACGTGGACACACACGCGCACACACCTGGACACACACACACACACACGTGGACACACACACGCGGACACAGACACACACACACACGCGGACACAGACACACACACACGCGGACACATGCACACACACACACGTGTGCATTTATGTACTGTATACACACACGCACATACAACTCGCGCGCGCACACACGTGAGACAGATCCCCCGTGTAGCCTTAACAGACTTTTGGGGGCAAGTGCTGTTAGCGAGCACCTATGAAGGCCGGCACTGCAGACAATCGGGTGGGGGGCCAGCTCCACACCCGGCCGTCTTTGTCTCCTTAGTGATGACACACACACACCTCTCCATTCCCATCGACTCCTGCAGACCCGATCACAAATGGAAATGGAATGACGCGAGCCACAGCGGCGCGATTGTGGCCATGCAACCCAAATAATGGACCCCCACCGCAAGCCCAGAGAGACACACAGAGACACACAGAGACTCACAGAGACACAAAGAGTCTCACAGAGACACACAGAGTCTCACAGAGACACACAGACACACAGAGACACACACAGAGAGGCATTGAGCTAAGTAGCGGCTCACTCGTTGAGATATACACAGAGACATCTAGACATAGAGAGAGACACACGTAGAGACGAGACACATCGAAGGAGTGCGACTGTGGCCATGCAACTCGAGCTAGAGACCGCACAGTAAACCCACCTACTGTGGGCTGGGCTCCTTCAGCGCAGGAGGAGGAACAGCGACACGACACGAACTCTCTCTCGCTCTGCTGCTGAAGCCCTCTCGTCGTGTCCAGCAGCAGCAGCAAGCAGCCAGCACCTCGACATCGGCATCGAGCTACTGAAGCACGTTCTGCTGCTGCTGCCATCATCATCATCATGCGGAATAACACAATTTCATCTTGCGGTTGTAGCTTTCTCCAGACGAATGCCCTCCAAGCAGGAGTCGTCATGTTTTGGCAACACAATCGTGGAGTCTCGACCGCGAGTCTGCCTGGGGCGAGTGTCCAAACCCGCGGGGCTGTCCTCGATCCCGGCCGGGGTCTCGGTTTCCCCGCAGCATCTGTCCCCTCGGCAACACCTCACCCCGCACATCGCCCCCACATCCACCACCACGTCCACCACCACGTCTACCATGTCCACCACCACGTCCACCACCACGTCCAGTCTCGATCTGCTGCTGACCTCATCCATCATCCAAGACTTCATCAGATTCCCCACTCGACTATGGCAGTCTCTCTCCGCCACGGCCTCCCCGCACCCCTCACCTCCCTCACCTCCCATCCCCGCACCCCTCACCTCCCTCACCTCCCATCCCTCACCTCCCCGCACCCCTCACCTCCCTCACCTCCCATCCCTCACCTCCCCGCACCCCTCACCTCCCTCACCTCCCCGCATCCCTCACCTCCCATCTCTCACCTCCTTCACCTCCCATCCCTCACCTCCCCGCATCCCTCACCTCCCCGCATCCCTCACCTCCCATCCCTCACCTCCCATCCCTCACCTCCTTCACCTCCCATCCCTCACCTCCCCGCATCCCTCACCTCCCATCCCTAACCTCCTTCACCTCCCATCCCTCACCTCCCCGCATCCCTCACCTCCCTCACCTCCCTCACCTCCCCGCATCCCTCACTTCCGTCTTCTGCACACTTCAGATGATCCAGAATTCCTCGTCTGGACCTGCTACTCACACACACACACACGTACACACACACACACACACCTAGACATACACACTCACACACACGTAGACACACACCTAGACACACAAACACACGTAGACATACACACACACCTAGACATACACAAACACACGTAGATATGCACACACGTAGACATACACACACACGCGTAGACACACACATACCTAGATATGAAGAGAGACAAAGATCTCCCTTATAGCCTTAACAGACTGTTGGAGCAAGTGCTGTTAGCGAGCGCCTATAAAGGCCGGCACGGCACACGATGGGGTAGTAGCAATGTTCACGCACAGCACCAGGTACTCATTTGAGGCCGAGTCGACCTAGGGGAGGCCCAGGACCGGTTCAGATAATCGTCACTGGTGTTGGCCGTGAGCGGGAATCGAACCCGGGTCCCCAGGTTCGTAGCGCAGCGGAGCGCTAACCGCTACACTACCGCTCCCCACACATAGACACCCTCGCACACACCCACACGTGTGGGAATACACTCCACGTGCATGTACGAACACGCGTCCACACGTGCGCGCACAAAGACAACGACACCCCCCGTACAGCCCGAGCAGACTGTTGGGGCGAGTGTTGTTCGTGAGCTGCGCCGATGAAGGCCGGCACGGCGCGCACGAAGTCGGGGTCCACCCCCTCCGACGCCGCCCCCCGTAGGGTCGTAGGGGGTCGCCACGCCGTGCGGGTCTCATGCGCTCGGGGAAATGTCCTAATTCACTCCACAACCACCCCCCTCCCCCCTCCCTACCTCGTCATCCGCTCCCCGTCTTCATCTGCACATCTCTCTAGTCTTGGTTACGTACGGCGCGAAAGAAGTTGAACGCACGGCGCATCTCTCGCCTCCTCTCCCTCGGCACCTCCATTCTGCTCTCGCCCCCCCCCCCGTGCGTCCCTCTTCTGACCCTCCCCGGCTCTCACCCCACGCGTCGCTCCAAAGCCTTCGGCTCTGTGTAGACCACGCGACGGAAGATGAACCCCTTCCCCTCCTCCCCCCGACCCCCTCCTCCCCCCCACCCCCTCCTCCCCCCCACCCCCCTCCTCCCCCCACCCCCCTCCTCCCCCCCCTCTTCCCCCCACCCCCCCTCTCTACCCTCCTTCTCTCCCCCACCCCCTCCTCTCCCCCCCTTCCACCATCGCCCACCGGGCTCACACCTCTCTCCCCCAAGATCGGTTCTATTTTGATTCATCTCCGCATCTAAATCCGCGCTCGGGAAATCCCACGCTAAGGTGGGGGGAGAGAGGGGGGGCTATCCCCTCCCCTCTGTCCCCTCCGCCTCTGAGTTTTAGGAAAGACCGCGTCATTAGCTTAACTTGACGCTGCCTCTCCAATAGCGAGACGGCCATTCATTATATAATTAGTACGGGTCAAGGGTTTTCCACGCTGTGTAGGTCACGGCGGGGCGGGGGTGGCGCGGGGGGGGGGATGGGGTGGGGGTGTGGGGGGGGGATGGGGTGGAGGTGTGGGGGGGGGATGGCGTGGAGGTGTGGGGGGGGATGGGGTGGGGGTGTGTGGGGGGGGATGGGGTGGGGGTGTGTGGGGGGGATGGGGTGGGGGGGATGGGGTGGGGGTGTGTGGGGGGGGATAGGGTGGGGGTGTGTGGGGGGAGATGGGGTGGGGGTGTGTGGGGTGGGGGGGATGGGGTGGGGGGTGGGGGGGATGGGGTGGGGGGGATGGGATGGGGTGTGAGGTGGGGATGGGGGGGGGGATGGTGTCTCTCGGGACCGGTTCGGATCCCACCCGCCGGGAATTGCGACTCGGCTGCCACTGGACTCGACCGAGTCGCTGACCTCGCAACTCGGTCGGAGTTCACGGCGCCGCCCGCCCGCCCGCCCGCCCGCCCCTGAAGCCGCAAGGCGACCAACTGACGGGGCAGTGCGCGCGCTTCGCCCTCGGACTCATCCCTGACGGGGAGCGCAGGTGGCTGCAGGCAGACAGTCGGTGCGGTCGGCCGCTGCCTTGCCTCTGAATGGGGGTGGGGGAGAGTCTTAAGTTGGCGGAGGAGGAGGGAGGGGGAGGGATGTTTCCTGGGGGTCAGAGACGCCGAGGGTCTGGGTTCCAGTCCAGGGTTCAGCAGCAGCCTGTGATTGAAGCTGGGCTCTCGAGTGGAGTGAGTTGATTGGTCTCAGCGTCATGACATTCACTGCGCGTGTGAGCATTTGTGTGTTTGTGAATGTGTGATTGTGCATACCCCGTGTACGTTCACGTGCATGTCAGCTTGTCTTCCGTGAGCTTCTGAGTGTGTCCGAGTCAACCGGTACCGGGCCTCGCCCAGGTCGACTCGGCCTCAAATTCATTACCGAGTGCGATTTGTAAACATCGCCCACTGGGAAGACAAACACGGCCGGGCGTGGCGTTGGCCACCCACCTCTTCGCGTGCCGTGCCGGTCTCAATAGGTGCTCGCGAACAGCACTTGCCCCAAACTATGTTCAAGGTGCACCCTCTCTGCCTTTGGTTTCTGCGTCTTGGGTATTTTGCGAGCGCGTGTCGCTCGCGAGTGTGAGCGCAGCGAGCCGCGCTAAACGCAGCATTCACGGCGCATGCTGCGGGCGATGCCAAAAAAACTCGTTGGGTCACATTCTCGCTCTCTCTCTCTCTGCAGGTGAGACTCATCACGCGTTGCGGGTGGGTGGCGAGGGGAGCGGTGGCGCAGCGGTTAGCGCGCTGCGCTTACGAACCCGGTCGGCCCGAGTTCGAATCTCGCTCGCGGTCACCGATGCCGATTATCTTGCACCGGTTCCTGGGACCTCCCCTAGGTCAACTGGACCTCAAATGAGTAGCCGGTTTTCATCGGTGCTGCTCGCGGACAGCACTTGCCCCGACAGTCCGTTGTTGCAGGCTACACGGGTGATCTTTGTCTTTGGGGCGGCGAGGGTAGGGGGGGGGCTAAAGCTGAGATTGATGATTAATGGACGGCCCAATGGGATCTGCCCAATCACAGACCGGGTCTTCAGTATAGCCAAGCCCCCCCCCCCTGCCCCCCCTCCCCTACCTCAGTCTCATCCAGCTTCTCATCTGCTACCCCCCCCCCCCACCATCATCATCATCCCCCTCTTCCTGCCTCTCCTTTCACAAAGACAAAACGCGCGATGTCCCCAGCGAGCCTGCAGACTCCGTCGGGGCTTGGGGCTATTGCTGTAAAGCGAGCACCTTGTACAAAGACAAAGATCCCCCAGGTAGACTGCGTACACTTTTGGGGCAAGGATGACTAAAGAAAGCCTATAAAATACATAGATTTATTTGCTATGAAGAAGGCTAATTGCCCGAAACGTCGCCTGTCATTGACGAGCGCGTTGATTGTTATTGTTTGTGTTATTTGTTTGTGCACGATTGCCGAAGCGGCAGCTGCATCACCAAGGAACGTGGTCCATGTTAAATGAAGTGTCTTGTTTCAAACTCCCTCTCGACACAACTCTTTCTCATCATCGCTGCTACTCTCCCTGCCTCCCCTCCCCTCCCTCGGTGTTCGCAGCCAAGGTTTGCTGAGGCCGCCTTTGTCTTCACAGACGCGTGTGTTTTGTTGTTTGGGGTGGAGTTGGAGGGAGGGGGGGAAGGATGGGAGGGGGACGCACGGGTGTACACGAAACTGTATCCACCCTGCCACAGCTCACAAACACTCCGCACCCCCAGATGCTCGCCCACCCGCTCGCTCACTCACTCACCCGGTTACTCAACCACTTACCAACCGACTCACTCGCTCGCCATCGCCTTTGTTCGGTTGTGCACTGGTTCACGCGTGAACGTATTCGTTTGCTGAACCACCCAACACAAATACTCACCCACGTGCTCGCTCGCTCACCTTTCCACACACTCGCTCACTCGATCAGGTCACTCACTTCACCCGCTCACACATTCGCTCACCTACCGACCCACCCGATCACTCATTCGGCCCCTTGACTACTCGCTCACCCTGGTCACCCATCCACGTTTTTCACCCTCCTCACCCGCTGATCCACCCACTCCCTCGTTCGCTCACTCAGTTTTTTTAGCTCACTCTCTCGCGTATTAACTCACGAACCCAGTCATCTGTACACCCTCCCGCCCACTCACTGTCCCGCCCACCTGCTCACTCACCTGCTCACTCATCTGCTCACTCACTCGCTCACCCGCCCACTCACCCGCCCAATCACCCGAGGTGTGGGTGAGCCGACAGGTGCTTGGTTCATTCTACCCCAGTGCCCCCATCTCTGGAGCCCTGCACACCACCCCCACCGCCCCTTTTACGGGGGGAGGGGTGGGGGCTACGGGGGGGGGGGTTGGAGATTTGGTGAGCGGTGAAATCGAGGCAGGTTCAGATCGAATCAAATGGTGTGGCTCGCTGATGATCACCAACGGTGATGACTTCGATTGATTTCTGTTCTCACATGCGGAATAAGCTGCGCATGGTTCATCGATGAGTGCTAATGCCGGGGGTTCATTTGTGCAATGCCAATTATTCTTGGAGTTTTAAAGCTGCGCTTGGCTCACTGATGAGCACTCATGAACGCGAGGACCTCTATAACACTCTGGGTTCTCATTGAGAGTCTTGTCGGCATGCGTGGTTGACTGATGAGTGCCCATGATGGTGAGGACCCATACAAAGCACCACGATCATTCTTTGGCATTCTGTCGATGGGCCTGTCTCACTGATGAGCTCTAATGAGGTCAACACGTGCCCTCGTCTCCCATGCCGTCAATTCCCCGTGGTAGTCGCTGACTTACACTCGGCCAGCCACCTTTGTTCGACTCCTGGTCACGGCTAACATAAGTGGCATATGAGATCTGAATCTACTCAAACTATTTAAAGAATTGAAAATATTTTGTATTGTACCAGACAAGGTCCCCTGAGCTGTATAGCTCTTTTTCAGGAGCGACCTGCCTTTCAAAATGAGAGCTCAACGAAGTGGCTCATCACGTACACATTTATAGCAGCCAAACACTCTAAACACGCGTGGATTGTAAATGTGGAGGGAAAAATCGGACCCGGAGAAGAATCCACGCGACTATGGGGAGAGAGAGACACGCAAACTGCAAACATGCAGCAGGCATCAGGGTCGGCATTTAACCCACGACCTCCTGTATACCAGACGAGGTAGTTAACATCTCACCACCATGAATCGGTCCTGCCCCCCTCCCTTTCATCAACTTGCACTGAGCAGTGTGGTGGAGTATGGTCAAGCAACCCCCCATTGATTTGACACGGCGTGTGGTAAGGCTGCCGCATCCAGCAGTGGATTGACAAAGGGTGGATGTTTTTTATTTGAAGTGCGTGGGAAATCCAATCAGACCCAGACGTTGAGAGTTAACGCAGCGCGCTGGCTCGCACGTGCCCCACCTGCGCCCCCCCCCCCGCCGCCCCCTCTACCCCCCTTGACCCCCACCGTGCCACAGTTGGAACATGCACAGAGACAGACCCCCCCCCCCCCCCCCCCGTATAGCCAGAACAGATTGTTGGGACAAAGTGCTGTCAGCGTCCCGAATGGCGTCACGGCGCACGAGGTGCGGGCGGGTGGGTGGGCCAGCGTCACGCGCGGCCGCCGTGTTCTCCCCCACCGCTGATGCTTACAGCGGCGGTGCACTTGAGGCCGAGTCGACCTACGGGGAGGGCCCGGGACCGGTTCCGACATTGCACCGCCGGTGTTGGCTGCGTGAGCGGGAATCGAACTTGGATCGGCGGGTGGCGTGGCGCGTGGCGCCAATCCCCATGCAACCACCCAAAGGGTCTGGTGATATCTGGTGATATCTGGTGATATCTGGTGATATCTGGTGACATCTGGTGATAGATGATATCTGATGATATCTGTTAATATATGATTATATCTGATATGATGATATATAATAATGATATGATGATCTCTGATAATATCTAATTATATCTGATGATATATGATGATATCTGATTATAGATGATGATGATAGATGATATATGATGATGTATGATGATATCTGATGATATACGATGAAATATCCGCAAAACAGAAGCGTAATAACGGGCATCTCAGCGTGCTGTGCATGTCAAGATGACATCGCCGGTCTTGGCACATTCCGTGCATCAATGCTGGATGTCCACCAGCTCAAAACAGCTGAGGTGGTGACTGTACAGACGGTTGGGTGGCGTGTGGTTTGCGAGCACCTATTAAGGGTGTGGAGTGTATGCAAGATGAGGTGGTGCTCATGTTGCTTGGTGGTGGTGGTGGTGTGTGTGTGATGTGATGGTGCTGATGGCTATGGTGGTGATGATGGTGGTGGCGTGTGTGTGATGGTGCTGATGGCTATGGTGGTGGTGGAGGTTATTATGATGGTGGTGGTGTGTGTGATGGTGCTGATGGCTATGGTGGTGGTGGAGGTTATGATGATGGTGGTGGTGTGTGTGATGGTGCTGATGGCTATGGTGGTGGTTATGATGATGGTGTGGTGTGGGTCGGGGCTGATGGTGATGAGGACGGTGATGATGGCGGTCGTGATGCTGTGTCTGATGGTGTGTCGGTGATGAAGGTAGTGAGAATGTTGTGGGGGAGAGAGTTTCGGGGGTGATGATGATAATGTGTCAGCGGTGATGGTGACGAGGATGATGAGGATGTTATGGTAAGCGCGTGTTGGTGGTGATGAATGTGTGGTGATGCTTGTGGTGTGACGATACATGCCGGTGATGATAGAGGGCCGGGAGGGTCGTGTGGCTTTAAGATCATTATGTGTTTATTATAATAAAAAAAAAATCCACCCACACCCCCACTCCCCCCCACCCTCTCCTCTTATTCAAATTTTTTTAAATAATGAAGACGAAACAGAGGAATTGCGGGGTACACGAATCCGCCTTGAAAGAGGCCGCGAGTCACAATGGGCCCTGTAAATGGGTCCGACGCACGGAATAAATTGGAGGGATACATTCTTTTTTTACATTAAATGCCCCCCCCATCTCAGGGACACGCGCGCTCCCCCTCCCCCCTCCCTCTTACCCCCCCCCCTCCCTCTTACCCCCCCCCTCCCTCGTATCCCCCCTCCCTCTTACCCCCCTCCCCTCCTCCCCTCGCCCCCCCCCCCATCCTCCCCCTCGGCCCCTCGCCTTCCTCTTCCTCGCCCCCCCTGGCCCCCTCCCTCGCCCAAAACCCCCTCGCCCCCCTCCCCCTCGTCCCCCCTCTCCACCCCTCAACCCCCCTCCCCTTCTCCCTTCTCTCTTCACCCGTCTCCCCCCCCCCTTCCTGCACCTGCATGCAAATTCTGAGCGACAGCGGCCAGATGAGGGCAGGGGGAGGAGGGGGTCAGTCGGAGGAGGGAGGGAGGGATCCGCTGAGAGTTTGGGGGGTTCGAGTTAAGACACGGGGATGAGTTGACAGCGAGGCGCTTGATTGGTTAATTGGTTGGATGGATGGTTGACTGGCCGGGTGATGAGGACAGTCAATGTGGAAACCAGTGCGGAGTTGTGCTCGTGTGTTCAACCAAATGCTGCTGAAATGATGCCCACCCGAGATAGGGCCTCGTGGCTGATGGGATCTGTGCAACAAACTTTACAATTATATATGGAGAGACGACTATGTGAAGGAGGTTATTGTTTGCGACATTGGCAACGACGCCAATTACCATCTCGTGATTGGGCTGCTGCTGCCTTTCGTGTGGTTAACTGATTGATCGGTTGCTTATTTGATTTGTTTGATGACTTGGTTAATTGTTTGATTTGTAGGTTAATTGGACGTAAACACAACTGGTGCATGAAATACTCGCCACCAGTGTGCGGTGTGTGGCGTCGGTGTGCATGCGTTTGCCTTGTTGCGTTCATGTCTATGTGTGTGCTTCGTTGTGTTTGTGTGTTCCATGTTTACATATTTTATCAATGGTAACCGCATGAAAGAAACCGTTTCAAACGGTTACCGGTTGCCACACGTGCACACGTGTCTATGGCGATACACGCCGACACGCGAAGAAGCTGTTTCACCGCCAGCGGAAGGCACCGCGCCGCGTCCACCGTCGAGACGTTCGGGCCAAACTCTCGGCGCGGAAGTTTAAACAAATATGGGGGGGGGGGGCACGTGTCTTAAATCCCCCCTCCCCACTCCCTCCCCTCCCCTCCCTCTCCCCTCCCTCTCCCCTCCTCTCCCTCTCCTCTCCCCCCCTCCCCTCCTTCTCCCCCCCCTCCCTCTCCCCCCCCTCCCCTCCCTCTCCCCTCCCCTCCCGCCCCCCTCCCCGCCACCTCTGTCCACCCAGCAGGAGAAGCTGCAGCCACATTTTCGTGTCAGTGTTCGGCATGTCGCGTGTGGTGGTGGTGGTGGGATGGTAAAGTGTGGGTTTACGCCCACTCCCCCTCATAAAATCTCCACCGGAAACGGTTACCGGTTTCCTGTGTTCCGGCAAACCGGTAAATCGAAAGCGGTTACCGGCTCTGCATCGATATACAGCGTCACCATTGCGAAGTTGGTCGTTGATTGCGCTCCCTGCTCGCGAACCGCGCTCGCCCCGTGGAGCGCCGGTCGAAACGGCTCTGAACAAACTAACACGGAGCGGACATAGTGGGGTGGTGTGGGGTGGTGTGGGGTGGTGGGGGGTGGTGGGGGGTGGTGGGGGGTGGTGGGGGGTGACGAGGTACCCCCCCCCCCCACACACACACAACCCACCCCCCACCTCGACGCGGTGACCATTCAACCCCAGAGGGATCCCCATCCTCACCACGGGGCGAGCGAGCGCCACGCGTAGCGGGGAGGCCGCCTCCTCACGCTGAACGCCGACAGACGCCTCGATGGCCTCTCTCCGCGCACGTGTCACTCACGGGCTCCTCCTCGATTCGCTGTCGATCCTGAAGCTCGCGGCAACACGCGCGAGCGGTAGAACGCTGTTCGGCACGTGCACGGCGCGCCGAACAACGTTACCAGCCGTGCTTGATTATAATAGGTGCTCGCTGACAACAACAACACTTGCCCTCACCCCCTCGCCAAGGGTGTGCGTTCGATATACGGGGGATGGCGGGGGGGAGATGTTCGTGGATATGGAAGTGCGTGGGGGGGGGGGTCACGTGCTGCGATGGGAGCCCAGTTCGAGCCACCCTCGCAGCGATGTTCGAATCTGACACCAGTCCTGGATAGAGTCCACAGTGATTGGTTGACGCCTGAGCCGGGATTCGTGTGTCCGTCAATCCGTCGGCCGTCCAGAAAACGGCGTTATTCTGCGTGGGTCTCTGCGCGATCGATCGTCGTAAATTGCGGGGATCGGTGGCGCAGCGGTTAGCGTGCCGCGCTACGAACCCCGGAGACCCGAGTTCGATTCCCGCTCACAGCCAACATTACACTGGTCAACAAAAAAAAACGTTTTTTTCTGGCCTGGACTTTTGCAGCGGTTTTAGACTAATTTCAGGGTGCTGATTCCAAATCTGATCTCAGATTTGCTCTATCACATCTCATTTTTATGCTATCGGCATACCCCATTTTCATTGATTTTACCCGAAATTAACTCTGTCACTTATGATTGCAAGTTGTTGCGAGTCAGTGACTGCTTTAGTGTTAAAATATGGTGCTGTATTTTTAGGATAGTGTGTTTATAATATAATTTTATGTAGATATCCACATTTATTTATTATTTTTCTTCTGCAGTTTTTATTGAAAATGCAATATTTGATATCTCAAAAACCTGATGTGATAGACAAAAACTGATGCCAGATTTGGAATCGGCACCCCAACATTACATTAAAACCGTTGGAATACCTTATGCCAAAAAAGTGTGTTGACCAGTGTTATCTTATCCGGTATTGGGCCTCCCCTAGGTCGACTCGGCCTCAATTGAGTATCTGGTGCGGTGTATGAACATGCTCCACCGGGGAGACAAACGCGTCCCGACGCAATGCTTTCTACACTCGCCCCCCCCAAATGCACCGTTCCGGCCTTCATAGGCGCTCGCTGGCAGTGGTTGCCCCAACAGTCTGTGCAGGCTACACGGGGGATCTTTGTCTTTGTGTATTCGTGTATGTCTACGCGTGTGCGTGCGCGCGTGTGTGGATTAGTTGCGTTTTGTACGCGTGCAAGTTAATTAGGAACAACGCGCTAGTCAATAGCACCGTCGCATTCAAACGAAAAATATATAATAGGCGACGTTTCGATCAACGGCCCTTCCCATGTGCTATGAAGAAGGGTCATTGCCCGAAACGTCGCCTGTTATTTTTATGTTTTACTTTCTACGGACGCTGCGTTATTGACGAATGTGTTGCTGTTGTTGACGGTGCTCGTGCACCCCGCTACCAACGTAGCAGCAGCAGCAGCAGCAGTCACCCAAATAATTTGTTTAATTAGGAACAACGGGGTAACACAACCCCCCTCTCGGCCCGGCGACGGACAATTAAGAGCTCATTATGGGAGTGGGGGGAAGGGGAGGTGGTGGTGGGGGGGGCTGTGGGGGAGGGGAGGGGCTGGGGGGGGGAAGATGGATGACCCTTCCAGCACCACATGCTCCACATCTGCTTCGCGCTTCTCTTTCCTGTCGGGCGCTCTGAACTCAATCGCGCCCTGCATCCACACGCCGCCGCCGCCGCCGCCACCACCACCACCGCACTCACAGGCAGGCACACACACGCACACATACAGGCGCTCACAGGCACACACACAGGCACTCACAGGCACTCATACAGGCACTCACAGGCACTCATACAGGCACTCACAGGCACTCACAGGCACACACACAGACAGGCACTCGCAGGCAGGCACACATACAGGCACTCACAGGCACTCACAGGCACTCATACAGGCACTCACAGGCACTCATACAGGCACTCACAGGCACACACACAGACTGGCACTCACAGGCAGGCACACATACAGGCACTCACAGGCACTCACAGGCACACATACAGGCACTCACAGGCACTCACAGGCACACATACAGGCACTCACAGGCACTCACAGGCACACACACATACAGGCACTCACAGGCACTCACAGGCACACATACAGGCACTCACAGGCACACATACAGGCACTCACAGGCACACACACAGACAGGCACTCACAGGCAGGCACACATACAGGCACTCACAGGCAGGCACACATACAGGCACTCACAGGCACTCACAGGCACACATACAGGCACTCACAGGCACTCACAGGCACACATACAGGCACTCACAGGCACTCACAGGCACACACAGACAGGCACTCACAGGCAGGCACACACGGACAGGCACACACAGGCAGGCACTCACACAGGCACTCACAGGCACACACACAGGCAGGCACACACGGACAGGCACACACGGACAGGCACACATGGACATGCACACACAGGCAGGCACTCACAGGCACACACACACTCACACACACTCACACACACAGGCACTCAAAGGCGCACACACACACAGGCACTCACAGACACTCACAGTCACTCACAGGCAGGCACACACAGGCAGGCACACACAGGCAGGCACTCACACATACAGGCAGGCACAGGCAGACGAGTCGCACACACAACAAGAAAGACACACACACAGCACAGGCGCACCCAGCATAGTACACACACTCCACAACAGGCACAAACAGTACATAAACAGTGCGTGGAACGCACACACAGTACACACAGCACTCACACAATTGCATAACGCAGCACATAGATCCACGCACACGCACTACTCACACGGGGATTCCGCCTGCTATGATTCCGTGTATTCGATATTTATCTTCTTGGAGTTTGTGTGAAGTTTTTTTTTTTCTTCTGTTTCATAATTGTTTAAATTTTAGAAATAAATAAAAATGTTCCTTAACTTCTAATCGAATTCTCCATCCAGAGCTGTTGCTCTCGGTCTGGATGGCTGGGCATGGACTCACTGATGAGTCCCAAAAACCACAAAGACTCCATATCACGCGTGTCGGTCTCCCCTCTTGTTAAACAGTTTACACGAAGCCTCAAGGATCGCTCTTACAATCTCATCATCATCGGCACTATCATCAACAGCAGCACTACCATCATCAGCACGATCATCATCAGCACTGCCATCATCATCAGCAGCACCAGCATCATCATCATCAGCACTACCATCATCATCAGCAGCACTAGCATCATCATAATCAGCACTACCAATCATCATCAGCAGCACTGTATCGGGGTCTTCCCCTTGGTCGCCGACCTCTGGATGTCAACGCATTTGGTTGTACCCCCCACCCCGCCCCGCCCCTTACCCCCCACCCCGCCCCTTACCCCCCCACCCCGCCCCTTACCCCCCCACCCCGCCCCTTATCCCCCCCACCCCGCCCCTTACCCCCCACCCCGCCCCTTACCCCCCCACCCCGCCCCTTACCCCCCACCCCGCCCCTTACCCCCCCACCCCGCCCCTTACCCCCCACCCCGCCCCTTACCCCCCCCACCCCGCCCCTTACCCCCCCCCCCCCCAGGGTCAAGGCTGCGAGTAGCAGCTGCTCTGGGAGGGGGCTCGGGGGGGGGCAGGGAGGGAGGGAGCGGGGGTCGAGAGGGGTCGTGCGCCGTCTGACGAGCATGGCGGTGGGGGTGGTGGGAAATAAGAGCCGACAAGTGTGTGTGGTGTGTGTATGGTGTGTGTGTGGTGTGTGTATGGTGTGTGTGGTGTGTGTGCATAGTGTGTGTAGTGTGGTGCGTGGTGTGTGTGTGTGTGCGTGGTGTGTATGTGTGGCGTGTGTGTGTGGCGTGTGTGCATGGCGTGTGTGTGCATGGTGTGTATGGTGTGTGTGTGGGAGTGTGTGTGCATGGTGTGTGGGTGTGTGTGCGTGGTGTGTGGGTGTGTGCGTGGTGTGGGTGTGTGTGCGTGGTGTGTGTGTGTGCGTGGTGTGTGTGTGTGCGTGGTGTGTGTGTATGGTGTGTGTGTGTGTGTGCATGGTGCGTGGTGTGTGTGCGTGGTGTGTGTGTGTGCGTGCATGGTGTGTGTGTGTGCGCATGTGCGGTCGCGGGGAGCGGTGGTGCAGTTGTTAGCGCAGCCGCGCAACGAACCTGGCGAGCGACTCGGGAGTTCGATTCCCGCCCACGGCCACGAACTCTCGCGGCGATTTCCTGAACCGGACCCATGCCCCCGCATAGGTCGACTCAGCCTCAAATAAGTACACTGCCTGGTACGATGTACAGTATACACATTGCCACGGGGGGTGAGGGGAGACAAAGGCGGCCGGGCGTGGTGCTGGACACCCATCCCTTCGCCGTGCCCTGTCGGCCTTCATGAGGTGCTCGCTAACAGTCTGACGAGGCGATACGGGGGATCTTTGTCCTGTGTGCACACGTGCACGCGTTTGGGCGTGTAGCAGCGTGTGTGTGTGCCGCCCGTATGCTGAGTGTGTGTGCGCGCATGTGGGCTTGTGCGCGTTTGTGTGTGTGCATTCCCGCATACTTGAGCGCATGCTTGTGTATGTGGGTGTGTGCCCGTATGCGTGCGTGGAGGTATGCACGGTGTATATGTGCGTGTACGCGTGGGTGTGTGCGTGGGCGCGTTTGTGTTGGTGAATGCGTGTGTGTGTGTCTGTGTGTGTGTGTCTGTGTGTGTGTGTCTGTCTGTGTGTGTGGTGGGGGGGGGGCGAGCGGTAGTGCAGAGGTTAACGCGCTGCGCTACGAACCCGGCGACCCGAGTTCGATTCCCGCTCACGGACGATGATCTGAACCGGTCCTGGGCTTCCCCTCGGTCGACTCGGCCTCAAATGAGTACCTGGTGCGGTGTAAACATCGCCACTGGAGAGACAAAGGCGGCCGGGCGTGGCACTGCCCACCCTCCCCCTCGTGTGTCGTGCCGGCCTTCATAATTGCTCGCGAACGGCACTTGCCCCGAACAGTCTGTTCAGGTTTCGATTTAAAGCTTTCGTGACTGCAGGTCTGTCGGAAAGACAGCGTCATTCAGACGCTGTCTTTCCGACAGCCCTGTTCTTCACCTGAGGACGGCTGTTTGCGTTGTGGCCGAAACGTCGTGAGAATTGTATTTTATTATGTTTAATTTGTATTATTTTATTATTTTCCTTCTACGTCACTTTACCGAAAGAACCAAGAAGATGAGTCGGTTCAGGCTTTGTCTTTCTTTGGCTGGGTGTCTGCGTTAGTGTGAGCTCGTCTGTCCGTGTGAGCGCGAATGCGTGTGTGTACATGGTGGGTGGGGGGGTCTTTGTGTTGATTTAATTATGAGTAGCGATCGTGTCAGCAGGAGTGGTTAGCGCATTGTGCTACAGTCCCCGCTCACGATAACAACATATTTTTTTTATTTAAAGTTTTCGTGATATTCTTAGTTCTTTCGGTAAAGTCACGTAAAAGGGAAACGATAAAATAATAAAAATATAAAACAATAAAATTCTCACGACGTTTCGACTGCAACACAAGCAATCATCATCAGGTGTGATGTGTTTATTATTTCATTGTTTCTCTTCTACGTGACTTTACTGAAAGAACCAAGAATATAATAACAACAGAGGCGATCCAGTCCTAGCGCTCCTCCTCAAAGGCCACCGGGACTTGTACAAATCCAGACATGGTAGCATACAAATGAACAATAAAGCTCAATTGTTGTTCTATGATGTTTTTTTAAGCTTTACATTTCCGGTTGCGCCGACCCACGCCTGCTCCCTACATCGATAGCTCCGGCGAGTTCGCGCGCGAAACCTGTTGCCTGTATCAAGGGGTGAGTCGATCTCATCCTGTCGTATATATATATAAATAACATTGCGAAGAATGAACGGATAAACGAAATCTCCCCTAATGCGCGAATGAATGAATAATTGCCGCGGCGTCCCAGCGCCATCATTGTGTTTCACATCGAGAGGCGTTGATAACCATCGGCCGTGGTCCAACCTCTGCTGGATCAACGTCCTTCATCGCCGTCATCGGCGGCTCTCGCGCTTCTCGCTGCTGCACGCGAACCCATCAAATCGCTCCGCGGAGCTGGAGGCTCATCCCGGAGCGCGTTGCTTCTCTTGGCTGCTATTCCGTCTCCAGTCTCGTCCATCGCTCATGCATCATTACCCTCTGTGGTGGCACGGAGGTGCCCTGCCCGAACACGCACACACGCACACACGCACACACGCACACACGCACACACGCACACACGCACACACGCACACACGCACACACGCACACACGCACACGCTTTTGTGAGTAAGCAAACGATGTTGGTGTTGCTGCCGCTGCGTTGTGAGCGGTGCACAACCGCAGGTTACAATAAAGACATACATTCAATGCGTCTGAATAACACGTGTGTGAATAACACGCGTGTCAATAACACTGCAGCTTTAACACGTGTGTGAATAACGCGTGTGAATAACACTAGCCTTAACACGTGCGGTGTGAAGTATCATCTCCAACTCTTATTATCCACTCCATCGCTTTGGCCTCTTTATTTACGGTGATACGAAGTTAGGGGCATTACCCGAAACGTCGTCCGTAATACGTTTTTCTTTTCTTTTTAAGGGCATATTATTCTTTCAGCTATACTTTGTGGCCAGATTGCTTCTGCAACAACAGCAAAAAACAGCTACATAGCTCATCGTGGGGCCTTACCTGGTGAAAAAAAAAACTAAATCGTTTAGTTGATCACGAAATACTTTTTTTAAATATATTTTTAAAAACTTCCCAGGACAAACGCGCGTGCATGTTTGCAGAGCCTTAGGGAAGCCACGCTCGGGCAGGGTCTCTCCTCCTCCTCCTCCCCCCCTTCCTCGGCAGAGAACTCCCCCCTTGGCGAGTTCCTCGCGGCCCTCGTCCGAGCGCTGCGCGGGTGGAGATCTCCTCGTCTGATACCGCCACGCGAGGGAGGAGGAGGCAGCGGCGGCACGAATCGGCTTCGATGGAATGCGGCTGGGCCGGTCAAAGTTATGGGTTGAGGAGGCTTGTGGGTGGAAGAGGGGAGGTGATGGCGGAGCAAATGGGGGGTGTTCCATTCGTAAATACTGCACTCGTTCTTTACCTCTCTCCGTGTGCTATGATGAAGGGCCATTGCTCGAAACGTCGCCGCGGTGTGCGTAGATGTTAACTACCTCGCCTGGTATGCCGGAGGTCGTGGGTTCGATCCCGACCCTGACGCCTACGCCTGCTGTATATTTGGAGTCTGCATGTCTCTCTCTCTCATCATCATCACGGTGGATAGGAGATGTTAACTACCTCGCCTGGTACACAGGAGGTCGTGGGTTCGATCCCGACTCTGACACCTGCTGCTGTATATTCGGAGTTTGCGGAGTCTCTCTCTCCGTAGTCGCGTGAATTTTTCTCGGGGTCCTCCGGTTTTTTCCTCCACATTTAGAAACATCATCACGCGTTTCGAGTATTTAGTTGCTATAATTTTCCACGTAACCACAATCCACTTCGTTGAGTTGTCAATTGTGGCCAGGTCGCTTCTGAAAAAGAGTTATACAGCTCAGTGGCTTTTACCTGGAAAAAAATCTATACGTAAAATTTACTTAATTTAATGCCACACAAAGTGTTGGTATTGAACGTGTTGAATTGTTGTTGACCACTGTCAACGCGCCTTCGATTAGCACGGGTGGCTACGTACGGTGTGAAAGAAGTTCAAGCATACTGTAAATACATGCAGCAGCGTCGTCAAATAATTTGTTTAGTTTCACAGAACACGTGCGTGCGAAGACTGTATACGGACGTACAAAAGGCAAAGATCCCCCTAATAGCCTTCGTCAGACTGTTGGGGCAAGTGCTGTTCGCGTGCAGCACCGATGAAGGCCGACACGGCGCACGAGGGCGGGTGGGTGGGGGGCAGCGCCACGTCCCAGGCGTTAACGTCACGTGGTACCGCATTTGAAAGGGCCACCCCCAGTGGCAGCTGCCCCTGTGCGGCACAAGTAGTACTGGTCGTGCAGTGAGAAGGCGTCCAGCGCCGTGCGTGAGCCCATTTGAGTGATAATTGAGGAGGGTTCTGTCCTAACGACCGCCCCTCCCTTGTGCGCCGATCAGGGCTTCAATAGGTGCACCTCGACTAATAGCACTTGCCCCAGCAGCCCGTCAATGGCTATACGGGGGATCTTTGTCTTTGGGGGTGTGCACATGAGGCCCGGCTTTCAAGTTGTGAGCGCGCTCTGTTCACTCAGCCCCACATTCCTCAAGGCGGGACCTGAACTTCATAGCCCCAGCTGCCAGCCCCTCCCCCCAACCCCCTCCCCCCAACCCCCTCCCCCCAACCCCCCCCCCTTCTCCCCATGCCTCCCCCCCCAGCCTACAGCCAGAGTTCAGTCGGAGGGAAAAAATCACTTTGTGTGAATTTGACCGAGAGAGACACGAGGGAGAGAGAGGGGGGGAGGTGACAGAGAGGGGGGAGTGATAGAGGAGAGTACAGCGTGAGGGCGGGAGGAGGGGGGTGTGAAGAGAGGGGGCGGTAAGTGGAGGGGGTAGAGGACATGGGGGGGGGGGGTGGCTCCACGACCACGTGGTCACTTTAAACGGCGCGTCGTTGGTGCCCCAGAGGTCAGAGTTAGGTGAAGGCTCGAGGTCAAGTTTTAATTGCATCTGCTCAAACTTTGGAGGTGCCACATTTCTCACGGCGTGCGCTTCTCGACTTCGCGGACTGCGACATTGTCACGATTCGATCCACGGATGCAATGGTTGTTGTATTCTCTGTTATGACATTCAGATTAGTATAGCGACCTCTAGTGGCTGCAAGGGACGAAGATCCCGCCAAACCCAATCGCCGTCCATTGCTGTCTCATCGATTAACTCCAGCGACGTTACCCTTTAACACACGAGGATGCAGTGACGTCACTATGGGTGCAGTGACGTCACGATGGGTGCAGTGACGTCACGATGGGTGCAGTGACGGTACCCGCAGCGTCTGCGGCTGGAAGCCTTCATCCATCCAGCCGTGGATGGGCATCGTCGCCGATGATTATCTGCACCGCCGTAGTTGCCATAGCTAATTAACGCTCCTACACTTAGCGTAAATCCGCGATGGAAGCATGCTAATTAGGCAATGTAATTAAGGAATCATTCAAAGAATGTCTGTTATTTCTCTTGTCGCATTTTCTTGCAGCGTTGTGTTTACATTATTTTCGCTCCCCATGATTCCTTTCGCTATCGGTTATTTATATATTTGTACAATTGCGTTTCACACTCGTGGTGACGGACCATTCAAGGAGCAGGCCGGGCAATCACTTTCCGGAGTCTTGGATCCGAATCTGACCAACTTTACCGGGAGCGAACGACTTATTGCACTTAGGGAGCCGCGTAGCAAACATCGCCTCCTGCTGGAAGTTCACGTTGTGCCGCACAGGGGCAGCTGCCACGGGGGGAGGGGGTTCCCCTCGGCCAGGCTGCCGCAGGGCACCTCAAGATGAGTCGCGTAGCTCTGCAGTGCGACGCCGCGGTGGAGAGGCGTTGACTCGCTCGCCTGGTACACAGGAGCTCGTGGGTTCGATCCCGACTCTTACGCCTGCTGTGTATTTGGAGTTGGCGTGTCTCTCTCTCTTTTCTCCCCATGGGTCGCGTGGATTTTTCTCCACGTCCTCCGGTTTTCCCCACCGCTCTTATAAACATTTGGGTGCTCCTATAAATTCCCACGTGACGATAAGCCGCTTCGTTTAGTTGATCGTTTGCGGTAGCCGTGCCGCTTCGTAAAAAAAGTTCTGCACGGCTCAGTTGGCCTTATCTGGTAAAATAAAATTCGTTTCGTAGTTTTTTTGTAATAGTTTAAAGGTCACGGTAGGATCATGACCTTGACCTATCCACACAGGCGCGCGTGCATAACGAGGAGGAGCTAGTTGGGTAAACCCGTAAGGAAGAGAGAAGGGGGATTTCGTAGAGACGGGGGGGGGGGTGAGTTGGCCAGAAGGGGGGCGAGGGGGGGGCGGTATGGGCGGGGGGGGATGAGGAATTTGCCAGCTGCGTGGAGAGTGCGAGGGCGGGGGGGAGAGCGGAGGGAGGGGGGGGGAGAGAGAGCGGTTAAGGAGGGAGAGTGCGTGGAGAGTCGGAGGAGGAGAAGGAGGAAGAAGGAAGGAGTTGGGGGGAGAGAAGGGGAAAAAGTGAAGATAATTGAGAGATGGAGTGGAGATAACGGGGAGAGCAAGGGGGGTGTCGAGCGATGCACGGATAAGAAGAGACCTGGAAAGCTAGGGGAAAGGTGAGGGGAGAGGGAGGGGAGAGGGTGAAGGAGAGCTGATGAGCGGGAAGAAAGAGGAGGAATCGTTCCGTGGAGACGAAACACAGAGATCGTGGCGCTCACAACGGAAGAGCGAGAGAGAGCGCTTAGTTGACGCGGAGAGCCACGATGCAAACGACGGGAGATGTTGAGAGAAAGGGAGGGAATGAGAGCTGGAGGAAGAGTGAGAGAGTGTGGGAGAGAGGAGGGGGGGGTAGTGATGGGGGCGGCGGCAGGGGGGGGCCCGAGGTCTCCAGAGCTCCAGCAGCTGAGGAATGCGCGGTATGGCGGCTGAGCCTGGCTCGGGGTGCTGCTGCTGCTGGTGGTGGTGGTAGTGGTGGTCGGCGTTGTTGCAGTCTCGTGGCGTGCGTGAGTCATTGTGCAGGAATGCTTCTCTCGGGAGAGGCACGCCCGGCCTGGAGTCGAGCAGAGTGAGGAGGGGAGGTGGTGAGGGTGAGAGGGGGGGTGTCAGCTGGAGCGTGCACTTGACCCCAGACAGATTTCCCGGCACCCCCCTACGCCCCTGCCCCCACCTCACCTCCTCCTCATCCCCCTCGCCACGAAAATGTTTAGAACCGGAGAGATGCCCCCCAAACCGCCCCCTCTCCCCCCCTCCCCCTCCTACGCAGCGTCACCCCCCCCCCCGCTCACGCAAACAAGACTAAGTCAGTGGTGCACAATTAACAAGCGTCACTCGACGCGTGCGTCATTAACACTGTGGCCATGAAAGGAAATGTATCATAGGCGACGTTTCAGGTGATGGGGCTACTTCGTAGCAGTGGCGTAGCCGAGTTTTGTCGCGTGTTGGGTTAGTCTCGCAAATGAGACGGTTCGAGTCTGTTGGGTTCCCATCTGGTTTAACAAAATAAGGTCCAGCATTTTTTCACTCCACAACAACAAACAACAACATCGTCGTCATTATTATCGTCGTCGTCATCACTGAGATGGTTACTTTAATTGCAAGACCGTCATGATGGGTTGGCTAGGCCTTCATTTAAGATCAACATCATCATCTTCAACGTCATCATTTGCCAACCATAATGACCTGGGATTAATTTCTCGCTAAGTTTTTTCCGGAACGCTGCTGGCTTGGAGTGAGGATTCTCGGTTCGCACGCTGCGCCACGAACCCGGCGCCACCCGGGTTCGATTCCCGCCCACGGCCACCAACACCGGTGACGATTATCTGAGCCAGTCCTGGGCCTCCCCTAGGTCGACTCAGCCTCAAATGAGTACCTGGTGTAGCGGTGTAGTGTAGTAAAGATGGCCACGAGGGAGACAAAGGCGGCGCTTGCCCCAAATGTCTGCCGAGGTTATACGGAGGGGGATCTTTGTCTGTGTATGTGTACGTCTCGATTAATTAAGACTTTACTTATTTAAAGGCAACAACAACAAAATGATATTAAGAGTGACGGTGGAGCGCTCTGTGAGTGTGTGTGTGTGTGTCTTTTTGTGTGTGTGTCTTTGTCTTTGTGTGTGTGTGTGTCTTTGTCTTTGTGTGTGTGTGTCTTTGTGTGTCGTGGGGAGCGGTAAGTGTAGCGGTTGTGGGGAGTGGTAGTGTAGCGGTTAGCACGCTGTGCTACGAACCTGGTGGCCCGAGTTCGATTCTCGCTCACGGCGATAACAGTGACAATGATCTGAGCCGGTCCTGGTCCTTATTTAGTTCGACTCAGCCTCAAACGAGTACCTGGTGCGGACTGTAAAAACATCGCCACTAGGGAGCCAAAGGCTGCCTGGCGTGGTGCTGGCCACCCACCCCCTCGTGTGCCGTTCCGGCCTTTATAGGTGCGCGTTAACAGCACTTGCCCCTACAGTCTGTTAAGGCTATACGGGGGGGGGGGGGATCTTTGCCTTTGAATGTTTGCTGGGAAAGGTCCTGGCAAGGATTATTCAACATCGCCTTGCCAGGCACGCTGAGGAGAGGCTTGCAGAGCCCCAATTTCAGACCAGGGTGGTCCTGCAAGGATGCCATATTATCCGTCCTTCTGCTATAGCAGAGGTGTAGGGAATTCCAAACAAGACCTACATCGCTGCTTTATTTACCTGGTCAAGGCCTATTATTGTATCATCATCAGGCCAGAGTTGTGGGCAGTTATTCGTGCTTTTGGAGTTCCTGACTCTGCTCAATCTTTAAGGGCCTTCATGATGGTGGGCAGGCACGGGTAAAGCCACCATCGGCCCCACCAAAACTAAGCACCAGCCTGGGTAGTTTGTGCCACCAAACACTCCACTCTCTCAGCTCCCCATTGCTGATGGAGCAGTTGTGGAGAGAGTGGGGAGTTTCCCACACCTGGGCAGTGTGCTTATGACCAGCTCTGGTTTTACAGCAGAGGTCTCACTCCAGATGAGTGGTGCGGCATTATATTTTCATCGGCTGTGCAATGCTGTGTGGAAGCTACCTGGTCTGTTGCTCCGCACGAAGCTTCTGGTCTTCTCGTCCACAGTCATGCTCTCCCTTCTCTATGCTTATAAAACGTGGACCCCTCTAATGGAACATCTGCGCCGGTTAGAAACATTGAGGCTGGCATGCCTACGATACATCCTGGGTTTAACCATCCTGAATTGTGTGAGGAGCTCACAAATCCTTGAAAAATCTGAACACATATCCCATCACTGAGCTCCTTCGGCAGGCAAGGCTGCCATGGCTGGGTCGTGTAGCCCGCATGCCCAGCCACCGCATGCCCAAGCAGCTTCTGTTTGGTCACGTAGAGGGGGCTAAACGGGCACGACATGGGCTGGAGAAGAGATGGAGCTGATGCAGTATGGGAGGATGTAGAGCTGAGTGGACTTGCTGATGACTGGTACCAGCGGAATCAGGATCGGCCTCTTTGGAGGAGGCTCGTGAAGGACGCTACTCGACAGTTGGTGGGCAGTCTCCCTCCAGCAACAACGGAGGGCAGAGGAGCAACGCTCATAACAACGAGCGGAGCGCCGGGCGGATACAATGAAACAAGTTGGCACAATAGAGGGTACAGCTGGTGTGTCTACTGGTCATCTCAGTCAGCCAACCCATGCCACCTGGGCCTGTCCCGAGACCTCCTCCTGTCAGCGAGCCTTCGACACTTTACGTGGCCTCAAAGTGCACCTGGCCTGGCACATGCGCCGTGGTGACGTCACCGTCACTTAGTGGCGAATGGCGGGTGTTGGTGTTTGCGTGTTTCTGTGTGTGTGTTTGTGTGTGTGCGTGTTTGGTTGTGTGTGTGTGTGTTTGTGTGTGTGTGTTTGTGTGTGTGCGTGTTTGGTTGTGTGTGTTTGTGTGTATGTGTGTTTGTGTGTGTGTGTGATTGTGTGTGTGTGCGTGTGTGTGTTTGTGTGTGTTTGTTTGTGTGCGCATGCGTGTGTGCGTTTGTGTGTGTATTTGTGTGTGTGATTGTGTATTTGTGTGTGTGCGTGTGTGTGTGTGTTGAACACTGACATGCGGAGCGACCCTGGCGGTGTCCCCGTCTGGCTGCGCTGCTAAAGGATGTGAAGACCTTGAGAAGGCATTCGCGATTTGATAATTAACAGATTATTTAGCGCGACGGTGGCGGCGAACCTTGTGCCCGCATATTAGGGGATTCAGGGAGCCATTGTCAACGTCTGCTAGGCATCCTTCACCGTCATCATCATCCGCAGCGGCAGAAATGGTTGCGATTTTACGTGAAGGTCATGTCGTGGTCAAGGCGCAGCTACCGCAAGTGCAGTGCTCAAGCCTCTGCTGGCGGAAGCACGGTCCACTCGAAGCGGAGCTCGAGACACGGAGAGATTAGTGCGGTTGGCTACGTACGGTGTGAAAGAAGTTGAACATCCATACATACAAACTAAATTGTTTTATTTTAGGAGCGACCTGGCTATCACAAATGCTAGCCCAACGAAGTGGCTTATCATCGTCACGTGGACATATATAGAAGTAGTCAAATACTCTGACCGCCTGGATGTTCATTCTAAATGTGTAGGGAAAAAAACCAGAGGACCCGGAGGAAAATCCACGCGACCACGGGGAGAGGAGAAGACACGCAAACTCCAAATACACAGCAGGCATCAGGGTCGGGTTCGAACCCACGACCTCCTGTATACTTGGCGAGGTAGTTAGCATCTCCTAGCCACAGTGATGATGATGAGAGAGAGATACACAAACTCCAAATATGCAGCAGGCATCAGGGTCAGGTTCGAACCCACGACCTCCTGTATACATGGCGAGGTAGTTAACATCTCATGGCCACCGTGGCTGCCGAGTCTAGAACACAGAGTGGGGAATGCTGCCTTACACGCTGTGTCAGATCGTCTTGGAAGACGGTGGGAGTCGCTCACACTTTACCCCACCACGCCTGCGCACCTTACGCCCACCTTGGAGCGATTGTGCCGAGTGAGCGATGTTGGGTGACACTGGGGGACGTGTATGGGCTCCTCCTCGTACTGCACGTGCTATGGGGAAGGGCCACTACCCGAAACGTCGCATATAATAAATGTTTTGTTCGCGTGAAGGCCACAGTGTTGTTATTGACGACTGTGTTGAGTTGCTTTGATTGTGTTGGTGCACCAATCACTGTCAATAGAGCAGCAGCAGCATCACCAAATAATTCGACTTTGCTGCTGCTGACATGATGATGATAGTGGTGATGGTTATGAATGTCGGTGCTGATGATGATGATGACGATTGCAGTTAGGAATGTTTGTTGCTGATGATGATGATTTTAGTGGTAAGGCATGCTGTTGTTGCTGCTGATGATGATAATTGGTTGTAGTTTTGAATTTCAATCTGCTGATGGTAATCATGCTGCTGATGATAATCATACTAATGTGTTTGGAAATTAGCGGGGTTTTGATTTGTGAACTGCCTTAAGTCTAGGTTCAGATTCGGTTATTTGGTTCTACATGTCCCATTTTAATTAAACCATAACATTCCATGCATTCAGTGTAAATCGGTACTCTATATATGTCTGGGTTGGGTCTCCCCGCGGACAACTCGGCATGAAGTGTACACAAATCTGATCAGGCCACTTGCTGGGCCCATTCACTCCTCGTGCGCTGCGGCGGCCTTAATAGGTGCTCGCTAACAGCACCGCTCCTGTGCTAATGGAGTGCTGTGTGTGTGCTGGGTGTGTGCTGTGTGTGTGCTGTGTGTGTGCTGTGTGTATTCAGGACGGAATGAACTCATAGCCAGGTACATCAAACTTCGAACGGGAAAGACACGGACACGCAAACAGGTGAGACAGGGGGCCCTGCCCCTCCCCTTGACCCCTTCAGCCCCCACCCCGGAACCCCCCCCCTCACCGTATCCCCCCCGCCCCACCCTTTCCACCGCCCCACCCTTTCCACCGCCCCACCCTTTCCACGGTCACCTTGACTCCTCCCCGTCTAATTTGACTCCTCCTCCCTTAGCAATCAGGCCCCGCCTACCGATATCCGGCCCCTCCTCCCAGGTCTCCAATCCCCCCCCCACCCAAAAAACCCCGCACCTCCCCCAATACCCCCCCCATGAAACCCCGCCCCTCCCCCCAAAGCCTCGTCCCTCCCCCGACACCCCTCCCCCGCTCCTCACCTGGCCCACAGGTGGGGGTCCCGCGCCCCCCGTCTTCACAGAAGCGTGTGAGCAGCACGCCACCCATCACGGCCTTCCAATTAATTGCGACAACATTGCTCCTCTGGGGGGCAGGAGCAGTCTGTTGTTGTGGCCAGCAACCACGCCCGGCCGCCTTTGTCTCCCCGGTGCTAACGTTCACACACCGCACCCGGCATTCATTTAAAGATGATTCTACCTCGGGGGAGTGACGGCCCAGGTGGGATCGGGTGAAAATAATCGCCAGCGATGTTAGCCGCGGCCGGGAATCGAACTCGGACCACTGGATTCCCAGCGCGGTGCGCTCACCACTGCGTCGCTACTCCAAGACAAAGATCATTATCGCCACTGGGGAGACAAAGGCGGCCCGGACGTGGTGCTGGCCACCCACCCCCTCGTGAGCCGTGCCGGACTTCATAGGTGCTGCTCGCTAACAGCACTTGCCCCAACAGTCTGTTACAGCCTATACGGGGGATCTTTGTCTTTGCCACGATTCCACACGCACTCACGCGGCTCGGGGTCTCCTGACCGTCCCGTTAGCGCCTCTAAGTGGACGCGACCTCAAACGTCGCTTGGGACTCCACGCCGTGGAGGGGCCGGGGGCAGAGCGGTGCTGGTGGGCGCAGTGGTGAGCGCGCGGCGCTGTGAATCCTGTTCATAGAGTGGACTGCTGGGCATCTGTGAAGAAGAGCTTCGTAGCTCATCGGATTCCTCCAGTGTTAATAAACATTCTTTTATCGTAATAATCAGGGGCATCGATAGGGCGGGGGTGCGGGATCCGGGGCAAACCCCACCGTGTGGGCCCCCCCCCCCCCCCCCGGGAAATAAATGAGAAGTATTACATCTTGACACCTGAGACCGTTACGCTGAAGCGAGCCGCCCCCCCCTCCAAAAGTGCGGGGCCCGGGGCAGTCGCCCCGATTCGCCGTGGTGTACCCGAGCCGGCGGCGGCGGTGTGTGTGTAACGCGTGTGCATTGCCATCGGGCCCTCCAGGTGTCTAGCCACATACAGGTGCTGGCGCGAAAGAAAGTGCGCGAGATCCAAGCCAGCATCAAGGTACGTGACCCCCCCCCCGCTCCTCCTCATCCCCCACTCCCTCTCAGCCCCCCGCTCCCCCACCCTGGCCAGCCGCGCGCCCCCCCCCCCTCTCCATCTTAAGGTCCTGTGTCTGGCCTCTGGAATGGCGAAGGCTGCACGCTGCTGCTACTGCTGCTGAGGCTGCAGGCTACTTGACTGGTGCTCGTGGCTGCTGCAATTGGGAATACTTAAGGCATTTCTCTCCTTTCCATCTTAATTATTTCCTCTGTCCTCCTGTCTCGTTGTTGGTCTCCTCTTCCTTTGGCCCTCTCCGTCTGTCCCCTGTCGCCGCATCATCTCCTTCTTGGAACCCCCGCCTCCCCCCGAACCCCCCCCCCCCCCCACCTTCTCCTCCGTGCCCCCCCCCCCCCTCTTCCCCCCCGCCCTCCACCTCTTTTCTTCCTTCCTCGCCCGCAGGTCTCTAGTCACATTCAGGTGCTTGCCCGGCGGAAAGCGCGTGAGATTCAGGCCAAGCTCAAGGTACGAGCTGCGCTTGTGCGGCCGCCGCTTGCTTCTGGCTGTGCCCCCCTCCCCTCCCTCCCACTGGCCCCCCGCTCTCTCCCCCCTCCCTCCGTCCCTTCCTTCTTGGGCTGACGCTCCCCCTTTCTTCCCCGCCTACCGCCACTTTGGCTCTCTCGCTTGGCTCTCTCTCGCTTAGCTCTGTCCCAACGCTTGCTCCGTCCCAGGCCGCTTCCTTCACCTGCGCCCCCTCCTGCTCCCCCCCCCCGCCAATGCCCCTCTCGTGTCAAAAACCGCGCGGGCCACCGCCTCCGCCGCCGCACGACTCGGCCGCGTGGCCTCGCGACGGCCGTGCCGGGGACGCGGCGGGCAGGCAGGCGGCACCGCCGCGAGAACTTCGAGCTCGAATCCGGCTTCCAGCCGCCCGAGCGCGGCGACGATCGAGAGAGGCTTTCACGATGCGCCGTCACATTGATGGAATCTAGAACGCGCAGAGTGAGGAATGTTGGCCTACTTTTGCGCGCCGTGCCAGATCGTCTCGCCGGCAGCCCGGTCGCCACAGAGTCCGCACGCGCGTCTCTATCTCGTCACGTGATCGGACGTCTGTGGACGAAGAGCTTTACAGCTCATCAGATTCCTCCAGTCAAAATTAATGCGATTCCGATTTGGATTTGTGGCTACATTTGTCGGGCATTTATTTACACACACGCACGCACACACACACCGGCTGTGTGCCTGCCTAGGCTTGTCCCAAGTGAGTTGTCAGAGGCCCTGCTGACGTGTTAAAAGTGACTTTCAGTTGAGTTGCGATGGCATTCTGGTGAAGATACTAAATCTGGATTCGTACGATAGCCATGCTTGAATCGCCACCCGCAGCTCGTGACGCCGCTGCACGTTGAGAGTCGGGATATTAATCTCGGAGGGGGAGAGAGAGAGGCAGTCACAGCCAAAGGCGGAGGAGAGGAAAGGTTTCAAGCGTGGACTTAAACTGCGGCGTCGGCAGCGCGGACCGCTGGGGGAAGGGAGTTTCAGACCGTGGGGGCAGCAGAGGAGAATGAGCGACCATGTCACTGAACGACGACGTTTGACAGGGGACTTCCACGGAGAGCCTTGGTTTCTGGGGTAGCGAGTGCGCGTGGAGGGGAGTAGAGATAAGAGGGGAGAGGTAGCGGAGTGCGTGGAGGGGAGTAGAGTGAGATGAGAGGGGGCAGGTAGGAGAGTGCGTGGAGGGGAGTAGAGTGAGATGAGAGGGGAGAGGTAGGAGAGTGCGTGGAGGGGAGTAGAGTGAGACGAGAGGGGAGAGGTAGGGGCGTGCGTGGAGGGGAGTAGAGTGAGATGAGAGGGGAGAGGCAGGAGAGTGTGTGGAGGGGAGTAGAGTGAGATGAGAGGGGGCAGGTAGGAGAGTGCGTGGAGGAGAGTAGAGTGAGATGAGAGGGGAGAGGCAGGAGAGTGTGTGGAGTAGAGTGCGATGAGAGGGGAGAGGTAGGAGAGTGCGCGGAGGGGAGTAGAGTGAGATGAGAGGGGAGAGGTAGGAGAGTGCGTGGAGGGGAGTAGAGTGAGATGAGAGGGGAGAGGTAGGAGAGTGCGCGGAGGGGAGTAGAGTGAGATGAGAGGGGAGAGGTAGGAGAGTGCGCGGAGGGGAGTAGAGTGAGATGAGAGGGGAGAGGTAGGAGAGTGCGCGGAGGGGAGTAGAGTGAGATGAGAGGGGAGAGGTAGGAGAGTGCGTGGAGGGGAGTAGAGTGAGATGAGAGGGGAGAGGCAGGAGAGTGTGTGGAGTAGAGTGCGATGAGAGGGGAGAGGTAGGAGAGTGCGCGGAGGGGAGTAGAGTGAGATGAGAGGGGAGAGGTAGGAGAGTGCGTGGAGAGGAGTAGAGTGAGATGAGAGGGGAGAGGTAGGAGAGTGCGCGGAGGGGAGTAGAGTGAGATGAGAGGGGAGAGGTAGGAGAGTGCGCGGAGGGGAGTAGAGTGAGATGAGAGGGGAGAGGTAGGAGAGTGCGCGGAGGGGAGTAGAGTGAGATGAGAGGGGAGAGGTAGGAGAGTGCGTGGAGGGGAGTAGAGTGAGATGAGAGGGGAGAGGCAGGAGAGTGCGTGGAGAGGAGTAGAGTGAGATGAGAGGGGAGAGGTAGGAGAGTGCGCGGAGGGGAGTAGAGTGAGATGAGAGGGGAGAGGTAGGAGAGTGTGTGGAGGGGAGTAGAGTGAGATGAGAGGGGAGAGGCAGGAGAGTGCGTGGAGTAGAGTGCGATGAGAGCGGAGAGGTAGGAGAGTGCGTGGAGGGGAGTGGAGTGAGATGAGAGGGGAGAGGTAGCAGAGTGTGTGGAGGGGAGTAGAGTGAGATGAGAGGGGAGAGGTAGGAGAGTGTGTGGAGGGGAGTAGAGCGAGATGAGAGGGGAGAGGTAGGAGAGTGCGTGTGGGGTGTCTCGTCGTCTAGCTTCAAGCGTAGGGGCCGTTGTTTGTTATTTTGGGTCCACCATCCTAAACAACACCGTGCGGCTTCGCGAACTTCGGTTTGACCGCGGGGCGCACCGCCCCATTGTCGCGGGCCCTTTCACCCTCAAGTCCGCCCCACCCGTTCAAATTCAAAATTCGAAGTCGTTACACGCCGCACGCGCCCGATGATTGGTGACCGCCACACGGAGCGCTGCGCGAGGGCGCAGCAGCAGCAGCAGCGGCGGCGGCGGCAGCGGCGGCGGCAGCGGCGGACGCGCGGTTTTTCCACAGCCCCCGGGCCGCTCCTCCTCCTCCTCCTTCCGTCTCCACCATCCCTGAACCACATCCACGTGCGCTGTCTGTCCCCGCGTGTGTGATGTGTGCGGCGTCTACCCGTGTCTGTGTGCGGTGTGTACCTGTGTGTATGTGTGCGGTGTGTACCTGTGTGTGTATATCCCTGTATGTGCCCGTGTGTGTGCGGTGTGTACATGTGTGTGTGTTCGTGTGTGCGGGTGTATATCCGTGTGTGTGTGCGTTGTGTACCTGTGCGTGTGTGTCCGTGTGTGTGGGGGGGGGGGTTGTGTACATGTGTGTGTGTGTGCGGGTGTATATCCGTGTGTGTGTGCATGCGGTGGGACTTCATGTACATGTGGTCGGGTCTGTGTTGATGTACATATGTGGAACTTCTTTGGCACCGTACGTAGCCAACTAATCGGAGGCGCGGACGTGTGTTCATGATGTCTGCGTGTGTGTTTGGGTTTGTGTGTGCGAGGTAGTGTGTGTGTGGCACCCCCTCGTGTGCCGTACCGGCCTTCATAGGTGCAGCTCACCAACAGCACTTGCCCCTACAGCCTATTAAAGGCTGTAATGGTGGTCTGTGTCTTTGTGTCCCTATGTAATTGTGGGGGTGTGTATGTGTGTGTGTGTGCGCAGCGCGTCCCTACTCGTGGTGCCACACTCCACGTGTGTGCACGTGGTCTGTGTGCACGTGCTCTCGGTGTTTGTCAATGCATTTTTGGGACGTGTGTTGTGTGTGTTACGTGGGGAGATGTGGGGGGTGGATAGGTGGAGGGGAGGGTTGTGGGGGGAGGGGTGTATGTGTGGGGGGGGGGGGGTGATGGGGGGGCCGTTGGCCTGGGAAGCTGCCGAGAAACCAGCTCGGGATTTTTCGTGACTCAAACATCGCGTCCAATTAGGGCGGACAAAGCAAAAAACGAAAATTGAATTTCCTTTCAATCGCCCGCCACTCAATCGCGGCTTGTTTAGCGACTGCCCCCCCCCCACCCCTTGCCTACCCCAGCCCCACACGCCCCTCGCTCATTACCGCTACGAGGGGGGGGGGGGGCTGTTGGACGAGGGTGGTGCTTTGTAGATTGCGGTGCAGCAAGTAGGTTTGCCTCCATCACCTTGATGCCGTGCGCTATCCTCTCGCGCGCGCGCTGATTTCCTCCCGGAATATATCAGTTTCGTCCCACACTGGCGTTTGTAAATAATTAATTATAATAACAATTATAACTATAATAACAATGCACATCCCTTCATCAATCCACTGCCAGATTGAAGGTCACTCTCATTCATGCCCCTGTCGGTCATGGTTGGTGTCTGTTCGAACACACTTCAGCGCGCTGGTCAGTGTGGGCTGGCGTGGGGACTAATTCAGTACTTAATGATGGAATCGGCCATACATCCCACAACACGTGGACCCTCCCGATGAGAGAGTCTCGTGGATACACAATAATCACCCTCTCGCCCCCGATCTCGCCTGGACACCGCCTGAATTGGGGCAAGCATCACGCGTCAAACTGCTCGCTGTGGACGGCTGCGCGATGACTTTGCGAGCAGGTTAACAGTAGCGGCAGACAGGCAGTGTAGCAACAACATCCGCTCTTCATTTGTACGCCTGTGCTCCCACGCCTGCACCAGCCCGCATACACCTGTGCGGTGAAGTATGGTCAAATAACCCCCTATCAAACCACCCCTCCCCCCCCCCCCCTTAACATCCGGCTGTAGAACGACCGCGCGCAATTTACACATCAACTGATTACACAATTTACCTTTTGTGCGCTCACAGCGCAACGCATTGTGAGCGTGGTAACGAGGAACATTCACGAGGAACTTGCACCATCGCCAGGGGTAACGGGGCGGACAAAGCGGGGGGAAAGTGGGGGGGGGGGGCGGGGGGGGGTCATGGTCATGCCCCCCCCCCCCCATCTCTCCTATTCCCTCCACCTCCCCCACCAATTAGCGGAGCCTCTAATTGGTTGTTGCTGACGCACATGGCCGCTTTGGATACGGAGAGTCGGGGGCGTGAGACGGGAAGGGCATGGACACGCGGGGCGTGAGATGAGAGGGGCATTGACACACGGGGCGTGAGATGAGAAGGGCATTGACACACGGGGTGTGAGATGAGAGGGGCATTGACACACGGGGCGTGAGATGAGAGGGGCATTGACACACGGGGTGTGAGACGGGAAGGGCATTGACACGCGGGGCGTGAGATGAGAGGGGCATTGACACGCGGGGCGTGAGATGAGAGGGGCATTGACACGCGGGGCGTGAGATGAGAGGGGCATTGACACACGTGGCGTGAGATGAGAGGGGCATTGACACACGGGGCGTGAGATGAGAGGGGCATTGACACACGGGGTGTGAGATGAGAGGGGCATTGACACACGGGGTGTGAGATGAGAGGGGCATTGACACGCGGGGGGTGAGATGAGAAGGGCATTGACACACGGGGTGTGAGATGAGAGGGGCATTGACACGCGGGGGGTGAGATGAGAAGGGCATTGACACACGGGGCGTGAGATGAGAGGGGCATTGACACACGGGGCGTGAGAAGGGCATTGACACACGGGCCGTGAGAAGGGTATAGATTATAATGATGGCTATCATGATGATAATGATTGCTATGATAATGATGATAATAATGATGGCGATGATCTTCTCGGAATTGGGCCGTTACTATGGCGAGCTCGAGGCCCGCTGGGGCGCGCCGCGGGGTCTCTCGCCCCCATCGCAATCCGCGCCAATTTAGTCTCGAGCACGTGGGCGCGTGTGTGTGTACCTGTGTGTGTGTGTACTTGTGTGTGTGTACTTGTGTGTGTGTGTGTACTTGTGTGTGTGCACTTGTGTGTGTGTGTGTACTTGTGTGTGTGTGTGTGTACTTGTGTGTGTGTGTACTTGTGTGTGTGTGTACTTGTGTGTGTGTGTGTGTATGTGTGCATGTGTGTACGTGTGTGTGTGTACTTGTGTGTGTAAAGGCGGCGGGGCGTGCGTGGTGCTGACCTCCCTCGTGTGCCGTGGCAGCCTTCATAGGTGCTGCGACTCGATAACAGCACTTGCCCCAGTAGCCTGTTCCAGGCTATACGGGGGATCTTTACCTCTGTCGTATGTGTGTGTGTGTGTCGTGTGTTACGTTGCCGGCACTTTTAGATATTTTAATTGAACGTCAGCGTTGTTGTTGTTTTTGTTGTATTGGTGGTGGTGGTGGTTGATGTGGTGTTATTTGCTTCCATTGTCATTGATGTCACGGTGGTGATGGTGGTGGTGTTGATGGTTATTGTCGCGGTTGCTGATGATTGTTGGTGCTGCTGCTGCTGTGTTTGCGGTGGTGTTTATGATTGTTGTGGGTGGTGGTGGTGGTGGTTGACTGCCTGTTGCTGCCGATATCATGATTGCGATCATCGCTCGCACGTGATTGTAACTCGCGCATCTATCCCTTCTCTCTGTTTACAATCCCGTTCTATGCAGGCAATGAACATGGTAAGTATAGGCACGACCCCCCCCCCTCTGGCTTAGCACCCCCCACTCCCAAAGCTCCCAACTCCCCCCGCCCCCCCCCCCCTTGGCTTCTCTCGGGTTCAGCAGCAGCAGCAGCAGCCCAAGGCGGCCGCACGAGCGCAGGGCTCAGTCAGCCGGCACTGTCCGGAGCGGCGTGTGGGGTGGCTCATTCAGGAGCTGCAGTGGCTCCATCTTTGAAATTCGCAAACAAAAATTGCTGCTCTTCGTTATTTCGGTTGCCGATCCCTGACCATGGGAGTCCGGTTCACCATGGAAGTCCAGTTTACCATGGAAGTCCACTTTACCATGGATGTCCACTCTACCATGGAAGCCCAGTTTACCATGGAAGTCCACTTTACCATGGGAGTCCAGTTCACCATGGAAGTCCAGTTTACCGTGGAAGTCCAGTTCACCATGGAAATCCAGTTCACCATGGAAGTCCACTTTACCATGGAAATCCAGTTCACCATGGAAGTCCACTTTACCATGGAAATCCAGTTCACCATGAGAGTCCAGTTCACCATAGAAGTCCAGTTCACCATGGAAGTCCAGTTCACCATGAGAGTCCAGTTCGCCATGGAAGTTTGGTTCACCATGGGCAGGAGTCGGCAACCTGCAGCTCTGGAGCTGCATGCGGCCCATCAAGGACCGCATGGGGGCAGTTATTCACTAAGCACCACCACCGTCTCGTATTCACGGTGCATTGCGGCTCTTGAAATATTGAGGGTTTTTTATATTACCGAATTCGAAAAAAAATTCACACTCGGGGGGAAAGGGGGGATTGCCCCCCCCCACACCCCCCCAATATATCTATAGAGATGATAACAATTGGAGCCCCCCCCCCCCCCCAATTGTAATAACTGATGGAGACCGCTTCTGCGTGCGCGTTCCCATGCCTAGTGGATACAGGGGGGGGGGGGGGGGCGTAGGGGTTGGGGGGCATCGACCCTCTCCCCCCCAGCCCCCTCCCCCCCAGCCCCTCCCCCCCCAGCCCCTCCCCGAAGCCTCAATAACAGCGCAAGAGCAAATAATGCTTATGAAGCATGCTGCTTTGCGGATGCGCGTACGTGCGCGCGTGTGTGTGTGTGGAGACGGGGGCGGGGGGGGGCGGTGGCCTAGTGGTTAGCGCACTGCGATTCCGGTGACTCCAGAGTTCACATCCCAAACACGGCCAACATCGGTGACAGATTTGTGAACCGCTCCTGGGGCTGGCCCCTAGGTCAACTCGGCCTTAAAAATGAGTACCCAGTGCGGTGTGTAAATCACATCAGCGTTGGGTGCGGCAAAGGCTGCCCCGGGCGTGGTGCCGGCCACCCACCCCCTCGTGCGCCGTGCCGGCCTGCACAGGTGCTCGCTAACAGCACTTGCCCCGACAGTCTGTTAAAGGCTATTTGGGTTATCTTTGTGAGTTAGTGTGTGTGTGTATGTATACACGTGTGTGTGTGTGCTATGCTCAGTGTGTGTGCACGATTACGCTCAGCCAAGCACTAACACAGCCCCCAACTGCCCCCCATTAGCCCCCCAGCTCTGCATGCAAAGACGCGGACGACCCGGGCAGGGTCTGAGAACTTTGAAGTTAACGTTTTGAGTTCACTGTGGTGGAATCGCTACACTGCGTGCGCGTGTGTGTGCGTTGCTAACAGCACTTGCTACAACGGCCCGTACGAGGCTATACATGGGGTCTTTGTCTTTGCATGTGTGTGTGTGTGAACCCCGGTGGCCCCAGTTCGATTCCCGCTCAAGGCCAACATCGGTGGCGGATATCTTAACCGGTGCAGGGCCTCCTCGAGGTCGGCTCAGCCTCAATTGAGTACCCGGTGTTGTGCGTAAACATCGCCACTGGGGAGACAAAGGCAGCCGGGCGTGGTGCTGGTCACCCACCGCCCCTTGTGTGCCGTGACGGCCTTCGTAGGTGCTCGCTAACAGCACTTGCCCCAAGACTCTGTACAATTGTATACGGGGGGGAGGGGGGGGGTCTTTGTACAATGTGGATCTGTTGAGTGTTTGAATCTCTGAGCGTGCGATGTGGTAAATACTGTCGGTGTGTGTGGCGTTTACATCTGTGAGCCTACCTGTGGAACTGTGAGTGTACGTGTGCAGATGGATGTACTTACATGTGTTTGTGTATGTTTACCCGTGTTCGCGTGTGTACGTTCGTATGTACGTAATTGAGCGGTGGCGCAGTGGTTAGCGCACTCACTGCCCTACGAACTCAACCAGCCGAGTTCGATTACCCGCTCACGGCCAAACACGTGACGATTATCCGAACCATTCCGGGCCTGCGATAGGTCTACTCAGCCGTAAAATGCGTACCGAGTGCGCGGTGTGCAAACATCGAAGCTTGGGAGTCAAAGGCGGGCGGGCGTGGTAGCTGCCCCCCCCCCGCGCTCACTCGGCCCTAAAGGTGTTCGCTAGGAGCGCTTGCCCCCAACCACTTTGTGTCTGGCCTACACGGGGGAGGGGCGGGGTGTCTTTGTCTTTGTGTGAGCACGTGGCGAGCACGTGTTAATCACGTGATAGATCACGTGTTAATCACGTGCTAACCACATTCCCGCCACAATTGACAGAGGGCCCCTGCAGGCTCGAGTGAGTCCGTCCCCTCGTTTATTCCAGTAGTTGCCTCTCGATATTCTCTGTGGCCTCCTCACCATCCTCCTCGTCGTCGTCGTTCTCCCCCCCCGCCCCCTTCGTCTCACGTCAAGGATCAGAACGCCAAGGACAAGGCGCTGCAAAGCATGGCGGCCATGTCGAGCGCGCAGATCGTCTCGGCCACGGCCATTCACAGCAAGGCCATGGGCATGGGGCCCGCGCTGCCGCGGCCACCCTACCCGCCCGCCCAGGGGGTCAGTGGCCTGCAGCAGCAGCAGCAGCGCGCTTCTCGCAACACACACGCGGGGGGGGAGGGGTGGTGGCGAGATGTTAACTACCTCGCCCACCTCTCCAATGGCATTCACACTTATCTCTCACCATGTCCTCATCCTCCCCCTCCTCCTCCTCCCTGTATCCTCTCTCCTCGTGTTGCAGTTCTGGAGTCTGCCCGGGCAGCCAGGCTCGTCCGCTCAGGAGTGAGTCTCCCCCTCGTGGAGCCATCACCGACCCACCTATCCACCCACCTACCCAGCTACCCACCCACCCAGTCACCCACCCACCCAGCCACCCACCCACCCAGCCACCCACCCACCCAGCCACCCACCCACCCAGCCATCTGCCCCCCTCCGTCATTAAACCGGGTTCTCAAGTGGAGTGAAGTTGATGGGGCTCAGCCCGGTCACCAGTGACTCGCGTAGAGACTCATATATTCACATAGAGACACATAGAGTTGCATATAAACACATATAGTGGCAAAGAGACCCATAAACTGACATAGAGACATCGTCTCTAGTAGAGTCCTATACTCACGTAAAGTCACGTAGACTTGCGTAGAGACCTAGAAGACTCGGACAGATATCCACCAGAATAAGTAATATTTTTTTTTAAACTTCTTTAAAACACGCTTTCATGAAATGTACCGTACTAGTAATGGCAGAACTCCACGACTCCAGGAAGTGACCCCGAGGCTTGCCACGACGTAAGGGGCCGCGGCTATTTACAGCCAACGTCAGTTGAGCGTGGACAATTAGACCCAAGCCGAAACATTAACATATAAAAAGAATGTTAAAAAAGATGTACATTTTTTTTTGATAGAATATAGTATTGTCACCAGTATGACATAAGTATACCAAGTTTGTAGTCGATACCACATTGGGAAGTGGGTTAAAATTGAGTTACAAGATTTGAGGATACGACAACAACAACAGACAGAGTGAGTTAAATAAAAGTGTGTGAAAAAAGTAACCGGGTGAAGGGGAATCCTCTAACCCTAACTCCCCCCCAACCCCCCCAACTCCCCCCAACCCCCACTCCCAATCCCCCCCCCTTCCTCTACCCCCCTCCCGTAGTGTGAAGCCGTTTGCACAGCCCGCGTACCCCATGCAGACGAGCATCCCCACGCCCATCCCAGGTGACCGGTTCGACTCCCGACACGGGACAACACACACACGTGACAGTCTTGTCGGGTGGTGGAGGTTGAATGGCAAGTATTTTGGCATTGAAAGACTACCACGTGGCCTTACACAAACATGATGATGATGGTGATATCATCATGATATCATCATCATGACAGTATATTTTTTAGATTGTTAATGTTGTTGCTCATTGTTGCCTGTTTTTTTGTATCGTCATGATCAATCGTCAATCATCATCACGATCATTAATCAGCGATCATCAACGCCATTATAAATCGTCAATCGCCACCGCGGAGAAAAATCCACGCCGTACCACCGGGAGAGACACACCGAAACTCCAAATATACAGCAGGCGTCAGAGTTGGGATCAAACCCACAGTCTCCTGTATACCAGGTGAGGTAGTTAACGTCTCCTAGCCACCGTGGCGAGATGTTAACGACCTCTATCCTGCCCCCCCCCCGTCCGTCCCCCACCTCTCCCCCCCCCCGCAGGCGGCTACGACCCCGGCACGGGAGGCCTCGTGGCCACGGCGGTGGGGCCCGCGTGGCAGGGCCGCTCCATCGGCACCTCCAAGCTGCGCCTCGTCGAGTTCTCGGCCTTCCTGGAGCAGCAGCGGGACGCCGACACCGTGAGTTGGGGGCGGGGGGGGCGGGGGGCGGGGTGAGGTTTTAATTGATTGGTTAATTGGTGAGTTGGATGGTTGGATAGAGAAGGGAGGGGTGGGTGTTGGTGAGAAGTTTATTTTATAATCATCAGAACAGAGTTTAAATTCCGAAGCATCGGTGGGGAATATCTGAACTGTTTCTTGACCTCCGTTCGGTCGACTCAGCCTCAAATCAGTACCCGGTCCGGTGTGTCTAGACATCAGCATTGGGGAGACAAAGGCAGCCGGGCACGGTGTTAGCCACCAAGAGGCTACCGGGCGGAGATTGGTATTTGTCTGTCGTGAGTAAACGACATTCCAATGTTACGAGTTAGTTTGGTCAGGCTTGAGTTCTGTCAAACAGGCCGAGAGGGTAAAACCACACTTGGCAGGAAAGTCGGTAGCGGTGCGTGCGTGCGGTGCGTGTGCGTGCGTGCGGTGCGTGAGCATGTGAGCGTGTGTGCGGTGCGTGAGTGCGTCCGGAGTGTGGGGAGCGGTGGCGCAGCGGTTAGCACGCACTGCGCTACGAGCCGACTTCGATTTCCGCCAACACCGATGATCTGAACCGGTGCAGGGCCTCTCCTAGGTCGACCCAGCCTCAAATGAGTATCTGGTGTAAACATCGCCAATCGGGGCAGTAGGGCGGCCCGGCAGTGAAGCCGGCAACCCGCACCCCCAACGCGCACCGTCCCGGCCCTTCGTAAGCGCTGCTCGCTAACAGCACTTGCCCCAACAGTCCGTCAAAGTCTATACGGGGGGATCTTTCTCTTCTGTGCGGGTGCTTAATATAAACTCCAACCCCACGTGTGTGTGTGTGGTTTTTTTACGAGTAATCGGTGACGGAGGCCGGGATGGAGAGAGAGAGAGTCGGGGGGGGCAAGGAGCTATGCGAGCGATGTGGAGTCCCTTGCTCCCGACATCTGGACGAGAACCCCGCCCCCGCCTGCCCCCCCCCCTCTCCTCCACCCGCGTCTTTAAAGGCAAAAAAATTGGCCTCTTTGTGCCTGAACCCGGGGGGGGGGGGGGAATATAAATATACACGCCCGCGGTGTGCCGCTCTGATTGGCCCACACAAAGAGCCGAGGGGGATTATCCACGGGGGGGGGGGGGTGGAAATCCCTCGTTTGTAGCTCCCGCTGCACGTGTGTGTGTGCGTGCACCTAGCCTGGCACACTGGGGAGCGGTAGTGTAGCGTGTAGCGTAGCGGCTAGCGTGCCGCGCTTCAAACCCGGCGGCCCGAGTTCGATTCCCGCTCACGGCCAACCAACACCAGTGACGGATTTTATCTGAAACCGGTCGTGGGCCTCCTCTACGTCGACTTGGCCTCGATTGAGTACCTGGGGAGACAAAGGCGTCCGGGCATGGTGCTGGCCACCCACCCCCTCGTGTGATGTTCCGGCCTTAATAGGTGCTACTTGCTTATAGCACTTGCCCCAAACAGCCTGTTAAGGTTATACTCTAGGATCTGTGTCTCTGCACCTAGCCTGGCACAAAGCGCAGTGGTGACGTCACCGCTGTTGTGTGCGAATTCCTCCTCCCTCCTCCTTCCTTCTCCTCCACCCTCCACCACCTCTTCCTCCTGCTGCTGCTGCTGCTGCTGTGACCCCCATCTCTCACGTGCGTTGTGTGTGAGCGATTGCTGTGGAGAGGCTTCTTGTTGAGGGTGGTGAGTGGTGTAAGGGTGGAGGTGAGGAGGAAACGGGTGAGTGGGTGAGCTGAGTGGGGGTGGGTGAAGGGGGTGATGAGGCACGTGGGCGAGTGGGGGTTGAGTGAGTAGGGTGAGCGTTGGGGAGGGGGCGAGTGAGCTGATCGTCGTGAGAATTTGATCTTGAAAACTCACCGGGGCGAGCTGCAACAACATGACTATGCTCCTACGTGTCTTTACTTTCCCGGTCGGGTGGTGGAGGGTCTTACGACACAAACGTGGGCAGACCGTTACGATGTGGTGTCCGACACAAAGAAATACGAATTAAATTCTACTAACTTGATTTGTGTATAATGTAGTTTTTTTTGGGTTAGATCGCGTAAATGTAAACGTGTCGTTAGTTACTGGCGAAACGTCGTCCTCAGATGGTAAATGTTGTGGCGGTGTGCTGTACTAGCAACGAATTGGCACGTTCTGTTTACGTGACAAACCTGACGAATTGGCTATGTCGGGCGGTGGACGGGTTTAACGGCACGTTCATATATTTCGGCGAGCTAACCCCAAGAAACGTTGTATCATGGATGATTCTAGATTTGAAGCTTTCGTGACTGCAAGGATTCATATTCTTATGTTTTTCCGGTAAAGTCACGTAGGTAAAACATCAAAATTAATGAAAATAAAATAAAATAAAAAATCACGACGTTTCGGAGGCAACACAAGTCTCCGTCATCAGGTGGGACCGTCACAGCCGGATTAGCTGCATCAAGTGATGCAGCTAATAAAAATAAAATAAAATAAAAAATCACGACGTTTGGGAGGCAATCACGACGTTTCGGAGGCAACACAAGTCTTGTGTTGCCTCCGAAACGTCGTGATTTTTTATTTTATTTTTTATTAATTTTGATGTTTTACCTACGTGGTGACTTTACCGGAAAAAACCTAAGAATATCATGGATGATATTGGTCGCGAAAGTCTGCTACGACGTGTTAAATTGATTTGTGTGTTTGCTCTCACCCCTTGCCCCCCCCCCCCCGCCCAGTACAACAAGCACCTGTTCGTCCACATCGGGCAGTCGAGCCCCTCGCACGGGGACCCGCTGCTCGAGGCCGTGGACGTGCGCCAGATCTACGACAAGTTCCCCGAGAAGAAGGGGGGCCTCAAGGAGATGTACGACCGGGGCCCCCAGAGCGCCTTCTTCCTCGTCAAGTTCTGGGTGAGTTGGGGGGTGGGGGTCAGTGGGGGGTGGGGGGTCAAGTTCTGGGTGAGTTGGGGGGTGGGGGTCAGTGGGGGGTGGGGGGTCAAGTTCTGGGTGAGTGGTGGGGTCAAGTTCTCTGAGTGTGGGGTGGTCGGTGGATGGTCAATTTCTGGGCGATCGTGGTGGTGTGATGATGATTGACGGTGGTGATCGTGGTGGTGTCATGATGATTGATGGTGGCGATCGTGGTGGTGTGACGATGATTGATGGTGGTGATGGTGGTGGCGTGATGACGATTGACGGTCGACGACGATCGTGGTGTGATGCTGACGATCGTGTTGGCACGACGACGACGATGATGGATGGTGGCGATCATCGTGGTGGTGGCCGCGGCGTGCAGGCCGACCTGAACACGAGCACGCAGGACGACACGGGCGCCTTCTACGGCGTGACGAGCCAGTACGAGAGCGCCGACAACATGACCATCACCTGCTCCACCAAAGTGTGCTCCTTCGGCAAGCAGGTGGTGGAGAAGGTGGAGGTGAGGACTGGTGGAGGACGGCCGCCTCCGGGTTGACCGCTCGAGGGGGCCAGAGTTGACGGAAGAAGTTGGCTTATTGCGGAAGGAGGCTATTCGGAACGTTTGCCCCGATACGTTGATTCGCATTCGCCACGCTGCAAACGCGGCCCCCATCTACTCGAGCCTCCGTAATCCCCCCCCCCACGCTCCCTCCTCCCCTACGAAACCCTCCCCCCACTCGACCCTGAGCCCAGTGACCGCGGGGAGCTATCGCCCCCTCGTGGCTTAAAGGGAAGAGCCGCACAAAGTCTCGCGTGGGGACGAATCGAGTTTGCGCATTCTCATGATGATGGCAGCGGCAGCGGCAGCCACGTGGCTCAGGAGCTCGATGCCAATGTCGAGGTGCTGCTGCTGCTGGCCACGACGAGAGAGGGCTTCAGCAGAGAGAGAGTTCGTGTCGCTGCTCCTCCTGCGTTGAAGGAGCGCAGCCCATAGTGGGTTCGCTGTGCCGTCCGTAGCTTGGGTTGCATGGCCACATCTTCTTGGTTCTTTCGGTAAAGTCACGTAGAAGGGAAGTAATAAAATAATAAAAATAAAACATAATAAAATAAAATAATTCTCACGACGTTTCGGCTACAACGCAAGCAGCCTTCTTCAGGTGGCCACAGTCGCACTCCTGGGACTTGTCTTCTATGTGTCTCGTCTCTTCGCGTCTCGCTCTATGCCTGAATGTCTCCGTGAATATTGCTTGGACGTTGAGGAAGCGGGGTGGGTGAGGAGGCTGAATGTATATTGAACTTCTTTCGCACCGTACGTAGCCAACCTTGCTAATCAGAGGTGCGCGGGACCAGCCGCAACCTCCCCGGGGGGGGGGGGGGGATAGTGCCCCAGGCTCTCGCTGCAGCCACTGTATCTTCCCCTACTGAGTTTCCCGCACAAATCTCCCATGTGTGTGTGTGTGTCCCCATGCCACCACCACCCCCCCCCCCCCCCACGTGTCCCCGCACACAGACGGAGTACGCGCGCTTTGAGAACGGCCGCTTTGTGTTCCGTATCCACCGCTCCCCGATGTGCGAGTACATGATCAACTTCATCCACAAGCTCAAGCACCTGCCCGAGAAGTACATGATGAACAGCGTCCTGGAGAACTTCACCATCCTGCAGGTGCGCCCCTTCCAGCCCTCACACTCTGGTGCTGACACCACCACTACCAGCCCTGTCAGTACCACTACCAGCCCTGTCACTACCAGCCCTGTCACTACCAGCCCTGTCACTACCACTACCAGCCTTGACACCACCACTACCAGCCCTGTCACTACCAGCCCTGTCACTACCAGCCCTGTCACTACCAGCCCTGTCACTACCAGCCCTGTCACTACCACTACCAGCCCTGTCACTACCAGCCCTGTCACTACCAGCCCTGTCACTACCAGCCCTGTCACTACCAGCCTTGACACCACCACTACTAGCCCTGTCACTACCAGCCCCGTCACCACCACTACCAGCCCTGTCACTACCAGCCTTGACACTACCACTACCAGCCCTGTGACTACCAGCCTTGACACTACCACTACCAGCCCTGTCACTACCAGCCCTGTCACTACCAGCCTTGACACCACCACTACCAGCCCTGTCACTACCAGCCTTGACACCACCACTACCAGCCCTGTCACTACTAGCCCTGTCACCACCACTACCAGCCCTGTCACTACCACCACACTCGCTATAGCTGCAGCAGTCGCCCTAACCCTGGCAATTGTACATCCCTGCGTGTGTTAGCTGCCAAACCGAAAGGTAACGCCACGCCAACCTTGGTGGCGGAGTTTTTTGGTGATCTGGCTGGGACCACCGACTCACTACCACAGTCCCAGTTCCACCACAGTGGTGATTGGGATGACGATGACGACGACGACGATGTGTATCGTGGTGCAGGTGGTGACGAACAGAGACACCCAGGAGACGCTACTGTGCGTCGCCTACGTCTTCGAGGTGTCCACCAGCGAACACGGGGCACAGCATCACATCTACCGCCTCGTCAAGGACTGATGGACCACCGCCATCATCGCCTCCCCCCCCCCGTACTCCCCCCCCAACCTGCACCTGCAAGGACTCTCCCTGCTCCAGCACGTGGTCAGAGCGCTCGGGAGAGTCCACTTCGCAGCGAAGACGAGGGGGGTTATCCCTGGAGTCGAGCGGTCAAGTATCTGACGGGGAAGGGGGTCTTAGGGTGGCTGTCGTGTACGGGGGTCGAACTTTTTAGCCAGAATTTAAAGATTGCATTTTTATTATTGTTTTTATTGTTTATTTTATTGTTGTTATTTTTTTTGTAAAACGCAAATGCCAATAAGGTGTCAAATTTACTTGGACAAGCAAAGTTGCTCGTAGATTTAACACGTACGTGCGTGCACGAGTTAACACGTACGTGTGTGCACGAGTTAACACGTACGTGCGTGCACGAGTTAACACGTACGTGCGTGCACGAGTTAACACGTACGTGCGTGCACGAGTTAACACGTACGTGTGTGCAAGAGACAAAGATCCCCGTATAGATTTAACAGGCAACTCGGGCAAGTGCTGTTTGCAAGCGCCTATTAAGGCCAAGCACAGCAGACGAGGGGTGGGTGATCAGCACCCACGGCCCGGCCGCCTTTGTCTCTCGAGTGGTGATGTTTACACATCGCACCAGGTACTTATTTGAGGCTGAGTCGACCTACGGGAGGCCCAGGACCGCTTCAGATATAAAGCCGCGAATCGAACTCGGGGCGCTGGGTTAGTAGCGCGGTGCGCTAAGCACTACACCACCGCTCCCCACAAAAGACAAGCACACACATACGCGCACATTCACAGGCACACACACGTATGTTAAACTTCCTTCGCACCGTACGTAGCCAACCGTGCTAATTGTAGTCAACCAGTCAGTGGTACCCCTTTATGCTTGTGTGGATGTGACCGTGTGTGCGTGTATGAGTTCCTCCAGCGGGCAAGGCTGCGTTGGCGGGGTCATGCAGTCCACATGCTAATCGGAGTTGCGGAGTAAGAAAAGCAAACTCGTACCCGTGGCACCTGGGTCTGCCCCGTGACCTCCTGTCGGCGAGCATCCGACACTTCACGTGGCCTCGGAGTGCACCTGGCCTGGCACAAGCGCCGTGGTGACGTCGCCGCCACTTAATGGTGGCTGTTGTTTTTACTGAGCGGGAAGCGGTAGTGCAGTGGCTTGCGCAGCACTGCGCTACGAACCTGGACACCCAAGTTCGACTCCCGCTCACGACCAACGCCGGCTGTTATGTACGTGTGCTCGAATCCAGCCCTACCTTGCCCTATCGAACACTTCTTGCCAAACCGTACTTTCCCCCCCCCACCCACTGAGTCTCTTTTTATCTGGAGGGTCCTCCCGCCACGTGCCCTTTGGCCCAACGTTCCGTTGTCAAACGAGAAGTTTCAATTCCGCGCAGTGTGGACGGACACCGGAGAATCCCGGGGGGGGGGGGGGGGGGGGTTGTGCTCACGCGTCCCGCCTGCCGTACCGCAACGTTCCAGACAGCCGCCTCGCTCGCAGGCCCAGCGAATGTTGGGAGTTTTATTTTAGAATCTCCGCGTGATCCACCAACCCTTGCCTTTCGGAGCGCCGAGTCGGTCGCAGGCGTGCATAGCAACCACGGCCACCGCCAACCCACCCCTGGGAGCACAAACTGATGCATTTCCCATTGGGGTTAAAAAGTTGCGACTAAAGTGGATGTAACTACGTTGGTACAACAAAGTTGACGTGACTCGGTTGATTCAACCGAGATCTCGCGGGGAGGGTTCAATGCGAAATCATCTGGTACAACTAAGTTGACGCCACTCCGTTGAGGAGGTCCGTGTGGCGGTGCCTTCGTGCGCAGTGCCCCGGGGGAACTCAATGCCGCATGGTGCCCTCAGGGCCAGTCCAATCCTCTTGAGAACCCCCCCCCCAACACAGGTGAACTTTCCCGCCGATCCCCCCCGCCAAACCCTTTCCTAATGGATTCGCCCATGACCAAATATGGCGAGTAGAGGGCGTGACCCGGCGCTCAGCCAATCCACACACGAGCCTTAACGCCATGTGAGCCAATCAACGCCGAGCACGACCACTGGCCCTAACCCTCACCGCGTTTTACTTGTTGATGTTTAACACAGCGCCAGAGGTCGCCTCTATTTAACACAGTGCCGGAGGTCGCCTCTATTTAACACAGTGCCGGAGGTCGCCTCTATTTAACACAGTGCCAGAGGTCGCCTCTATTTAACACAGTGCCAGAGGTCGCCTCTATTTAACACAGTGCCCGAAGATGCCTCTAAGGCAGTGCCCAGGGTGTGTGTGTGTGTTCTCGCTCCAATGTTACTAGACGGTACTTTGTACCGTGTGTGTGTGTTTGTGTGAACGCAGCGGTGCCCGATTGCCCCCTCTATTTAACACGGTGATCTGTGTCGCCTATTCCTCAACCTGCATTTCCCCGACTCGTGCAGACTCAACTCACTGCAATGACCACATCGTGGTCGCTCCCGCATCGCCCGCGCGCACACCACACGCACAAAGATAAAGACAAAGATCCCCCGTATAGCCTTAACAGACTGTAGGGGCAAGTGCTGTTAGCGAGCACCTATGAAGGCCGGAACGGTACACGAACGAGGGGGTGGGTGGCCAGCACCACGCCCGATCGCCTTTGTCTCCCCAGTGGCGATGTTTACACACCGCACCAGGTACTCATTTAAGGCTGAGTCGACCTAGGGGAGGCCCAGGACCGGTTCAGATAATCGTCACTGGTGTTAGCCGTGAGCGGGAATCGAACCCGGGTCGCCAGGTTCATAGCGCAGCGCGCTAACCGCTACACTACCGCTCCCCACACACACCAACACACACCCACACACGCACACCACACACACATACACCCACACACACCAACCACCACACGCGCTCACGCGTCCGTCCCACCCAACACGCAGCCGCATCCTGCCAAACGGCCTCTCCAACAACACAACCACAACACAACAGCACAACAACAACAACAACACAACAACAACACAACGACACTCACCCCCCGCCGCGCCGTGAGCCGGACTCCAGAAATCAAAAGTTTTACCTCCCACCGAGTTAGAGCCCAATGAGCTGGGACGCTTCTTGTTTTTCTTCTCCATCCAAGTGCGACGAGGCCGGCAGTACAACATCGAAGCACGCCACGGTGGCCTGTGCATCGCTTCTCTCGCCTTGGCCACGACATTTCCAGCGTATCCTCCACCGGGGACAGACACCCGAGCTCAGATACCAACATCCCTTGAGCGTTCGATCTGTTGCTGAGCTTCCTTCGTGCACCGCACGTGGCGAGTCGTGCTCCGAGGTGGTGCTGAGTTCTAACCGCACCACGTGACACCGCAATTACCCCCCCCCCCCCCACCGTCTACCGGTCTCGCACTGCGCTCTGATTCGACTCTTTAACCACGGAGAATGAAATCGCCTCTCTTTAACACGGCGGCACTGCGTATTCAACGCGGAGTGTGCACGTGTTGTGTGTTTTAGCATCATTCTCGAATACAGCACGTCTCTTTAACACCACGTGCTTGGTGATGCTGATGCGTTGGCAGTGGGTGCACAAGCACAGTTAACAACAACAACAAACTCAATACGTGAGCAAAAAACACAATAGGTGACGTTTTGGGAAATGGCCCTTCGCAGGTCACAAACTTGTTTTTATTGACGAATACGTCGAGTGTGTACCTGTCACGGCGTGTGTCTTCTCTCTAATCACGGCGTGTGTTCCTCGTCACCGTTGACACGGAGCACGCGTCCTCCCTCCACGGTGGCGAGATGTTAACTACCTCGCCTGGTACGCAGGAGGGCATGGGTTCTATCCCGACCCAGACGACGCCTGCTGCTGTATATTTTGAGTTTGCGGTGTCTCTCTCCCCCAGTGGTCGCGTGGATTTTTCTCCGGGTCCTCCGGTTTTTCCCTCCACATTTAGAATCGACATCACGCGTTTATTTGCCAACTCGGATAAATGTGCACACGGTGATGATGAGCCACTTCGTTGAGCTATCACTTGTGATAGCCAGTTCGCTTCTGAAAAATAATTATATAGCTCAGTGGGATTTATCTGAGAAACAAATGAGGATTGTATCGCCCACTCCACACACGAAGACGACACAAAGACAAAGATGCCCCGTATCGCCTTAACAGACCGGAGGGACTCCACACTCAAAGTGCCCGTTTCTCGCACGCGCGCGCCGTGAATCTTGCCAAAAGTGCGCTTTAGCGCCCGTCGAGTAGATAGATGATGATGGTAATGATGATGATGATGGTGATGATAATGACAACGATTATGATGATGTTGACGATGATGGTAACGATTATCGTAACGATGATGACGATATTGATGATGATGATGACGATAACGGTACACATGGGCGCTTGGAACAATGTTCGCGAAGTAAAAATACACACACAGGTACACTTCGTGTGTTTGCAGATGTGCCTTTGCTAGTCAGGCTATTTGACGATGATCAAGTCACTCCTAAATGGGGGGCGGCGGGGGGGGGGGGGTTTGGGGGGCACTTAGTTAATTGATTAATTAACCCCGCGGTATCGTCACGACGGTGATGATGTTTTACTTTAATTATTATATATACAGAGAGAGAGATTGAGAGGTACTAGAATATTAATGGTTTTTCTAAAAAGCGTTTGATTTCCTTCAAACAGACGAGCTCGCGTGTGTTGTTATACATTACATGTACGTGGTGTTAATATCATGTCACTTGTTATTATTCTACCATTATTACGATTGCTATTTTAATTGTTATTATTATTATTCTAAGGTGGTGAATTTTTTTTAAACAAATATATAAATCGGTTACGCGGTAGAAGCGCCTGCAAGAGGAATTCAGAATCGGGTTGCAAACGTATCTCTCTCTCATTTTTTTGTAATAAAATATGGAAAAACGAAACTTAAAAAATATATAAATTGAAAAAAACATAAATAACCCTACAGTATATATATCTGCATCTTGGTTGACGAACGTTTAGTTTTTATCTTCAAAGAAACCTCGTAACCCCCCCCCACCCACCAACAATATCTATATTAAAATAAACAGTTGTTATCATTCATAATTGGGTTCATTTTGGGGGTCACATCGCAAGTGTACAATGTTCATTTCAAACACGAGCCTCCACCACCCGACGCAGCCAATCGAGTCAAGCTGTCCCCCGCTCGATATGTGTCGAGTTACTTGGAAATTTCATCAAAAACCAGAGGAAGATTCAATCTTGATTTGAAGCTTTCGTGACTGCGGGATTTCATACTATTCGGTAAAGTCACGCACGTGAAGTCACGTACGTGACTTTACCGAAAGAACCAAAGAGTACAGAGGAAGATTGTTGAGAAGTCCCAAGCAAAAAATCCGGACATTTATACGAATAACAATCACATAAAAGATACACACAAAAAATAATTCATTATTATACGAACCAAGTTTCGCTGGAGATGCTCACATCCCGGCATTGTCAGTTGTTGACGGAGCCCTCGGCTGTCCGCGTCGGGTGGCGAAGGGTTCTCAGCCTCGTCACTGACGCTGTACCTCCAACCCCGAAGTCACGTGGGTTGCCAATCGTGGTGGTGAATCCCGTGCGTCCAGAAACAACTCCCCTCCAGTCGCGTACTCGCAGTGGTGACGCCGTCCGTGAAGAGACCAAGCTAAAGCCAACAGGTTCCCAAGCAGCTGAAGGTCCCCCTCCCCCACCCCCATTTAGTCATGAATCAAATATCAGCTCGAATTGAACAAAGTCTTAAGAAAGGGAACGGCTAATTAACACGCGAGCGAATTCATCTCTTTGGTACCAGTCGTGTCTGTATCGCTCCGAAAAAAATGTAAACTAGTTGTCAGTTTAACACGTAGGCTTTCGCGACCAATATTGTTCATAATCAACGATTTTTGGGTTTAGATCGCGTTATTTATAAATGTGTCGTAACCCTCCACCACCCGACACGGCCAATCAGTAAAAAAAGTGTCACGTTGACAAAAGACAAATAGTTCACTGCTTTAGCCCACCGGTGTGTTGAAGCGTGAAACCACAACATTTACAATTTGAGTACGACGTTTCGCTGGTAATTGCATCCAGCATCATCGGGCAATTCGCCAGAATGGTGAATTGCCCGATGATGCTGGATGCAATTACCAGCGAAACGTCGTACTCAAATTGTAAATGTTGTGGTTTCACGCTTCAACACACCGGTGGGCTAAAGCAGTGAACTATTTGTCTTTTGTCAACGTGACACTTTTTTTACTGATTGGCCGTGTCGGGTGGTGGAGGGTTACGACACATTTATAAATAACGCGATCTAAACCCAAAAATCGTTGATTATAAACTAGTTGTGTTCGCGTTAGCAGTGGCGGCACGAATACAATTAGTGATTTTTAAAAAGTCAATACGTTCCGTATTACTGACACCACTGTGTGACATTGAACGTTATATAATAAGCGACAGTTTGGGCACTGGCCCTTCATCATTGTATGTGCTGTTTAGAAGGGGCATTGCCCGAAACGTCGCCCTATTATATATTTAAGGCCACGGTGTTATTGACGGATGCATTTACTTGTTTTGCATCTCTCTCCTCGACTCTCTGTCCGTGTCTCTTGCCTTACAATCTCTCCTCGTCTCCGCATCTTATCTAACCTTTATTTCGGTCATCTCAACCGCGAGCCACGGTCGATCCATCCACTGCTAGATTGAGGCCTGCCCGAAATGTATGTACGTTGGACTTCTTTCACGCCGTACGTCGCCAACCGTGCTAATCGGAGGTGCGGGTGAAGGACAACAAACCACGCACAACTAAAAGCAGCTCCAAACAAATTAGTTTTCAATCTCGATTTAAAAGTGCATAACTCCACTAACGTCCTAATATCGTAAGGATTTTAAAATCCATCACCACAAACTTTCATAATCGTGCCATGTAAAATAATAATCCCATAAATCACCTCCACACTCAGAGTTCATAAGTCTGAAGGGGGTCCCCCCCCCGCCTCCCTTAGCCCCTCCCGCTCTGGAATCAGCACCACCACTGTGACGTACCGTCCCACGTGACAGTGGAGCTTCGGTCACGTGCCATGACTGCATCCCCCCACCCCCTGGATTTTAATTTCAATGCCAGCCTCGCGTCGCCCGGCTTGCGACTGTCGCCGTCGATGTTGTCATGGACTTTTCACAACGATGATCGATCGATACTGCGATCGGGGTCACCCATCGACAGATTGCGTTCCGAGAGAAACCGCCGGATTTTGGTGACGTTCTTGTTCGTTACGCAAATCGCATGCAAATGATATGCAAAACGAGTCGGCCCACGTGACGTTACGGCGCACGAATCGAACAAAAACAAAACCCGAGAAACGGTGCGAACGAGACGCAGAACAACCGAGGCGGGGGATAGTCGATTATTTAAATGCGAGGATTAATCGAATCGCTGTAAGGGGTTGAGTTTGGGGGAGGGGGGGGAAGACAGGCGAACCGTTGTTTGCAACGCCCTCGCAGCCGCCCTCGTCCCCCACTCTCTCGGTCGCGCAAAGTCTCGCGAAAGTCTCTCCCCGTGTGCGATGTCTCTGGCGACCCTCAAGAGACGTGGCAGGGAGGGGGGGGGGCACGTGGGTCCCCGCTGCTGAGCCGCTCCCCGCAACCCCCGGCGCGATGGGGCGGCCTAAATCCCAAACGCCGCTCTCGAAGGCCGCGCGCAATTTGCTCGAATCGCCCAAGGGCGTCACGACGGCTTTGTCCCAGACGCGTCTGAGCGAGCGGTTGCGCGCAGCCACTCGCTCAGACGATCGCGCCTGGCGCTGCAGGGTGCGGTGCAGTGGTTGGTCCCCGGCGAGTGGTTGCGCAACCACTCGCTCCTGCCATTGTTCTCACGGGCACGGTCGTCACGTGGTTTCGCACTCGATGTTGCACGCGACGACGATGATGGCGACACACTAACAAACAAAGCGACGTCGTTTTACAAAACGCCACAAAGCTGGTCGCTACTTTTGACGCTCGAGTCCAATCTAGTCCGTCTCTTGACTGCGACCCAAACCGGTTGCGACGCGCAACCGCTCGCAACCAGTTGCGCAGACGCGTCCACACATGTAAAGCGAGTCGGGTGTGCGTGCGTGCGACCAAAAGTTGCACGCAACTTATCGCTCAGGACGTTGATCCGGGTTTAGAGAGAGAGAGGTGTGTTTGTGTTATTTGGTGCTGCAGGGATGCAGTGGAGTGGTTGGTCCCCAGTGCCTTTTGAAGGGGGCCGGGTAAAGTCGCCCAGTGCTTAATTTCAGCCAGAACGCGGTTCCTGAAATTGTATTTTGCAGCAGCAGCAGCAGCGAATGTGTCTATCCATCCATGCCTGCATGCATTTGATTGCTACAAAACCTGTCCCGATGTTAGTAATACATAGGATACACAGTTATATAGGATTATCATGAGTAGGCGTACCTTGTACTTTCAAGTGAGTGGTAGTGCCTTACGCCGATACATCCTTACTGCAGACCTGTGGCGGGCTTAAGCAGCGTTCGGGAAGAAGAAACAACTTTATATGTCGAGTGAGAAATTAAGCGCTGTAAAAAAATACTATGGAGATTATATATATGTGTGTGTGAGTGTGTGAGTGTACACGTGGCGCTCTTTGCTCGATCCCGTGACTGTGTTGACGCGTTACCAGCGACGGCTCCCATTTGTGCTCAAACTCAAGAGAACTGGTCACGGCAACAAACAAACAAAAAAACCCTCATGTTACAGTCGCTGTGTGCCAATCCACTGCTGGATGGACGAGGGGCCTCTTCTTCCCCTCCCACCCCCCACCACCCACGCTGTTGTGAGTCGTGGCGCGGGTTGTTTTTCGTGTTAAATTGTATTTAACCATTCTTCACCACGCTGCTCCGGTGCCGAGCGAGCACGAGGTGCGGGAGTTGGATTTATGTCTGCACGCTGACGGCAGCCTCTGCATCGTTCGCAGTTTAGTTTGATCCGCGGCAGCACAAAAGAAAGAGAGAGAGATGAGAGAGAGGCGACGTGGGATCTGGCCAGATTGGTTTTCTTTCTGGGCTCGAACGAGCGGGAGGCGCGTCGCTGTGGGGGTTTCTTTTTTTTAAATAAAGAAAAAAATGTATAAATAAATAAATATAACACGAGGCCTTGGCGAATTTAGGTCACACGACAAATAACAGCATCAGCAACAGACAAAGATCCCCTTCCGTGGAGCCTTCAACAGACCGTTGCTGTGCCACGTGCTGTAAGCGAGCGGGACTTGTAAAAGGCGGCACGCGAGGGGGTGGTTGGCCAGCACCACGCCCGGCCGCCTTTGTCTCCCGAGTGGCGATGTTTACACATCGCGCCAGGTACTCATTTGAGGCTGACTCGACCTAGGGGAGGCCCAGGACCGGCTCAGATAATCGTCACCGGTGTTGGTGGCCGTGGGCGGGAATCGAACTCGGGTGGCGCTGGGTTCGTGACGCAATGCGAGGCCCACGTCACCGCCGCTTCCCACACAACAACAGATAAAGGCAACGATCCCAACGTATAGCCTTCGCGGACGTTTGGGGCAAGTGCTGTTCGCGAGCACCTAACAAGAGACGCACGCACAGACACACACACGCAACTACATGATCCTAACCCCACGCCGTCTGTACTCGTGAGGTTTTGTGCCAGGTGTGTTCAAGTGTTCACCTGATGGCTTTGACCTCATTGGCCAGGTCATTCGGATGTGTCTGTGTGCGTGCGGGGAATGGGGTGGAGAGTTTGGGGGGGGGGGGACGGAGTGGGGGTATTCTGCCTTTCTTACTAATAATTATTCAAAACTAAATACGCTACAGATACAAGTACAAACTCTCGTAGGTGATCACCTCGGCTGCGTGGTCTGCACCGCCCTGCAACAAGTGTTCAACTTTTGTGGATTAAAAAAGATTTTTAAAAAACGATTTCAAGTGACTTTCAGGATCGCCCTCGATAGACTGCGCTGCGGTGGACTGCCCGTGGGTTCTTTTGTTTGACGGGTCGACTCGGTGACGTCACCGGAGCGCTGCAGAAATTCGTAAGACAAAAAAAAGTCGCGTCACATCTAACGCGGAGTCGTCGCTTTGGCTCGCGGTGACTCTCTGACGACACCGGAGCGAGGGAACGGCAGTGACGTCGCCACAGCGGCGGCCTTGAAAGTCGTCGTTAACCTGATTGACGCAGGGGCAGCACTGGAACCCACGTGACGCAGCGAGGGTTGCCACCCGTCCCTGTTTTACTCTGCCGAGATCGTCGTCTTGTTGTTGACGAGACAGCTGCTGTCCCGGGACATTTCTTAAAGGGTCCTGGTTTTTTGCGAGTTGCGTAATGTTAACACGAATCCACCACCTAAGGCAATGCATTTACAATAACAAAAATAACCCTCAACACATTCGTTAATACCACTGCATGGCCTTAAAATAGATTTTAAAAATATATAATAGTCGACGTTTCGCTCAATCGCCCTTCATAACAGATACATATCAAGAAGGGTGTCTGCCCAGAACGTCGTCTATTTTATTTTCCTCTAAGGCCACACTCGGACTTGTTGTTTTTGACGATTGTGGTGAGCTTCTTGTTGTTGAGTGTGCTAATGCACCACTGACAGACACAGCAGCAGCAGCACCACGCCAATGTATCTTGCGACGCATCTCCGTGTGGTTCTCCTCCCTCTCTGGCGGCATTGTGAGCGATACTTATTCCCGAACGGTACGTGTTGTTATTTTGTGTTGTTGTTGTTGTTATGTCAAAGATGTGGCAAGCCTCGACGCATCGCTCTGGGAAGTGTGGCTACAAGGGAAGAGCCGGGTAGCACCTTTGGATTATTGAGGTCCTGTCACCGCCGTTGCTGCTGCTGCGATGACGTTGAAATCACGTTGCGTTAACGTTACGATGACGTTGTCTCTTTGACCTGGAGGCGGCTCTTCGTTTGCGCTGCAGAACAGAGATGTTTGTTAAACTCTCGCTCTCTCTCTCTCTCTGTCCCTCTTTACTTTGCTGATATATAAAAACTGATCTTGTGATCACGGTACAACAGACATTAAATCAGTCTCGGCCTTGGGTGGTTTTCGTTGATGTGTGTGGTTGGTACTGACCCAGCACTGCTATTCGTATGCGTAAAATACAAAAAATATATTTTTTATTCTCGTGTCCACGTGGTCTTGGCCTTTGTATTTTGTCGTGTGAATGTGCAAAGTTATCTGGTGGAGTTTTGTTGACATTATTAGTATCGTCGCAATAGGTCGTGATAATCATAATAATATTGATGCTAAGCGTGCAGTTTGTAACTTGCGCAGTATTTCACTGAGCGTGGATCCATGGCGAGGAGCCGAGCTCATTGTCACTGAGACGCCAGGCGACAGAGGTGATGGGGCCTTTCAGAAAGAGGTGGGGCCTTAAGAAAGAGGTGGGGCTTTAAGAAAGAGGTGGGGCCTTAAGAAAGAGTGGGGCATTAAGACATCGATGGGGCTGTTAGAAAGAGGTGGGCCTTAAGAAAGAGGTGGGGCTTTAAGAAAGAGGTGGGGCTTTAAGAAAGAGTGGGGCATTAAGACATTGATGGGGCTTTTAGAAAGAGGTGGGCCTTTCAGAAAGACGTGGGGCCTTAAGAAAGAGGTGGGGTCTTAAGAAAGAGGTGGGGTTTTCAGAATGGATGTGGCCTTTTAATAAAGAGGTGATACCTTAATTAAGAGGTGGGCCTGAAGAAAGAGGAACGCCCTTAAGAAAGAGGTGGGACTTTCAGAAAGAGACGCGGCCTTTAAGAAAGAGGGAGGGTCTGTAAGTGCCTCTTAGAAGTCGGTGCCGACTGAACGCTGCTGCCGCCCCTGCCGCTTTGGTTGTGCAGCGGCAGGGGCAGCAGCAGCAGCGTTGGGGACGACGACGACGATCGACGAGTTCCAGACGGCGGAGGCGGCGGACGGGGGGGGGCGCTGCTCGCGGATCAAACGACGCCCGGCAGCGGCGGCTCCTTCTCCACCGCTGGATGAAGATCGCCGCCGACGACGACGACGAAGTTCGCGGCGTCGCGACGATTCGGGGCAAATCCGCGCGATGCCGGTTTCGTTTTGGCTCCCGCGTGCGCGCTGCGCGGCGCCCGTCAACCTCGGGGAGCGTGAGCGCCGCCTCCGTGGCTGTCTGGAACGCTCCTTCCGTACGATATCAGGAAGCGACCGGGAGCTGTGATACGCTTTTAATTCATCGAGATTGACATACACATTTCGATAGAAGTGATATATGTGTTTGGTTTGTTGCCCACTCCCCCCCCACCACCGCCTCCGCACCTCTGTTTAGCGCGGTTGGCTACGTACGGTGCCAATGAAGTTCTACATACAGTACACACATAGAGGTATGGGGCTAGGGCCACGCCACGTGACCGGTTAGCGCCCTGCGTCGTGTACCCCGACCGCCTTAGTTGGATTCCAGACCACGGCTCAAATCTAAGCCGGTCGTGTCTACCCATCTCACTTGGCCAGGCCACACTGACGCCATGGTGGAGCATAGTCAGAGACAAAGATCCCCCGTACAGACTGTTGGGGCAAGTGCCATAAGCGAGCACCTATGAAGGGCGGCACAGCGCACCACGGGGTGAGTGGCAAACACCACGCCCGGCCGCATTCGTCTCCCCAGCTCCGACGTGTACAGACTGTACCAGGTGTTAGTTTAAGGCTGAGTCGACCTCGGGGAGGTCCAATGAACGGTTTAATTATTCTCCACTGGCAATGGCCGTAAACGGGAATCGAACTCGGGTGACCGGGTGCGGAGTGTGGTGCGCTAACCACTGCGCCGCCGCTCCCCAAATATCGTCCATCACCACCCGCACGACCGACACGGCAATGGGGGATGGGGTGGGGGGGGGTCATCCCCCAGTGAATTAACAAAGGGCTGTAAAATGAATGAAGACTCCACTATTGAGAGCGTTATCACAGATTCATTCACGACTTGTAGCCGCAGACAGCAAGCAGTGGCGCGTTGCTAAGCGCAGTGGGCGAAAGTCGAAACCACAACGGCTATGAACCCAACATCAGTGGCTTGCATCTAAATATAAGTGTGTGTGTATGTGTGTAAGATGAGGCAATTGAGACCAGACCTCTGGGGTTCACATTAAAACACGGAAACATTAAGACCAGGGGTTCGTTGACACACAGCGGAAACAAAGCAACAGATTTTGGTGCGTAAACAAAACCAAAGAAAAAAAAAACACAGCTTGTAAAAATGTACAACGCAATCGGGAACACATATTCTAACACCCAAATGATATACACATTACACGCTAAGTGTTACAACGTACACGGCATGCGATCGCGATCAGCTGTGCTGCACCGTGCACGATTGCCAACCTGCGCTCCCCTGTAACGAGTCCAACCCCCCACCCCCGGGCACGAGACGGTCAAAGGCGCAGCCCTGAAATATCTCTCCCTCGCGCGGGTGCCCACTCCGCTAGGAGCCTCTCCCAGTCGAGGGAGCGTCCACGGGGGGTGGGGGGGGGTACGGCGACTTCCTCGCTTGACGCGTGGCGGCGTTCACACCACGGCGCGTTTGTGACTGTCACGCGGTTCTCCCATTAGGGGGGAACGCGCGCCCCCCGTTATAACGCGGTTTCTCAGCAGTCGACGACGAGCTACACGAGCTGAGCGGCTGAAGCGGAGTGATTCGGTACGCGAAATGATGCTGTAGTGCGGCCGCGTACCCTCAGTTTGTTTGTATTGCCATCTCGCCGTGTGTGTGTGTAGTGGTGGTGGTGGTGGCGCTTCATCACTCGCCAAACTGTATCGTTACATTATTTATTGGGGGGAGGGGGGTGGGGGGGTTGTTTTCACTTAACGCGGCACTTCTCATGAACGCGTCTACGACCGCGTTCAAGACGCGGACTTGCCACGCAGCGTGTGGTCCCACACCTCCACGCCGACCGGACGTGTTGGTCGAGGCTGAAGTTACCCAACACCAACACCACCACCACCACCGCCACCACCGCTACACGTGGCCTGCCGACCGCCTCGCCAGTGTTGTGTGCGCGCCTGCTGTGATCACTGCAGGGTGGAGACAGAGAGGGGGGGGGCCCGGGAGATGGACGCGAACTGGCGACTTCAGTGCATGGCAACTCGAGCGGGCTCCCCTTTTTCACACGGAATGTATTCGCTGACACGACTGCTGATGCTGCTGCGTTGGCAGTGGTGCACAGACATAATAAACCACAACAACAAACAAGACACTCAACACGTTCGTCAGTAACAACAACGAGAACAACACTCTGTGTGGCCTTAGAAAGAAAACATAACAGGCGACGTTTCAGGCAATGGCCCTGCTCCGTAGCGCATGTGACGCGGTGGTTGTGAGACTGAATTCGCGGCGTCGTGAGGGTCGCACGTGCCGCTGTGCGGCTGCAGAGCAAAACGTTGTCACGCCTCGCATCAGCTCCAAGCGACGTGGGCGTTTAAATGGTCGCTGTGCAGCTCAAATGATTGGCCCTGTGGGCATTTAAAAAAAGGAATCGGTCCTCCGGGTTGAATAGCCGAGTGATTCCTTAACGCGTGCGTTGAATGTGATTTTATATATGAACTAAACAAAAAACAATCTACATCTGATGAGAACGATGGCCCAAAGAGCCATCAAAGAACCCAAAACGGTCGGCAACAAACGGCACTATTGAAGGTGACTGCGTCAATGGGAACCCGATCTCGAACGCAGTTGATTGTTGATCGTGAGTGTTCGACTCGAGACCCCGATTGTGAAGGGTGGGTTTGGTGGTGGGGGGGAAGGGGGAGGTGGAGCGGGGGGAGAGGGAGGGGCTGGAAGTCTGACAGCTCCATTGCTGGCATCCCCCACTACCACCATCACCTGGTAGGTAATTAACGAATGAAGCGCGTGGTGTAACAGGTAGGACCGCATATATGGAGGGATTGGGCGTGAAGGCGATTAGAGAGAATTATCACTCATCTCTATCCTCCACTCCGCCGAGGGAGCGGTTCCGCTCCGCGTTTCGCTGCTGGTTTCAAATCGCAAAGTTGGATTGTCAACGCCGCAGGTGGCTTCATTCATTCGCTCGCTCTCTCGTCTTTCACTTGTTCCGGTGATCCATTCGCACATTTATGAGTCAATGCATCGCTTCGTTAATTCCATCACTCGTGAACCCATCCGTTGTGCCTTGAATTCGTGCATTAATTTGGTCATTAATAAAGTCACTCATTCATTCAAAGTAATTAATCAATTCGGTAATTCATAAAGTCACTCATTCATCCATTGATATACGTTACAATGTATATTAATTCACGTATGTATGTATGTATTTGTTATTCATTCATTTACTCATTCTATAACGCTTTCTTACATTCAGTCGCGCGTTCACTCGGTCATTCATGCATTGGTTCACTCGTTATTTCCTTCGGTCAGTCATTCAATTCTCCTTCAATCCATCATCCATTCATTCTTGAATGAAGGAGCACGCTGAGAGTGCCAGCACCAAGTGATTGGACTCCCATCGAGAGGTAAGAGATCCGACTTCAACCTCGCTAGAATATTATAAAACAATTCCGCGGTTGTAGAAATGGCCCTGGTTCTGCATGCGATCCCACGGTCCGGGTTTCCTAATTCGATTTTTTTTAACCAGGAAAACCCCCAAAAAATGTCACCCCATATTTCTAAAAAATAAATACTTAGAGACATCATGACAGTATTTTCTAGATCCTGCGGGGAAGCCTCGGTGAGTTCTAAAGGCTCTTTGAGCAGGGTCCCCCATACACTGGGACATCAATCTTTGCTAAGGTTCATCCGCACAACTGTTAACCCACCAACGGTATCCGTAACACTGAACTCCAGCCGCGTGGGTACGCGGCATGACTTTAAACACGTACACAAAGGACAAAGATCCCCCGTACAGCCTTAACAGACTGTTGGGGCAAGTGCTGTTAGCGAGAACCTATGAAGCCCAGAACGGCACACGATGGGGTGGATGGCCAGCACCACGACCGGCCGCCTTTGTCTTCCTCGTGGCGATGTTTTACACTTCGTACCACGTACTCATTTGAGGCCGGGTCGACCTAGGGGAGGCCCATGACCGGTTCAGATAATCGTCACCGGTGTTGGCCGTGAGCAGGAATCGAACTCAGGTGGCCGAGATTCGTCGAGCAGCGTGCTAACCGCTGCACTCCCGCTCCCCATAGCACAACACGCACACACGCATGCACGTTGAGATTAGGGCTGAACGATTTGGGGACAATATCTAATTGCGATTTTTCTCACAGATGTTGCGATTGCGATTTGCGATTATTTTTTAAATTCAAGCTTCAGTTCAATATTCACTGTGCAATAGATTTAAAACATGTGATGGAGCATTAACACATGATACCATCAACATTTGAACTGCTCTATATATTCTAATGCATGGGCGAGAACTTAAAAGATATGAATTGCTTCCAACATGTATTTTTTTTAAATGTTTTAATTGAAATAGAACAATCAAACATAGAACAATTGTTAAGTTAAATAAATAAAGCCATAATAATACAAAATAAAACAATTTCAATCAGAAAGTAATAGGACTTTCCAAATCACAAAAAATCGCAGCCTTTGCGATTTGCTCATCGCATTGTTTCAAATTGCGATTTCGATTTGAAATCGATTGATCGTTCAGCCCTAGTTGAGATGATGCTGGGATTCGATGCAGGGGTAGGTTGGTGCGAGCTCGGGGAGTGGTGACCTGCGCGTGATTGTGAAGAGCAATCGTCGGAGTTTCACCGGGAGAGCTTCTTGAGCTGCTGGTGGCGGCCTGTGGGTGCCTGCCAAGCGTCGTGGGGGGGTAGTTCGACGACTCGCTGAGAAAACCTCCAAGCTCGCGGGTCAAGGTTAGAGCCCGGGTTTAGGTCCAGGGGCTAGGGCAGGGGTCGGCAACCAAAATAACAAGAAGAGCCATTTCTTTCCAATTCGGTACAAAATTCAGTATTTCAAGAGCCGCAATGCATCTGAGTACATACGTACTCATCGTCAAGAAGCAGCTCGCAAAGAGCCGCATGCGGCTCCGGAGCCGTAGGTTGCCGACCCCTGGGCTAGGGGATCCGGACTTTAGGGCTCCAGGGTTATAGGGGTGGAGGAGCCTGCGTGAGATTCCAGTCACGATCCCAGGCGTTCCCTGCGGGTGTGGGGGGCGGCGGCGGCGGGGGGAGGTGAGCCGGTAACATCGTACGACGTGGGGGGGGGGGGGGGGGGAGTCGAGCCCATGTCACTCGCACGCCAACTTCCCGTCGAAGCTGCTCAGCGCGATCGCGAAGGCTTGGAGGGCGCACATGGGGTAGCTGTAGTCCATCGTGAATACCTCCTCGGCCACGCGCCCAAACTGCATCACGATGTAGTCGACTGAGAAAGGTACACGCGGGGGGTAATAGGGGCGGGGGGGGGTAATAGGGGCGGGGGGGGTAATAGGGGCGGGAGGGATAATAGGGGCGTGGGTAATATGGGTGGAGGGGGGTAATATGGGAGGGGGGGGTAATATGGGAGGGGGGGGGGGGTAATAGGGCGGGGGGAGGGTAATAGGGGCAGGGGGGGGGAATGGGTGAGAACAATAGAAAACAAACGTAGCATTGAAACGAGAATCGTTGAAAGTTTGGGACGGCGTTGGCTGCGCGCTCCCCACCGTGGAGATGGAGTGACGGAATCTGTGGCCGTGTGGAGGAGGCGCGAGGGGGCTCATTGCGAATCGTGAAGCCGTGAGAAAGTAGCGATGGCTTGCGGAGGGGGGAGGTGGGGGACAGGGGGGGGGGATGAAGAGGCCTTAATCCAGCAGTGAATTGATCATAGCTGCTGCTGCTGATCATGAATTAATCTCGTGTGTGTGTGCTGAACTTCTTTCGCACCGTATGTAGCCAATCGTGCGAGTCGCAGTGGATTGTTGCTTCAAGAGCCAACCCGTGCTTCCTGGAGGCCCAGGGGAAAAAAACAACCCTCTCCCACCCCCTTTTTAAATAGCTACAAAAACACAGACACACACACACTCAGACACACACACTCAGACACACACACTCAGACACACACACTCAGACACACACACTCCGACACACACACACAGACACACACACAGACACACACACTCAGACACACACACACAGACACACACACAGACACACACACAGACACACACACACAGACACACACACAGGCCCTTTGTGGGGGGGAAGGGCGGCGGTGGTGGGGGTCTCTCTGGTGTGCGGGAGTTCCGATAAAATCTTCCCCTTTGTTGCATCTCCCCCTCTCGGGGCGTGCGTGGAGTTTCCCTTACCCCATCCACCAGTGGCTTTGATGATGACTGTCAATGATGATGATGTACGTACGTTGAACTTCATTCGCAAGCAACGTACGAAGCCAACCGTGCTAATCGGAGGTGCCTGGGGAAGAACGACGAACTAAACGCAACAACAACAAGAAGAAGCAAGGGTGACCGATGGGTCACGGTGATGACGATGACGACGACGACGTCACTCACGGTCCGTGTCGTGCACGATCTGGAAGTTCTTGACGGACGCCTGGGTGACTCTGCCGTGGAAGTTGAGCACGTAGCTCTGCGTCTCGTCGTTCCACACGGGCGACTTGTTGTGCAACTCGATGAGGCCCTCCAAGCTGTGCATAGTCCAGCGACTCAGCAGCGAGTCTCGCTCCTGCACCCGGGGGGAGGGGGCGGGAGTTGTGGGGCGGGAGAGGTGGGGAGGAGAGGGGGGTGGAGGGTTAGTGGAGGTGATGGGGGGGAGGAGGGGAGCGGTGGCGCAGCGGTTAGCGCTACGCTGCGCTACGACACCCGGCGACCCGAGTTCTATTCCCGCTCACGGCCACTACCAGTGACGATTATTTGAACCGGCCCTAGGTTGACTCGGCCACAAATGAGTCTCCAGTAGGGAGACAAAGGCGGCCGGGCGTGGTGCTGGCCACCCACCCCCTCGTGTGCCGTGCCGACCTTCATAGGTGCTCGCTAACAGCACTTGCCCCAAACAGTTTGTTAAGGCTACACGGGGGATCTTTGTCTTTGAAGAGGGGTGGACGTCAAGTGGAGTGAGCGGGGGTAGGGGGGTGGGGGTATAAGTTATGGGGGGTGAGGAAGAAAGGTGAACGGGAGGGGGAGTGAGTGGTGGGGGGGGGGTGATAGGAGTGGGTTGAGTTGTTGCAGACGGGTGAGTGGGAGGGTGAGTCGGGGGGGGTGAGGTTGCGTGGGGGGGGGGGTGAGTCGGAGGGGGTGAGTCGGGGGGGGGGTGAGTCGGGGGGGGGGTGAGTCAGTGGGAGGGTGAGTCGGGGGGGGGTGAGTCGGGGGGAGTGGGAGGGGTGAGTCGGGGGAGGTGAGTCGGAAGGGGGAGTGGGAGGGTGATTCGCGGGGGGGGGGGGTGAGTCGGGGGGGTGGGTGAATCGGGGGGGGGGGGTGAATCGGGGGGGGGGGGGTGAGTCGGGGGGGTGAGTCGGGGGGGTGAGTCGGGGGGGGGGGTGAGTCGGGGGGGTGAGTCGGGGGGGGGGTGCGTGTGGGGGGTGTAGATTGCGACGAATCTGGAGCGAGCTTCGTGGCGAGTGGCGTGCTTGTGGACGCGAGGGGGTCTCACGCCGCGGGGTCTGATGGCCACACGCTGCTGCTCGGCGTCCATGCCGGGGATGACGACGGTCATGCGGCGCGGCCCTTTGAAGCCGAGGACGTTCGTCTCCTGCCGGCGGCGAGAGCGGACGGGGTCGGCAACCGAGTCACGAGCAACCAGCGACCAGTTGCTGGCAACTAGCAACCGGTTGCCAGCAACTAGCAACCAGTAATTAACAACGAGTTGCCAGTAACTACACATCGGCAATAAGCGACAATCAACAAGTATCAAAGCTACTAGCGACGAGTAACCAACAATGGCCAACCGCTTGCGAATAACCGGTAACCACAAAACAAACGGCCACTGAAACCGGTAACCGGGAACGAGCCTCAGGCGGCCAGACACGTTGAGGGGCGTACTGAGTGCCGTCTTTGGGCCTGAGGGAGATGGACAAGAGGGGAGGGGGGGAAAGAGGGGGAGGGGTCAGAGGGGGGGGGTGGGGTCAGAGGGGTGGGGTCAGAGGGGGGGGGGGTCAGAGGGGGGGGGGTCAGAGGGGGGGGGTCAGAGGGGGGGGGGTCAGATGGGGGGGGTCAGAGGGGGGGGGGGGTCAGAGGGGGGGGGGGGTCAGAGGGGGGGGGGGTCAGAGGGGGGGGGGGGTCAGAGGGGGGGGGGGGTCAGAGGGGGGTCAGAGGGGGGTCAGAGGGGAGGGGGGTCAGAGGGGGGAGGTGGGGTCAGGGGGGGGGGACAGAGGGGGGGGTCAAAGGGGGGGTCAGAGGGAGGGGGTCAGAGGGGAGAGGGGTCAGAAGGGGGAGGTGGGGTCAGGGGGGGGTCAGAGGGGGGGACAGAGGGGGGGGGGGTCAGAGTGGGGGGTCGGGGGGGGGGTCAGAGAGGGGGGGGGTCAGAGGGGGGGGTCAGAGAGGGGGGGGGTCAGAGGTGGGGGTCAGGGGGGGTCAGAGGGGGGCGGGGAGTCAGAGGGGAGGTCAGAGGGGGAGGGGCAGAGGGGGGGGGGGTCAGAGGGGGGGAGGTCAGGGGGGGGAGGTCAGGGGGGGGGACAGAGGAGGGGGATCTGAGGTGAGGGGGAAACAGAGGGGAGGGGAGGGTCAGAGGAGGGGGGGGACAGAGGGGAGGGGGGGACAGAGGGGAGGGGGGGGACAGAGGGGAGGGGGGTCAGAGGGGAGGGGGGGACAAAAGGGAGGGGGGGTCAGAGGGGAGGGGGTCAGAGGGGAGGGGGACAGAGGGGAGGGGGGGTCAGAGGTGAGGGGGACACAGGAGGGGGGTTTGTAGTTGTACGGCACTTCTTGTGCACCGTACGTAGCCAGCCGTGCTAATCTGAAGGAACATCACACACCGCGATTGTGCCTAGAGATGATCGATCATTAGAGGGGGGCGGTGTGGAGGGGCGGGGTAAGGGGGGGTTGGAGGTGGTGGTGGTGGTGGGTAGGGGGTGGAGGAAGTTGGTGGTGGTGGTGGGTAGGGGGTAGTGGTGGTGGGTAGGGGGGTGGTGGTGGTGGTGGGTAGGGGTTGGTGGTGGTGGTGGGTTGGGGGTGGCTCTCACGTAGCACACGGCCGCCATCTCCTGTCGCAGCCCCCGTCCCGTCTCGCGCCAGGGCCCCCCGCTTCTCGAAGCTGAGACCCCCGTCAAACACCGTGAACTTCGTGCCCATCAGGTTGGCCCTGAGAAGAGAGGGTGGGGTGGGGGGGTGGGGTGGGGGGTGTGAGGTGGGGGGTGTGGATCCGGGAGTTTCTTTTCACCACGCGAGACGGTGGTGATGTTGGTGGTGATGTTGGTGGTGGTCCACGTGATCGTAGTAATCGTGGTAGTGGTGGTCGTGATGGTGGTGGTCGTGATCATGGTAATGGTGATGATGATGATGGTGGTCGTGATCATGGTAATGGTGATGATGGTGGTCGTGATCATGGTAATGGTGATGATGGTGGTCCTGATCATAGTAATGGTGATGATGATGGTGGTCCTGATCATAGTAATGGTGATGATGATGGTGGTCCTGATCATAGTAATGGTGATGATGATGGTGGTCGTGATCATGGTAATGGTGATGATGATGATCCCACCTGAGTTTCCCCACGAAGCTGTCTCCGTCTCGGGACAGATCCACGGGGTCCGTGGCGATCAAATAGTTGGAGGTTTTGCTTCTCTTGCGCTTACGGCCAGCGAGGAGGAACACCTGCATCATCATCACCATCATCAGCATCATCACCATCATCATCAGCAGCAGCAGCATCATCATCCGCTAACCTTTCCGTCATTATCTCCATGTGCAGGACAGAGTTGGGGTCCATGCCACCACCATCACAGCAGTCATCCATCAACATCAACACTTTCATCAGCGCAGCACAATTCTCATCACCACTATTACCACATTCATCAATTGCATTGCCATCATCATCATCACCACCACAACCATTATAATCATCATAATCATCATCACCACCACCTCCACCACCACCTCCATCATCAATATCATCAAAATCATCAAAACTACAACCACCACCTCCATTATCAATATCAGCATCACCACCATTATTACCACCACCTCCATTATCAATATCAGTATCATCATCACCATCACAATCAGCATCATGATCATTATCATCATCATCATCCGCTCGCCTTCCTGCCGTCGTCTCTCTCCATGTGCAGGAAGTAGGTGGGGTACATGCCCCGGTCCATGCCCTTCTTGTCGCGAGTGATGCGGCACATGACCGTGATGCCCTGCGGCGCCGGCATCAGCGCGAACGCGTCCAGGTCGCCCACCTCGATCGGGGGGGGTCCCCAAAGGGGTCTCAGCCGCGGCGTCCTAGCGGGGGGGGAGGTGTTGAAGAGGGGGTAAGGGGGGTGGGGGTTAATAAAGCGGGGGCGGCGAGAAGGATGGGCCGGCAGGAGGGGGCGCTATGGGGTATAGAAGTGATGGTGGGCTGCCCCCCCCCGCTCCCCCACCCGTGGAAAGTTTAGGGAGGTGATGAGGGGGTGGAGGGTTTTTTGGGAGGTGATGGAGGGTGGAGGGGTGGAGGGAGGTGATGGGGGTGGGGAGTGTAGGGAGGTGATGGGGGTTGTGGGGTGTAAGGAGGTGATGGGGGATGGGGGGTGTAGGAGGTGATGGGGGTGGAGGGGTGTAGGGAGGTGATGGGGGGTGGGGGGAGGTGATGGGGGTGGGGGGGAGTGCTCGCCTTGTCAGACTTGCCCCCCGATGGGGAGTCGTTCTTGTCCGGATCGCCACCGTCATCCGCTCCCGGGCCTCCCTTGCGACCTAAAGAAAGGGGGTGCGCGGTACCCCAACTCATAACGACCCCCTCAAGGCAGGTGGGGGGGAGGGTGAGGGGCGGGGTTAAGGAAGTTACAACCCCTACGGGGGGGGGGGGCACAGAAGACGCGGCCCGCGATTGGCGTCCCCACCGTCGGTACACGCGAAGCATCGTGGCCGCACTAATCGGGGGCTCGAATGGGGAACATTCTCGACGAAAGTGGCAGGCAGGCAGGCAACAAGGGTGCGTTTGCTAATTTGGAGCGCGCACTGCGCCATGCACCGCGCGAGACCCAAGTTTGATGGCCCGGCTACCATCAGTGGCGAGTGGTGTCCGAACCGCCCCACCACCATCACCACCACCACCACCTTTACCAACACGCACTGATGTTTGAGCCAGTGGTAGAAATTCCACGTTCCTATGGCGGGAGCGTATCTATTCGTTCGCAACCACTATTGACAGTTGAATCCGTGTATCGACCCCGCAGCGAAGATGATGATGATGGGCTAAATCGTCCGGGAATTAAAATCGCACGCTTAGCATTCTGCGTAAGAAGCGCTCTCTCTCTCTGACCACCGCTGCGGTTGATCAAACAGTAATTAGACTGGTGATTAATTCGATGCGTAATTGGATGGGTAATTAATGAGAGGAGTAATTAGGCGTATGCAAGCAGGTCACGTGGAGTATAATCGGGGAGATGAGGTTATTGTTGTTGTATCTGTTTAGAGAGAGCGGGGCACGGGCCCATTGCATCTCTTCCACGAAGTGGCATGAACAGAGGAGATTCTAGGAGAATACATTAAAAGATATATAATAATAATAAAAGGCAAAGTTATGATTATGTGTGTCTGTTCAAAATGTTTAGCGTACTTCCCGACATGCAACAAACTGGAAATTTGCCATGTGGGTACTTTCCAGACTGTACACCATGCAAACATGATTAAAATACACTTTTTGGGGGGGGAGCTCAATAATGCATTAATTTTTACACGGCAAGTGAGCTGTGACGTCAAATCTGTCACGTGATCCACGCACGTGGAAGCGTAACGCATTGTAGTGTCGTGCTGCGCTACGAACCTGGCGACCCGAGTTCGATTCCCGCTCACGGCCACCACCGGTAACGATTATTTCAACCGCTCCTGGGCCTCCCCTAGGTCGACTCAGCCTCAAACGAGTAACTGGTGTGGTGTGTGAACATCGCCACTGGGGAGACAAAGGCGGCCGGGCGTGGTGGATCCAAGTCCCGGGCGAAGCCGGGTAGTACAGCTAGAATATATAATAATAATAAAAGGCGAGTGTGTTTATGAGTTGCGGCGAACGATGGAGCAGTTCGATTCCCGCTCACGACCAAGACGAGTGGCGATGATTGGAACCACGCCCTGGACTTCCCCGCTGGAGGTACGTACGGTGCGAAAGAAGATCGACATGGGTACGGCCTCGAATGAGCACCTTGTGCGGTGTGAAATATCAGCGCTGCTGTGGGAGACAAAGGCGGCTGGGAGTGATTATATCCACACCACATCCCCCTCTCGCAGGTGCGCCGTGCTGGCCTTAATAGGTGCTCGCTAACAGCGCGTGTAGATTACACAATCTGCGTCGGCTGCATGTATGGGGTACAACTCTTTTGTCAATCCACTGCTGGATGAGGGCCTCCACCTTGACCATACCTCTCACCACGCTTTGTCAGTGCGGGTTTTGCGAACGCGGCAGTCGGAGCGGGGCATTAGAAGTGCAGTACAACAACGGCCCTTTGCCGCACTGCATCTGCCGTCCCGAGGAACCTGTTTCTAGGAACGGCCCATCCAAGCAACGTCCAGCCCCCAACCTCTGCTTAGCTTGCGAGACGTGGAGGAGACACAATGCCGGATTATCCAAAAGTAGCGACAAATGCTACGGGCGCCGCACTTTCAAGCTATCAATTCCGGTTCAGTGATTCTGCACTTGCTCTATTACTATAGTACTATACCGCCTTCAACGTTTATGAACGACTGGGTGTTTAAGGTTGGCGATTTGTCGTATTACCCGGCCGTATAACAAATAAAAAATATACAATTATTTTACGATGCAAGTTAAACATTTGTGTGTTTTAATATTTACGTATTTATTTTATTTGGGGCCCCTTTATAGCATAACGCTACAGAACCCCGCACGAGCCTCATCCGGCACTGCAGGAGACGGGAGACCCCTCCCAGGTGCCGCCGGGGGTTTAACGACTGCCCAGTCTCCGTCCCGGTGCGCTGCCCACCGCGCTCCATCGCTTCCGCAGATTTCTCCTCTCGCCCGATTGCCCCCTAGTCCCGGTGAGCGATGTTCCCCTCGGAGCGCTTTACGTGCGGGGAGGGGCAGCGAGGGATGGCAGTGACGTGGGCAGTGATGTGGGCAGCGAGGGGGGGCAGCGTCACCCGACCTCTTCGCTTCACTCGCTTCTCCTTCTTGGCCGGGGCAGCTCCGTCTGTGCTGCTGCTGCCCTCTGCGGGGGCCGCTGCCCCTGAGCAGCTCTTAGCCGCTGCCCCCGCATCCTTCGCTGTTGCTGCTGCTGCCCCTAGCACCTTCATTGACCCCGAGCCCCCCGAAGCCAGGAAGGCGCTCATGGGAGCCGCCTTCCTCGGCGGGGGTTTGGCCGCCTCGGTGGTGGAGGGGGTCTCCTCGGGGGCGGGGGCTACTCCAGGGGCCGTTGGGGGGCGGGGGGGAGGGGGCGGGGGAGTGGGGGGGGGGAGCGAGGGGGGGAGCGGGGGGGGGGGGTATGGGGGAGAGGGGGGTGCGGGAGCGGTGGGGTTAATGGGGGCGGGGGGGGGGGCACGGGGAGAGGGGGGTGCGGGGGGGGGTAATGAAGGGAATTAGAGAAGGGGGGGGGGTATATTAGGGGCGGGGCCGGGGGAGTTGGGAGGATGCGAGGGTGGGGGTTGGGGGAAGGTTCAGAGAGTTGGGGGGGGGGGGGTGCGCACACGGGCAATGGGCAAATGAATAACAAAACAAATTAAAATCAACAAACTCAGGGTAACGAGGCGGTAGCGACGAGAGAGAGAGAACACGGCACGGATGGTGATGATGGTTATGATGAAGGTGATGAATGGGATTCCGATCCGGCCAACGATATTTACCGTGCAATCCCATTGCTTCTCCTGCTCATGCTGTTGCTGATGGTCGCGGGGATGGTGATGATGATGATGATTGTTGTGTCAATTACGTTGACGATAATTATTAGTTGGTGATGCTGATTCCGCTGACGATTGATTGATAATTGATCCTGATGCAGCTGTTGCTGATGATGATAATAGTGTTTTAGTGATACCACTGGAAGCAATTGTCTGATTCTGCTGCAGCTACTGCTCATGATGGTAATGCCACCGGTTAAGATATTTTATTCTGCTGCTTCTGTTCCTACTACTCCTATTGCTGCTACTCCTACTGCTGCTACTGCTGCTACTGCTGCTACTGCTGCTACTCCTGCTGCTGTTGCTGCTACTGCTGATGATGACGAGGAGGAGGAAGAGGCGGAGGAGGTGCAGGACACCTTGTTTCTGTCTGGGCTTCTTCTCGCGGCGCGGCGGCTGTTTCTTCTTGGGAGGAGGCGCCGCTCGGCACGAGGGGATCTCTGGGATGGACTCCACGGAGCAGGCGTCGTCATCCCGGTCTGTTGAGACCATAGGCACGTGTCGGGGGGGGGGGCGCAGAGGGGTCAATTGGTGTGGGGGGAGGAAGGTGGGGGGGGGGGGGAGAGAAGGTGGTCCGAGGCGGACAACGTGAGTGTAAGCAACCGATGCGGGAGGTCCGGTTGCCCGGTTGCCGGTGGACCCACCAACGGGCACTTGGATATCAACATGGACTCGATACCAGCCACGTGCGTGGCTGGTGAGGACTGTCGTGGTGAGCACAAACTCACCATCTACCTCGTCCTTCTCCTCCTCTTGCTCCTCATGCTGCTGCTGCTTCGGCTGCTCTCGTTTAGGAGCCGCTTTCTTCACCGCTCCTCCCGCCTTGCGGCTCTTCCGATTCGTGGTGGCGCCGGGCTCGCCTGCGAGGTCGGGATCGTCGCTTTTCTTGCGAGGAGATTTGACGGACGAGCCTTTGATGCGTCATCGCCATCGTCATCACCACCACCGCCCATCCAGCCGTGCACCACCAACCCCAAACCCGAAGCCACATCCACCCGCCGGAAACCCCCCCCCCCAGCCCCCGCACCCCATCGCGTGCGGGTGATGGGTGATGGAGCAAAAAAAAGAAGGTGGGGGGGATGGGGAGAAAGCAAAAAAAACAGCAAAGAAAAAGAAGCAGAGAAGAATAAAACGTGGAGAACGGCAAGAGACCATGCCGTGAGGTGAGTGTGCATGGGGACCACATGAATGGACAGCGGTTTGAAGACGACTTGGCACGTAGTGGGTCGTCGAGTGAACGGGGAGTGAGAGCAGGCTTTTGAAAGCGCTCTCTGTGTAAAGTGAAATGCGTGCGTCATCACAAAAGTGGAACACGAATTTACATTGAAGAGGGGGGTAAGAGTGAGGGTGGGTGGGGGTTAGCGCTGGGGTCTGGTTGGCTACCGTGGTTAGGGCTGCAGTCTGGTTGGCTGCGTCGGGTGGAGGAGGGCATTACGATGCATTTACATTTTTGTGATCTAACCCAACCAAAACGTCTTCATGAATAATTTTTTTTGCGAAAAGCCTTTTCGCGTGAAGTTGAATCGTCGTGATTCGGTGATTGTAGAGCTGTGATCGCGAAACCCCCCAGAGTTTCCGCTGTCCGCCCCTCCCTCTCCATACGGACAATACATTTCTCGCGACTCCTGGGAACACATTCATTGTCGAGGGGGGATGGGGGTTTAGGGGGTTTGGGGGGTTCGGGCCCCCGGGAGTGGGAGAGCAAGGCGGGGGAGGGGGGGGTCCCGCGGCTCAAGAAGTAAATTTGAGTGTTGGGTCAACACAGCTGTGGGTTTGTGGTGTGCGTGTGGTGTGCGTGTGGTGTGTGTGTTCGTGTGGTGTGTGTGTGTGGTGTGCGTGTGGTGTGTGTGTTCGTGTGGTGTGTGGGTGCGTGGGGTGTATTGCGCGTGTGGTTTCTGCACTAAAAAAACCCTATCAGCGTTTCCCGAAGAACTGCACTGTGGTCCACTTTCATTACAGGTCACCATCGAAATAAACTACGGGCGCATGTGACCGCTGCGCACCGCTCAAGGCTTCGACACGGATCGAACCCTGGAGCGTGCCACTCAATCGCGCACGTGTTCTAGTGGGCGACTCGCGCGCGCGCGTGTGCGTGTGGGTGTCGCGTGCTCGCCGTTGCTCGCTCCGTTGGGGGTCTCCACGAGGGGCGCTCTCTCCTCCGAGCGGCGCGCCCGCCGCTGCTTCCCCCCCTTGCTGCCGCTGCCGCCGCTGCCCCCTCCCGCCACCTCGGCGCTGCCCTCGCGCTGCCCCCCGGAGCTGGGCTGCACCAGCAGCGGCTGCTGCTCGTTCCGCTTGCGACGCTGCTTCTGCTCCAGCAGAGCGCGCTGCACACACACACGCGCGACACGTGCACCGGGGATCACGCACTGCGCCACGGCCGAGCGCGATCAGTTGCGTGCAACCTGGGTTTGCGTGCGACTGAATCGCAACACGGGTTTCGTGCGACTTAATCGCAACCTGGGTTTGCGTGTGCCTAAATCGCAACCCGGGTTGTGTGCGACTTAATCGCAATCGGGGTTGCGTGCGACAGAATGGCAACCTGGTTTTGCGTGCAATCAAATCGCAACTTTGGTTTCGTGCGATTGAATCGCAACTTACTTTGGCTCATAAAACAATGGCTAATAAAACAATGGCTAATGAAACAATGGCGAATAAAACAATGGATAATGAAACAATGGCGAATAAAACAATGGCTCATAAAACAACGGCGAATAAAACAATGGCTAATAAAACAATGGCTAATGAAACAATGGCGAATAAAACAACGGCGAATAAAACAACGGCGAATGAAACAATGGCTAATGAAAACAATGGCTCATAAAACAATGGCTCGCCAGATAGTAAAATGTTGTCCATTCGCTTCTCCAACACACCGGTTAGTGCTGTACTAGTAACGAATTGGCGCGTTCTGTTTCCGTGACAAACCTTACTAAATTGGCTGTGTCGGGTGGTGGCGGGTTTAACGACACATTTATATACTTACGCGATCTAACCCCCAAAAAACAGTGGTAGGTCTGTGCATATCACAGAACTACCACTGAGATATAGCTCCTTTTAAGTGACCTCTGTTGCAAACTGCAGTGGGGGGGGGGGGGCACTTTCCTACTTGCACAGCAACGATTGGTCAATGCGAGCAGGGAGGGGGGGGGGGCTCTAAGCAGGAGCAACCCCCCACGAACTCTGTTACTCACCAGAGACGATGGGACGGGGGTGGTGGCGTGATGTAGGTGATGGTTGATGATCGAAAGCATGGAGGACAAACACACACACCCAAAGACACATATCCCCCGTATAGCTTTAACAAGCTGTCGGGGCAAGTGCTGTTAGCGAGTACCAATAAAGGTCGGAAGGGCTCACGAACGGGTGGGTGGTCAGCACCACCTTCGTGCCCCCGTGCAGATGTTAACTACCTCGTCTGGTGTGCAGGAGGTCGTGGGTTCGATCCCGACCCTGAAGCCTGCTGTATATTTGGAATTTGCGTGTCTTTCTCTCTCATCATCATCACGGTGGCTTGGAGATTTTAACTACCTCGTCTGGTATGCAGGATGTCGTGGGTTCGATCCCCACCCTGAGCCTGCTGTATATTTGGAGTTTGCGTGTCTCTCTCCCCGTGGTCAGTACGATTTTTTCTCCGGGTTCTCCGGGATTTCCCTCCATATTCATAATCAACATCCCGCGTTTAGAGTATTTCTCCACGTGATGATGACGATGATCCACTTCGTTGAGCTATCAATTGTGTTCAGATCGCTTCTGAAAAAGAGCTACATAGCTCAGTGGGCCTTACCCGGTAAAATAGAATATAACATTTTTAATAGCTTAGTCTAAGAGTGTACACATCGCTCCAGGTACTCATTTAAGGCTGAGTCGACATAGAGGAGGCCCTGAACCGGTTCAGATATTCTTCACTGCAATTGTCCGTGAGCGGCAATTTTATCCGGGTCGCCGGGTTCGTAACACAGTGCGCATAACCACCGTGATACCACTCTCCACACTCAGACAACAACAACAACAACAACCCCCGTCTAGCCTCTCATCGCAGCAGGAGGTGGTGTTAGAACAGCGCCACGCCCGACCGCCTTTGTCTCCCCAGTTGTTGAATTTGAATACACACCGCACAAGATACAGTACTCATTTCAGTCTGAGTCGACCTAGGGGAGGTAGGTCCAGCACACGTGCACACGCACACGTGCACAAGACATTGGGACGATTGCACGATGATGCGACAACCATTAGGAATGAAAAATAGCTGATGACGCCACGCAGATTAAGAAGGACGAGATGCCCAACAGGTGATGGATTGGGGGGGAGGGAGGGTTGGGAGGGTGGTGGGGGGGTGGTGGGGGGGTGGTGGGGGGTGGTGGGGGGGTGGTGGGGGGTGGTGGGTGGGTGGTGGGGGGTGGTGGGGGGTGGTGGGGGGTGGTGGGGGGGTGGGTTCTGGGGGGGGGTGTGGCGCGCTGCGCTACGAACCCGACAGAGACCCGAGTTCGATTCCCGCTCACGGCCACCTACACCAGTGACGATTATCAGAACGGGCCGTGGGCTTGCCCCTAAGTCCACTCGGCCTGCAACGAGTCTCAACTGAGTACCTGATGCGGTGTGTAAACGTAGCACACTGAGGAGGCAAAGGCGGCCGGCGGGGGGGGGGGGGGTCCTGGCCACCCACTTTCTCGTGTGCCGTGATGGCCCTCGTTTATTGCTCGATAGCATCACCTGCCCCAGCAGTCTCTAGCGGTTACAGGGCGTTGAGGGGTGGGAATCTTTATCTTTGTTTCTGATGAGAGCGGAGAGTGGAGAGAGGGTGGTGGTGGGGGGGAGATAAGGAGAGTCGGGCACGTTATCTCGACTCTGGCGGCTTCGGTTGGTTGGCTTGCACGCATGGGAGAGCCCGCACATGTGTGTGTCACGTGTGTTGTGTGGGGGAGCGGTGGCGCAGTGGTAAGCGCACCGCCCTGCGAACTCAGCGAGCCCAGATTCGATTGCTGCTAGCGGACACAACTTGAGTTGGATAATTATCAAAAGCGGTCCTCCCCTAGGTCAACTCAGCCTTGTAGGTGGTGCGGCGTGTATATAACACGTCAGTCGGGTGCTGTATTTATGTATGCTGCACTTGGACGACTCGATTCGTTCTCCAGGCGCGGCAGTTGCAACAATGAGGGCAAGTTTTTATTTTGTGTTTTGTATAAATCCATCCTCGCACCGCCTGCCTGCGTCGCTGGGTTCACCGCCGTGACATCGATCGGCAGCTCCCGTGTAACGGTGGGGTAACGTGTGAGAGACCCTACGTCTTTCGAGGCGTCTGGGTAGCGTGGAAGAGTAGGCCAAAGCACCCGCCAGAGGGTCTCTCTCTCTGGAGTTCCATAAACTATATATATATATATATTTTTATTATACCACTGTGCTCTATAGCTTTCATTCAGAAGCGACCTGGCCACAAATGATTGCCCAACGAAGTGGCTTATCACGTGGGATGTCTGGCATTCAAACACTCTAAACACGTGACGTTGATTCTAAATGTGGAGGGGAAAACCTGAGGACGCAGAGAAAAATCCACGCGACCACGGTGAGAGAGAGACACGCACAGACTCCTAATGTACAGCAGCAGGCGTCAGGATCGGGATCGAAGCCACGACCTCCCGCATACCAGGCGAGATAGTTAACATCTCGCCACCTCGTGGGGGGTCTTCCACCATCAGTGGCGTGAGCAAGCAATTGCAGGGCTGCGCCTTTACCGTGTGCATATATTTATATATTTTACATTTTGATCGTGGGGTCTAATTTCCGAGGGGGGGGTGTCCAAATGCGACGTCGGCTCCGTGCGCTCTTGGCCCCGAGAGCCACGACGGCTCGCGAGCGGCATATTTGTCTTTGTTGTGTTGCGCGCGTGTCTCTCTCTCTATATATATCTCACACTCAAGTAGCAACTCGCAGCCTCTATCATAGCAACAGCCTGAGCAAAACCCACGGGGAGACCGAGAATCAATCACGGGAAGCTCCCCCGAGAGACACGGGGAGAGGGGGGAGAAAGTGGAAGCTTGCATCGTAAAAGATACATTGTCATCGATAGAAGATCAATTCATCGATGGGCATTACCATTACCTGCAAGACGCAGTCACGGTTATCATCGTCGTCGTCGTGATTATACAATTGTCATACTTTTCGTCAATCAATCATCATCATCATTATAATAATATTAACGATAAATCTCTCCTATTATAAACAACGTTATCTTCACCGTCCGTTCCATCTATCGTCATCATTATCATCATCAATTAAATAATGTATTCCATCATCGTTATAACGACAACACAATTGTCATCATCGACCTTTTAATCGTAATATTCATGAGCACTATCAATTACATCCCATTAATCATCATCAGTCATCCCAAAACCGGATTGCTCCTGATTAAAAAACAAACCCCAATGTCTTTAGGGCTCTGAGACTTTCCTGGGTGCAGAATGGGTCTTGTTATAGTGACGATGATGGTGACGATGGTGATTTGAAAAACAAACGTGTTGTGACCACGTGGCGCTCAGCTAAGCGGGTAAATAGCCGCGTCACGTGGCCTGGATTTTAAGAGGCAGCTGCAATCTGGCTCCTCATTAAACTAAAGATCAGCTTTGTGTAAATTTGTCCTCAAGATAATTATGGCTCTATGAGCCACAGGTGGTCAACAGCACTGAACCCGCAGGTAGCCCTAGTCTGGCTCAATGAGCCACAGTCATTAACATCACTGAACCCTTGGGTAGCCTTAGTCTGGCTCAATGAGCCCCAGTCATTAACATCACTGAACCCTTGGGTAGCCTTAGTCTGGCTCGATGAGCCCAAGTCATTAACATCACTGAACCCTTGGGTAGCCTTAGTCTGGCTCAATGAGTCACAGTCATTAACATCACTGAACCCTTGGGTAGCCTTAGTCTGGCTCAATAAGCCACAGTCATTAACATAATTGAACCCTTGGGTAGCCTTAGTCTGGCTCTATGAACCACGGGCGGTTAACAACACTGAACCCTTGGGTAACCTTAGTTTGGCTCTATGAGCCACAGTGTTGAACACTGAACCCGGTGACGCTGTGTGGTTGCTACGTCAAGATGCGGTTACAGATGTCGCCCTGTGCCGGCGATTACGAACGCACGGGCTGCACGCGAAGTCTAGCAGCCTCCCGCTGTGATTATTGAGCGGATCTGCAGGGCCCCCCCATGCCTTCTAAACGCTTCCACACGAGCGCTCACGTCGTGACTCGGCCGGGCATTAGTCAGACAATACGATGACTCTATCCCGAGGGGGCACTTCAGCCAGCACCTCGGGAGAGGAACACATAGAGGGCATCTGACTCATGAGCTTTGCCTGCATCCCTCGCCGTCGGCGCGGCCGTAAGCCACCACCGCCAGCACCAATCCTCGCCTCCTGCTTGTCGGTAGGTGAGCCCACAGTAGCCTGGGGCTCGCGGCTACCCACACCTCGCCACCCCCCTCCCCACACTCCCTTCGTTCTTTAACTTTGACCAGGAGACACTCCTCGTTTGACAGTAGCTTGCCTCGAGTGGAGGACTTCACCCCGGCGCGGTGTGCCTTAGAGCCAGAACCAGTCCATCAGACCTCCTGTATCCGAGGTCCAGACAGTACCGGTCCAGCTCCGGACAGAAGGATGGCAGCCTCTCTTCTCCTCCCGAGTAAGCGTTTGCGGACATTCCACATCGTCTGAGCTGCAATGATTGACAGTTGTTGGGAGGACTCCACTGGCTCTGCTAGACGCCTGTCCCCTCTCGGCCTCCACCACCGTCTTACACAGACTTTCAGCAGAACAAATGTAAATAGACCAAACATGTAACCACCCTTCAGCCACGCGTCTCGTACAGAGGCGTTGCAAATGTTCACGTATTTGAATGGGCAACAACAGCCAACTGGAGGCAACGAGACACGGCAGAAAGGCAACTTCGTTGATTTGCGGGTAAGCCCGCGTGAGTACAATGCGTGTCGTAAACCCTCCTCCACCCGATACAGCGAATTATGAAATGTGTCACGCGACGACTAAGCGTGCTAACTTATGACCATGCGAGTGTGTTGGAGGGTGACGTCGGAGATCCAGACTCCTGTCAACTGCCTGATGATGCTGGTTGTACATCACCAGCGACACGTCAGTAGCACCGCATTGTAAAACATGCTGCGGCATTGCTGTCCAACACACCGGTGGTGCTGAAAGCAGTGGTACATTGGCCACGTTTGACGGGAGAGAGGGGGGAGCGGGGGGAAGGGGGGCGCGGGGGGAGCAGGCGAACGGGAGAGGGAGGGGGGCGTATGAGAAGAGCGACCTGGGAAGAATGAAGACAAAGATGGAGAACGGGTGAAGAGTCAGACGAGAAGGAGGAACGGGAAGACACGGGGGAATCTGGAGTTGAAGGGGATCGGGGGAGGGCGGGATGTATGAGAGGGATGTTGAAGAAACGGGGATCAAGGGTCGACTTGTGAGGGGGGAGTATAATTTATAATTTAGAGCAGCGGAGAAGGGTAATAAATGGGCGGGGGGGGGGGGTCATGGAGAAAAGACGGAGACGGGGAGCAGGAGGAGAGGAGTTGCAGGTCACGAGGGGGAGCAGGGGAGGGAGCAGGCGTCATTTACGCATGACAGTGGCGGCGGCGGCGGCGGTGATGGCGGTGATGGTGAAGATGGCGGTGGTGAAGGTAGTGATGATGGGGGTAGTTGTGATGCTTCTAGTAATGGTAATGATGGGTGAATGTGGTTCGTGGGAGTGGTTTTGGTAACGATGATGGGTGAGGTGGTGGTGGATTAAGTGATGGTGATGGTGGGTGAGGTGGTGGTGGATTTAGTGATGGTGATGATGGGTGAAGGGGGTGGTGGTGGATTTATTGATGGTGATGATGGGTGAGGTGGTGGTGAATTTAGTGATGGTGATGATGGGTGAAGGTGGTGGAGGAGCAGCAGCAGAGGTGGCGTCTCGCTCTCACGCGCAAACTCTGCGATGTTTACGGAATGAAGAGAGAGAGAGATGGAGACAGACGATCGAGAGAGAGAGAGGGAGGGAGCGAGCCAGAGCAGCGCGCACTCCCGACACGAGCACACGAACCTTCTCGTGGGACATCCTGAAGCGGCGTGGCGAGGAGCCGATGCCTCGCGTCTCTCGCCGTCTCCCCCTCCCACGTCTCTCGCTCTCTCTTCCTCCTCCTCCTCGGATTATCACCCCCGGTCTCTGTCGTCTTCCGATGAATGAATGCTCCCCTCAACACTCCCTCGCTCCCCCCACCCTCCTATCGCCGCATGCCCCCCCCCACCACTCCCCGCTCATCCCTGTGGGGGTCGCCGCTCATCGGGAATCCGAGATTAGCGCTGTAATCTGCTCCGTCTCCATGGGAACCCGCGACACGACGCTCAACCCACGCACACCTGGGGAGTGTCACAGGCGCGGCGAGGGGCGTGTTCCCACGATTCAGCCGACCCCACGCACACCGCCGGCCCTGCCTGCCCACGCTCACCCTGCCCATGCTCACCCTGCCCACGCTCACCCTGCCCATGCTGCTCACCGAGCCGCGCACCCACTCACCGCCATCAATGCAGACCCCCGATCGCAAACTCCCCCCCCTCCTCCCCTATCCATCTCTCACCCCACTCCCTCACCACGGCCGCTTTCCTCTCTACGCAGGAATGGTAACATACTAAAACAACAATCTGCGGAAGTGAGTTTTGTTGTTGTGAAAGGAAATGTCAGTGGATGTCAGATTAATACGGCGGCGAGATGTTACCGCCCTCGCCCAGTGTACGGGTGGTCGTGAGTTCGATTCCGACCCCGACGCCTGCTGTGTATTTGGAGTGTGCGCGTCTCTCTCTCTCCACGTGCTCGCGTGGGTTTTTCTCCGGCTCCTCGGGTATTCCCCTCCACATTTAGACTCGACATCACGCGTCTCGAGTATTTGGTGGCTAGAAATGTCCACGGGATGACGAGCCACGTCATTTGTGGCCAGGTCGCTTCTGAACAAAAGAGCTATACAGCCCAGTGGGGTCTTACCTGGTAAAATACAAAATAAAAATGTTTTAAAGAAGGAATTAATGTTTCATGCCGATGTTCTCCTCTTTAGTCTCATCGTTTACGAGGGACAATAGCAACAGTATTGGATTCCTAAATCCATCTGTGCGAAGCCAGGTTAGTTTTACGTTCTATAATTACACATTGTAATCGTGTGCACCTAATTAAATCGTAGCCTAAACATGCGAATCGTCCATCTTACACAAGCAACGTCAACATGGAATGTGCGATTGCTGTTGAAATCGTGAGACTGCTTCCACGCATTTCTACTCGCTCCTGATTGCCTCTGATAAGCGATGCACCCTTTGCTGGGCTGGGGGGGGCGAGGTGGGAGGGGAGCGAGGGTGGGGGGAGCGAGGTGGGGGTGGGGGCGAGGTGGGAGGGGGGTACAGAGCCAGTCGCTAAGCGCGGATGTAGATCGGCAGATGTAGATATGGTTAAAGGTGCGGCCCGTCCATGATTACGAAGCGTTTAGTGCGACGCTTGGGACACTTAGGGAGGTTGTAGCGAGGCATCCTTATCGGCGAATGTGTTGGGTTCATTGATATTTGTGCTAGGAGCTAACGCCGTCCCTGAGTGCAAGCAATCATCATCATCAACAACATCATCATCAACCGGGGGTGTCATTATATTTTAAACCAAATCTGAAGATGTCGGTTTTTAGGATCGTGTTTAAGTAATCAGCGCATGTTTAATAATTCTGCTCCACAACAACAACAACTCAACTGTCGAGTCGTTCTAGATTCTAGAACAACCCTGCGTAGGTGCTGGAGGTTGTGCTGTATCGATCTCCGAAGCCTCTACCCGGCACGTGGTGCGAAACGTCGGACATTGTGCCGAACAACACTCGGTACAACCCCATAAACACGTGGGGGGGGGGTTTATTTAGATTGAATTTCTTTCTAAAATTATTCTCCGGGACAAAGAGCGCTATAACGAATCGGCGTTCCACAAGGCCGCACTAAGCGAGGTCTGCCCTTCACGTGTATGCTCTAGGCGACGTCGTTTTTGTGTCATGTGCTATGTAGAAGGGTCATTGTCCAAAACGCCGCCTATTAGAAGTATATTTTAAGGCAGTGCACTTGATAAATGTGTTGAGTTTTCTTGATAGGCGTTGGATGTCTTTAGCCCTTCTGAAACATTGGAATTCGATGAGTCGTTGTTTAATGAACATCGCGGTGAATAACAGCGCCTCTTGTGGCTGCACGACTGACGTGAGCCCGTTGAAAAACAAAGACAAAGATCCCCCGTACAGCGTTAACAGACTGTTGGGGCAAGTGCTAAGAATCGGTTTGAACCCTTTCTGGCAATAAAACAGTTGTGTTAAGATGTCAAAACACCAAACTGAAACCTTTTTGCACTAAAACTATGTCTGCATTAACCACATATACCGTATTTCCCCGCATATAACCCGCGGGGTATACCACTTTTTACAAACAAAACAAGACCCTGCGGAGTATATGGAGGCGCGGGCTATCTGAAATTTCATCTTCTTGGTTCTTTCGGTAAAGTCACGTAGAAGGGAAGTAATAAAATAATAAAAATAAAACATAATAAAATAATTCTCACGACGTTTCGGCCACAACGCAAGCAGCCGTCCTCGAAATATATCTGAAATTTGTTTTGCACAAAACGCTATTTTTGCGGGGAATATGCGTCTGGGAGTTACATGCGTATGCGGGTTACATGCGGTAAATACGGTACTTGTGGTGAACATGCAAACAAAAACATGCTCTGGTAGTATATGATGATGCATTGTCTTTGAAAACTGATTGGTCCACACCAGAGACAGCTTTCTTTAAAGCCTAGTCTCCAAACGGTGTTAGACCAGAGGACGCCAAAAGGCGAGGTTCGACGTACAAACATACAAGGGGACGTTTTGAGTTGCTCGGCTTCATGCGCCAGGAGTTCACCTTCGCCGTCATCTTCTTTCGTACGGCGGCCGTGATGTCGACGCAGAGAAACCACGACAATCTCACACTCACCGCGGCCAGGCGCCGAAAGCGCACGCTGTGAGAACGAGAGCGGCGAAGAGAACGTGTCCCCCCATCCATCGTGAGCATCAAAGCGCTACTCCCTGTCCCTGCCTGTCTGCCTCTCTGTCTCTGTACAATGTGCAGCCTCTCCACCGCTTAATTTGAACACATTTCAAGGACGCAGAGAATTCGGAGCCACGCACACTGCAATTGTTTGTTGCTGCTAATAATTAAATTAATTGCAATTTGCAAACCCCCACCCGACCACCCCCCACCCCATCCCTTAACCCCATCCGTGGACCACGTCGCAGTTGCACCGCCTGCGTGCTTGATAGACAAGCCACTTTCCCGAAGCTACAATTTCCGCGCTCTCTCTCTCACCCTCTCTCCCACTCACACCCCCATGTCTCTCTCCCTCACACTCTCTCTTTCTCACACTCTTTCTCTCTCTCTCACACACACTCTCTCTCTTTACAAGAGCGTTTTCATTCATATGCGTGCCTTACCTGGCCAATAAGCGCCACGATCTTGCAAACTCCATCCGTGCCCAAGCGAAGACGGCAGTTTACAGGACCAGCAAAATATAAAAAACCGATGCCCTCTGAGTACGGTGCTCCGCGGGGTCACAATGTTCAGGGGGCTGCTCAAGGCGCCACTCTCGCTGGGGCACCGCGAACCACTCCGATGCCAGCGACGCGCGCGTGGCTCTTTGAACGGTGGCGAGGGGAGACGGTGAAGACCTCTGCACCGGCGCTCACGGCATTCTGCACTTCACTTTGTTAACGAGCTGACGCGTCTTGCGCGTGGCGTAGCGCGTGGCACGTGTAGTGGTCTCTTTGTGACGTCACGCTGCATTCGATGTCACGTGGTATCGAAATCGACTCCAGTGCATTTTTTTTTGCTGCTGGCAGCGATAAAAGTGGTTTAAAAGTCAAAAGTCTCACTTACTCTCTCACTCACACTCTCTCACTCTCTCTTACTCTGGCACTCACACTCTCTCTCTCTGTCACCCACCTGTGTGTCGAGTTTCTCTTTGTTAACAGCCGCTCCGTCATTTTCCAACAACCTGGCAGACACAGCGTGTGGCTCATTAAACGACATGAAACACACAACGGCAAAGATCCCCCATATAACCTTCAACAGACTGTTGGGGCAAGTGCTGTTAGCGAGCGCCTACGAAGCACGGCACGTCACGCGAGGGGTGGGTGGCAAGCACCAAGCTCGGCCGCCTTTGTCTCCCAAGTAGCGACGTTTTGACGCACCGCACCAGGTACTCATTTGAGGCTGAGTCGACCTAGGGGGTGGCCAGAACCAGTTCAGATAATCGTCAATGATATTGGCCGTGAGCGGGAATCGAACCCAGGTGGCCAGGTTCGTAGAGCAGCGCGCTAACCGCTACACACACACACGTGTGTGTGCACTTACACACACGTGTGTAAGTGCACACACACACGTGTGTGCACTTACACACACACGTGTGTGTGTGTGCACTTACACACGTGTGTGTGTAAGTGCACACACACACGTGTGTGTGCACTTACACACACGTGTGTGTGTAAGTGCACACACGTGTGTGTGTGCACTTACACACGTGTGTGCACTTACACACACGTGTGTGCACTTACACACACACGTGTGTGCACTTACACACACACGTGTGTGTGTGTACTTACACACACACGTGTGTGCACTTACACACACACGTGTGTGTAAGTGCACACACACGTGTGTGTGTGCACTTACACACACACGTGTGTGTAAGTGCACACACACGTGTGTGTGTGCACTTACACACACACGTGTGTGTGTACTTACACACACACACGTGTGTGTGTAAGTGCACACACACACGTGTGTGCACTTACACACACGTGTGTGTGTAAGTGCACACACACACGTGTGTGCACTTACACACACACGTGTGTGTGTACTTACACACACACACGTGTGTGTGTAAGTGCACACACACACGTGTGTGCACTTACACACACACGTGTGTGTGTGTGCACTTACACACGTGTGTGTGTGTAAGTGCACACACACACGTGTGTGTGTGTGCACTTACACACGTGTGTGTGTAAGTGCACACACACACGTGTGTGTGCACTTACACACACGTGTGTGTGTAAGTGCACACACGTGTGTGTGTGCACTTACACACACACGTGTGTGTGTACTTACACACACACACGTGTGTGTGTAAGTGCACACACACACGTGTGTGCACTTACACACACACGTGTGTGTGTGTGCACTTACACACGTGTGTGTGTGTAAGTGCACACACACACGTGTGTGTGTGTGCACTTACACACGTGTGTGTGTAAGTGCACACACGTGTGTGTGTGCACTTACACACGTGTGTGCACTTACACACACGTGTGTGCACTTACACACACACGTGTGTGCACTTACACACACACGTGTGTGTGTGTAAGTACACACACACGTGTGTGTGTAAGTGCACACACACACGTGTGTGTGCACTTACACACACGTGTGTGTGTGTGCACTTACACACGTGTGTGTGTGTAAGTGCACACACGTGTGTGTGTGCACTTACACACGTGTGTGTGTAAGTGCACACACACGTGTGTGTGTGCACTTACACACGTGTGTGCACTTACACACACGTGTGTAAGTGCACACACACACGTGTGTGCACTTACACACACACGTGTGTGTGTGTGCACTTACACACGTGTGTGTGTAAGTGCACACACACACGATTATCCGAATCGGTCCTGAGCCTCCCCTAGGTCGACTCGGCCTCAAATGAGTACCTGATTTTGGTGTTAAAATATCGCCAACTGGGGAGACAAAGACGGACGGGCGTGGTGATCGCTAACAGCACTTGCCCCTACAGCCTGTTAAGGCTGTACGGGGGATCTTGTCTCTTTGTCTTTGTGCAGCGTAGCTGAATCGCGGTGATTCCCAGCGGCACTCGCAACGCTCCGCTACACAGCCACAAACACAGTCCCCGTCGCGGAGATGACGAACGCCGCTCAGTCGGCAACCCGTCAACCCCTCATCCTCACGGCCAACAACAGGAGCAGGAGGGAGGGAGGGAGAAAGGGGGGAGGGAGGAGGTGGGGTGAATCATGATAATGATGGCACCGGACTGCGCTCTGTGTTGGTGGTTAAGATTTGGAGACACGAGGGGGAAAGTAACGGTGAGTGGTGGCGTGGAGTGTGGGTGGGGAGGAGTGGGAGGGGGGTGGGCGAAGGGACGAAGGGGATCAAAGCAAAGGGGATACTGTGCGACCCCCCCCCCCCTCCGTCTCGTATCGTCATGGCGCCCTTACAGGTAGCTCTAGTCACGCATCCTTGCCTGGCTCCGGCGAGGGACGGAGAGTCGCGGTGGAGTGACGGGAGAGTCGAGGAGGAGTGACGGGCGAGATGGGTGTGCCCCTGGTCAATCAGTGAGAGAGATCGCTACATCCATGCTCCGCACGGTCGCCTGGTGTTTCCCTCCACATTTAAAACCAACGTCACGCGTTGGAAGTGTTTGGCTGGTGCGATACATTTCCACGCGATGACAATAACCCCACTTCGTTGAGCTAGCATCTGTGATAGCCAACTCGCTTCTGATCAAGAGCTACGTTGCTCAGTGGGCCTTACCTGGTCAATAAAAACTAGTTTATAGTCTAGTTTACTGTCTGTGTTGCTCGTTGTCTCTCACACACACACCCATCCGATTATCACGGTTAGATACGTACGGTGAGAAAGAAGTTCAACATACTCTTTACACTCCCACCAATTACCCACATACTCATTCACACACTCTCTCGACCATTCACCCACACACCCTCTCACTACACTCTCACCCACGTACTCCCCATACGTTTTCACCCACGCGCACTCTCTCACTCTCTCGCACGCTCTCCCACTCTCTCACTCTCTCTCACTCTCTCTCGCACTCTCTCGCACTCTTTAACACTCTCACTCACTCTCTCGCACTCTCTCCCAGGAACTCTCTCTCTCACCCTCTCTCTCTCACTCTCTCGCACTCTCTCTCTCACTCTCCCTCACCCTCTCTCTCACTCGCTCGCACGCTCTCCCACGCACTCTCCCTCACACTCTCTCACACTCTCTCATTCTCACTCACTCTCCCAGGCACTCACGTCTCCTTGCCCCACACGCTCCTCAGCGTCTCCGTCTTCAGGGGCATCGCCGCGACGCCTCAAGCACCCGCACTCCTGTAGTCCGCGATTTCACCCGCACTCCTGTAGTCCGCGATTTTAACTGCACTCCTGTAATCCACGATTTCACCCGCACTTCTGTAATCCGCGATTTCAACTGCACTTCTGTAGTCCGCGATTTCAACTGCACTCCTGTAATACGCGATTTCAACTGCACTCCTGTCGTCCGCGATTTCACCTGCACTCTTGTAATCCGCGATTTCAACTGCACTCCTGTAATCCGCGATCCACAGCGGAGGGCGCGATGTGCATTTGTGGACAGGCAGCCTCTGTGTGTCTCTCTCTCTACACCGTGTCTTTGTGTGTGTCTCTCTCTACACCGTGTCTTTGTGTGTGTCTCTCTCTCTCTGCACCGTGTCTTTGTGTGTGTCTCTCTCTCTCTCTCTGCACCGTGTCTTTGTGTGTCTCTCTCGCTCTCGTTGGTCTCTGTCACTCTCGAGTCTCTGTCGATGTGTCTCCCTCTTGTCTCTGTGCGTGCGTTTCTATGTGTATCCCTCGCGTCTCTGGATCTCTGTGTCTCTCTGTATCTCTATGGTATCTCTCTCGTCTCTGTCTATGTGTGTATTTCTTTCTCGTCTCTCTCTCTCTGTATATATCTCTCGTCTATGGCTATGTGTGTGTGTCTGTGTGTATCTATGTGTGTGTGTCTGTGTGTCTCTATGTGTCTGTGTGTGTCTCTGTGTGTCTCTGTGTGTCTCTCTTTCTCTATGTGTGTCTCTGTGTTTCTCTATGCGTGTGTGTCTCTGTGTGTGTCTCTCTACGTGTGTGTCTCTGTGTGTGTCTCTCTCTCCATGTGTGTGTCTGTGTGTATCAATGTGTGTGTCTCTGTGTGTGTCTCGGTGTGTGTCTCTCTCTATGTGTTTGTGTGTCTCTCTGTGTGTGTGTTTCTGTGTGTGTCTCTCTACGTGTGTGTCTCTGTGTGTCTCTCTCTCGGCTCGGGCTATTGACCGAGGCCTCGCCTCGTGTTCCTCCTCTGCCCGGACTGGGGAGCTCCCTCCGAGGGGGATGCGACGCGAAGTGGCGCTGCCCCTTGCGGATTAAAAGCGCAAAGGCGATTTGCTGAGATTACAACCGCGGGATTCATTACTTACTCCATATTATAATCAATAGTTGATTAATATATGACGTCAGCACGGCCCGGGTGGTGTCATGGATAGGGCGCTGTGGTTGGCTTCAGTGGCCTTGGAGATTTAGAGGTCGCCGGTTGTCCGATCTCCCGGTGCGGCAGTTGCCTCTGCACTCCCAGCAGGAAACATCGGCGAGCCGATCGAAAATTCGCATCGTGTAGTGGAGGGGGGGGAGTAAAGTATGGGTACTGCCTCGTCTTCGAGCACGTGCTGACCAGCGTGGGAGAAGTAGGCCAAATACCCCTCTAGAGGAGCTATCTAGAGCTCCCTTTCAGTTGGCGGCCGTCCGCCAGCAGTCGCGTGAGCAGGCAGGCACTTGCAGAGATGCGCCTTTAACCCACGCGTTCATTATTTAATTGTTGAAAAGTCGAAGGGGGTGCGGCTCCACCAGCATTGGTCCGGGGCGCCAGCCCGCAGTCACGGTGGCGATGAGATGTTAACTCCCTCGCCTGGTGTGCAGGAGGTCGTGGGATCGATACCGACCCTGACGCCTGCTGCTGTATATGTTGAGTTTGCGGTGTCTCTCTCTCTCCCCGTGGTCGCGTGGTTTTTCTCCGGGACCTCCAGTTTTTCCCTCCACATGTTGAATCAACATCACGCGTTTAGAGTATTTGGCTGCTATCAATGTCCACGTGATGATAAGCCACTGTGTAGAGCTATCATTTGTGGCCAGGTAGCTTCCGAATGACAACTATTTAGCTGCAGTGATCCTTACCTGTTACAATTAAAATAAATTGTCTTAATACATTTTCTCACCCGGCACACCACATTCACAATACCTTCCGCTGTGCGCTACATTCACTCGAGCCACGGCGCTACCCAACACCCCACGCCTTACCAATGAGAGATTAAGCCCCGATTCTAAATCAGAGCCGAGATCTCGTCTCGAGAGGGCTAATCCCGCCACCCCCCCCCGCCCCCCCCCCCGCCCCCCCCGCCCCCCCCGGGCTGAGAGACACGGCGAGTTCCACCGCGGACGCACCGACACCCGCGGGATAGAAATCTGCGGCGGGAGCGCCTTTAGAAATCCGCGGAAGGCTTGAGATGGCCGAGTGAGCTCTGAGATCAGAAGAACGCCGAGCCACCACAGCTCAGATTTTGGATGCGAGTCTGGAATTCAGCTGCCCGCGACGAAATCGGGTCCACCACGCGAGTTTAAGTGAGTTGACGGGCTCAGCCCGATCGCCAAAGATCTCGTGAAGCTAAGCAGCGATGAGCCTGGTCAGTGCTCGGATGGGTGACCGCCACTACCCAACCGCCACCGGGGCTTGTGCCAAGCGTTGTAGGCGTGAGGCTGCTGCGAGGTGGTGGCCGTGCAGGTGGCAGTGCGTCATTGCGGACGCCAGGGGCCGCTCTCACACAAACTGTGGCGGAGTGCACTGGCCCACAGCCGATCTGAGGGGCCGTCCATAAATGACGTCTGACTTTTTGTGACGCCGTGTGACGAAGGGGGGGGGGTCAAAAATCGTCCAAAATTTCGTGACGTCATTTATGGACGGCCCCTTAGGCTATTGCGGGGGCGTGTCCTCTGGTCCTTTGTCTCCGCATATTTGTCCTCGCTGCACCGCTCCGAACGTCCCTAGCGGGAGGCCCAGATACAAGTTCACTTTGTTAAGTCTCTGGCGTTGGTGGCCGTGAGCGGAGATCGAACTCGGGTCGAAACACAGCGCGCTAACCAATGCACCACCGCTCCTCACAACACACCACACTCATTACACTCACCGCACACACACCGCACACACACACTCACCACAAACACACACTCAACACACACACCCACCGCACACACATCACACACTCAAAGATAAAGATTCCCCGTGTAGCCTCGGTAGACTTTTGGAGCAAGTGCTGTTAGTGAGCACCTCGTGGCAATGTTTACATTCCGCACCAGGTACAATACTCGGTTGAGGCTGAGTCGACCTAGGGGAGGCCCCAGAACTGGTTCCGATAATCACACACAGAGACCAACACACACCACGCGCACACACACGTCACGCACACGCCACACACACCACACACAGGCCACACACACGCACACGCGCGCCACACACACACGCCACACACACACACGCGACGTCACAGCAAGAGGGAGGAGAGAGCGCAACGGGAGATGGGGAGGGAGAGTTTGGAGACGGGGAGGGAGAGTTGGGAGAGAAGGGGGAGGGGGAGTTGGGAGTGAGGGGGAGTTGGGAGTGAGGGGGAGTTGGGAGTCAGGGGGAGGGAGAGTTGGGGGAGGGAGAGTTGTATGGCTGCTGGTGGAGGAGGAGGAGCGGGAGGAGGAGACGGGGGGAGGGGGGAGGGGGCATGTCTCCATGCGCATTCTCTGGAATCCGCCGCAGCAGCTCCTTACTCACTTCCCCGCCGCTTCGTCGGCAGCGTGGTGCTCGCGGCGTCACCGCGGCTGCTGCTGCTGCGTCCGTTGAACTTCTTTCGCACCGTACGTAGCCAACCGCGCTAATCGGAGGTGCGGGTTTGGTTGCTTCTTCGGCTGCTGCTGTGGTTGCTCAACTACGACTACTCGTTCGGTCGCTTCTGCGGATGATGATGATGGTGGTGGAGCAGCGGAGGAGGAGAGAGGAAGACGACGAGGAGGCGACAGCGACGCGTCTCTGCTCCCTCTAGGAGCCGGGAGGGAGGGAGGAAGTGGGAAGAACGAGCGGCGCAGTCGGGGAGAGACAAAGGCGACCGCGGGACACGTGACGCAGCTTTGCAAAAGCCCAAGTCTCCTTACTCGAGCGAGTGCAGTGAGTTCTTATCCGGCCATCACCCACACATCCATCCACGCCGCATCCGGATTGCGAATCTGATAAAAGCGACTCCACCAGACCACACGCGCGAGTTGGAGTTGTTGGTGGTGCTGGTTCTACTGGTGGTGCTGGTGGTGCTGGTTCTACTGGTGGTGCTGGTGGTGCTGGTGGTGCTGCTGGTGGTGCTGCTGGTGGTGCTGCTGGTGGTGCTGCTGGTGGTGCTGGTGCTGCTGGTGGTTGTGGTTCTACTGGTAGTTCAACTGGTGCTGGTGCTGCTGGTGGTGCTGCTGGTGGTGCTACTGGTTGTGGTGGTGGTTCTACTGGTAGTTCTACTGGTGGTAGTGCTGCTGGTGGTGGATCTACTGGTGGTGCTACTGGTGGTTCTATTGGTTGTGCTGGTGGTTCTACTGGTGCACCTTTTCTGGCACGCGCACTGTTGGCGATGGTTACCCCCGCTTAGTGAGGAATGGCGGTTGTGGTTAATGTGGTGGTGGTTATTGTGGTGGTGGTGGTGGTGGTGGTGGTTGTGGTGGTGGTGGTGGTTGTGGTGGTGGTGGTTGTGGTGGTGGTGGTTGTGGTGGTAGTGGTTGTGGTGGTAGTGGTTATTGTGGTGGTGGTGTGGTAGTTATTGTGGTGGTGGTTGTGGTGGTGGTGGTTGTGGTGGTCGTGGTTATTGTGGTGGTGGTTATTGTGGTGGTAGTGGTTGTGGTGGTAGTGGTTATTGTGGTGGTGGTGTGTTGGTCGGTGCTCCTCCGTGTAGTGGCTGTGTGTGTGTCGCGTTGTGCTTGGTGTACGCGCTACGAACCTGGCGGCCCGAGTTCGATTCCTACCCACGGCCAACACGAGTGACGATTACAAACCCGGCAACCCACACGGTTTACCCCGTGTTTGTGTGCAGGGAAATGTAGTTTTCAGGTCCATACGGCGTGCAGCCGTTTCAATACGAGTAATTTATTTTCTCTATGTGTGTGTGTTTCTCCCTTGTGATGGCACTTTGTAGGATGAACGTTGAGATGTATAAGGACACGGGGTGACCAATAAGATCTAAAGTGGTCTGTAATAAGATAGGCACTGATAAGGGGTTGACAGGTATATGCGATTATTTGAACCAGTCCTGGGCTTCCCCTAGGTCGACTTAGCCTCAAATGAGTACCTGGTGCAGTGCGTAAACATCACCACTAGGGAGACAAAGGCGGCCGGGCGTGGTGCTGGGCACCTACCCCCATGGTGTGACGTTCCGGTCTTCATAGGTGCTCGCTAACAGCACTTGCCCCAACAGCCTGTTAAGGCTATACGGGGAATTTTGTCTTTATTGCTTCATGTATGTATATACAGTATGCATGTATGTGTGGATTGACAAAGCCCTACACTATTATCCACAGTCTATCGAAACGAGTTTACTGTTCCTAGGGATTGAGTACAGCAGCAGGTCGAGTTCATAGCAGAGAACGCGACCCACAGCGCCACCGTTCGACCCCGATGCCCCCTCTCTTGCCTTGGTTGCTAAGTCGACAACTTGACCGCATTCGTGTGCGCGTGGAACATAAACAACACAGCACGTTCGTCAATAACACTCTGGCCTGAAAAGTAAAAAAAAAATAGGCGACGTTTCGGGCAATGACCTTTCTACGAATAAGATCATTGCCCCCGAAAAGTGGTCCCATTATACACCCTCTGATCGTTCTCCGAACAAGAGTCAGTGCCCGAAACGTCGCCTATGTTTTATATATTTTTCTCACTTTTTAAGACGACGCACGCGGCGTTTGCTGCTGCTGCTGTTGTTGTTCCGCCGTGTTGGCTGTGCTTTGTGAATCACTGCCGCCAACGCAGCAGCGGCGGCAATGTCACCGAATCGCGTGATTGCTGTGATCAACATTTCGCTTCGGGTCACATCAGCCGGCCGATCCGGAACGCCTGCGATCTCGGCCACGTTCAAGAAGCTAAGCAGGGCCCCAGCCTGGCCAGCGCGTGCATGGCCGGACCGCGATACACAAAAGCGCGCTGTCGTCATAGTTGTACTGCACCTCCACGTCAACGCGTCTATGTGGCTCACCGTCTTCACTGACCAGCGTGGTGAAATATGGACAAATAACCCCTCCCCCACAAACCCCTCGACGACCTGAACGGCGTTGTTCCGGACACCTTCATCCAGCAGTGGATCGAGGGAAAGGCGGCTACACTTCGCTCTCCTTTTCGCGAGAGGAATACCTTCAACTCAGAGCGCCCCCCACCCCCTCTGCTCCCTTACCCAACCTTCCGTGTGCCTCATCAGAGGCGAGAAGGAAAGAAATCCGCGAAAAATCCCCACGCGCCTGTGCACAAATCTTCTCCTGCGCTCGGTGGCTTTACACAACCAGCCGCGCGATGGCTCAGGAGCTCGGCGCCGATGTCGAGGTGCTGGCTGCTTGCTGCTGATGGCCACGACGAGAGGGCTTCAGCAGCAGAGCGAGAGAGAGTTCGTGTCGTGTCGCTGTTCCTCCTCCTGCGCTGAAGGAGCCCAGCCCACAGTGGGTGGGTTGGTTTACTGTGCGGTCTCTAGCTCGAGTTGCATGGCCACAGTCGCACTCCTTCGATGTGTCTCGTCTCTGCGTGTGTCTCTCTATGTCTAGATGTCTCTGTGTATATCTCATCGAGTGAGTCGCTATTTATCTCCATGCGCCTCTATGTGCCTCTGTGCGTCTCTGTGGGTTTACGGTGTGGGTCCATAGTTTAGGCTGCGTGGCCACACTCGCACGGCTGTGGCTCGCGTCTTTCAACTTTCTATTCACCCAGTGGACACGTGCGTATTGGTGGTGGCGGTGATGTACTTCTCATGATGCTGCTGGTTACATCGCAGTGGTCTCGTCGTAGGAGTAACGTCGCCAAGTGGGGGGGGGGGGCTTCTATCGGACGTTGCGGATTAGAAACCCGCGGAGCGTCCCCGCCTTTGGGCAGCGACTTTGAGGGCGGCTGCGCTGCTGACGGCGGCTTTGTTGTGGTCTGGCCGTGTCCCCTGGCAGCTCCGTGTGTGTGTTTATGTACAACAATCCCCCCCACTCCCCCCCACGCCCCCTCCCGCTCCTCTGCAGCCCAGTAGTGTCAGGGTGGGGGGGGCTAATCCCCCCCACCCACTGCTGAATGGTTTAGCCCCTCTTATAAATTATTATGGTCAAGTCAAACATGTTTGTACAATATTTAATAGCAGTGGCGATTGTTAGTGAGTCCTTCCTTGTTTACAACTTTGGTCGTGCTGCCACTTGGTGATGATGGAAGTTGGTCATGATGATGATGGTGGTGGTGGAGATGGTGGTGGTGGAGATGATGGTGGTGGAGATGGTGGTGGTGGAGATGGTGGTGGTGGAGATGGTGGAGATGGTGGAGATGGTGGTGGTGGTGGTGGTGGTGGAGATGGTGGAGATGGTGGTGGTGGTGGTGGAGATGGTGGTGGTGGTGGTGGAGATGGTGGTGGTGGTGGAGATGGTGGTGGTGGAGATGATGGTGGTGGTGGAGATGGTGGTGGTGGCGGAGATGGTGGTGGTGGTGGAGATGGTGGTGGTGGTGGAGATGGTGGTGGTGGTGGAGATGGTGGTGGTGGTGGAGATGGTGGTGGTGGTGGTGATGATGATGGTGGTGGTGGAAATGGTGATGGTGATGGTGGAGATGGTGGTGGTGCAGATGGTGGTGGAGATGGTGGTGGTGGAGATGTTTAAGCGTCTCTCAAACCCCCCCCCCCGTCTCACACCGTCTTTTCCTGTCCTCGTATCTCTTTCCCCCTCTGTCTGTCCGTCTCTCCTCGTGTTTCTGCCTCCAGGATTCCTCTAACACCCAGACGGCTCTTGGGATAAGAGAATGATGTTGAGAGGAGGGGTAGGGTGGGAGGCGGGGGGGGTCTGCACCCCACCCCCTCCCTCCCTCCCGGCTAATGTCTCCCAGCTGTGCGTGAACCGTCTCATTGGGTGAGCGCAGAGAGCTTGAGGCTTCGCTCCCCACATCTGGCAGCTCCTCTTCCCCATCTCGAATAAAAAAATAATCATCATCATAACGAGCGCCAGTGTAAGAATGCGGGAGTTATGGAAGGAGTTGACGACTGATTGGGAAGGCCTTCATCCATCAGCGGATTGATCATGGCTAAATATATTGACGATGATGATGATACAGATTGTATCATCATCATTGTGTCGTTCAAAGAGAGTGAATCAGACGGCAGTGGCATTGCTGATTCTGACTATTCAACACGCACACATATAGAGATACAGACAAAGCTGCCCCCTATATCCCACACATGCGGCTGGGGCAAGTGTTGTGAGCGAACACCTCTGAAGGCCAACACGGAACCACATGTACAGCACAAACACACTCAAAATACACCGACACGCTCAAAATACACACTCCCCCGTGTAGCCATTAGCAGGTCCACATTTAACTCTGAGTCGATCTACGAAAAACCCACAACCGGTTATACAATCGCCACGATACTGCGGGGAATCTAACTCGGGTCGTCGGCTTCGCAGCGGAGTGCGCTAACCACTACCCCACCGCTCCCATCTGCGCGTACACACACAGAACGTGTACCCTCTCCGTTATACAAACTCAAAGTCCTTTACCAGTCCACTGCTGGATGAGGGCCTCCCTACGCGCCGTGCGGGTCATTGGAGGTTGTTTGACCATACTTCACCACGCTGGTCAATGCGGGTTTGGTGAAGGTGGCGAGCTTGACCTGGGATCTCAGATTCGCTCGTCGCGAGAAGTTGACCGTGGGCGGGAATTGAACTCTGATGTCTCTGTTCAGTCCCGCTCCCCCACAACCCCTCTAACTGTTACAAAGACACACACACAATGCACGCACACACATGCACGCACACACATGCACGCACACACATGCACGCACACACATGCACGCACACACATGCACGCACACACATGCACGCACACACATGCATGCACACACGCACATGCACAGCTTCCATGCCAGACACACAGGAGAGAGAGAGAGCGAAAGAGAGATGGAGCTTCTGCGATGTTCGGCCAAGGAGGGAGAGAGCCGACTGAATGAATTGCCAGAGAAAGGGGATTGGAGAGAAAGGGAGAGGAAAGAGAGAGGGGGGGAGGAAGGAGAGGGGGGAGAGGAAAGAGAGAGGGGGGAACGGAAGATAGGATAGAGAAAAAGTAAAGGAGAGAGGAGAGCGAGAGCGGAGAGCGAGAAAGGAGAGAGTAAATAAGAGGAGGAGGGGGGAGGTTAGAGAGAAAGTAAAGGAGAGAGGTTGGGAGAGAGTGGGAGGAGAGGAGGGGTGCGAGAGAGGGAGAGACGGGAGAAAGATTAGCGAGAGAGGAAAGCGGAGGAGATAATTGAGAGAGGGGGGGGGAGAGAAAGGAGAGTAAGAGGGAGGGAGAGAGAGGAAAGAAGAGACGGGAGAGAGAGAGGGGGTGCGGGAGTAAAGGAGAGTGAGAAATGAGATCGGAAATTTGACGAGAAGTTGCTAAGAGCCACACGCCGGTGTGTTGCTCACGTCGCCCCCTTCCTCCCCCACACCCCTCCCCCCGCACCCCTCCCTCCCCCGCGACCCCCTCCCTCCCCCACACCCCTCCCCCCACACCCCTTCCTCCACCAACACCCCTCCCCCCACACCCCCCTTTCCCCCGAACCCCCATCGCCCCCCACCTCTATTCAAATCTGCATTTGCCAAAATCGTGGTGGATTTTTCTCAAACATTTTCCCCCCAAGCCATAAGAAAGCCACGATAATCATACTACTACGACGAAGAACGACGGTAATAACGTGGTACAGAATGTCCCCCCCCCCCCCCCTAAGATGTTGCTGTACTGCACTTGTTGTGCTGACCGGATATTGTACCAGTCGTGCCATTGTCCACCCCCCCCCCCCCATGGCCCTCGCCCCTCCAGCCCCCGCCACTCGCCTCTCGTGAGCCTACAGGCTCACTCCTCAGTGGCCACACCTGAGTTCGAGTCACGGCTACGGGTATCATCATCAGCGAGTGGTATCTGATTCGGTTCTGTTCCCCTCCCTCCCCTCCCTCCCGTTCTCTCGTTTGTCAATAACACTGGGGCCCTAAAAGGAACAAACATATGATCGGGGACGTTTCGGGCAATGGCCATCCATCAGAGCAAGAGCGTCGCAGGGTGGCGGAGTGTCCACGGGGAGACCACGACGGCAGCGCAGCGGCGCTCGCTCGACGAGCGGCACGCCGTCGCCGCGCCCTGTTGGCGACATTCAGAAAGTCGAAACTCCGTGGCTTTGACTGCGTCCAGTTCGTAATGGCAGTGCCGATTTGTACCGCCGGAGTACAAATGCGAGCGCGCCTCGACATGCCGCGCACAACCCGCGTTGGGGGAGGGGGTTGATATTCATCTTGGCGGTGAGGCGAGAGGGAGAGGGGACGCGGCGAGTCGCAGGGAGCGGGCGGACAGCACGGGGCTCTGGTCGACTTCGACAAGGGCCAGGGCGTCTGCAGCACGGAGGGCTGGGGGGAGGGGGTGGCAGACCGTGCGGAAGGGTTGCAATTGAGGGGGAGTGGAGTGAGATGAGAGGGGAGGGGTAGGTGAGTGGAGTAGGAGGGGAGGGAGAGGTAGGTGAGTGGAGTGAGAGGGGAGGGGTAGGTGAGTGGAGAGTGAAGGGAGAGGTAGGCGAGTGGAGTGAGACGAGAGTTAGACAATAGGCGCAGCAGAGAGGAGTGAGCGACTCCCACTGAGCGACTGTGAACTTCTCCCGGAGTCCTGGGGCCTATGGAGCTCCAGGCTGCTGCTGTGCCGAGTTGGACATGGGCGGCATTGTGTCCCTTTGTGGTCTGAAACAACAACAACAGCGAGGAATGTGGATTTATGTCCGTTCGGTGCCTTAATGCAGCTGAGTCTCGTCTAAACTAAACCCATTGCTCGGAGATGATGCTGCTGCTGTTGCGTTAACAGTGGTGCACCACCACCACCAACACCACCAACACCACTAACAACAACAAACTCGTCAACAACGCTGTGGGACCTGAGAAGGAAATATAATATATAACAGGCGACGTTTCGGGCAATAACCCTTTGATCACAGCACATCACAGCAACACGCCTGTACACACCACAACAACACGCATGTACACACCACATCAACACGCATGGACACACCACAACAACCAACATCACCATCAACATCACCATCATCACCATCATCATCACCACCAACATCACCACCAACATCATCACCAACATCATCACCATCATCATCACCACCAACGTCATCACCAACGTCATCATCACCACCAACATCATCACCATCAACATCATCATCGTCACCACCAACGTCATCATCATCATCACCAGCGATTGGTGAGAGTTGCGTGGTCGCGTGTCGTGCCGAGTTGCGTGCGACAGTTGCGGTGTTGATGTAAACATCGCGGCTCTTCATCACCGCGTTTGTTTACAGGGACGTCTGTGCACACAGGCACAAGGCAAAGTTCCCCCGTGTAGCCTTAGCAGACTATTGGGGCAAGTGCTGTTAGCGAGTAGCACCGATGAAATGGGGTGGCCAACACCACGCCCGGCCGCCTTTGTCTCCCCAGTGGCGATGTTTACACACCGCAGCAGATACTTATTTGAGGCTGAGTCGATCTAGGGGAGGCCCAGGACCGGTTCAGAAAATCGTCACTGGTGTTGGCCGTGAGCGAGAATCGAATTCGGGTCGCCAGGTTCATAGCGCAGCGCGCTAACAGCTACATACAGGCACACACATACAGGCACACACATACAGGTACACACATACAGGCACACACATACAGGCACACACATACAGGCACACACATACAGGCACACACATACAGGCACACACATACAGGCACACACATACAGGCACACACATACAGGTACACACATACAGGTACACATACAGGCACACACATACAGGTACACATACAGGCACACATACAGACACACTCACGGTGAATCGTACACACACGTGCACACGCACGGTCACAGTCAAACATCACATCGAGGTGGAGTGGCGGCGCAGTGGTTAGCGAATTCAATTCCCGGCTAACATCCGTGGCGAATGATCTCTGAATCAGTCCTGCCCCCCCCCCCACATCCTCCACCCCCCGCTAATTCAGCAATCCGTACTGACCAGAGAAGTGAAGTATGGCTACTAACCAACATTCCCCGACGAGCAACATCGGCGCGCATGTGGCGCGGGAACTTCATCCAGCAGTGGATCGAGAGAGGTCCACGGGGACCATCGCTGTGAGTTCGCGACGCCTTGGGCGAGATGCCCCCCCCCCGAAATGACTCCGTAGACTCGATCACCGCGTGCGGTAAGCAGCTGACGTTTCGGAGCCCCCCCCCCTCGCCTGTACAGCGAATGGCTCCGAGTTCCCAACTGCTGCCCCTCGCTGGTTGTGTTTACGCGATCACGCTCCACAAATATTTACAACAGCTTCCCTTGTAGTCGGGCGGTGGGGTGGTGGTGGTGGTGGTGGCGACAGAGGGAGCGATGCTCACGACAACGAGCGGAGCGCTGGGGTGGCTAAAACGCGGCAAGATTGCACAGCAGGGGGTTCCAACTGGTGCGTCTGCCAGTCGTATCAGTCAGTCAACACGTGGGCTCACGGATCTGTCCCCGTGACCTCCTGCCAGCAGCGAGCCTTCGACACTTCACGTGGCCTCAAAGGGCACCTCGCCTGGCACAGGCGCCGTGGTGACGTCACTGCCGAATGGTGTGTATTGGTGGTGGTGTTGGCCGTGGTGGCGATGGTGGTTGTGGTGGTGCTGGTGGTGGTGCTGGTGGTGGCTGTTGTGGTGGTGCTGCTGGTGGTGGGGATGATGACGATGAGCCTCTGTGAGCAACGCTTGCCAGGTTGTGAGCGTCGACTTTCTCCGAGTCCTGGTATCTGGCAGCAGGAAGGGAGTGATGGCGAGGTGTGGCGGCGGTCGCAGCATCAACGGCATCGGGCGCGATGCCCTATCGATCGCATCTCATTTTCTCGATCATCAATATCACCAGCGTCATCAGCCACGGCCAATCTACTGCTGGATGAAGGCCTCCCGCCACCGTCTCTCACGATCCTGCGATATGACAACACTGACGATACGAATCCACTCCGAAGCCGCACACGATATCATTGCCTTAAGTCGCTCCACCTCCACCTCCTCCTCGTCAGTTTCCAATCCTTCGGCTGCCACTCTCTGATCGTCCTCGACCATCGCCATCCCGTCCCTTCCGAGCTGTCACGTGCCCTACCCACAAAGTCCCCCCCCCCCCACTCACTCGCATTAATTAATTAATTAGTGAGTGAGTGTGGATGCAGTCCGCAGCTTGCCGGCTTCATTTCATCGGCGGGGTGTGCCAGTGCGCAGGGAACCCCAGCAAACCTGAGTTCGATTCCCCATCACGGGGTATCGTCATCGTTAGCGAGTGATATCTGATCTAGTTCTGCCCCCCCCCCCACCACATCCCTCTTAATAAGCGACGTTTCGGGCAATGGGCCTACTCTGTAGGCGGATGGATAGAGTCGCTGTTGTTTCTGCTTTTGCACCGCTGCCAACGCAGTGGCGCGCAATTCCGTTTGCCTAATGAATGAAGTGAGTGATTGAGTGAATGCGAATGAGTGACACGGATGACCTCACCGCAGAGGGGCCTGCGTCAGAGGTCCGTGACACGCGGAGGTTTTTGTTTTAATCTCTGGCACAGCGACGCCGAAAAACGCCACATTCCTCGCCTTGTTTGCAAAAAGAGGAGGAACATTCCTTCAATTATTCCCAGCGTCTTTGCAAAGCGCCGATATTTAGATAATATTTTTTTTTCCTGTCAACTTCCCCAGACCAATGCTATCCGGGCAATATTTATTTGATACGAGCAAAGCTGCCGTCGTATCTGGCTTGTTAAACAAACTCTGCGGAGGCTGCCAGATTTGTTATTGGCAAGAGAGCACCACACCCCCTCGCTCGCTCGGCAGCACGGCGCGGTAACGCGCGATGTGGTTCTGGTTGTGTGTGTTGGCCTCGCTTTGGTTCAGCCAGCGTGGTGAAGTATGGTCAAACAATAACCATTGGCCCATGTGGCGTGGCGTGGGTGAGGTCATCCAGCAGTGGATTGAGACGGGGATGTGATTTGCGAGATGACTATTTAACTCGCGAGATAACTAGTTACCATCGCTGCTTCGATCACATCGACTGGGAGAAAAAAACATCGAATTTAACCGATAATTCCTGAAAAGGAGACACCCCCCCCCCCCCCCGAAACGTTTGAAGATCTTGCTTTCATTTCGGCGGCGATTTCAAATCAAAGTGATTATTTTCAATCCGGTTTTAATTTATTTCTCGAATGATTTGCCGATGCTGCTGCTGCGTTGGCAGTGGTGCAAAGGCACAGTCAATAATACGTATAATCAACTAGCAGCACGCCGTCCATTGCACGTGGCCGTCTATTGCACGTGGCCGTCTGCCCAGTCACCCAGCCAGCCAAACTTTTTTTTATATATATAAGTAGAATAGTAAAACAACTCAATACGTACATCCATAACCCCGTGCCCTTAAGAGAATAAATACACAATAGACGACGTTTCAGACAATGGACCTTCATAAATGTGTTGTGACGTTGATCCATCGCGCGCGTGCGTACGTGCTTGCGGGCGGGCGTGTCGCAGCGCGTTTGTCTTTTTTTTGGGTGCACTTTGTAAAGGTGCAAGTGGCCGTGCGTTTAAAAGACACGCACAATCGTCATCAGCGGCTGTGACCAATCCACTGCTGGATGAAGGCCTCCCCAGGCCGTCGCCATCTCTCTCGCTCTCGCCTGCACCTTCACGCGCCGCCTGCTTCCCAGCGGTCGCTCAAGATCCCGTGACGCCATTCGCAGGAGCGAAGGCGATTGTGTGCCACGGAGTGAACATTTGGAAGAACAAAAACTTTCTCAATTGCCGTGGATGTGGCAGGACCCTCCTGGGTAAGAGTCGCGAGACTCGGTGAGGCGCTCCCAGGTAAATGAGCAGGGTAATCGGTATGACAAAATAGGAATACATTTTTACCCTTTCTGGCAACACAACAGGAGTTGTGTTAAGATGTTCAAACGCCAAACGGATACCTTTTTGCGAGGCATCAAGTCTGCATTATCCACACACAGTACTTGTGGTGAACATGCAAAGAAATGTGCTCTGATAATATCTGCATTGTCTCTCAAACTGATTGGGCTACTCCAGAGACCACATCCCTCTTCATGGCAGAGTCTCACGACCGGTGTCAGGCCAGAGGACGCCGAAAAGCGAACAGCACAAAGGCAATGCCACACGCATCGGAGCATTTCTAGCTCGGGTTGAGAAGCTACATCTATGGGGAATTTTTGGCAGTATCAAAGTTTGAACAATTATAATAGGTTAAGAATATAAAATAAGAATACGAATTAAGTATAGTAAATAAGAAAGCGAAATGAGAATACAAAATAACAATACATAAGGAGAATACAAAATAAAAATATAATATAAGAATACAAAATGAAAATACAAAATAAGAATACAAAATTAGAATACAAAATAAGAATACAAAATAAGAATGCTAAATGAGAATACAAAATAAGAATGCAAAGTAAGAATGCAAAGTAAGAATACAAAATAAGAATACAAAATAAGAATACAAAATGAGAATGCAAAGGAAGAATGCAAAGTAAGAATACAAAATAAGAACACAAAATGAGAATACAAAATGAGAATACGAAATAAGGATACAAAATAAGTATACAAAATAAGGATACAAGATGCGAATACAAAATGAGAATGAAAAATAAGAATACAAAGTAAGAATACTAAATAAGAATGCAAAATGAGAATACAGAATAAGAATAAAAAATAAGAATACAAAGTCAGAATACTAAATAGCAATACGCGTAATAACCTCTTATTCTGGGGTGCACTTTGTAAAGTTCCACGGTGGGCACCGTCCGGACGCTGAGGATTCTCCGCCGCATTTGTTGGGGTGCACCATGGGTCGTGGCCTCGCTTCGTAAAACAAAGGAGATGATCAACCCAAAAAAAATAACAACACAGACCACACCACACCATTCTCTCTCTGAACAACCTGCGGTGGTTAGCGAACACGACACACACGCCCCGAGACACCAGGGCCAGTAGTGTAGCGCGCGTGTGTGTGTGTCTGTGTGTGTGTGTGTGTCTGTGTGTGTGTGTGTCTGTGTGTGTATGTGTGTCTGTGTGTGTGTGTGTCTGTGTGTGTGTGTATCTGTGTGTGTGTGTGGCCGAGCGTGGTGCTGGCCACCCACCCCCTTGCGCGCCGTGCCGGCTTTCATAGGTGTAACGCGCCAACAGAACTTTCCACAACAGTATGTTGAGGCTACACGGTGGATCTTTGTCTTTGCGCTGGAACATTTGGAACACAAAGGAGCAGAATTGCCCCTTGTGGTCAGCGCTGCACGCACGGAGCGATCACAGAACGCGTTGACTGCTCATTGCGGCCAGAGAGCGGTTAGAGAGCAGATCGAATGCAGTTAGAGAGTGGTTAGAGAGTGGTTAGAGAGTGGTTAGAGAGTGGTTAGAGAGTGGTTAGAGAGTGGTTAGAGAGTGGTTAGAGAGTGGTTAGAGAGTGGTTAGAGGGCGGGTCGAGAGCGGTTAGGTGTAATCGTCAAGATCGATGGACATGATCGACCAGCTGCTCGATGAAGGCCTTCACCGTTACCGACCGACCATTTGAATGCATCTCACGACTGAATTCAACATCACCAGACAGTGATGGCGATGTTGACGATGTTTGCGATGATGGCGGGGATGATGGTGATGATGATGATGATGTTGGCGATGACGTTTCGCCCAGACTGCTCTGAGCTCCATCAGCGAGCTCGAACACCAAGCGAGGCTAAACCCTCATCAGCCTGACTCTGTTGTTAACGCACCGCGACATGTACTGATTTAAGGCTGAGTCGACCTAGGGGAGGGCCAGTACCGGTTCAGATATTCGTCACTCTTATCGGTCGTGAGCGGTGCACTTGAGGCCACGTGGAGTGTCGAAGGCTCGCTGCTAAAAGGAGTTCACGGAACAGACCCAGGTGCGATGGTTTGACTGGCAGATGCACCGGCTGTGGTCCAGACTATGCCAACTCGCTGCGTTCTATCCGCCCGGCGCTCCGTCCGGTGTTTTAAGCGTTGCTCCGCTGACCTCCGTTGTTGCTGATGGAAGGCGACTGCCTCCAACTGCCCAGTAGCAGCGTCCTTCACGAGCCTCCTCCACAGGGGCTGATCTTGACACCGCTGGTACCCCAGTCATTGGCAGATCCACTCAACTCAATATTATCTTGTACTGCATCAGCTCCATCTCTTCGCTAGCCCGAGCCACTTCGCTCGCTCGCTCACCCATCCACTCACCCACTCACTCACCCACCCACCCACTCACTCATCCCACCCACTCACTCACCCACCCACTCACTTACTCACCCACCCACTCACTCACCCACACACTCACTCACTCAACCACCCACTCACACACTCACTCAACCACCCACTCACACACTCGCTCAACCACTCACACACTCAACCACTCACTCAACCACTCACTCAACCACTCACTCACTCAACCACCCACACAATCAACCATCCACTCACTCACACATTCACTCACTCACACACTCACTCACTCACACACTCACTCACTCACTCACACACTCACTCAACCACTCACTCAACCACCCACTCAACCACCCACTCAACCACCCACTCACTCAAGCACCAACTCACACACTCACTCAACCACCCACTCAACCAATCACACACGTCACTCGACCACACGTCACTCAATCTCTTCTCGAGCCCGTGCCGCGCCCGTTTAGCCCCCTCTATGCGGCCAAACAGAATCCGTTAAATGCACACGCACCGAGGTAACGTGTCTGTAAGTGGAGCGCGCATTACACAACCGCTTGTCTGGCTTAGGGGAGCCGCCGTGGTGAAACGGTCAGCACCACGGGACTTGCAACCCAGAGGTCGCCGGTTCGATCCCATCTCCCTATCGGCGAGACGCCTGCTGTATATTTGGAGTTTGCATGTCTGTCTCCCCAGAGTCGCGTGGGGTTTTCTCCGGGTCCTTCGCTGCTTCCCTCCGCATTTATAATCACCTTTTAGAGTATTTGGCTGCTGTTTAATGTCCACATGATGAGCCCACTTCGTTGAGCGATAATTTGTGATGGCGAGGTCGCTTCTGAAAAAGAGATATCAGAGCTCAGTGGACCTTACCTGGTAAAATAAAAATAGTTAAAAGTTTGTTTTAGAGCGAGCACTTGCAGGGGCTGCGCCTGTGCCCCCACGTGGGGTGGGGGGGGTCTTTAGGAAGCTCTCTCCCTCGCCAAGGTCACGGTGAGGTCACTACCAGATGACGCAACGTCACAAAAGGGACAGAGTGACGTCAGCCCGAGCGCCGGTGACGCCTTATGCTTCTTGTGACGCCTTATGCTTCTTGTGACGCCTTATGCTTCTTGTGACGACACTGTTCACGAAACTAAACAAATATTTACAATGTTTGTATTTTACAAAGGCTCACTCAGCTATGCATAGTTCTTTTTCAGAAGCGACTTGGCTATCACCACTGAGCTTCTTATCATCACGTGGACATTTATAGCAGCCAACATCTCTCAATAACGGACGCCGGTGTTGATGTTTCAGAGGCCGCAACTTACTGATGAGAACCCTCCAAGTCGAAACCACCCGTCTTAAAGTTTGTCTTGATTAAACGAATTCCACGGAGCGGCTGACCCTTTTGTTAAAATTCAAATATAATTATCAGTGATTACCCCTCCCCCATTCCTCATCATCATCATCATTAGTATTATTATTATCAGCCATTGTCGATCCACTGCTGGATGAAGGCTTCCCCACGCCACCGCCGCGTCACAAGCCACCTCGCGCCTGCGCAAGGGGCTGATCTGGAACGTCGCTCCATCTCCGCGACAGGCGGTCTCTTGGGCGCCTTCTCTGCAGGGTGGTCCAGGTGACCCTCATTTAATTATCTAAAGCGCAACGTTGTTTCATACCAATCGGTGCGATTGGTATATTAATTAGGAGTCGCATCTGGACCACCCTGTACATTGGCTGGCAGTCCATCACCAGTCTCGCCCGTTGGCAATCATCCATCCTCTCTCTCTCTTCTCGTCGTGAAGTACCCTGCCTAAACCCCACTTACCTTCCCGAACAGTCCGTGAGAGCGCTTCGCTCACAAATCCACCCCCCTCCCCAACCCCTCCCCCTCAACACTCCTCCCCCTCCTCCTCCACCACCCCACCCACACCACCCACACCACCTTGCTCCACCCTCTTCCCCCAATCATTTTACAACCTCGCCCAGGGACGTCCACAGAGGGGGGGGGGTGCGGGGCCCGGGGCGAACCCCACCGTGTGGGCCTTCCCGACCCCTTCAAACTAAACCGGAAGTGTTACATCTGACACCGTTGACGATGAAGCGTCGGGCCCCCCAAAGCGCGGGGCACGGGGCGGTCTCCCCGATTCGCCGTGCACCTTAGGGACAGCTCTGACCTCGCCATCCCTTAACCTCCCCCTCTCATGCTCCGTCTTCCACCCTCTCAAAATCCCCCCCCCCTCCTCCCGTCTCTCCGTAACCCCCCTTCCCCGCACAGCCACTCACCCCCTCCCTTCCCCCATCACCCTCCTTCACACCCCCCCTCCCCTTCTCGCAACGCGTGGCATTTGCAGTGAAATCGCTTCGCTGGATTCTTCAAAAATTCGGGGTCAGATCCACGCCTCCGCGTAACAGCCGGGGCGCGTCATGCCTCCCGGGCAAAGCAATAATATAAATAATGATTTTAAATATTAATATATAAATAATGATTTTAAAAATTCTCCTCGTGCCTATTATTAACTTACCTAGAGGTTCATCAAGAAGCTTAAAGAACATTTACGGCACGCGCAGCGAAACGTCGGACATCGTACCGAACAATGCGCGGTACTGTGCGGCCAGGAAACGCCCCGCAGAAGCGCTGTGTGTCATCGTGTCCCCCGCGTGTTACGGGCAGACAGGCAGACGGACGGACGGACGGATGGACGCACAGACAGATGGACAGACAAATAGACGGACGGATAGATGGATGGGTAGATGGACAGACAGACAGATAGACAGACAGACGGATAGACTGATGGATGGATGGACGCACAGACAGACAGACAGACAAATAGACGGACAGACGGATGGATAGATGGACAGACAGATAGACTGATGGATGTACGGACGGACAGAGAGATGGAAAGACAAATAGACGGACAGACAGATGGATAGATGGATTGATATATGGATAGAAAGAAGGACGGACAGACAGATGGACAGACGGATGGATAGAAGGACGGACATACGGACGGACAGACCAATATCTATCTATCTATCGCATGCGACACAACAGCAGTCAACTCGTTGCTCTGTTGCTCGTCGCCTTTTGTGCTGACCGCGTAAATTTGAGCTCCTGGCCCGAAGCGGACACGGCATGGGGGGTGGGGGGGAGAAGGGGTCGAGATGGGGGTGGGCGCGGGGAGGGGGGATTGGGAGTAGGGGGTGGGCAGGGACTGTGGGAACCGCGGTTTGCGGGGAATGAAGGGGTCGGGGTGGCAGGGGGGACGGTGGTGGGGGGGGGGATTGGGTGCTGACATTCGCAGGATGCGGGAGGAGGCGGTAGCACGCGGCCGAGGTTCCAGCCTGGGTCGTCATCACCGACGCGGATTGTCCATCCCCCGGTTCCCCTTCCTACGCGCGTGTGTCAGTGGAGCGGTGGCGTAATGGTTAGCACCGCCGCGCTACGAACTGGGGGCAGCCTGGGTTTCGATTCTCGGTGACCGGCCAAGGCTGGCCGCGAATGACGTCGAAAGCCCGACACCCCCCTAACCACGCGTAGACATCGGCACTGGGGAGACGGAGGCGGACCGGGGCATGGTTCTGGCCACACCGCCGCATTCAAATAGGTGCTCGCTAACCGCCCGTGTAACGATGCATGCTACTGTTCAGCGATTCTGCGTTGGATAAAAGGGACACAGAAGTCTGTTATGTGCCGTGAAGTAGGGCCATTGCCCGGAACGTCGCCTATTAAACCCGATATATTGTACGGTTTAAAAGGCTGTGTTGGGTGTGTTGTTGTTGTTAAGTATGCACCACTGCCAACGTAGCAACAGCACGAATTAAGTTGTGTGACTGTGAATGTGTGTGGTGGAGGTGGAGGAGGTGCTGGCTGGGTCATGTAGCCTGCATGCCCAGCCACCGCATGCCTAAACAGCTTTTGTTCGGCCGGATCGAGGGGGCTAAACGGGCGCGGCACGGGCCAGGGAAGAGAGGGAGTGATGTGGTACAGGAGGATGTGGAGCTGAGTAGACTTGCCGATGACTGGTACCAGCGGTGTCAAGATCGGCCTCTGTGCAGGAGGCTCGTGAAGGACGCTGCTGGGCAGTTTTAGGCAGTCGCCTTCCAACAACAACGGAGCGCGGAGGAGCGACGCTCACAACAACGAGCGGAGCGCCGGGTGGCTAAAGCACAGCAAGTTGGCACAGTAGGGGGCACAGGTGGTGCATCAGCCAGTCATCTCGGTCATGTCAGTCAGTCGACCCGTGGCACCTGGATCTACCCCGTGACCTCCTGCCAGCGGGCGTTCGATACTTCACGTGACCTCAAGGTGCACATAGCCTGGCACAAGCGTCGTGGTGACGTCACCGCCACTTAGTGGCGAATGGCGGTTGTTATGTTATGGAGGTGTTAAGAGGAGGAGGTGTTGGAGGAGGTGGAGGAAGAGGTATTGGTGGAAGTATTGGAGCAGGAGGAAGAAGTGGTGGAGGTGGAGCAGGTGGCAAAAGAGGTGTTGGAGGTGTTGGAGGTGGAGGAGGCAGAAGAGGTGCAATAGGAATTCTCGTGGAATTCCGACACTGGGGCTGCGCGTTCCAAGTCACGGGTTCCCCCACTGACCCCACCCCCTCCAACCACATCACAAACCCCCACCCATAAACTCCCCACCCCCCACTAAAACCCTCCCCCCACCAAACTCCCTACCCACCATCAGAACCCCCCCCCCCAGCAAACTGATCCCCCACCAAATCCGCCTCCTCACCTACCCTCTTACTCCCCCCCCTCTCCAAACCCGACCCCAATAAACCCGTGACCCCCCCCTCCCTCCCCACACCCCTTCACCAATTCCACCCCAAACCCCCTGTCCCCCCCCCCTCCTCCGTCTGTGTCATTAACCCGAGGGACCCCCACCCCCTCACCCCCTCGTCCCCCCGCCCAACCCCCCTCCCTGTGTCGTGTGGAGTGGAATCCGATGCACGCAGATTCTGGCATCGAGTTTCGTTTGCTTCGCTCCATGTGCCCCTGGGTTTAAGACCTCCATAAATGATTCGTGTTCCGTTTTGCCTGTTAGGGTGTCGCTCTCTCCCTCCCTCTCTCTTTCCCCTCTCACCACCACCACGTGACTTTTCTTTCGTGTTGTGCGCGGTGCATTTATCGTTTGTTTTCATTTGTGTTGCTGGTGACTTTGTGTATTTCATATCGGAATCGCCTCCAGTGCTGTTGCTGCTGGCGGCAATAAAAGTTGTTTAAAAGTCAAAGTCTCTCTAACTTTACACCCATCCTTTCTCTCGCACGCTCTCCCAGGCTCTCTCTCTCTCACTATCTGAAGCTCCCCATCCCACTCTCCAATTATCGCTCTCTGTCTCTCAGTCTCCCACGGTGTGCACTTTCTCCACCTTCCTCTCTCTCTCTGCACGCCTCTCTCCCGCTAACGTTCACCCCCCCCCCTCTCTTCCAATCTCTCCCAACCTCTCTCCCCATGCCCCTCCCCATCTCTCACTCTACCTCTCTCCCTCCCTGTCGCTCTTACTTCTCTGTATTAAACTCCCCCCCCCTCTCCTGGAGTCTCCGTCTCTGTGAAGTTGGCTGCCCGCGTTGTTATGTCTGGAACTCCATGGAAACTCCCTCCCTCCCTCCAAGGAGCGGCTAATCCAACACCGACAATAATGATGCACGACTATCGGATAAGTGAGCGGTTCGCGATCGGAAAAGGTTGCGAGCTCAATTCCTGGTGTGCGGGGGGGGGGGAGGGGTTTTGGCTCAGCCAATCACCCCTCCGGGGTCGATAAAACGAGTAGCACGTTGTATTCAGCGGTTGTCCTATGGAGAGACTCGCCACCACCACCAAGGGTTGCCACTTGTCCAGGTTTGACCCGGATGGTACTGCAGTCGGCGTCTTCCGTGTTGCGAGCAGCAGGAATTGATTTGTACCGAGACTGTCACCGGTATTGCAAGGAACTGCACGGCTGCCACTGACGATAGACCACGTGCTCACCGACTAATATACTCCGCATTTTTTTTCCTGGAAAAAGGTTCTGACCCCCCCCCTCCCCCACGGCATAGGAATGTGGAATTTCTACCACTGGTTCAGTTCGGACCTGTAAACAGGAGATCAGCACCAATGGCTCAATACTCGTTTAAGCCGCAGGATATTTCGCTGACTGGAAAACATTCCCGTATTGCACGTGTCACAGAGCGATGTCACGTGTCACAGAGCGATGTCACGTGTCACAGAGCGATGTCACGTGGTACAGAGCGATGTCACACTCACACACACACATACACACACACGCACACATACACACGCACACATACACACGCATACATACACACGCACACATACACACACACATACACACACGCACACATACATACACATGCACACGCACACACGCAGGCACGAACACACGCACGCACACATACACACGCGCGCACACACATACACACATACACACACGCACACATACACGCACACACGCACACGCACACACACACGCAACAAACGCACACACGTTCACACACTCTCAATCGCTTGCACTTTCACACACACACACGCCGGGTGGTCAACATCTCTCATTAACAGAGCCGGGATTGACGCTTGTGCTTGCAGAACCGTGAGTGGATGGGGGGGGGTGGGGCAAGACGGAGGGAGAGGGAAGGAGGAGAGAGTTAGAAAGAGAGGGATGGAGAGAGTGGGAGAGTGATGAAGAAAGGGGGAGGGAGTGAGAGGGCGAGGGAGAGGGGGAGGGAGAGGGAGAGCGAGAGGGGGGTAGAAGGGGAGGGAGAGGGGGGAGTAGGAGAGGGGGGAGGGAGAGGGGGAGTAGGAGACTAGGAGGGAGGGAGAGGGGGAGGGAGAGGGAGAAGGAGAGGGGGGAGTAGGAGAGGGGGAGGGAGAGGGGGAGGCTGTCTGCCTCACAGGTGCGCGCTGCCTTCCACGCGCGGGGAGGGGGTGGGGAGGGGGAGGGGAGAGGCGGAGTGGGATCGGGGCGGGAGTTCGAGGCTCATCAAAGCTGAGGGAACGTCCCTAATGGCTCGCAGCATCTGCGTAGCCTCACGCACCTTGCGTGGTGTTGTTGGTGAAGTATGGTCAAACAACCCCCTTCATCCAGCAGTGGAATAACACAGGGACGGCGCCTTATATATGTATGAATTGCCGCAGTCTATAGATTGTAAGACGCGCTTTTAGCGCCGTATGCATTTTAAAGCAACAATCGGGCGTGCGTGCACGTGGCCAGGTGTGCGTGGTCACTGACACACGGGGCACGAGTTGCTGGTCGGGGTGCGTCTCACTTAGCGGAGCGCCGTTACATTGCCGGGGGGGGTGGGGGGCGCGGCCGCAGCTGGTGGCAGACGCACGGCAGGATGCGAACCTCCCCCGCGTGTCGCCGCACGTCAGGGGGGGGGGGGCCGGTGCCACGACTCGTCACCAGCATCGGGGCGTGGAGTTGGCGAGACGAAGCGGAGAGACGGCGGGGAGCGCAGCGAGGGTGCTAATTACCGAGAAGTGACACAAACGGGGCAAATCGCATGTGCGGTCACAATTAGGAAGGAATGATGTGACACGCATTCCTGTGTGAATCTACGCCTTGTAAGGCGCTCTGCGAGAAATCATCGCCCAGGGTCCAAGTGGCTCCATGCCACCATTAGAACTCTGTCATGCCACCCTGTAGAACTCTGCCATGCCACCCGGTAGAACTCTACCATGTCACTCTGTAGAACTCTACCATGCCACTCTGTATAACTCTACCATGCCACTCTGTAGAACTCTACCATGCCACTCTGTAGAACTCTGTCATGCACCCTGTAGAACTCTGTCATGCCACCTGTATAACTCTGTCATGCCACTCTGTAGAACTCTGTCATGCACCCTGTAGAACTCTGTCATGCCACCCGGTAGAACTCCATCACACCGGCGATTTGGCGAGGGTACTGGATTCATTTGCGTTGCACCAAACCTCCCCCTCGCCCATCGCGGGTTTGTTTACGTTTTTGAAAACAGCCGGAATCGGCAAATCCGCAATTTGCAAACTCAAAGTCGTTATGGGAAAACCAGGGCTTGCTTCCCAGTTCGTAACACGACACCGCCTCTCTTCGTTCTACGTTCCCCTACATTAACCCGGACATTAATCAGGAAGTATTTTTTCAATGAATCCCCCCCAGCGTTAAATATAACTTATACAGCAAGTGTATAGAATATAGAATGGGAGGAAAAAATATATGACGCAGTAAAAAACAAATCACAGCACGTGACCCGGGACCCGCTGTGGTCTGCGTGTGAGATGAGATGGAGGCGAGACGTCTCGCGCGGGGGTTCTTCCGCGGCAGCATCAGCATCAGCAGCAGCCGGGGCAGTGCAGTTCCTGCTGCACCGCGATGCGGGCAGCAGTCGCCCCACAGGAGGCGCGCGATTGGCGAGCGAACGGTCATAACTGCGTTGGGGAAAACCCGCGATGGGCGAGGTTTTGGTGCACAGCATTGATCATAGTCAATTATGCAAGTCGCAAGGAGCGCAGGATATTTCACGGGCATTACGCAAGTGGCCGCGTTGATTTTCGTTGTTGAGATTAACAGAATTACGTGAATCACTTGACGTAAGTCTGTTCGTCAATGGTGTCGAGGAGGACGGCGAATCACGTGGCCATCGCAGTGCCGTGAGCGATGGTGATGATCCAGCAGTGGAGAGAACACGGTGGTTGTCCTACGGATTGTCTGTCCCTTGCACCTCCGATGAGCGCGGTTTGGTACGCACGGTGCGAAAGAAGTTCAGCGTACGTAATACGTGCAATGTGGCAGTTGCAGCACTGGTTCACATGAAGCCACCAATGGGGATGAGTGTTTGCAGAGAGAGAGAGAGATGGCTGCAATGACTGTTTGACTAAAGCGTGAGCCTGTCAGCCGCTGCCAATCCACACTCGCGAACAGTTGCGCCACCCTCTCCCCACCTCGCACGCGCGGGGATTCTCGGGATGATTGGGTTCCCTCCCACGTGCGTAAACGCACCTCAATTGGCCGATAAGACCTTCATATGTAGAGGACCGCAGAGCTTGAACAAGGGGTGGTCGCGTGAGCTCACCGCGTGGCTGCTGCTGCTGCTGCTACCTCCCCCTGCTTGTCTCTGTGGTTCCTCCCCGCGGTTCCTGAGTTGTCCTCTCTCTCTCTTTATCCGAGTGAGTGAATACTGTGTGGTGATTAGTAAATATTATAATCATCAATAATTGAGTATCGGTCGGCGATTCTCTCCAAGGCTATTAGGAAGGCGGTTTTTAACGAACACTCACGTCCATTGCTGTGCTTTAAGCCATTTTCTGGAAATTTGATGTTTCTATGGCAAGTGCCAGTATATCTATAGGATGACCACTGCATCATTATCACCACCTTCATCTCAACACCTTTATTGATGATCAACTACGGGCGCCCTAAGCCGCCGCTGCTTTCCTTCCTCCCTGGGCTGGGATCCCACGAGAAGAGGGATGGATTCTCACACTCGGACAGACGGGAACAACAGTCTGGAGTCGTGCCTTGAAGAAGGGCCAGTGCCCGAAACGTCGCCGCCTCGTATACATTGTTCAGTTCAAGGCCTCGCATCGTTTTTGACGCGCGTGTTGCGTGTCGGCTGTGGCGTAGGATTGCTCGTTAAGGATGAAGGCGCAGCCCTGCAATTTCGTCGCTCACGACAATGCTGGCGGAAGAGCCTTCACTCTCGAGGGGGTTCTAGTGGGGGGGGGGGGGGCTGTAGATTTGAGGATGCTGCCGTGGCGTGATGGTTCATACACCGGAGGAGGGTATTTGGCCTACTCTTCCACGCTGGCCAGACGCCTTGGAGTACCCACACTCTACTACACCACCACATTGCGACATGTTGCCCCCGTCTCTCACACTGTGACCCCCGTTTCTCACACTCGGGCCCCCGTCTCTCACTGGCTGAGTAATTGAAATCCCGGCAGCGAACTTGAGAAGTTGCTGCAGATATTTGTTGTGTGTGTCCCGGGGTCCAGGATCTCTGTAAACAAAAGCCCCTTGTGAGTGCCGGTCGTGTTGTCTGCGTGTCCACTCAGCCCATAGTCCCCCTCCCCACCAGCCCTGACTGCCTCCCCACCTCCCACCCCCCAGGACACATTCCTTCCAAAATGTTTAAATATAAACCCCGAGGCTCGGTCCGTATCCCTTCGCAGCTCCCCTTCCCCACCCCACACACATCCCCCACCCCTCCCATCATCTCTCTTCCTCTCTCCTCCACGCTCTCAACTCCCATCACCTACCCGTCCCATCGCTCTCCCTCGCTCTCTCTCCTCCTCACTCCCACTCACATCTCTCTCCCTTTTTCTCCATCCACCTCACTCTCACTCCAATCTCTCTTCCTCTTTCTCTCCATCCGATCTCTCACTCCGATCTCTCACTCTCTCTCTCCACCCTCCTCACTCTCAACTCCAATCACCCACCCATCTCATCGCTCTCCTTTTCTCTCTCTCTCTCTACCTCCACTCTCCAATCTCTCTTCCTCTCGCTCTCCATCCTCACTCTCACTCCCATCTCTCACTCTCCATCCTCCTCACTCTCGAATCCCATCTCTCCCTCACTCTCTTTCTCCCTCCTCTCTCATTCGCATCACCCACCCTCCCTCCATCCCTCCGTCGCTGAAAAACCAACCCATTCCCTGGCTGCTTCGGAGATTTAGGCCAAGAAAGGCAAACAAAGAACTTGAACGCAAACGAGATCCAGATTGAGAGCACCGCTCTCGCACTCCGCTCGCTGGGAACGGAACGCTGGGGCGGGGGGCGGGGGGGCGGGAGGGCTCGCGGAGTCGGGGAGGTGATTGTGACCTCGCGGGACGATCCGGGTCAACACCTTCAGCAGCAACAGCGGCTCGCATTGGTAATGGGCCCCGAATGTAACGAACGTCTCACTCCAACACTTACTCACCTACTCACTCAACCACCCACTCACTCGCCCACTAAAATACTCACCTATTCGCTCACCCACTCACCCATCTACTCACACACGCATTCACCCATTCACTCAATCACCTACTTACCCACTCACTCAATCACCTACTCACCCACTCACTCGATCACCTACTCATACACTCGCATAAACACTCACTCATCTACTCAGTCTCCCACTCACCTACTCACTCACCCATCTACTCACCCACTCTTTCGCACACTCAATCGCCTACTGACTCTCCCACCCACTCACTGACCCGCTTGTTCTCCAATCGAAGCAAACACTCACCAACTCTCTCACCTACTCAACCACCTGATTACCCGCTCACCTACTCACTCACCCTCTCACCCATTCACTCACTCACCCCTCTTACTCCCACACTCACTCACCCGCCCATACACGCACGCACTCACTGACTCAAAGGAAGGAGGCAGGAAGCAATACCAGGGAGTGTTGTGAAGGCGCGGGGATGAGGAGGGAGCTTTGGGGAGAGACCTGAAAATAAAGAGGGGGGGGCATGGGGGACATGCACAGGGTGGGTGCATCTGGGGAGCGGTGGCGCAGCGGTTAGCGCGCTACACTACGATCCCGACCACCCAAGTTCGATTCCCACTCACGGCCACCAACACCAGCGGCGATTATTTAAAAACCTTGTCCTGGGCCTCCCCTAGGTCGACTTTGCCTCAAATGAGTACCTGTTGCGGTGCGTAAAATAAGAAATCGCCACTCGGAAGACAAAGGCGGCCGGGCGTGGTGGTGGCCTTCGTAGGTGCTGCTCGCTAACAGCACTTGCCACAACAGCCTGTCAAGCCAAGACGCGGGGGGAGGGGGGTATCTTTGTACCTTTCGGTGGCTATCAAGAATACCGGCAGTGCCAGCCAGCCTTGCGACGCGACCAGCAGATGCTTGGTGCAGCAGTAGATTATTGAATCGGTCTGTGCGGAGCTTTTGAGTGGTGGGATTCTCCCTCCGGGTTCTCCGGTTTCCCGATCCCCTAAGAGAGCCAAACGCTCATTAGTGGAATTATTGGCTGAACACGTGGAACATGGGGGGTGTGCGTGTGGGGGGGTGTGTGTGTGGAGGTGTAGGGGGGGTGTGTGGAAAGTTTCTATTCAGACGGGAAAAGAAACCCCCCAGAACTGGCACCAAATTGTTTATTTATTTACGTCTCCCTGTACCACTTCGCAATTCAGCAGCGCACTTGGGTCAAGGGATGCTCCGGCTTTGCCTTTACCTGTTTAGGACCGTGGGGGGGGGGGGTCAAACATTCCCCCCCTTACGACTCACAAACCACGTGATGAGTAGCCGGCTCGTTTTCCGCGACCCATGCTGTGTGTTGCTGGCGATGTCTCAGTAAACTCCTAAAGGTAACCACATTTTATATTTGTGTTTTACCCAGGTAAGGCCCCACTGAGCTGCGTAGCTCTTTTTGAAAAGAGACATTGCCATCACAAAACGATAGCTCGACGAAGCATGGCTCACGGTCGCGTGGGAATGTATCGCAGCCGAACGCTCTGAACGCCTGTTGCCGATCATAGCTGCGGAGGGAAACACCGGAGGATTGCGGAGAAAAATCCCACGCGAGACACGGGAAGAGAGACACGCAGATTCCAAATATACAGCAGGCGGCAGGGTCGGGATGGAACCCACGACCTCCTGTGTACCAGGCGAGGGAGTTAACATCTCCCCACCGCGGCACCCACGAAGTGAGAGGAAGGGGGAAGAGGCACTGGGATGAGGACGAAGCTTTGGCAAGAAACCCAGGGCGACCTTACACGAGGTGGGGGTGCTGGGGTCGTGTTAGCCACAGAGGTGCGCTCGTGTCGGAGAAGCCTCCCTGTGCGTGAAGGGTGTTAGAGGGGAGCTTGCTGGACAAATACGGAGACACCGAGACACACACACACAGGCACGGAGACATTGACACGGAGACACACACAGAGACACGGAGACACACACACACAGGCACGGAGACATTGACACGGAGACACACACAGAGACACGGAGACACACACACACAGGCACGGAGTCATTGACACGGAGACACACACACACATAGACGCGTGTCTGATCTGTAACGCTGAAGCCGACCGCGAGTCTTCCAACCCTGACCCCTCTTTCTCTCCACCTTCGGATATTCGCCCGGCCTGTGTGACGTGGCCATCGAGGGGTGCGCAGGCGGTGCAACTGCACGGGGGAGGGGGGGGCTCACGCCACCCCGCACGTCGCGCCCTCGCAGCTGGCGCTGTGGCAAGGGCGGCGTTGTTGTTGTCGTGGGGGTGGTGGGGGTTGAGGGGTGGGGGGGGTAGAGGGGTGGGGGGGGGTAGAGGGGTGGTGGTTGAGGGGTGGTAGGGGTTGAGGGGTGGGGGGGGTAGAGGGGTGGGGGGGGTAGAGGGGTGGTGGTTGAGGGGTGGTAGGGGTTGAGGGGTGGGGGGGGGTAGAGGGGTGGTGGGGGTTGAGGGGTGGAGGGGGTTGAGGGGTGGGGGGGGGGGTAGAGGGGTGGTGGGGGTTGAGGGGTGGGGGGGGGTAGAGGGGTGGGGGGGGTAGAGGGGTGGTGGGGGTTGAGGGGTGGGGGGGGGTAGAGGGGTGGGGGGGGGTAGAGGGGTGGTGGGGGTTGAGGGGTGGTGGGGGTAGAGGGGTGGTGGGGGTAGAGGGGTGGTGGGGGTAGAGGGGTGGTGGGGGTAGAGGGGTGGTGGGGGTAGAGGGGTGGTGGGGGTTGAGGGGTGGTGGGGGTTGAGGGGTGGTGGGGGTTGAGGGGTGGTGGGGGTAGAGGGGTGGTGGGGGTAGAGGGGTGGTGGGGGTAGAGGGGTGGTGGGGGTAGAGGGGTGGTGGGGGTAGAGGGGTGGTGGGGGTAGAGGGGTGGTGGGGGTAGAGGGGTGGTGGGGGTAGAGGGGTGGTGGGGGTAGAGGGGTGGTGGGGGTAGAGGGGTGGTGGGGGTTGAGGGGTGGTGGGGGTAGAGGGGTGGTGGGGGTAGAGGGGTGGTGGGGGGTAGAGGGGTGGTGGGGGTTGAGGGGCGGTGGGGGTAGAGGGGTGGTGGGGCCGTGATGCGGCCTGTCTGGTTGTTTAGGGGCCCCTGTGGGACTGTTCGGGGGTTTAGGGGCTCCTCTGTGTTTACACCGAGCGAGAATTACCGTGGGGGGCTGTGAGATTAGCCCCATCCCCCACCCCCACACGCCGCCCCCCCCCCTACACCCCCCCCCCCCCTTTGAATTGTGGATGAGTGGGAGAGCAGGGGGCGTGGGTCGGGTCGGGCGACAATGGGGGGGGGGGGGTGATGCGGGGGGGGGGCGATGCGGGTGGGGGTGCCACACCGCCCCTGGCTGCTGGGATGCTTTACCCCTCGCCCCGTGCGAGGCGCTCCGCTGAGGTTCGCGTTGCCACGCGCGGGGAGGAACGCAGGGTCGAGAGACGCCTCGCGTCGACTCTGGTGACTAGGAGATGTTAACTACCTCGCCTGGTCTACAGGAGGTCGTGGGATCCATCCAGACCCTGATGATGCCTGCTGCTGTATGTTTGGAGTTTTGCGTGTCTCTCTCGTTACCATCCCCCCGACAATTAAGAATCAACGTCACGCGTTTCGAGTATTTGGCTGCAATACATGTCAACATGATGATGATAAGGCCACTTCGTTGAGTTGTCACTTGTGGCCAGGTCGCTTTCGAAACAAACCTTTAACAGCTCAGTGTGGCCTTACCTGGTGAAACTAACAGAGTCAGTAGGAGGAGCCAGTGGGGCCTTACCTGGTGAAACTAACAGAGTCAGTAGGAGGAGCTAGTGGGGTCTTACCTGGTGAAACTAACAGAGTCAGTAGGAGGAGCTAGTGGGGTCTTACCTGGTGAAACTAACAGAGTCAGTAGGAGGAGCTAGTGGGGTCTTACCTGGTGAAACTAACAGAGTCAGTAGGAGGAGCTAGTGGGGTCTTACCTGGTGAAACTAACAGAGTCAGTAGGAGGAGCTAGTGGGGCCTTACCTGGTGAAACTAACAGAGTCAGTAGGAGGAGCTAGTGGGGTCTTACCTGGTGAAACTAACAGAGTCAGTAGGAGGAGCTAGTGGGGCCTCGGGCTGGAGCCATCAAGGCCACAAGGAGCCGATGGCTGATGGACCGAGACTGATGGTGGGGTGATGGTGTGATGGGGTAATGGTGGGGTGATGGGCTGATGGGGCAGCCAAATGAGAGGATGATCTCCCTTAAGGGTGACTCACCACGGAGATGGAGCGACGAGGTGGAGCGTTGAGGTGGAGGTCGGCTCCACTCGGGAAGGACTCGGTCCGCTTATAGCATCGCAGGGAGGGGAGAGTGGATGGCGTGGGGAAGCCTTCATCCAGCAGTGGATAAAGCAGTCGCTTGTGATGATGTTGGTGGTTCTCACCTCCTCACCAACACTGTCGCAGCCACGGGATGACTCTACAATGTCTACTGCTGATGATGATAATGACTCTGATGCTGTTTTTTCTACTGCTGCTGATGATGTTGATGATGAGTCTGATGGTGTTTATGATGAGGATGATGACGATGGTGATTCATTGGTTCATCCCCCCCCTCCACCTCCCCAACTCTCTCCTCCTCCTCCTGCTGCTGCTGCTGCTGCTCTCACCCCCCGTGTCGCTGTCGTGACTCGGGGAGCCGCTGGCGAGATGATCACAAAAACAATGAGACGGAGGAGGGGTATCAAGTGTGTTTGTTGAACTTCTGTCGCACCGTACGTAGCCAACCGTACTCATAGGAGGTGCCGGCATAGACTTCCATAGAGACCCATAGCCTTGCATAGAGACCCATGTATTTAAAAAAATGCTTACAAAGGGACTCGTGGACTTGCAAATAGATGTTTAGACTAACGTAGTCATCCATTGACTAACGCAGAGCACGTAGATACCCACACAGTGTATGGAGAGCCATAGGGAGGCTGTGGCGCTGTGGTTGGCGCAGCTTGAGGGGTAGCGCGAGAAGGATAAAAGAGAGAGATGGCGATGGGAGAGTTGGGGGGAGTCGAGTCGAGTTGAAGAGCTGGGGAGGGAGATTGCAATGGCAGAGGGAGGGGGAGAATGGCAGAGAGAGGAGAGAGGAAGAGAGGAAATGGATTAAGGGAGAGAGGAGAGAGCTTGCGATGGGAGAGTAAGGTGGGGGGGTGGAAGAGGGAGAGAGCTGGCGATGGGAGCGTAAGAGGGAGAGTGGAAGAGGGAGAGTGGAGAGAGCTGGCGATGGGAGAGTAAGGGGGGAGAGTGGAAGAGGGAGAGAGCTGGCGATGGGAGAGTGGGGGAGGCGATGGGAGAGTGGGGGGATGGCGATGGGAGAGTAGGGGGGGTGATGGGAGAGTAGGGGTGGGGAGTAGGAGGATGGCGATGTGAGAGTGGGAGGATAGTGATGGGAGAGAGAGAGAGAGGGAAGAGCACGGGCAGAGTGCAGGGAAAGTTGCATCCCCGGAACCTCGCTCTCTCCGCATGCAAACAAAAGGCCGAAGAATTTAAGTTTTTTGAAACTCTCTCTCACATTAAACTCTCTCTCCCCATCCTCCGCTCTCTTTCTCTGCCCGGGTACAAAAGAGCCTCTCTCTTGAAGCCTGCACAATACAGTAGGGTTCGGGGGGGGGGAGCTGTTTGGGATGGGGGCGGCGTGCGCGCGTGCGAGCGCATATTTGTGTGCACGTGTCAGTGTGTGCATGATGTGCCTGTGTGTATGCACGTCGACTCAGCCTCAAATGAGTACCTTGTGTGGCGTGTAAACATCGCCACTGGGGAGACAAAGGCGGTCGGGCGTGGTGTTGGCCACCCCACCCCCTCGTGTGCCGGGCCGGCCGTCATAGGTTCTCGCTAACAACGCTTGCCCCAGCAGTCTGTTAAGGCTATACGGGGGATTTTTGGCTTTGTTACCGGATCGTTGGTGCAATTGTTGGCTCACTGCACTAGGAACCCCGCGTCCTGAGTTCGATTCCCGCTCACGGCCAATACCATCGGTGACGATGATTATCTGAACCGGTCCTGGGCCTCCTCCCCTAGGTCGACTCAGCCTCAAATGAGTAGCTGGTGTGGTGTATAAAACATCGGCACTGGGGAGACAAAGGCGGTCGCACGTGGTGCTGGCCACCCAGCCTCTCGTGTGTCGTGCCAGCCTTCATGGGCGTTTACTAATAGGACTTGCCCCAACAGTCTGTTAAGGCTTTACGGGGGTCTTTGTGCTTTGTCTGTATTTGGAGAGGGAGGGCCCACGTCTGACGGGAGGAACATAACGGCCAGCGCCAGAGGGCAGTAAATGTGGACATTCCACGTTCATGTGGCGGGACCCAAAACAACCCTCATTACCACATTTAATAGGGAGACATTCTCGAGAGCATTTTATTATTATTATTGTTGTTAAGGTGGAGAACCCACTGAACTCTCAGCTGTTATGGAGAGGTCACACGTGATGCGAGCTCACCATCGCATTGGCTTCTCATGTTGGAATGCAAAGCTGCCAAACAACCTGAATGCGTATTGATTCTAAATGAGGAGGGGTGCAAAACCGGAGGAACCCGGAGAACAATCCACGTGACCACCACGGAGAGAGAGAGAGAGAACACGGGGACTCCAAATATGCAACAACAATCATCGCCAGGGTCTGGGATCCAACCCATGGCCTTCTGCCTAACAGGCGATGGGAGATCACTTCTCATGCCTACGGCGGTGTTGTGGTCAACACACTGGACTTGCAATCCAGAGGTCGCGGGCTCGATTGCCTGCTTGCGTTCGATCTCGCCTGCTTGGCAATTAGATATAACGGTGGCAGTTTTTTTTAATCGCCAATGTGTGATGTCGTCATCACCAATGTTACCGATGTTGATGATGTTGTTGATAATGTTGGTGTTGTTGTTGACGATGTAATTGACATCGACGATGATGATGTTGTTGATGATGTTGTTGACGTTATTGATGTTATTGACAACGACCCACTCGGGCCACGACGGAGTGGAGGGGGGGCTCGCCAGACCGCTCCTTGACGATGACGACGATTTGATTCGTGGGCTTTCACGACCGATGTTACGATTCACGATTCATTGATTTGGCTTGGCCCGTGTGGGCACGACGCCTTGGGCACGCGGCACAGGAACCCCCCCCCCCCCCCGCAATGCTGGGTCGTGATCCTCCGGCGGCAATGCGTCCAGCAAAGGTTGTCCGCGCTTTTCGTTTCTCGCACCTTTTCTTGTTGTTGTTGTTGCGGTGAAAACACAAACTCGGTCGGCAGCTTTCATTTTTGTTCGGCCCGTGGTCGGGGTGGTGGAGTACTCGTCAGGTTGTCCATCACACCCACACGCTGCGACCCACAACACTCGACATGAATAACGATGATGATGATCACGATGACGACGACGATGCTGATGGTCGTGACCGGTAGCAGGCGTGGACGGCTCCCGCGATGACGTCGTGAAACCACGGTGGCTGACTGTGACGACGTCCCTGTGACGCGTGTCCGCAGGTCACGATGAGGCCGGGCGGTCGCGATGACGGCCAATAGGAGCGGTGGTGGCGGTGGTGGCGGCGGTGGCGGCGGTGGCGGCGGTGGTGTTGCCTTGAGGAACGGGCTCAGCACCAGCCGCTCCCAGACAGCGACGACGCCGACGAAGACGGCGGCGCCAGCGGCGAACCTGTGCGGGGCGCGGGAGTGCGGGGGGGCAGCGGATGAGCGGTGAGCGGCGGTGAGCGGCGGTGAGCGGCGGTGAGCGGCGTTTGTGGAGCGAGTGCTTTCGCGAGAACCGGTCGCGCCGGCGTCGTCGGTTCGAGCAAGCGCGGCTCTGCCGATGGGACGCCGGTAGTCCAAGCCGGTGCGTGTGCGGCGCGTTGGTTATTGACGCTGCCGAGTGTGCACGGACGTGCCGGGTTCCTGGTTGTACGAAGGGGTGGACGCCGCCTTCGTCGCGTGAATCGCCGAGGCCAGGAGAAAGTCTTTTCAATGCAGAGGTAAATAAATAATTCCCGCTGCTCTTCCTCGTGTGGTGCGTGGTGCTGGTCTGCTCGGATCAAATACGAGACCCCCTCCCCCTCCTTACCCCCTCCCCCCCCGACCACCACGCACTCCGTCGTGGTCTCCACGCGGCGCCTGCAGAACGTGCGACTCAGCAGCGATGAACGGGGAGGGGCCCTTCTCTCCGCTTCCTCTTCACTCCTGCGCTATCTTTTCCTCCCCCTTCTGCTCCTCCATCTCCTCTTTGTTCCAACCTCCTCCTCGCTATGACTCCTCCTCCTGCTCATCCTCACCGAGGCTCACAGAGACTATGCTCAGGATCTGCCCAGTCGGCCCGCCGCTGATGTTGACACTGCCGCTGCTGATGGTGTTGATGAAAGTGGATGTGTGAGGAGGAGGAGGATGTTGATGATAGTGATGTTTGCACTGGAGGTGATGGTGCGTACGTGGGCCGGGGTTGGCCTGTGGGATGTGCCTGGACCCCCACGCAGGGGACTGGGACTCCTGCCAAGGGATGATCTCATTGCGTTGAACAAGCAAATGCATTTGCAGGCCGTGCTTGCGCACGTGTGTGCGTGTGTGCGTGTGTGCGCGTGTGCGCGTGTGTGCGTGTGTGCGTGTGCGCGTGTGTGCGTGTGTGCGCGTGTGCGCGTGTGTGCGCGTGTGCGCGTGCGCGCGTGTGTGCGCGTGTGCGCGTGTGCGCGTGTGCGCGTGTGTGCGTGTGTGGGTGAGTCTGTGCGTCGGGAGTGGTAGTGTAGCTGTTAGCGCTACGCTGCGCCACGAACTCGGCGACCCGAGTTCGATTCCCGCTCACGGCTAACACCAGTGACGATTATCTGAACCGGTCCTGGGCATCCTCTAGGTTGACTCAGCCTGAAATGAGTATCTGGGTGCGGTGTGTAAAAAAAAACATCGCCACTGGGGAGACAAAGGCGGGTCGGGCGTGGTGTTAGCCACCAAAAACCCCCTTGTGTACCGTGCCGCCCTTCAGAGGTGCTCGCTAATGGCACTTGCCCCAACAGTCTGTTAAGGCTATATGGGGGATCTTTGTCTTTGTGGGTCCTGCCACATTAACATGTTTAGACAACTCCAACTGCACAGTGCTGTTGTAATCTGAAGTGGTGTTTGTCATGCGGCAATCAACGCGAGTTGTATTTTTAGTCCTCGGTGCTGTCGTTTTGCAACCATTGAATGTGCAACGGGAAGTTACAGTAATGATTTCTATGTATATTGCATCATTGGCGTTCGTGCAAATTGCATCTAAATTGCCGAGGCAGCAGAGCTGGGCGGTGAGCCAGAGCTGCCAAACAACTTCCCAAGATCTGTGGTCCTCTGTTGATTAATATACTTGTCAGCCAATTAGCGATGAGTGTTTATACACGTGGCAAGAATCGGGAGCTCCTCGAGCAAACCCACGCGTGCGAGGGCGCAACGCTCTATCCCCCGTATAGAAGGGACAGATGATGTTGGTGTTAGTCCGCCACTTTGCTGTGCCACCTTCTCCTGGCGAGCCAGGGTACGACTCCTCCGGGACATCCACAGGAACAACATCTGTGTGTGTAGTGATCTACCAGCCCTCGCTGCTGCCTCGACAGTGCTGGATTACAGGCCCCCCGGTCAATTGATGACCGGCTGCCGACACCCTCCACTTTCGATGCTTGAGAATCCGGATTAAGCACGGGCGGCTGAAACGAGGATTCAAACCCATGATCTCAGGCTTGCCGCGTTTCTTAACTCCGCGTTTAAATCGTTCGCAATTCACGACGATCCCCCCCCCCGCCAGATTCACGAGGATGCCATTCGCGCCGTCGGGAGTGAATGCGCGATTGCGAAACGTCTCCCTGCGCATGCAGCGAAGTTTCCCCTCGCTCAGCGTTCCATAAAAACTAAACAAAAAAATTTTTTTTTTACTTTACCTAAGTAAGTCCCACTGAGCTACGTAGCTCTTTTTCAGAAGCGACCTGGCCACAGATGGTAGCTCAACGAAGTGGCTTGTCACGTGGGAATGTACAGTAGCAGCCAAATACTGTACACGCACGTTGCTTCTATATGTGGGGGCACAAACGTGACCGCGGGGAGAGAGAGAGACACGCAGACTCCAAATATACAGCAGGCATCAGCGTTGGGATTGAACCGATGACCTCCTGTATACCAGGCGAGGTAGTTAACATCTCGCCTCTGTGGTGCCCTCAACTGGGATCACACACAGCAGTATCAGCATCACCCAAACGTCCATGGAGGCTTGTGACGTCCTGGGTCACAAGCCTCCATGGCATGGGTGGCGAGTCTCTCCAAGAGCACAACCTCTGTTGACCTTCCCGATGTAAAGAGCGGTACTCGTTTTATCGAACCCCCCGCCCCGGAGGGAGGGATGATGGGCCGAGCCGACCACCACCGCCCCAACCAGGACCCGAGCTCTCGACCTTCCGATTGCGAACCGCTCGCTCCACCGCTCGCTCCACCGCTCGGGCCAACGGTCCGGGTTTACTTTTACCGGAATCTTGAATGTCCCCGTTGAACCCCCCCCCTTTGCGTTACCACGGGGGGGCTGGGGGGGAGGCTGGGCGGGGGGGGTGCTTTCTCCCTCGTGCTGTTCCCGCTGCGTCTTCCCCCCTTTCCGCGCTGCGCTGTTCGGCGACGCGTCTACAGGAGCGACGCCCGGGATCGCGACCGGTTCTCACCTCGCTTCATTAAAGGGCCGGCACGCCGAGCGGCCAGCAACAAACAGCACTGGCGGGGGGGGGGGGCGGTGTGGGGTGTCAATGGCGGGTGGTGGCGGGTGCCAACCACGCCGCTGAGGCCGGGCTCTATCGACGCTCCGGCGACGCGGCCGTTATGAACCACGTGTGTCCGCAGGAGCGGCCTCAAGGCGGCGGCGGCGCTGAAGGCGTCCGTGGGGGGCCGGTCATGCGGAGCCCGCGGCGGGGGGGGGCCCTGCACGGCGGAGCCCCCCCGCTACGTGAGCTCCGCGCTGCAGGCCCGGCCCCGGGGCCCGGCCGTGCTGCCCCCGGAGCAGCAGAGGGGGGCGGGAGCAGGAGGAGGAGGGGGGGCGGCGGGGACCCCTAGGGGACCCGTGACCCCCGCGGCCGAGGTCACCGGCGCCGGCTGCCCCCCCAAAACGGCGGAGGGTGCGGTGCCGAACGGCGTCGCCGTGAAGAATGGAGGTGAGCCTTTTGGGTTTTTGGTTTTAGGTTTTAGATGTTTGGGTTTTATTTCGGGATACGGGCGTGGACGCGCCACTCCCTGCATTGCACCGGATCAATTGTAACCGTTCGCAGCTTCGGATCACGCATGCACACACGCACACACACACATACATACGGGGGGCCATTTGACCGTACTTAACTGCACTGCCCAGCGTCGGTTGGTTGGAAGGGGAGGCCGTCTCTTGGGGCCGGTTCGGACTCGCAAGCGATGTTCGCTACGGCGAGGCATTGAACCCGGCCGGATTCACGGTTGCGGAGTGTTCGCCCCTTCGCCACCGCTCATTTTGGACCTCGATGACTAAATGAGTTTAAGAGTCTCTGTGTAAGTCTGTGGGTCTCTGTGTAAGTCTGTGGGTGTCTATGTAAGTCAATGGGTCTCTGTGTAAGTCAATGGGTCTCTGTGTAAGTCGATGAACTCGGTATGTACGTATGTTTGCATGCGGTATTTCGTGCACCGGACCACAATTAACCTGGGTTCGATTCCCCGCCACGAGCAACGTTAGTTGCGAGTGATATCTGCATTGGTCCTGGGCCCCTCTCCTCGGTCGACCAAACCTTCACAGAATACCCGGCGTATCAAACGTCGCCACTGGGGAGACAAAGGCGGCCGGGCGGATGCGGTGCCGGCACACACCATCCCGTCGAGCCCACGCCATCGCTCCTCCCTCCACCGTCGCTCGATAACGCCACTTGCCCCAACAGCCTCGTGCGGGCTACACGGCTCGACCTTTGTCTGTGTAACGCCCCCCCCCTCCCCCATATGGCTGTCCCGCAGCGACGGTCCCGGCCGGCTCGGCCACGGGGGAGATGGCACGGGCCCCGGCCGGGTACCGCGTCTCCATCATCAGCCGCTTCAGCGTCACGGGCGGCGGCGGCGGCGTCGCCCGCGCGGTCACCGCCGCCCCCCCCCTCGAGGGCGCGAGGGGGGGGGCGGGGGGCCCCCCACCCGGCGAGGGCAACGCCTTCCCGGGAGGCGACGGCGCCGGCGGACGAAGCGACGGCGACGCCGGAGGTTGCCGGGGAGCGGAGAACGGTAACGGGAGTCGACCCCCGGGTTTTGCGTTTTGCTGCCGGCGTCGCAGCAACGAGTGGGCCTTGAAGTGGCTTGGGGAGTGGGGATGGGGGGTGATGACAGATGATGAGCCAGCACCGCTAAGGGTGTGGGGTTGGAATCCGGGTTTAAGCCGCACGTCACTAAAGTGGGGGGTCTCAAGGACACCAGTGACTCATAGAAACTCATGAACTCACATAGAGACCCATAGAGTTACACAGAGAGCCATATACTCGTATAGACACCCACAGATGTGCATAGGGACCCATTGACTCACACAGAGATCCATCAACTCGCACAGAGATGCACAGCAATCACATAGAACGAATTGTTCGCCGGCGTGAAAACTCAAATGATAACAAGAAACGTACGTGTGTGTGTGTGGTGTGTGCGCGTGTGCTTGCCCGTGTGTGTGTGTGTGCGTGGGTGTGTGCTTGCCTGTGTGTGTGTGCGTGCGTGTGTGCTTGCCTGTATGTGTGTGTATGTGTGCATGCGTGTGTGCTTATGTGTGTGTGTGTGGTGCGTGTGCTTGCCCGTGTGTGTGTGTGCTTGCCCGTGTGTGTGTGTGTGCGTGCGTGTGCCCATCCCAGGCGGCGTCCCTGCCCCGTGTCCGGGCGCCGGCGCGAGCGTGCGCCTCCGTGCCAGGGACCCCGACCGCGCGTGCCGCCACCCTTCCCCCTCCGACGCCGCCGCCGCCGCCAGCGCCAGCGCCGACTCGAAGCGGCGCGAGTCGGTGCTGCAGCGCGTGCGGACCTTCGAGAAGGCCGCCAAGGAAGGCCTGGCCGGCTCGCCCGGCCCTCCCGCCACCTCCGCCGCCTCCGGTGCCGGCGGGGCAACGGGGGCAGCGACCCCCCTCGCCTCCCTCCTGCAGTTCCCCGGGAACTACTACAGCCCCGACGCGGCGCTCGTCCGCAGGATGGAGTCGGCGAGCCTCTCGCTCGGCACCGCGGACGGCGGCAGGGGGAGGTTCGCGATGGGCGGCTCGAGGAGGAGTGGGGAGCGCTGCGGCGGCGGCGATGACGACGCCAGCCCCACGGAGACCGGGTGGAGGAGAGTGAGTGGGGAGTCGCTGCTGGATGACGTCGAGGCCACGCTGGGAGCCTCCATCCTCGGTACTGGGCGATCAGCCTCCCCCCGTGTTCGCTCGGCGGCCGTTGAGAAGCGACCGCCGTAGTTCGGCAGGGTTAGGGATGCCGAGTTGAAATGTCACGATGGGTTTTTTTTTGTCTTCGTTTGTGAAGTCATCGGTGACTAGGCTGACGATCCCGGCTTGATTATAAGTTCTGTCCATGTGTTTATGGGTCTCTGTGTGAGTCTATGGGTCTTTGTGTAAGTTGTTGAAAACTGACCAGGGACCATCACATCGCTAAACCTGAGAACCATGGACTGCTGAACCCCGTGACCTCCCGTTACGCTATCTGAGACAACTCTCTTGCTTATCCCAGGCGTTGGTACATGACGTTTGGAAACTGTTCGTCAGACTGCGAATGCTTCTCGCAGGGGGAGAATGCAATTGAATCGCTTGCATTTCAAATCCATTCCCTCCCACTGAGCGTTCAGTGGGAGAGTGTAATTGTTGTCCGAGTTTCTCAAGGGTTGACGAATTATCGCAATTTGGGGTGAAAATTGTATTGTTTTTTTCTTGTGTTTATACTATTCCGTTGTTCTTCTTGGTTCTTTTGGTAAAGTCACGTAGAAGGGAAATAATAAAAGAAAAATTTAAATAAAATAATATTTTATTTTATGTTTTATTTTTATTGTATTATTATTTCATTATTTCCCTTCTACGTGACTTTACCGAAAGAACCAAGAAGATGAATACCTGCAGTCACGAAAGCTTTAAATCGAAATTTATTCCGTTGTTTTTCATCTTTTTTATATCTCCTTCGTAATTGTTTTCTGTCCGTCTGGTTTTTGTGTTGTCTGCGTTTGCAGATGGGGCGCAGAAATGTGTAGCGAGACGCACAACCAAGTGTGCATATGCAAAATAAAAAAAAACCATCGGCACTTCCTGAAGCACTGCATTGTGGTCTCCTCTTGTTGAGTGACCCTGACTGACAGCGGCTACAGCAGTGACACACAGGCTCTGGAGCGGTGCCGTCCTAATCACGACTCATCGGCACAGCGCTAGTCAAGAACGCTCACAATTGTGCTGGCAGTGATCTAAGAAGAGAGAGGACCACAATGCTTTTCTTCGGGATATGCTGATGTTTATTTTTGGTTGCGAAAAGGCCGTGTGATTTGTGCGCACGTTTGTGCCTTGTTCGTGGTTTTCCAGCCTGCGCCGTTATTCGGTGGCTATGACGGCGGCGTGTTTGTAGTCGCCTACAGGCTCGACCGTCCGTGTTCTTGGCACCAGCGCCTGCCTGAATTGTCCTCCTGTCCTGTGTACTCTCCAGTCTGCGTGGTGTCACGAGTGTTGCACCGTTGCTTGGGGGCTGTCTGCTGTGTGCGTCTCATTCGATCATTTATACTGTAACACTAACCCTAACCACAACCCTAACCATAACCCTAACCATCACCTTACCAATTGCGGTGAGACTGACATGTGTTGCAAGCCTCCAAGTTGTGCGTCGTCGCAACCAAACTTTTACGCTCGCCGAGCATCCCACCGATCATTGCCGTGCCGACCCGCTGTGCCCAGACGGAGCGTCGCTCAGGCCCACGGCCGCCGCCACGGTCTCCTCGCCAGCAACGCCGCCGCCACCATCGCCGGGTTCGTCATCGGCCTCGCCGCCGAACGATTTCGCCGCCTCCGGCGCAAGGTCGGCAGCCGCGTCGGGGGGAGGGCCGGGGGGCGGCGGCGTCATGGCGGCGTTCACGCCGATCTCGGTGAACCCCGTGCCCAAGCCGCGGCGGACGTTCGAGTACCACGCCGAGCGGACGACGCCGGCACCGGGGGCGGTGGATGGCGCCGGGGAGGAGGGGGACGGGGGGGATGGGGAGGAGTCCGGCAGCGTGGGGGTGGGATGCCGAGTAGGAGGAGAGCGACTGCTGGAGGAGACGCCCGTGGTGTCGCGAAAGCCGAGGGCCGCCCGTGGCAAGAGTCGGTTCGGCAGCGGCGGCAGCGGAGGCAGCAAGTGCGTCGGCGGCATTAACGGTCACTCGCGGTCACTCGCTTTCACTGGCGCGCACAAAGAGATGCGCTCCGTTGGAGGGCTGCACTCATCATTTGGAGTTTATCTCATTTACAAAACGAGCGTCCGAAAGCGAGAGATATTATTTACACGTGTGTATGTATGTAGGTTGAACTTCTGTTGCACCGTATGAAGCCAACCGTGCTAATCGGAGGTGCGGAGGGAAGAACAACAAACTAAATACAAAGATTAGTTCGAAAGAAAAGCTTTTTCAATGTGTCCTCGTGTCTATGTACACGTGTGTATGTGTGTACACGTGTGTATGTGTGTACACGTGTGTATGTGTGTACACGTGTGTATGTGTGTACACGTGTGTCTGTGTGTACACGTGTGTCTGTGTGTACACGTGTGTATGTGTGTACACGTGTCTGTGTGTACACGTGTGTACACGTGTCTGTGTGTACACGTGTGTACACGTGTCTGTGTGTACACGTGTGTACACGTGTCTGTGTGTACACGTGTGTACACGTGTCTATGTGTGTACACGTGTGTACACGTGTCTATGTGTGTACACGTGTGTATGTGTGTCCTCGTGTCTATGTACACGTGTGTATGTGTGTACACGTGTGCATTCCTTCATGGGCAGGAAATCTCTGGAGGGCAGTGAGACCCCGAGGGATCGAGGTGATGGGCTCCCGCCCATCGGCAGGAAAAACCCGGAGCGGAGGAGCGCACACGGGCGGAACGGCTCGGAGGAGAATGTGTACGAGGATATCGTCGGTAAGGGAGCTGCCCCCCCCTCACCCCGTCATCATAGGTGCCGGCCTTAATAAACTATAAAAAAACGATTAAACTATTTTTATTTCACCAGGTTAGGCCCACTGAGCTGTACGGCTCTTTTTCAGAAGTGACCTTGCTATCACAAATGGATAGCTCAACGGAGTTCGCTTATCATCATCATGGCGTGGCAATGTATAGCAGTAAAATAGTCTGAGCGTGTGATGTTGGTTCTAAATGTGGAGAGATAAAAAACAGAGGACCCGGAAAAACATCCACGCGTCCAAGGGGATAGAGAGAGACACTGCAAACTCCAAATATACAGCAGGCATCGTCAGGGTCGGGGTCGAACCCACGAGCTCCTGTGTACCGGGCGAGGCACACAGGAGCTCTGATAGGGGCCCCTACCGGCTATGTATGTCCACCCGGTGGGAGGTGCGGGGGACTTTACCTGTGTCTGTGTCTGTGCATGGCGGTGGCGCCGGCGTCGCTGGGGGAGCGCCAGCAGACGCGTCGCGGGAGAACCCCTACGAGGACGTGGAGCCGCACTGCTTCTTCACGGGGCGCAAGCGGGCCTTCTCGTCGCGCAACGGGCGCCGCTCCTCCGCACAGCGGCCCTGGGGACAGCTGCGCAAGTTCTCCACTCCATCGCCGGTATGCGTGCGCGCATGTGTGTGTGCACACGCCTATGTGAACGTCTCTTTGCGTGATAACAGTCTGTTAGGGCTATACGGGGGATCTTTGTCATTGGGGAGTGGTGGCGCAGCGGTTAGCGCTACGCTGCACAACGAACCCGGCCACTGGCGTTCGATTCCCGCTCACGGACAACATTGAACTTGTCCTGGGCTTCCCCGAGGTCAACTCAGCCTTAAATGAGCACCTCGGCGCGGTTTGTGTAAACTGGAGACAAAGGGCGGCCTGCCGTGATGGCCGCGGGCACACCACCGCCACATTGCGCCGTGCCGGCCTCACCGGGCGCTGCTGAGCGCGGTGTCCCTGGGTTCGGCCGAGCGCCGACAACCCCCCCAAGAGTGGGTGGCGCAAGCCGTGGGCGTCCCTCGCCGGCGTCTCAACACCGTGGGGGGGGGGGGGGTAGAGGCCAACCGCACGAGCCGGTGGGACCAGGCGAGAGAAGCGGAATTAGAATCTCTCTTTAGACGGGAGGAGGAATCTGGTGAGCTATGAAGCTCTTTTTCACAGATGTCCAGTCAGGGGAATGGGGTCAGCAAAGTTACAGCAGCAACAATAACAACAATTAGCAATACAAAAAACTAAAGGAGTGAAAAGTAGAGAAAACGTAAGCAAGTCACTAAAAACTAAATAACGTTTATTAGTAGAAATTGCATAAGTAGATGCATTCCTGGCGATTTTTCAACACTCAATGCAAGCTTGGGCAAGGCAATAAAACAGCAACAGTCCCAGAGCACACCGAGGCAACTCGTAGTCTCTCAATGAAATTGCACATTCAAGTTGAAGGATCGAGACTGCAAGCTGGGGGTGGTCATCAGAGTCTCAACAAATCACAGCATCGGGTGTCGCTGGAGAATCGAGCGATGATCCAGGGTTGAGCGTCAACTAAAACCCCAAATATACAGGCATCGTCAGTGTCAGGGTCGGGATCAAACCGACGACCTCCTGCATACCAGGCGAGGGATATAACATCTACTGGCCACCGTGGCGCCAGTGCCTCACCTCCTCTTCCACATCGTTTCCCGCCCCCCCGCCCCTCTCTCCCAGAGCCACCGCAGAACCCAGAGCCTCATGGGCAGCTGTCCCCACTCTGCCTCATCGACGACGGCGGCGGCGGCATCCCCATCGTCGCCGTCGGGGGCGGTGGGGCTCAATGGGGGCGACTCGGAGGGGCGGCGACGCCTGCCGCTCAAGAAGACGCTGACGGAGCCGGCGATCGCGACGCTGGTGGGGCCCCGGCGCTCCCTGGGCGGGGGGGGATCCCCCCGCGGGGGGGCCACGGAGGACACCGCGAGCACGGCCAGCGACGTCTCCTTCCGGCAGCAGCACCCCCGCCGTGTGCCCAAGGTAAGGGGGGGGCGGGGGGGCGGTGGTCAGATGTTATCTCCGTCGCCTGGTGTGCAGGAGAGCGTGGGTTCGATCCCGACCCTGACGACGCCTGCTGCTGCTGCTGTATATTTGGAGTTTGCTCTTCTCTCTCTCTCTATCTCCTTGTGATTGCGTGGATTTTTCCCTTGGTCGTCTGCTTTTTCCCTCCACATTTCGAATCAACGTGTGCAATTATAGTATTTGGCTGCATGATGTGTGAATGTATGTTGAACTACTATCGCACCGTACGAAGCCAACCGTGCTAATCGGAGGTGCGTGGGAACAACAACAACAAATTGTTATTTTATTTCTATTATTATTTTTATAATTTTTATTATTTATTTTTATTTTTACCTACGTGACTTTACCGAAAAAACAACAAACTAGACACAAAAAGCAGCGTTTCCACACGACAAGCCACTTCTTTGAGCTCTCACTCGTTGCCAGGTGGCTTCTGAAAGAGAACTACGTAGCTCAGTGTGGGCTTACCTGGTAAAATAAAAAATAGTTGAGTTTTAGATGCGGGGGGGGGGGGGTGAGGGAGCTATGACCTGGCGTCTAGGCTGCTGCTGCTGCTGCTGCTGTTGCCACTGCACACAGAGAGGGATTGGCCACCGCGTGCGGCCCCAGTTGCTCCCCAGATGGGATCAAAAGGCGAGCGGCGGAACTGCCAACTGGGGTGGTGGGAAAGGGATGGAGAGGGGGGGGGGGTTGGGTCGGTGGGGGGGGGGCGAGACCGGAGCCAGTAGCCACGTGCTTTGCCTTAAAACCACACGGGCACGCGCGCACACAAAGACAAAGGTCCACCGTGTAGCCCACCCCACACAGGGTCCGGGGGCAAGTGAAGTGCCGTTACCCTTCACCTGCAAAGGCCGGCACGGCGCGCAAAGTACACGTGGCGTGTCCAGCACCGCCCCGCCTCGGCTACCTTTGTCTCCCCGGTGCTGAAATTATTATTATAACAAGGTAACCATACCATAGATGTAACAACACGTAAGGATGCGTATTGAGCTGGTGGTCTGGGCAAGGCTGGGAACCTTTGCACGAGCAACACCTTTGCTCCTATCGCTATTTGTTTGTTTGTTGTTGTAACTCGCTGTGACCGGAGGACATATGTGGAAAAGAGCTTCACGGCTCATCAGATTCCTCCGGCAGTCCAGATAAAGATTCTGAGATCCGTCCTTTTTTTCCCGGCCGGCGATTGCGCTGCGACGAGGTTCGCCCCGTCGCTCGCCCAGCTGACTTTCCCTCTCCGCTCGTCTCTCCCCCTCCCCAAGATGGTGCAGAAGATCAACGAGGTGTTCACGGCGAAGCGTGGGAAGAAGCGCTGGAGGAAGACCTCGCCTAGCAACGCGGAGACCGCCTCCCTGCGCGGTGAGCCCCGTCGTCGCCACGGCGACCGCTCCTTGTCACGGTTGCCACGGCCATCGTGAGCCACAAACGGCGTCAAGTCAATGGGTCCCCCATACCATGGACTCCCCCCCCCCCCACCACCCTCCCCCCCCATTGGACCCCCCTCGTTCCAGTTTTGCGAGTTCACCACGACGTCGGTTCGTTCCGTCAACCCACCATCGCGTGTGTGCCCTTCGGAGATCTGATCCGGTACCTGGCCTTCCTCGAGGTCGACTCGGCCTTTACGTGAGAACTCCGCCTTTGTCTCATTGGGAAGACAAAGGCGGTCGGGCAATGTCCTGGTCACACTACCTTCTCGTGTGCCGAGCCGCCGGCCTTCATAGGTGCTGCTCTTCGCTAACAGCACTTCAGGCCGTACGGGGGGGGGGGGGGGGGTGATCTTTGCTTTTGTGCTCGTACACTTGACGTAGCGTCGAGAGGAATGTGGTCCTGCTCTGTCTGACCTCCATCCCCACCCCAACCCCGTCATAGATCAGCAAACCAAGGGCAACGCAAATAATTAACAATTAGGAGCCGATATTTCACGGGGTTATTTTCTTCAAAAAAATTCCAGCGCGCGTAGCTTTCCCATCGTTGCTCGACCGTGAACTCTGACCCCTTGCGATTACTTCACGGGAAGGTGAAGCGTGGGGGGGATGAGCGATGGCCACGGCCTCGTGTGACACACCACCACGAGTTTATTTGATGTTTTTTTTTTTAAACTCCACATTCCTATGGCAGGGTGCAGTTTATTCAATGGGGGGACGGTGTTGACAGTGGCCATGTAATGGAATGTCATGCGACGTCTGTTTCTTCTGCTGTTCCCCCCCCACATGCCCCCCCCCGCTCACCCCCACCCACGGTCAGGCGACAACAGCGAGAGCGATAGCGACTCGGACGATCACAGCAAAGGTGCGGCGTGAGATGGCCCCGTGGTGGCGTTGACACGAGGGACGGTGACGGACGGACGTGACCCTGCGGACTGCTGCCCATCGCACACAGAGACGACGGATCCCCCGTGTAGCCTGAACACTGTTGGAGCAAGCGCTGTTTGCGAGCACCTATGACAGCCGGCACGGCATAGGAGGGGGTGGGTGGCCAGCAACCACCCCCGGCCGCCTTTGTTTCCCCAGCGGTGATGTTTGTTATCCACCCACCGCCAGGTACGGATGAAAGGGCCCAGCTAACCTAGGGGAAGCCCAAGCTCGGTATAGATATTAGTCACTGATGTTGGCCGTGAGCGGGAATCGAACTTGGGTCACCGGATTCGTAGCACGGCACGCTAATTATTACGCTCCCGCTACATGCCCACACGCACACATGCATATACGCAGTTTTTACGCACACGCAAACATTTACGCAAGAACGCACATCCCGGCTAGATTATTACGTGCATTACAATCGACCGATCGATCATCACGGTGCCCATATTTTACTTTCAACCGCTCCCCGACCACCACCCCCCTGCTCCCCCCTCTCCCTAAGCCCCGTGACCTCTGACCTCCCTCCCTCCCCATGGTGTGGCGAGCAGAGCATGCGTGGAGGCTGGTGCGCATGGCGCGGCTGCGCGCCCGCACACGTGGCCACCGCACGCTGGAGCGCGAGCTGCTCGAGTGGCAGGAGCGCCAGCTGTTCGAGTGCTTCCTGGTGGTGGCGCTGCGTGCCAAGCCGACGGGGCGCGGATACCAGCCCGAGGTCACCTACCAGTTCCCGAAGGTACGTGAGCACCAGCCCCAGGTCACCTACCAGTTCCCCAAGGGGCGCGCTGGTTGTGTTTATGAAAGCTCAAGAGAAGAGGGTCGGAGTCTCGTTCGCGCGGGGACGACCCGGCTCACCGGCAGGCCTTGTGCCCCCCCCTCTCCACCTACCCCGGCGTTGTGTGACGTCACCCGGGGGATGTTTGTCTGTGACGTGAAGCTGGAGCGCCTGACGAAGGAGGTGCGGGAGTCCGAGGAGAGGATCAAGGCCATCCCCCAGTTCTGCTTCCCAGACGCACGTGACTGGGCGCCCATCACCCACTACACCAGGTGGGGAGGGGGTGTCTCACTGTGTGTGTCTCACCGTGTGTGTCTCACCGTGTGTGTGTCTCACCGTGTGTGTGTCTCACCGAGTGTGTGTCTCACCGTGTGTGTGTCACCGTGTGTGTGTCACCGTGTTTGTCTCACCGTGTGTGTGTCACCGTGTGTGTCTTACCGTGTGTGTGTGGGGAGCGGTGGTGTAGCGGTCAGCGCGCTGCGCTCCGAACCTGGCGATCCGAGTTTGATTCCCGCTCACGGCCAACACCAGTGACGATTATTTGAACCGGTCCTGGGCCTCCCCTAGGTTGACTCAGACTCAAATGAGTACCTGGGTGCGGTGTGTAAAAACATCGCCACTGGGGAGACAAAGGCAGTTGGGCGTGGTGCTGGCCACCCACCCCCTCGTGTGCCATGCCGGCCTTCATAGGTGCTGCTCGCTAACAGCACTTGCCGCTTCAGCCTGTTAAGGCTATCTGGGGGATCTTTGTCTCCGTTGTTCCGTGACCCCAGTCGGAGAAACTTCGACACCTCACATGACAGCCTGCCGAACGTGCACCTAGCCTGGCACAAGCGCTGTGGCGACATCACCGCCACTGGCTGGCCGTTGTGGCTGTTGTTGTTGATCTGTGTTGAGCCGTGCGGTGTTGACACGCTTGCCCCGTCCGGCCGTGCGCAGCGAGATGTTCTCCTTCGTGCTGACGACGAGCGACGGGAGCCGCCGGTTCGGCTACTGCAGGCGTCTCCTGGTAACCGCCGCAACCACCGCAATCATCACGGCCACAACCACCGCAACTGCCACAACCACCACAACTGGCGCAATAACACAACCACCGCGATCAGCATCGCAACCATCACAACCAAACCACGACAACCACCGGAACCAATGGAACCATGAAATCACGGCAACCACTGCAACTACCCACAATCTTTTGCAACCGTCGCAACGACCGAAACCTTGCAGCGGCAGCCAGGGTCGTCCTGATGGGGGTGGTGCAGGGCTTGGGGCAGCTTGCACCGTGTGGGCCGCGACGCCTTCAAACTAAAGCGGGAGTGTGATATCAGACGCCGTCACGTCGAATTGTGGGGCCCCCATCGGGGATGGCTCTGAGCGCAGCAGGAGAATGGCGCTCCCGGCCTGCGAATGCGAGGCAGCATGTTTCCCCGTGTTTCCCCCACGTTTTTCCCCATGTTTCCCCGTGTTTCCCCCACGTGTTTCCCCGTGTTTCCCCGTGTTTCCCCGCGTTTCCCCGCGTGTTTCCCCGCGTTTCCCCCGCGTGCTTCCCGGTTCCCGAGCGCTGCGCTGCCGTTTTGTGTCTCGCAGCCGAGCGGCAAGGGGCCGCGCCTGCCGGAGGTTCACTGCATCGTCAGCCGCCTCGGCTGCTTCACCCTCTTCTCAAAGGTGCGCGGGGGCGGCGGAGAGGGAGAGTGGCAGGGTGGGAGATGGAGTGGGAGAGAGAGTGAGTGGGAGAGTCAGTGAGTGAGTGAGTGGGAGCGTCAGTGAGTGAGTGAGTGGGAGCGTCAGTGAGTGAGTGAGTGGGAGAGTCAGTGAGTGAGTGAGTGGGATAGTCAGTGAGTGAGTGAGTGGGAGCCTCAGTGAGAGAGTGAGTGGGAGAGTCAGTGAGTGAGTGAGTGGGAGCGTCAGTGAGTGAGTGAGTGGGAGCGTCAGTGAGTGAGTGAGTGGGAGAGTCAGTGAGTGAGTGGGAGAGTCAGGGAGTGAGTGAGTGGGAGAGTCAGTGAGTGAGTGGGAGAGTCAGTGAGTGAGTGAGTGGGAGCGTCAGTGAGTGAGTGAGTGGGAGCGTCAGTGAGTGAGTGAGTGGGAGAGTCAGTGAGTGAGTGAGTGGGAGCGTCAGTGAGTGAGTGAGTGGGAGCGTCAGTGAGTGATTGAGTGGGAGAGTCAGTGAGTGAGTGAGTGGGAGAGTCAGTGAGTGAGTGAGTGGGAGAGTCAGTGAGTGAGTGAGTGGGATAGTCAGTGAGTGAGTGGGAGAGTCAGGGAGTGAGTGGGAGAGTCAGTGAGTGAGTGAGTGGGAGCGTCGGTGAGTGAGTGGGAGAGTCAGTGAGTGAGTGAGTGGGAGAGTCAGTGAGTGAGTGAGTGGGAGAGTCAGTGAGTGAGTGAGTGAGTGGGAGAGTCAGTGAGTGAGTGAGTGGGAGAGTCAGTGAGTGAGTGAGTGGGAGAGTCAGTGAGTGAGTGAGTGAGTGGGAGAGTCAGTGAGTGAGTGAGTGGGAGAGTCAGTGAGTGAGTGAGTGAGTGGGAGCGTCAGTGAGTGAGTGAGTGGGAGCGTCAGTGAGTGAGTGAGTGGGAGCGTCAGTGAGTGAGTGAGTGGGAGCATCAGTGAGTTAGTGGGTGAGTGGGAGAGTCAGTGAGTGAGTGAGTGGGAGAGTCAGTGAGTGAGTGAGTGGGAGCGTCAGTGAGTGAGTGGGCGCATCAGTGAGTGAGTGAGTGGGAGCGTCAGTGAGTGAGTGAGTGGGAGCGTCAGTGAGTGAGTGGGTGAGTGGGAGAGTCAGTTAGTGAGTGGGAGCGTCAGTTAGTGAGTGAAAGTGTCAGTGAGTAGGAGAGAGTGATTGAGTGAGTGGGAGAGAGTGAGTGAGTGGGAGAGTCAGTGAATGAGTGAGGGGGAGAGTGGAGTGTGTTTGCGAAGGACGTTGCTACTGGGCAGTTGGAGGCAGTCACCCTCCAACAACAGCGGAGGACAGCGGAGCAACGCTCACAACAACCCGCGGAGCGCCGGGCGTATAAAACGCAGCGACATTCGTAGCACTGTGCGCTCACCACAGCGCCCCGCCGCCCCCTCACCAACCCATCGATGTTATCGTCGCGCGGAACTGTTGAAGACTTCACAGGCTAAATGGTTGCTCCACTCAGTAGGGGGTGGTGGTGGTTGAGAGCTGGGGGCTTCCGCCTCCCGGGGTACAACACCCAGGAGGAAGAGCCACGTGTGAATGCATCGTCTCGAGTGCCTGGTGCGGTGTTGTTCTGATTATTATTATTGTAATTATTACGCAATGAAGTTGCCCACTGATCGGTGGAGGTGATGGCTACCACGGGAGACGGTGTCTGAATGACAATCCACGTGACCTCCCTTACCCTCCCTTACCACCCTTACCCTCGTCTTTGCGTCCTCTGTGTCTCTGTGTCTTGTGTCCCAGTGTCCCCGTGTCTCTGGATCAGTGGCGGCTGGGGGCAGGGGAGCCTCTCTGCAGTCCAGATAATCCCCCAGGGCATCTCCACACTGTCGCAAAGCCAATGACAAATCAAGGCCACAGGAAGTCCAGGAAGTCGGAGGGGGGCTGGGGGTGGCGGGGTTGGAGAGTATAGTGGCAGGGCAATGGGGGGAGAGGGATAGTGGGGGGCTAAAGCGGGTAGGGGGCCGCTTTCAGTTAACCGGTGCCCCCTCCCTCTTCTCATTGGCCATGCCCCCCCCCCCTGCGATTCGCTGCGTTGTTGCCATTCAAGAACCAATTTATATTTAAAAAAATATTCCGCGTGACCCAAAAGTATTTTTTTCGTCGTTTTCACCGAGCCAAAGCTCCACCCAGCTCAAGCTTGACTCGCTATCACAGAGTCAACTGTGTGGAGCGCGCCAGTGGCCCCAGGTGGCCGCTGAAATCACGAGACCCGACCATGCGACCGGCGAGAGGCAGAGAGAGACAGAGAGACAGAGAGGCAGAGAGAGAGAGCGAGAGACAGAGAGAGAGAGACAGAGAGAGGCAGAGAGAGATACAGGGAGAGAGAGGCAGAGGAGCGCGCGCTTGGCTTGAGAGCCGATGGACAAGGGGTCCGATCCGTCAGCTCTCTCCGCCGCCCCCCCTCGCTACAGCGTGGGGGGCTCTTTTATCCGAGCGCTACTCCACCCCCCCCCCCCCACTCTTCTACCGCGCATTTTAGCGGGGGGGGGGGGTGGTGAATGGGACGCTTCGTAACATCGCGAACCACCTGCTCCGGATTGACGGCTGTCCCTGGTTGTACTGGACAGGTCAGGTCCTCGTTTAGCGCGCTAGGAGATGTGTCCCTACACAGTTTCGCGTTAAGCGAAAACAAGTCTCCCCTCACCCACGTAAGTAACGTGATGGTAACAGTAATGATGGTGATGGTCACGTGTGGCGAGATTCCGCCGGCTGACACGAACTGCCTCGCGGGACAAATAACCGAGTGTACGCCTCCGCGTCATTGTATCACTCCGCTCAGCCACGCAGCTCAAGAAAGTAGTTCGCCGTCAACCCCCGAGACCCTGCGTTCTAACGGGGAGGGGGGGGTCAAAGCGATATCGCGTTAAGCGAGGACTTGCCTTACTGGTTTGCGCCGAGCGTCTCGTTTCTGGTGGCGTGGGGGGGGGGGTGTGGAATTCTCTGTACGACCCTTGTGATGGAGACACCGGGCCCGACACGCGGGCACGTGGGGGTTGCGATGAGGCGGCGGACTTGCACTCAGAGTGGTTCACGCACCCAGCAATCCGAGTGCGCGCGCGTGTGTGTGTGCGTGTGTGCGTGTGTGTGTACGTGTGTGTACGTGCGTGTGTGTACGTGCGTGTGTGTGTGTACGTGTGTGTGTACGTGTGTGTGTGTACGTGTGTATACGTGTGTGTATATACGTGTGTGTGTGACAAAACGTGCGTGTGACAATACGTGTGTGTACATGTGTGTGTGTGTTTATACGTGCGTGTTTGTACGTGCGTGTGTGTGTTTCCGTGTGTATACGTGGGGAGCGGTGGCGTAGCAGTTAGCGCGCTGCGCTACGAATCCGGCTACACGAGCTCGATTCCCGCTTACGGCCAACGGTCTCGGACCACACCTAGGTCGACTCAACCTCAAATGAGTACCTGGTGCGATGTGTAAACATCGCCACTGCGGAGACAAAGGCGGCCGGGCGTGGTGCTGGCCACCCCAGCCATTCTCGAGCGCCGTGCCGGCCTTCGTGGGTGCTCGCCAACAGCACTTGCCCCAGCAGTCTATTAAAGGCTATACGGGGGACCTTTGCCTTTGTGAGTCTGCTCAAGTGGGGGTGAGTTGGCGAGTGCTGGGAACCCATCGGCGCCCGATTGTTTTCTCGCCCGGCGGCTGCTGCTGCTGCTGACTCACTCCACTGACTCACTCCACTGACTCACCCGACACGCGCCAGTCTGTCAAACTCGTTCACTCGCTCGAATCGATCGCCCTGCAGCGCTCGCCCCGTCGTAACCCCCTGCCCCCCCTCCCCTGCTCCCCCCCCCCCCGTGCCCCCCACCTCGCTACGGCCTGATTCACTGCAGCCAGAAACGACACAGCCTTGCTCCGCTGAGCTCAGAACGGCCAGGTTCAACCCCACAAACCAGGTGCGAAGGCACATATCCGGCCCCTTGCTACCTGAGATGCATACGTGTTATTTGGCACGATGTCCGACGTTTCGTTTCCCGGAGCTTCAGAATGACACCGTGCACGAACGACGCGCGGCGCGAACAACAACAAAAACAACCCACGGCTGCCATGCCTCCGACTCTGCCTAGACCCTCGTGTTGTTTCTGTCCTGAGGGGTGCCCCCCCCCCGCCCCCGTCTATCTCAAACATCAAAGAGGTGGGGGGGGGACATCTGGTGGTCTCAGGTGTGGCAGGCGCGAGACGCCGTGGTGACGTCGTCACGCCCTCACCGTCGCTCCGTTCCTGTCCCGTCAAATTACTGCGGCGCCGAACATCGCGCGCGGAATTTTTGTTGTTGCCGTTGCCCGGCGGGGGGCGGTGGGGGGGGCACGGCGAGCCGCTGACTCGGTCCCTTCCTTCGCCTGCCACGCGGGAGGGACGTGGGCTCGATCCCGGATCACCCCGACGATGCCCCCTTAGTTGTGTTGCTTTTACAAGAGCTGCTCTCAATGTCCGCGTGATGAGCAAATTGGTTGAGCGATCGTTTGTGGTCAGGTCGTTTCTGAAAGATAGCTTAGTGGGCCTTACCCGGTAAAAGAAAAAAATGTTTATAGTTTTTTTTAGTTTCTAGAAAATATTTAAAAATCCGCGTCTTCTCTCTCTCTTCCCGTGTTGGTGGCGTGGATTCTTCTCCGGGTTCCTCCGATTCTACCCCCCTCCCCCCCCACATGTATAAACGACACGCGTTTAGATGATACGGCCGCAACTATGAATTCCCACGTGCGAAGATGATGACGACGACGACGACGATGATGATGTAATCCACTTCGGTGAGCTGTCACGTGTGGCCCCAGGCCGCCTCTGAAAAGAAGTAGCTCGTAGCTCAGGTGCGAGCTCTACCTGCTGAATAATTTAGTTTTTCATTTCTTTATTTTTTTTCCTACGTGACTTTATCGAAAAAAACAAAGAGTATGAATCCTTGCAGTCACGAAAACTTCAAATCTAGAATCAATGACGACCCCTTTTATTGATCCAGTAGCTCAGGTGCGAGCTCTACCTGCTGAATGAAACGGCCCAGCTCCAGCGTAATGACGACCCCTTTTATTGATCCCCGAGAAGAGCGTTGCGGGAGCGCGATCGGAGCGCGACTGGGAGGAGACGGGGGATGGGTGGGGGGGTTGCCGCCGCCTTGGGACGTTCGGCCGATCCCATTGCGACTACGACGACGAAGGTTTTTTGGGGCTCACGAAAGGCGGGGGGACGCCAAACCCCACGTGATGGGGTTGGGAGAAAACCCAGCCGGGCACACGGCGGGGATGGAGGTGGGGGGAGACCGCCCAATGCTCCGCCGCACGGGTAGATTAAATAATCTAAATGGAGGAACTCTTCTCTTGAGCCGAGTCGCGAGCAAGTATTAACTCTCGATGTTTGAAATAAGGAGCGCTGGCATTTCCTGGGGGGTCCTGGCGCCGTGCGCGGATCTGTGGCGTGCACACACACACACGGACACACACGGACACGCGTGTACGTGTGTGTGTGTACGTGTGTGCACGCCTGGGATAGAGGCAGGGCGGAGGGGGGTTGCGCTATCAAAAGCAGCTGGCAGTGAATTACAAAAAACTAAAAAATTAAACCGGAACCAGCGACTCCTAAAGAGCACAGCCTTCCCTACGGCCCTGTCCCCCCCACCCCCCTCATCCCCTCCCATCCCCTCCCATCCCCTCCCATCCCCCCATCCTGCTCGCACGCTCCCCCCACCCCTCCTCCCTCCATTGCCCGCTCCTGAAATCGCCCCCCGCCCCCCTTGCGGTCCAAATCAGCTCCAGGTGACGTGGGGAGTTCACGAGATGCCTCCTTCCTTCAAAGCCACAACCGGCACGCACACGCACACACGTGCACGCGCACCCACGTGCACGCGCACCCACGTGCACGCGCACACACGTGCACGCGCACCCACGTGCACGCGCACCCACGTGCACGCGCACCCACGTGCACGCGCACCCACGTGCACGCGCACACACGTGTTCGTGTGTGTGCGTGCGATGCAGACAGAGAGGCCCACGCGTAGCCAACACGAAACCGTTGGGGCCAGCGCTGTTAGCGAGCACCCAAGCAAGGCCGGCACGGCGCAACGTGCACGGCCGCTGTGCCACCACTCCCCGCGCATTGTCATTGCACAAGTGTGTAACATGGCACACGTATACGTACATACAAAGACAAAGGTCCCCCGTATAACCTTAACAGACTGTGGGGGCAAGTGCTGTAAGCAAGGACATGTCACACACACACGTAGATACACATGACGCACGTACACACCATGCACACAGTACACACGAACAGTGCAGACGTGCATCACACATGCATATCTCACGCACACATCAAAGACACATTATACACACACCATACAAACGCGCTTCTCATTTAAGGCAGAATCGACCTAGGGGAGGCACAGGACCGGTTCAAATATTCACCACTGTTGTTGCTCGTGGGTGGGAATCGAACTCGGGCCGCCAGGTCGACGACGTTCCGCAGTGCGCTCACCACTGCGCCACCGCTCCCCACGCACAGGCACACACACGCACAGGCACACACATGCACACACCGTCACACCCCCCCCCCCCAAACGGGGGCGGATGTGCGTGCTTCAGCATTGGGTCCCACAAGATGACCCGCACCACGGCATGCGCCGCAATCGATCCCACGGCAGTGAGACTCGGCGCTGGTGACACTCGCGCCTCGCAGCAACAAGGGCCTGGGTTTGACTCCCTATCACGGGCGTCTTTCTTTTTTTGCAGTTTGTACGTTCTCCCCCCCCCCCCCCCCCGGTTCGGTTCGGGCACCTCTGGGTCATTTGGCCACAGGACCGCTGCTGCTGTGAGCGGCTCTCCATCCGTTTCCTCGGTGTATTCTGGTTCCCTCCCAGAACTGGTATGCATGTACGTTGGACTTCCTTCGCACCGTACATATCTAACCATGCTAAACGGGGGTGAACGTATGTTTGTTGAACTTCTTTTGCAGCGTACGTAGCCAACCGTGCTAATGGGAGGTGCGGGGGAAGGACGTTAAACTAAAACGCAAGAAACAGTTTTCGCTGAAGAAACAACCGTGCAATGCAATTGGTATTGGCCAATAAATAAATCCCATTAGCTGGGGAAATTAGCTGCAAATTAATTGGGATTCGTACGCGAGCAGCAGCAACATCATCAAAGCCCCCCCCTCCTCCCTCACCCATACTGTGACAAACGTGGCAAGACTCCAGAAGAAGATTCTTGAGACTCGGCGAGGCTCTCGTGGGCAAGCAAGCGGAACGATAATAATAGCGACAGAGGAGACGCACACGGGCCCCTTGCTCTGGAGTGATCGTCAGCGTTCATCATGGGCATAACCACCATCATCATCATCGTGCACATTCATTCATTGTCTTCATGCAGTGGTCATCATCCAATCACCATCGGCGTAATCACACTTCACCGTTGTCATTTTGCGATCGTCATGAGCATTAACTTAACGTGGGATTAACACGATGCGTGATAGTTTTACGTCACTCATGAAGTTACTCATCACACTGCATGGCCATCGAAGGCGCCACCACCGCCACCACCGCCACCATGGTCGCTGTCGTCGTCGTCGAAACGGAATGAGATTGTTTTCAAGTGACCCGTCATCATCGTCTCGGTATCATCATCATCATCATCTCGGTATCATCGTCATCGTCTTGGTATCATCATCACGACCATCGGCTCTCCATCCTTCGGTGGCTCACGTTCTCACAGTCGTCACGTTTTTAGGTCAGTTCCTAAAAAACGTACAGCTGCGCCGGGTGTTATTTTTAGAAACTCCAGCGTCGACTTCCAATTCTAGCCACGAGTAAAGAAATAAATAGGAATAATAAAAATAGTAGTAGTAGTAATAATAATAGCTCCCGGGTCGGGGTTCTGGGTGAGACCCAGGCCAGAAACACCCCCCCCCCCCACGTCGCGCGCTTTCCTGTTTGCAGTGCGTCTTCCTGTCTTTGTGTGTGTCTCTCTCTGTGTCTCTGTCTCTCTCTCCCCTCTCTTCTCTCGCCCTCCCCTCCCCTCTCGAGTCTCCCTTCCCACAACCCCCCGCTCTCAACTCCTTCACATTTCCCCCTCGTGCTGGGTTTGTCCCCTCCAAAATCTGTCTCCGCCGCTGGGGCCTCGCAGCGGCTTTTGGCGCGACCATCGAACAAAGGCGGCGGTCACCGCATCGTCACACGGCACTTTCAGATACGCTTCTGTGGCCGTCTGGAACGCTCTTTCTTCCGATATTAGGAGCCACTGGAGCTGTGTACTTTTAACTCATCATCATCTAGATCGACAAACTAATTTATTTAGAGCAGCTTGTTGTTGTGTTTAGTTTGTTGTTCTTCCCCCGCACCTCCGATTAGCACGGATAGCTACGTACGGTGGTGCGAAAGAAGTTCAACATACATACAAAGGCGTGAGCATGTGATCTCTGTGTATTGTGGCCTTAGCAAACAGGGTGAGGGGGGGTGCTTGAGCGGGGGGACCTCCATAACCACCCACAAGGTTGTGAACCTCTGGTTCAAGACTCCACCTGGGGCAGGGATCTTTATTGCAAGGCCCGTGGGCCGCTGGCAGCCTGTAGTGCGGCCCCCTGACAACTGCCAACACGTGACAACATCCCCACAATCATCATCATCATCATCGTGCTGCTGTCAAACCCCCAATGGTTTCAAATGTGTGGCGGCCGTCACACTGACGATGTCTTTGCCACTGAAAAGAAAGGTTCCATATTGTAGCTGCTCACCCCGAGCTCCCAATGCTCTGAGAGTGGCGTTGTCTTTGTGCTGTTCGCCTTTTGGCGTCCTCTGGTCGAGCACTTTGAGACGAGGCTCGAAAGAAAGCTGTCTCTGGTGTGGACCAATCAGTTTCAAAGACAAAGCCTCATATATTATATCAGAGTACGTTCTTTTGTGTTTGCATGTTCACCACAATTACGTGTGGTTAATGCAGACAGGATTCCTTTGAAAAATGTGATTCTGTTTGGTGTTATAACATCTTAACACCACTGTTTTATTACAAGAAAGAGTAAAACCTATTGTTTTATGTTTCCATGATGATCATGTCTCTGACTGATGAGTGAAGAACATTGACCCGGGGCTTCCTTCGTGGCTGTGGTGATGACGTCATGTGCCCCCCCCCCCCCGTGCCCCCACCCCCACCGCAGATCCTGGACGAGGTGGAGAGGCGGCGGGGGCTGTCGGCCGCCCTCGTCTACCCGTTCATGCGCGCACTCGTGGAGGCGCCCTTCCCGGCCCCGGGCCGCACCGTCCGCGTGTCGCTCTTCCTGCCGGGCGCCGGACACGAGGTGAGGAGGGAGGCTCCGTCCGCTGCTGGATGGCGAGGGCCTGCGACCCGCGTGGGGCTGGCGGGCGGGTGGCGGGGGGGGACGTCACGGCGTCCTCCGTTGCGCGTCAGGGGGGGTTGTGCGCCGCGAGGTCCGACGTTTCGCTTCACCGCCCCACGCGCGCAAGCGAGCTTTATTGAGAAATCCGAGAACCCGTTGCAGCGGAAAATCCACGCCAGTATTGTACCGTACTACGGTGAGCAGCATAGCGATGTGATTAGACAAGAGGAGCCACGCTGCTGTATAATCGCCTCGGTGCGACCGTGCGAGACAAATCAAAGGTTGGAGGGCCCCACCTGACCGATTGCCGCACCCCCCCCCCCCCCCCCAGCTGATAATGTCGTGACTACGTCACTGGTTAGTGCGGTAGGGGTCAGTGCCACCTTTGTGTCTCCACTGCTCACCACGCTGCTGATCAAAGGACACAACGCTTGAGTAGTAATAAGAGGCGGAGGTGCCAATTAACCGGAGCCGCCTGCCGCTGGAGACGAGACGGAGGTGCCGCGCCTTGGGCCACGTGGTCGACGCCGGCCCGAGGGCGACCACTACGCAGGCCAGGGTGCTTATTTAGTGTCATTATTTTAAAGTGCTCCTTTGAGTGATTTATATCAACGCGTTTATCTCCCACTACTTATCTCCAAATAAGACTCGGCCGTCCGGACGGGGTCAGGGTTTTAGCCCTGGAAGGATAAGGCGAGCAAAACTTGACACCGCAGAACGACAACAACAGCAGGAGCTGCAGGAGCAGGTCGTTGTGCACAGGAGAACAAAGCTTTTGTGTTTGAGAGGAGGCCGACCTGAGCGGACGAATGAAGGGAGATGCGTGCGTTGCGGTGGCCGGCGGTGGTGCCCACTATACACAGACGACGATAACGCGCGGATTGGAAAGCGTTTCGACGAAGCTGCCAGCGGTTATCTTGCTGTGTCCTATGATCAGCAGCGTGGTGAGCAGTGGAGAGACAAAGGCGGCACTGACCCCTACCGCCCTAACCAGTGACGTAGTCACGACATTATCAACTCGGGGGGGGGGGGGGGTCTCGCACGGTCACACCGAGGCTATTAACACAGCAGCGTGGCACCGCTTGGCCAATCACATCACAGCCCCTGAGACGGATGAAGAGCAGCAGCAGTGTGATGGGCACAGACACGAGTTCCATTCCCGCTCACGGCCGCCAACATCAGTGACGATTATCTGAAGCGGTCCTGGGCGTCTCCTAGGTCGACTCGACCTCAAATGAGTACCTGGTGCGGTGTGCAAACATCGCCAGTAGGGAGACAAAAGCGGCCGGGCGTGGTGTTGGCCACCCACCCTCTCGTGTGCCGTGTCGGCCTTCATAGGTGCTGCTACTCGCTTCCCCTACAGCCTGAACAGTCTGTTACAGGCTATAGGGGAGGGGGGTCGTTTACAGAATGTATCACACAGACGAGGCCTCTCCACCCTCGCCTTCACGCCCCCCCCCCCCACTTTCGCTCCCCCCCCCCCACCTTCGCCCCCCCCCCCACCTTCGCCCCCCCCCCACCTTCGCCCCCCTCCCCCCCACCTTTGCCCCCCACACCTTTGCTCTCCCCCACCTTTGCCCCCTCCCACCTACCTTCGCCCCCTCCCCCCCACCTTCGCCCCCCCCCCCCACCTTCGCCCCCCCCCCTCCCTCCCTCCCCCAAACAGACGATCGAGCTGCGGCGGCCCAGCGACTCCCGCCTGGAGCACGTGGACTTCTCCTGCCTCCTGTCGTGCCTGGGCCCGCGGCAGCTGCTGCGCGTCTTCTCCTCGCTGCTCATGGAGCGCAGGGTCATCTTCACCGCCGATAAACTCAGGTGGTGCAGGGGCTGGGGGAGGGGGGGGCATCAGGGTGGGGGGTATGGAGCAGGGAGGAGGGTAGGGGGCTAATTCTAATTGATTGGCAGTCCTAAGCCAGTGGTGCAGGTTGTACAGGCCGATTTGGATGTGTGCGCGTGCGTGCGTGTGTGGTGGTGGTGGTGGTGTCTGTGTATGGGGAGCGGTGGCACAATGGTTAGCGCACTGTGTGTGCGCGCGAGGGTGTGGGGAGTGGTTAGTAGCGCGCTGCTCCACGAACCTGGTAGAGACCCGAGTTTGATTCGCACTCACGGCTACCAACACCGGTGACGATGATCTAAACCGGTCCTGGGCATCCTCTAGGTCGACTCGGCCTCACATCAGCATCTGGTTGGGTGTGTAATTTTCGGCGCTAGGGAGAAAGAAGTCGGCCGGGCGCGGTGCTGGCCACCCGCCACCTCGTGTGCCGTGTCGGCATTCACAGGTGCTCGCTAGAACATCACTTGATCCAAGGCGACACGGGGAGGGGGTGGGGGTGTTTGTCTTTGTTGTGGGTTAGGGTTGCCACACTATCCAATGTGGACCAAACCCTCACCTAAGGCAGTCCAGGTCTCACATCAAACCTGTGCTGTCGGCAGTCATAAAGTTCAGCACAACAGCGATACCCGATATCGATGCAAATCAATTCCTGACACCGCAACACAGGAATGCCAATTCCCGGGCAGCTGGCAACCCCCCTGGCTCTGTGTGTGTGTGGAGCGGTGGCCTCAACGTGCACGTAGCCTGGCACAAGCGCCGTGGTGACGTCACCGCCACTTAGTGGCGAATGGAGGTTGTTGTTGTTGTTGTTGGAGCGGTGGCGCTGCGAAATTTGGCGACGCATGGTTTATTCCCGACTCGTGGACAAAATCTGAATATCTCTCCTGGCCACCTCCGCAAGTTCAACTCGGCCTCGTTACAGGGAGCGGTCCTTTCGCTGTGGACGTCGGGGAGACGAAGGCGGCCCCTGGGGTGGGGCTGCCCCCCCCACCACGCCCCCCTCCCGCTTCACAGGAGACTTCCTTGCGCCCTCCTCTGCTTGAGAACGGAATAGCGGGGGAAGGTGGTGGCCGGGCCCTGAGAAGAGTATCTGCTGCTGGTGCTGCTGCTGCTGCTGCGTTGGCAGCGGTGCACATGCAAAGACAACAACAACAGTGTGGCCTTGAATTGAGAATTGTACAAAAGGCGACGTTTCGGGTAATGACCCTACTTACATTTTTTTACGAGGTGTTAAAGCCCACTGAGCTATGCTGCATGGCTCTTTTTCTGAAGCGACCTGGCCACAAATGATAGTTTAGCGAAGTGGCTTATCATTTGGGAGTCTCACGACTTGTGTGTCTTCTGGAGTCATGGGCCTCAGGTTCTTGGAGACTCTTGATCTCAATGCCTCCGAATCTCAGTCCACAGGTTCTCTAAAGAGTTTCATGGTTCAGGGTCTCAATAGTCTCTGAGATTAAACGACAACTCAACTATTTTTTATTTTACCAGGTTAGGTCCACTGAGCTGTATAGCTCTTTTTCTGAAGCGACCTGGCACAAATTATAGTTTAGCGAAGTGGCTTATCATGTCGGAATTCATAGCAGCCAAATACTCTGAAGTGCATGTTTATTCTAAATGTGGAGGTTAAACCCGGAGGACCCGGAGAAAAATGCACGCCACCACCGGGAGAACATACAAACTCCAAATATACAGGCGTCGGGATCGAATGCACGACGTCCTGTATACCAGGCGAGGTAGTTACCATCTCGTCACCACGGTGCCCTTCGTAGCGAGTGACCAGCAGCAGGCTTTGTGTCTGCTTCATATCGGCTTCAGTGACACACTCGATGGAAGGCACGTGATGTGGTTCACCGATGATGAGGATAGCGTGATGTGCAGTTGTCGTTTAGCACGAGACGTGAAGTGATGTGAAACTTTAGACCGAGGCCGCTCTATGAGTGGAGCATTTTTGGAACTGTCCAGATGGAAGTGAGACATGGCGTGAGTGTGTGTCCAGGGGAGCAGTCGTGTAGAGGTTACCGCGCTGCGCTACGTAGCCGGCCACCCGAGTTCGATTCCTGCTCACGTTCAACACTAGTGACAATTATTTGAACCGGTACTGGGCCTCCCCTAGGTCGACTCGGCCTCAAATGAGTACCTAGCGCAGTGTGTAAACATTGCCAATAGGGAGACAAAGGCGGCCGGGTGTGGTGCTGGCCACCCACCCGCTCGCGTGCCGTCTCAGCCTTCATAGGCGCTCGCTAACAGCACTTGCTCCAACAGTCTGCTAAGGCTACACGGGGGATCTTTGTCTCTGTGCCTAGGGTGGGGGTTGAGGGTGGGAGCCACAGTGGGGGAATGTTAGCAGATGTCCGGGATGAGACCAGCATCGCGAGCAAAACATTCCTCAACTTCCACAAATTCCTGAATTTCCACAAGTGCTTACACGTGTGCGTCCATATGCAAGTGTGCACGTGCGTGTGTGTGTGCGTGTGTGTGTGCGTGTGCGTGTGTGGGTGAGAAGCAATGGCACAGCGGTTAGCGCGCTGCGCTACGATACCAGCGGCCCAGGTTCGATTCCCCTCTCACGGCCACCAGCGTCAATGATCTGAATCGGTCACGGGCCTCTCCTAGGTCGACTCAGCCACAAATGAATACCTTGGTGTGATGTGCAAACTTTGGCACTGGGGAGACAAAGTTGGCTGGGCGTGGGCCTGGCCACCCACCACCTCGTGTGTCGTGCCAGCCTTCATAGGTGCTGCAACTCGCTAACAGCACTTGCCCCGACAGTCTGTTAAGGCTACACTGGGGGATATTTGTCTTTTGTGGCACCACGCTCGCGTGTGCCATTCCGACCTTCGTAGCCTCTCCCATGCAGCACTTGACCCGGACCGTTCTCCGTGGGGCTGAAGGGGAGATCTTTGTCTGCGTGTGTGCGTGCGTGTGTGTGTGTGTGGTAGGCTTTGTTAAGTACGAGCCATTCACTGCTGGCAAGTGACCCCCAGGAGTTAGGTCTAATCATTACCAGCCTGGGCAACAGAGAGAGAGAGAGCGGCCGCCCCTGACCTCTCTGGGTGCTGCACATCGGAGAGAGCGGAGAGGGGGCGGTTCAAATCCCAACGGCTTCCGTGAACGATGGGAAATCATCGCATCGCAGCACGGGGGTCGAGTCACCATCCGTACTTTGTGGCAGCGACGCGCCCTGGCGGTGTCGCGTTCGCCGCTCGCCGCCGACGTGTTGGCGCTCCGAATCCAGCGGCCACTCTGGTTAATAAAACTTCATTTGGAGCTTTCGTGACTGCAGGAATGACTCTTTGGTTCTTTCGGTAAAGTCACGTAGAAAGAGAAAATAATAAATTAAAATACTAGCATACGACGTTTCGATTGCAACACAAGCAATCATCATCAGGTATAAATGAAATAGAAACACAAATCTAGTATACTTAGAAATGTAATGTAATACAACAGATAGTCGGATAACATAACAGTCAACACCCTACCTGGTTGATTACGTTCTTCCTGAGAATGCTAAATTTGAGAGAGAGATAAAACACAGAACCAGAGACATATAGACAGACATATAAGCAGACAGATATCACCTCTGGTTAATGCCGCGGGTGTAACGAGCACAGCAATACTGAATCAAGGTTGCCTCGCGCTCGGGATGTAGCGTTAGTGCGAGAGATGATGATTGCCGGAGATGACTCGTGTGTGGGGCAGTGCTTTGTCTAATGGGGCAAGGAAAGACATGGGGGCAATGGTTGTGTCTCATGGGGGCAAGACGGCACGTGTGGGGCATCGCTGCACCTGGCGGGCATGGCCGTGCATGCATAGCCAGCGGCTATGTTGTTGTGTGTTGAACTTCTTTCGCACCATACGCAGCCAACCGTGCTAATGCGTGGGCAATGGCTATCATCACGAGGCTTTGTGATTGTGTTATCCCAATGCATGCATTGAAACCCCCTCCATCCGCCCCCCCCCCCACCACCCCCACCCCACGCCCACCCCCCACACGCACCTCAGCAGAGGGGACATGGATATTTATAGGGTGAGTTGTAAAGGTTCGTGCCGTTTCCTCCGCGCCGTCCGTCCGCGTGTGCGGGGTTATTCCTGCAGGATGTGCTCGCGCGCTCGGAGGGGGGGGGGGTTAGGGAGGGGGGAGGGGGGGGGGTGGGGAGGGGGAGGGGGGGTGGGGGGTGTTGGGTGGGGAGGGGGGGGGCCGTCGGGGGCTGTCAGCGGTAGTGCAGCGTCTCGGGGGGGGGGGGGGGGCAGTGCCGTCCCGACTCACGCCACGCGCGACGATCGAAGGCGTGCACCTAGCCTGGCACGAGCGCCGTGGTGACGTCCGCCGCCACTTGGTGGCGAGCGGTGGTTGTAGTTGTGACGATTTGGGAGTCGGATGCAAGAAAAACATTTCACCCATCGCGGTCGAACTCGCTCATTCCCTGCGGGGCTCCAATCAGCGCCCAGGCACCGGCGCTCATCGCACGTTTACAGCCCTGCAGAGCCAGTGGTGGAAATTCCTCGTTCATTGGCCACTCACAATTTAATAAATAGAGGACCGCAGAAATTTGGGGAGGGGGGGCATTCTGTGCCGCCGCATTGTCCGGCGGCTCCTTTCCCCACTCAGCAACAACAACAACTACCACAACGGTGGTGCGCCCTCTGGGCTCGTGAGTCTCCCGCCAGGGTGTGCGTGTTCACGATGTGAATACAAAACAAATGTTTTATTGGACAAGTGCCCCCGAGGGCAGGTTGCTGACGGGGCAAGAGACGGGGGAGGAGGAGGTTCCGCTCTGTCCTCCTCGCGTCGAGGCGGCGGCGGCGAACCATGGTGTTTTCTCGAGGAGGGTGGAATGTACCCACACACACAAACTACCACGTAGAACGGCGTACACGTGCCGAGCGAGCTTGTCGTCAACGTACATCCCCTGGGGCAGCGACTATCTCATGCCTAACCACGGAGGTGGTGAACAATTATTCTTCAAATCTGAATTCTAACCCTACCCCCTTCTTCACGCCTTGGCCGTGTGCCCCCCCTGCCCCCCCCCCCCCCAGCACCCTGTCGAAGTGCGGGCACGCGGCGGCGGCGCTGCTCTACCCCTTCGCGTGGCAGCACACCTACGTGCCCGTCCTGCCCGCCTCCATGCTGGACATCGCCTGCTCCCCCACGCCCTTCCTCATGGGCGTCCTCTCCTCCACGCTGCCCAAACTCCAGGAGCTGCCGCTCGAGGAGGTGACCACGGGGAGGGGAGTGGAGGGAGGAAGTGGAGGGAGGCAGGGAGTGGAGGGAGGGAGGGAGGGAGTGGAGTGGAGGGAGGGGAGTGGAGGGAGGGAGTGGAGTGGAGGGAGTGGAGGGAGTAAGTGGAGGAAGTGGAGGGAGTGGAGGGAGTGGAGTGGAGGGAGTGGAGTGGAGGGAGTGGAGTGGAGGGAGTGGAGTGGAGGGAGTGGAGTGGAGGGAGTGGAGTGGAGGGAGGAAATGGAGGGAGGGAGTGGAGGGAGGCAGGGAGTGGAGGGAGGGAGGGAGTGGAGGGAGGCAGGGAGTGGAGGGAGGGAGGGAGTGGAGGGAGGGGGAGTGGAGGGAGGGCCTCGCCAAGTCCCACAGCTCGTTCCACGGGGCACTGTGGAGGCTAGGAGATGTTAACTACCTCGCTTGGTATCCCAACCCTGACGCCTGTTGTATATTTGGAGTTTGAGTGTCTCTCTCCCCGTGGCTGCTTGGTTTTTTTGGCTGCTATAAATTTCCACACGATGATAAGCCACTTCCTAGAGCTATCATTTGTGCCAAGGTCATGTCTGAAAGAGAGATTTCTAGCTCAATGGGCCTTACATGGCAAAACAAGTTGATAGTTTGTCGTTCGCAGGAGGGTCCTGCCAACTTAGTTCTGACAGTGGCCCGAGCCATGGTTGTTTATTATATGTTTCCGGTTGGGAGTAATTTGCGAGTAATCTTTGCAGCATTGGGATGTTTACATTGCGTGGTTTTTATCTACGTCTGCGGTGGTAATTCTTCAACTTTGGACCATGACGCAGGCACACAATGACCCCACGGGGGGACCTTTAACGTCGACGGTGAAACGCACCCTGCACAGTGGCAATATTATTGCGGTTATTCCACCCGCAGTACTAACGAGGGCGGCCGCTGGATTCGAACCTCTTCAACGAGTGGCCGCTAGTTCACGATCGCTGTGCGCGGTGATCCACCCAACCCTCGCTGCTGCCTCCACACTGGTCACGTGCAGCAGCAGCGTAGCCACCAGCACCACCACCTGGCTCACCACAGTCTGTGCCGCGTGTCGCGTGCAGGTGCTCGTGGTGGACCTGTGCAATAACCGCTTCATCAGACAGGTGAGTAACCTCGCACACAGACACAGATCTCCCGTGTAGAGCCTTGACAGCAGCCTGTTGGGGTAAGTGTTGTTAGCGAACACCTATGAAGGCCGACACGGCACACGAGGCGGTGGGTGGACACCAGCACCAGGCGTGGGTTTGAATCCCGCTCATGGTCCAAGCCAGTGACGATTACCTGAACTGGGGCTGGAACCCCGACTTGAACCAAGCATCATGCTGCTGAAGGACGTCGTGTGCATGTCACTTTGAACCCGGTGACCCGAGTTCCATTCACACCCACGGCCAATAACAGCGACGAATATCTGAATCGGTCACGGGCCTCCCCGTAGGTTGGCTCAGCCTCAAATTAGTACTTGGTGCGGTGTGTAAACCTCAGCACTGGGGAGACAAAGGTGGCCGGGCGTGGTGCTGGCCACCCACCCCCTCGTGTGCCACGGCAGCCTTCATCGGTGCTACTCGCTAACAGCACTTGCCTCAACAGTCTATGAAGACTATCCGGGGTATATTTATCTTTGTCTGGGAAAGCGGGTGGGGGTTCGGCAGGAAGCTCTGTCCGAGACCAGCTACACAAACACTCGTTACCACCACCACCACCACAAGCAGCAGCAGCTGCCCCACATCCACCGTCTCCACAGGGCCACTTTCATATCGTTTCACAAAATACATAAGGTGACATCATACCTCCGTCCCTTTATCTGTGCATAAAATAAATAAATAAACATATATATATAATTATATAACTTGTATTTTTGTTACACATTTATTTACATGTCCCCATCAATCCGCCGCACGGCCTTCTGGGGGTGCATCTTATCAGCAGCTTTTTTTTCCTTTAATACGAGTACAACTTGCATCGGTTTCAACACTCAGTGCCTCATCAGTAGAGGTCATACTCTCTTGAGTCAATGCTGATGATCTGCCAGATGTTTGCAGACAGAGAACTCTCTCTCTCTCTCTTAGAGATGTGGGTGGCAGTTCAACGCAAAACGATGTAAATATAAGCAGATGCAACTCCTGCTTAGGCATCGTTATTATGTCGTTTGGATTCGTGTGCGGCGTTCACCGAAATGAAGCATCGCTTGTAGAAGCAACGGTAGAAACACCACAAATCAAACTGTTTTAATTTCAGTACATAGACAGCATTTGTAATTTTTGTTTTGTCGTCGAGTGATTGAAGGAGTACGGCGAAACGCCTGCACGACACCGGGCAGCGTGGTGGTGCTGTGATGAAAACTCGCGGCTATCCGTACGGAGTTCGTACGTGTCTCCCCCTGCTCTCCGTGGGCTTTCTCCGGTGGCCTCCCGCAGGCCGGGCCAGCGAGTGGCCAAACCCTTCCCGCGGCAGGGACTGCCAATCTTGAAAACTTCAACAACACGGACAGCAGAATTCTTATTGATCATTATTGTTGTTTACCCAAGAAAGCCTCACCGAGTCTCGAGACTCTTTTTCAGGAGGGTCTTGCCACTCTTCCGCGGTAGGCGGGGAGGGGTGACGATTGCCAAGCAGTTCCCCAATGAAGGAATTGGCGGTGTGAAGTTTCAAATGTCGACAGTAACGTCGGCCCGCTGCTTCCTCGGATGACGTCACGGGATTTTGAACGCGCCTTCGACCGGCACGGTCGGCTACGTATACGGCGTGGAAGAAGTTCAACATACGTACGTATGTTGAACGCACGTACGAACATACGTACGGCATCCACTGAAAAGCCAGACGGCGGGTGGAATTTTACTCTTAATGCTCATGGCCACCAACCTCCCCACTGGAGACTAAACCCACGCACACATTTCTCAGTCCGCACTCGGCCTCTAATCAAAACTTTGCAGTGCGTTGCAGCGAAGTCACAAAACTGCGATACCGCAACCACATCCCGTAAAAACAAATCGATTCCCGCTTCCACCCGAAGACAGACGTCGATTATTCCCGACCTGTCCTGGCCGCAGCCGATCGGGCGACGATCCTCATACACCCGGCAGCATCAACCAGGGCGGCTCACTGGGGTCAGACCCGCGAGCCTCTGCAACGAAAAGGCGATCGCGCTGCGTCTGGGCTGCGCGTGCGAATCGCCCATCCATCTCCACGCCGCCCCTCGCTCGCCGTCCCCCCATCTCCCGGCTCTCGATTTCACAGTGCCGGCGTCCCGTGGGCTTTTACGGACGGCATTGGTCGATGGAATTTCCAGGAAAACGGCGGTGATTTACGGACGGGGAGGCCTCGTGCATTGAGTGGGCGAGGACTCGCGTGAGTCAGCGCGAGTGTGCGCAAGCGTGTGTGTGGTAATGTGCGTGGGGAGCGGTAGCGCACTGCGCTATGAACCTGGCGACCCGAGTTCGATTCCCGCTCACGGTCAACACCAGTGACGATTATCTGAACCGGTCCTGGGCCTCCCCTAGGTCGACTCGGCCTCAAATTAGAACCTGGTGCGGTGTGTAAATGTTGCCACTGGGGAGATAAAGGCAGTTGGGCGTGGTGCTGGTCACCCACGCCCTCGTGTGTCGTGCTGGCCTTCATAGGTGCTCGCTAACAGCACTTGCCCCTACAGTCTGTTAAGGCTATACGTGTGTGCGTGTACGTGTGTGTGTACGGGGAGCGGTAGTGCAACGGTTAGCGCGCTGCGCTACAAACCCAGCGACCCGAGTTCAATTCCTGCTCATGGCCAACACCAGTGATGATTATCTGAACCGGTCCTGGGCCACACCACCCCACCCCCTTGTGTGCCGTGCCGGGCGGGATCTTTGCCAGGGTGTGCGTGTTCACGTGTTCGTGCGTGTTCACGTGTTCACGTGTTCGTTCGTGCGTGCGTGCGCACGATTCGGTGGCTCCCAAGACACCTGATCTCTTCTCCCACGCGTCTGATCGATAGAAATTCTCGTGACCGCAAAATGTGAATGGATTTTTCTGGTCGGAGAGGCCGGTCACGATGGTCTTAAAGAAACGCATGTGGGAGACTGTGTGCGTGTCTTTGTATGTGTGTACGTGTGTGTGTGTACGTGTGTGTGTGTACGTGTGTGTGTGTACGTGTGTGTGTGTACGTGTGTGTGTGTACGTGTGTGTGTGCACGTGCGTGTGTGTGTACGTGTGTGTGGAGCGGTAGTGTAGCGGGTTATCACGCTGCACTGCGAACCCGGCGACCCGAGTTCGATTCCCGTTCACGGCCAACACCAATGACGATTATCTGAACCGGTTCTGGGTCTCCCCTAGGTCGACTCAGCCTCAAATGAGTACCTAGTGTGGTGTGCAGTAAACATCACCACTAAGGAGACAAAGGCGGCTGGGCGTGGTGCTGGTTACCCACCCCCTCGTGTGCCATTCTGGCCTTCATATGTGCTCGCTAACAGCACTTGCCCCAACAGTATGTTTAGGCTATATGGGGGATCTTTGTTTTTGTTGGCAGTTAGCGTTTCACTGCGCTATGAAACCGGCTACCCGAGTTCACGGCCAACATCAGTGACGATTATCTGAAGCAGTCCTGGGCCTCCCCTTGGTCGACTCAGCCTCAAATTCGTACCTGCTGTGGTGTGATATAAACATCGTTACTGGGGAGACAAAGGCAGTTTGGCGTGGTGCTGCCCACCCACCCCCTCGTGTGCCAACCCAGCCTTCAAAGGTGCTCGCTAATAGCCCTTGCCCCAACCATCTGATCAGGCTATTTGGGGGGTATTTGTCTTTTTTAGAGATATGTGTGCGTGCCTTAGTCATCTGCCAGTCATCTCAGTCAACTCATAACACCTGGGCCTGTTCCGTGACCTCCTATCAGCATTCCTTCAGCACTTCACGTGATAGCCTCAAGGTGCACTTAGCCTGGCACAGGTGCTGCAGTGATGTCACTACCATTTGGCATCCAATTATTCGTGTGTGTGTGCCAACGTTGTTTGTGTGCTGCACTACAAACAATTCCCAGCAATGGCTGTTGCCTCCTTTTGGGTCGACTCAGCCTTAAATGAGTAGCTGGTGCGGTAACTAAACATCAGCCGGGGGGAGGGAGACAAAGGCGGCCGGGCGTGCTGCCGCCAACACCACGCCGTGGCGGTCTTCATAGGTTCCTGCTGCTGGCTTTTAACAGCACTTGCCCCGAGAGGCTGTGAAGCTATAACGGGGGGGGGGGGATCATTTGCCTTTGCCTGTGCGGCGGTGCCAGTTGGACGATGACGACGGCGTCATTCCGCGCAAGCTGCACGCCGCCCTCGAGCAGGTGCTGGAGCAGCGCAAGCTCATCGCCAGCAGCGCCGTGGACAGCGACGACGACGACGACGCGGACGACGGAGACGCAGGTGACCCGCCCACCTCCCCCCAACACCAACACGCGCCATTGGCCACTGAGTGACGGTGACGTCGGAGCCTGCGCCAGGCCAGGTGCGCTTTGACAGGAGGTCACGTGACAGACGCAGCAGGTGCCGTGGTTGGCTGACTGAGATGACCGGCAGACGCGCCAGCTGTGCCAACTTGGTGCATTTTAGCTGCCGGGCGCTCCGCTGGTTGTTGTGAGTGTTTTGTAGTAAAGTAAAACAAATAAAACGACGCCACGACGAGGCAACTCTAAAACCGGCTAACGGCGCCCACGGGGCCTTTCTTCCCCCCCGCCCCCCTTCCCCCCCCCCTTCCCCCCTTCCCCCCCCTTCCCCCCCCTTCCCCCCCGCCCCTGCCCCTTGCCCCCCCCCCACGCGCACGGCGACAGGCGAGGCCAGCGCGGCGCTCAACGCGCTGGTGTCGGAGGCGTTTGTGCGTTTCTTCGCGGAGACGGTGGGACACTTTGCGCTGCACGTGCGCGCCGACGAGCAGGGCGCCCGCCGCCTGCACGCCGACGCCTTCCGCAAGGCGGTCGCCTCCAAGAGCGTCCGCCGCTTCCTCGAGGTCTTCATGCAGACGCAGATGTTCGCCGGCTTCGTGCAGGACCGCGAGCTGCGGCGCTGCCACCACGCCAGAGGTGAACTAAAGCCCCTGTCGACCGATAAAAAAAAATATATATATGATTTTGCCGTGCAAGGCCCTCCAACCCCACCTACCGAGCTACGCAGCTGTTTCTCGCGAAGCGACGTGGCCTGCAACGAATGATAGCTCGGCGAAAGCGGCTTATCGTCGTCGTCATCGTCGCGTGGAGATTGGTGGCAGCCGCAGCAGCAGCAGCCGAATACTCGAAACGGTGGGCCAGGACGCGGGGGGCGGGCAACGTGGTTGGGGGGCGGTGGGGCGGTGACGCGGGGCGGGCGACACGGGGGGTGGGGGACGTTGTCGTGTCGTGCGGCTCGCCCCAGCGCCGTGACGTGCCGCGGCTTGCCGAACCCAAGTGCCGCGTCGCCCTTTACGCCGGCGGCGGCGCCGTCCCGGTCTGTCGTGCTCGAGGGCTCCGCGCGACACGGCGTCGCCCCGTGTCAAACACGAGTCCCGCCGGCTACCTCCACGCGGCTCACCGATGGCCGTTTACGGAGGGGCCGACGCCGGGCCGGCTGCACCGCTGGGATCCCGGGCTCGAGGCCGGGTGTCAGCGGCACCGAGCACGGCGAGTGGCCGGTCACAGCTCCGTCACCGGTGACTTGTACAACAAACCCAGAGACTCGCACAGAGACCTCTGGGCTTCGTATAAAGATCCATTCCAGACTCGCATGAACATACGATTGAACCGACGGCCCAGGCCTGGTCTGTCACTGCACCAAAAGGAAGAACGCACGACGATAACCCCGGTGTGCGTGGGCGACTTGCCACGGCTGCTCCTCGACACGAGGTGGTTCACCGCTCACTGATGATGATGACGACGACGGTGATGATGGTGATGATGGTGATGATGGTGATGATGGTGATGATGATATTAATCGCGGTGTTTGTGGGCGACCCTCCAGGGCTGTTCGAGCTGCGGGCGTCGCAGTTCCTGGACGAAGTTCCCAACGTGGAGCAGAGCGGAGTGAACCGCTTCCTCAAGGAGCTCGGTGAGCAGAGACACCGCCCCCGCTGCTTGTTGTGTTTCGTTCGTCGTCCCCCGCACCTCCGATTAGAACGGTTGGCTACGTACGGTGCGAAAGAAGTTCAACGTACACACGTACGTACAACCCCGCGCTGGCGCCGGCGCGGGCACGGCCACCGGCCCTGAGTCGTAGCGCCGAGGACTGGCGGCAGCGCCAGCAGCAGCGCCAGCAGCAGCGGCAGCGCCAGCAGCAGCGGCAGCGCCAGCAGCAGCGCCAGCAGCAGCGGCAGCGCAACCCAGCGCACAGGGAGCCTTGCCTCAGCGGTGCAGGGTGGCGCCACCCCCTGGCACAGAGCGTAGATACCGCACGAAGCCGACGGGCAGATTGCCACGAATGTCAGAAAGCTAAGCAGAGTTAAGCCTGAAGGATGGATGGGATGGGATGGGACTGCCCGTGGACAACCCGGTGTTGTCGGCCAGGGGTGTTGTGGTCCGGGAGACGGGAGTGAGGGATGTTAATTGTTGATGTGTGCGTGCGTGTCCGTGAGTGTGAGTGAACGTTTTTCTTTACACTCGCGCCATTGCACGCCATTTGTGGCACTTGAGCCGGAGAAGTCTGTAATAAAAAAAAAAATTCGTACAATCTTTTTTATCTTACATAACTTTTTTTTTACGATTATCTGTCAAACAACGGATGGACTCGAAACCTCTACGATTGATATTACAGATGGGATTAAGAGCACAGGAAGGCTTGGCTTGTATAACATGTGGTGAATGAGACTAGGCGTCTACGCGCTAAATAGATAGGAAGACTGGGATTGGACTCGAACCAATACGATCAATCAGCTGTTGTTAAACCTCCAGCTCCAGCCCCGAGTCAACCCACTGCGGGATTGAGGCCTCCCCCACACCATGTCGCTCGTGATCATACTTCACCACGCTGGTCAACCTGAACAGGGCACGATCGGGGGAATAGGGGAGGAACCGGTCCAGTTGAGATATCCCTCGCCGCTGCCGTTAGCCCAGGCGGGGAATCGAACCCGGGTCGCTGGGTTCATAGGTGCAGCACGTTAACCGATGCTGCTCCACTGCCCCTAAACCTCTCAATGGGTGTTGCCTGCCGTGTGTTGCAGGGAGTCGCATGAAGTTCCTTTCCAAGAAGCAGTAGTCTCCTCCAGGACCAGCCGGCGCCAGGATGGGAGCAGCGCGGAGACACAGCTCTCCGCCGGCGGCAGCCTGTCGCAGCAGCTACAGCTGCACCAGCTGCACCAGCTGAACCAGCTGCAGGAGCACCGGCAGCACCAGCAGCAGTAGCAGCAGAAGTACAGCAGCAGAAGCACAGCAGAACCAGCAGCACCAGCTGCACCAGCAGCAGTAACAGCAGCAAAAGCACCAGCTCCACCAGCTGCAGTAGCAGAAGCACCAGCAGCACCAGCTGCATCAGCTGCAGTAGCAGCAGAAGCACCAGCAGCACCAGCTGCATCAGCTGCAGTAGCAGCAGAAGCACAGCAGCACCGGCTGGGCACCTTTGGCCAGGAGCTACCGGTGTGGACCAATCCGATCACGCCTGCCGCTAGATTTCCTCACCGAGTGCTGAATAAACGCCGATGCCGACGACGCCACCTGGGGTGCAAGCGGCGCCACTCGCGGTCGCGCGGCGGCTGCCGAATGCGGCCTGGGAGGAGAACGCACGGCGAGCGAGAGAGGTCGGCGCATTCGTTTGCGGCGAAGATTTTGCACGCGGATCCGTCCGCACTTGGGTTTTCGCGGTGGACGCAACAACGGTGGACACGAGACGTTCGAGCGGACGTTCAGTGGCGAGATGCTGCGGTGCCGGCGGTGGGTGCCGGTGGTGGTGCGGGTGTCGCGGCGAGCCCACGCCCTGCGGCGATTCCCGTACGGCACAGAACCACGGCGCGGTTCCTTGGCAGCCCGAAAAACGAGCAGCTCTTATCTTGTAGCGACGTCACACCCAGGGTGTCACACCCAGTAGGGTGTGACGTCCCGCGCTTTTGTTCAACGCGAGCGGGAAGATTCATTAATGGGGGGGGGGGGGGGTGAAAAGACTTTAAAGTGACGGGCCGGTGCTCTCGACCGACTCCGTAGCGCAGCAAATGGCTCGAGCTTCCAGAGACTTCCAGCTCCACCCTGCAGGGCCCAAGTGGGATTAACGATGATGATGAGGAGTTGAAGTTTGAGGAGGAGGGAGGAGGGGGAGGGAGGGAGGAGGAGGAGAGGTTCGGCCAAGCAGCAGTCGGATGACAGTGAGCATGGCCACGTCTGGGACGGGGTGATCACGCCAGACATTGTGCACATCGACCGCCGACGGCCGTGAGAGGTGCGGAGGGTTTGCGGCTCGTGTCGGCGGCTCGCTGCGCCGGGTACGCCGTACGCCGGACTCGCTGCGATTATCGCCACGCACGCGACGCCCCCCGCTGACCGTGATGATGTCGAGAGCTTCACAGCCAACACGGGAACGGTAAAGGTGCAGCCGGTGCCTGGTGGACTCGGTTTGTGCCGTCGCCGTTTGCAATCGCTGGGTGGACACAGGCGGGGTGGCATCGGGGGGACTGGCGCACCGATCTTTCACCCGCCGCGCCAGGACAACAAATGGAGCCCGGCGACATTCCGGTGCGTCGCCAAAAACACATCGTGACCCCCACTACTCCCCCTCGCGACAACCACGAGGAGACCCGCGAGGACTTCGAAGGCTGCTGCTTTTTCCGGGGCAAGTAAAGCGACACCACGAGACATCTCCCTGCGCTGTGCCCTCGAGGAGACCATCACCTCGGAACCACGGCGACAAGGACCACGGCAACAGGAACCACGGAGACGGAAACCACGGCAACGGGAACCACGGAGACGGGAACCACGGAGATGGGAACCATGGCGAGCCTTACTGCGGGTCGGGCACGCTGGGCGCTCGTTGTGTTCAATGCAAAACGCAAAGCGTCAGGGGCACGCGAACATAGAGACAATTTTTGCAACTCTTATTTTCGAGAGTCTGGCGGCAAACCGCAGCAGATTCGGGGAGCCATCGCCTCTGTCCCCGACCCTGACGAGGTACTCGCGACCGAGAGATCGTGCGTTCTCTCTGTCTCACTCTCTGTCTCGCTCTCTCGGCTCCCGCTGTCTCTGTCTCGCGCCGTCACTTGCCGCCCGCGGCAACCGCTGCCGGGGAGGCGTCGCCGCTACGGGGAGGAGCGCCGCGTGATTCCGGGATCCGTTCCGGCCTCGGGAGGTGGCGATGCCTCGCAGCGTCCGAGATGCCCGTTTAGTGACGGCCGCGTTTGTCTCTCCTCCTCTTCCATTGCTCGATCGCGCCTGTAAATGGCTTCTCGTTTAGTCGACGCTCTCCTGTAAATGCGTTCCCCGTGATGGCGTTTGTCCTGCAGCATCATAAGCAAAACAAATTGTTCCGGTGCCGCCTAACAGTACATGTATTATTATTCACCCCTCCACCCCGTTTTTATACAAGTGTAACAAATCTAACGGCTTTAAGAAAAACAGTGTAAAATAAATCGAAAGGATAGATTCGAACGAGAGTGGAGGAGAGCGTCTGTGTTTCCCAACACGAAAAAGTGACCGATTCTGCTCCATGAGCAGTGGGGGCGGGTTTTGTCTATCGAACAACCACTCGTTTGACGGCCCCCAACAAAGCTGTTCTCATTTTATCGGCCCCAGAAGAATGATGGACTCGATCAGCTCCCAACCCAAGGAAATGAACACCGCAGGCGTGCTGCTCACGCACAGCAAGAGGACGCCACTCCCATCATGCATTGCACGCACGTCACCTGCCTCCTAATTGGCAAGGCGAGGTTGTGTGGCAGTCATATTCTTAGGTTTTTTTCGGTAAAGTCACGTAGGTAAAACATCAAAATTAATGAAAATAAAATAAAATAAAAAAAAAATCACGACGTTTCGGAGGCAACACAAGTCTCCGTCATCAGCTAATTCGGCTGTGACGGTCCCACCTGATGACGGAGACTTGTGTTGCCTCCGAAACGTCGTGATTTTTGTTTTTATTTTATTTTATTTTCATTAATTTTGATGTTTTACCTACGTGACTTTACCGAAAAAACCTAAGAATATGATTCCTTGCAGTCACGAAAGCTTCAAATCTAGAAGTTGTGTGGCAGCTTTACCTCGACGTTCACACGGTGCGGTTGGCAACGTTGACTCCATGTCCACGTGCGTGTGGACAAGTGTTTGTTTGCGAGCGCCTGTTAATGCTGGCACGGCACGTGCCGGGGTGGGCGTGGGCCAGCACCACGCCCGGCCGCCTTTGTCTCCCTAGCGCTGATGTTAATACACCAGAGCAGGTACTCGTTTAAGGCTTAAGTCGACCTAGGGGAGGCCCAGGAATTAGGATATCACTCGCCTCTGATGTTTGCCGTGGTCGGGAATCAAACCAAAGTTGTCAGGATCGTAGCGCATGGCACTAACCGATGTACCGCCACTCCCCCACCACGGCCTGTGCAACAAAGATCCCCCATATAGCCTTCACAGACTTTTGCGGCAAGTGCTGTTAGCAAGCACGGCACACGAGGGGGTGGGTGGCCAGCACCACGCCCGGCCACCTTCGTCTCCCCAGTGGCGATGTTTACACACCGCACCAGGTACTCATTTGAAGCTGAGTCGACCTAAGGGAGGCCTAGGAGCGGTTGAGATAAGCGTCACACAAACATAAATACGCGACTTTCACGCACACCCATGAACCAGTGGCATAGCTATCGAGTGTGTAGGCGGTGCAACTGCACCAGGGCCCACGGGCCAGCGGCGTGCCCAGGTTCCGGGCCACACATTTTTCGGGTGGGGGGAAGGGGAGAATTGGTGGTGCCCTGTGCCAACCTCTCCCGCCCCAGCCTCTGCCGCCCCAGCCTCGCCCGCCCCACTGCGACGAGCCCGGATTTGGCGATCGCGACGTCGCGACCTGCGTGGCCGTCAGCCCCCGTGGCGGTCGTGCGGAGCGGCCCCGTTGCGGTGCCACATGCCGCGGTGCGAGTGGTGGTGGTGGTAGAAGTTGCGCAATCGCAGGCGCTCCACCTCCAGGCCGGCGGACAGCACCCTGCGGGGAGAGGGCGGCGCCGCACGCAAAGACAAAGCTCCTCCGTGTAGCCTCTACAGACTGTTGGGGCAAGTGTTGTCCGCGAGCATCTACGATGGGCCGGCACGGCGCACGAGGGGGTGGGTGGCCAGCACCGCGCCCGGCCGCCTTCGTCTCCCCATTGGCGATGTTTACACACTGCATCAGGTACTCATTTGAGGCTTAGTCGACCTAGGGGAGGCTCAGGACCGGTGCAGACAACCGTCACTCATGTGGTGGCCGTGAGCGGGAATGAAACTCGCCGGTTTGTAGCGCAGCGCGCTAACCACTACATCACCGCTCCCCACACATACACACGTACACACTCACACTCATAAACACAAAGACCCACCCCCCAAATAGCCTAACAAGACTTTTGGGCACGCAAATAATTTTGTCGTGCAGACCCTCCACCACCTGACGTAACCCAAATGAATCATTTGTCATGCGTACGAGGATGTAACGCACCAAGACGTTTAATTTTGTGTCCAATTTAATTGTTTTCGAAAGTATCTGAAATAATATTTACTTATTTCTTTATTTTGACAACCCCCATCTCTGTCCCACGGAGTGTCCACCACTCACCGGTCCAGCAGCTCCCAGTCCTCCCCGCCCCAGCGGTCCCGGAACTCCTGGGTGTTCATCCCCCCGACGCGGTCAAAGTCCGACTTGTAGATCCCGAGAAGGCCAAAGCCGTTCACCTCCCAGTAGCCTTAGACGGGAACGGAGGGGACAGAACGGAGGAGACGGAACGGAGGAGACGGAACGGGCGAGATTGATACGACGAGACGGTACGAGACGGAACAAACGAGAGGGAACATACAAGATGCAACGAACGAGATTGAACATATGGAATGGAATGAAACGGAACAAGTGAGATGGAACAAGTGAGACAAACTGTATAAATGATTCTGGCTCCTTGATCGTGGATGACAGAGGCATTCGTGTCCAGGAATCTCGGGGTCTCTCAATCTATGGATCTTGGAGTCTCTGGGTCTCAGGGTCTTTGGATGTCCAGATCACAGAATATTGGGGCTTAAGGTCTCGATGTCAGGTCTAAGGGTTCAGGGGTCTCCGTTTATTAGCACCTCAGTGTCTCAGTTGTGGGATCCAGGCATCTGGTGAGTGTCAAGACCTTTAGGGGTCCAGGAGTGTTTGGGAGTCTCGGGGACTGTGGGTCTTCTGGATTCATGGGGCTCAGGTTATTGGGGTCTCTGGGTCTCAATGCCGTAGAATCTCAGTCCACAGGTTCTCTAAAGAGTTTCATGGTTCAGCGTTTCAAGAGTCTCTGAGACTCAACTACAACTAAACCATTTTTTTTTATTTCACCAGGTCAGGCCCACTGAGCTATATAGCTATTTTCAGAAGCGACTTGGACACAAATGATAGCTCAACAAAGTGGCTGTCACGTGGCAATTTATAGCAGCCAAATACTCTAAAAGCTTGACGTTGATTCTAAATGTGGAGAGAAAAACCGGAGGACCCTGAGAAAAATCCACGCGACTTGGGAAAAAACAGATAACACGCGAACTCCAAGCAAGCGTCGGGATCGAACCCACGACCTCCTACATACCAGGCGAGGTAGTTAACAACTCTGAGAGTCGGGGGGTCTCGGTGTGGATGCGGCCGTCCCTCACCGTCAGGCTCCGTGGGAAGGCTGCCGCAGCTGAGCCGCATGAGCATGGGGGCGAAGGTCATGCGGCCCTCCACGCAGTGCCTCCTCACTGCGTCCACCAGCCCCCACGGGAAGTGCAGGTGGAGGTCGCACAGGAACACCACGCTGTGCGCATCCTGGCGGCCACACGGGGACGGTCAGACAGGGAGACAGGGAGACGGGGCCGGTGAGACGAGACAGGGAGACGGGACGGGATGATGTGGGACGGAGGACGTGTGACGGGATGGGACAGGATGTGATAAGATTAAGTGGGACGGACCAAGCTGGGATGGGATGAGATGGGATTAAAACGAGACTGGTTGGGATGAGATGGGATGGGACGCGATCGGATAGTGATAAAAGATGCCAACGATAGTTATTTGGATTTTTGTACGTGCATGTTTTCGTTCAAAAGAGAACGATTCAGAGGCGTGATAAACCACAGAGAAGCAGGAAGGCAGCCAGAATGGGCGCCATCAATTGTCCAAGCCCTGTGGCCCTATCGTGGGATGTTTGGCCAACTCCATTAAGGAGAAGGGGTGCGATGGCGGGATGCAGTGAATCACATTTTGAGACGTAAGAATTGTCTCCGCCAGCGATCTCTGCTGCCGTGGTTTGCGATCCAGTGATATTTATCCAGGCCTTGGGCCAAATCGCCCACGGTGACCCTGATCTCGTACGACTCGGAAGCTATAATTGTAAATGTTTTTGGATTTCCTCTCCAACACCGGTGGGCTGAAGTAGTAACCAATTGGCGCGTTGTTTACGTGAAAAACCTTACTGGCTGTTTCGGCTGGTGGAGTGGTACGACACATTTGTACTTACGCGATCTAACCCAAAAACACCTTTATTATCAAAACATCCCCGCATATGTATGTTGAACTTCGCCTTTTGGCATTCGCTGGTGAGACTAGGCCCTAAAGAAGGCCGACTCTTTAGGGCCTAGTCAGATACAAATCTCGTTGCATGAACGTTGTAGGAGATACACATATCGTGGCGTGAACGTTGAGTCAGGGATATAAATTTCGTGGCGTGGATGGTGAGTCAGAGATAGAAATCTCGTGACGATTGCGCCCCCTCTTGGCTTCACCGGACACTTCGGTTTGTCTACAGCTGCCCCCCCCCCCACCCAACTCCCCATCGTGGCCCTGACGAGGAAGTCAAGACAACTGGAGACATTCCCCCACCCCCTTACAATCCCCTCTTGTCAATCCACTGCTGGATGGATGATGAGGGCCTCCCCACGTCGTGCACATCATGGGTGGGGGGGGGGATGGATTGGGGGGGGGGGTCCAGAGCCGGCCCAGCCACTAAGCGATCCTTGCAATTGCAAAGGGCCCCGTGGCCAGCAGAGGGCCCCCTAGAGTCACTGCTAGTTAGTGGGTGAAAAAAATCATACATCAAAGGGGCCTCCAACCAAATTTTGCTTAGGGCCCCCAAAGGTCTAGGGCCGGTTCTGGGGGGGTCAACTGACCATACTTCACCACACTGGTCAGTGCGGGTATACAATGTACAAAGGTGGAGATTTACATTTTTATTTTATTTTGCTCGCACGCCACTACAACTGGGAGCCCATTAACATTTCTACTTTGGCCGAATCTGTGCGCTTCACGCCAAAGTTGTTATCATCGCTCAGAGCTGCAGTAGCTGCTTGTCCGTCGCTAGAAACGGGGGGAGGGGAGGGGGGGTCGGTGCGGGGGGCTGGGCAGGCGGGAGGTATCGACGCAGTTCATCTCGAGTCTATTCCGGAGGTACTCGCTCGTCACGAATACCGAACACCCGGACCGACTTTTCTGGAAGGTTTTAGTTTGGGAAGGCCGCGTGAACCCACATCGCGATCCACCTCGACGGCTTCTCCCCGCGAGGTGGAACTCTCCGGGCACTTTGCTGGTCAGCGCCGGTCGCGTGAACTCACCTTGACGAGGTCGGCCCCGGCCTGCAGAGCGGCCGACCGCTCGAAGTTCCCTTGTAGCCTCACGTACTGATGACTGCGAGCACGCACACAAAGACAGAGACAAAGATCCCCCGTGTAGCAGGGACAAGCATTCGGGGCAAGTGCCGTTAGCGAGCGAAGCCGGTGCCGTACACCTACGACGAGGGGATGGTGTAGCCAGCGCCACTCGCGCCCGGCCGCCTTCGTATCCCCAGTGCCGATGTTTACTGCACACCGCACAGGGTACTCATTTAAGACTGAGTCGACCTAGGGGTAGGCCCATGACCGGCTTGTGCCGTGAGTGGGAATGGTGCGCAGGTCGCCTCCTGGGGACGCGAGCACACACGAGGTCCGCTGTGCAGCACGTGGCGGAGTTCAAGTCCCGGGGTTCCAGCCCCGTGCTGAGCAGTCCGGGGTGTAAGTGTACCCAGTTGAAGGTCTCAGCCCCGTCACCAACGACCGCACAGAAGAACTCCATGACATTCAAGTTTTTGTTTTGTTATTTGGCAAAAAAAAAAACTTAGTTTGGTTGCCGCACGCGGTGGGTGGCAAAGTGCTGCCCCCCTCGGTGTGGGCCCGGAGCGTCACTTGAAGGGATCTCAGAAGTGGCTCTGTGATAGCCACTTCTGTGGGCCGTGACCGTCCGACCGAGACCGACGGGCGAGCAGAGCCAAAGCGACGCGTCAAGCGAGCTTCGCGTGGGGCTAGGAACCGTGTCTAACAGAGAGGGTCCTCGCCTAGAACTATCTGGCAGTTCGGCAGCATTGCCACACGCAAGCCTGACTCTGCTGATGAGACACTGAACGTTGAAACCGGTCAAGAGTTTTGATTAGTGCTGAACCAACGCCGCTGAAATTACGAACTCCCAGAAGGTGGGCCGTGTGGCCGATGGGATGTGTGAAACTGACGTTGATACTTCACGTGGAGAGACAGATGCCAGAATGAGGTGGGGGGTGGATACATTGTCAGATTATTTTTTGCTTCATTTTTTAGAAAAAATTACATTGTCCACAACGGCGCTCGCGACGATTGTGCGCACTGCCTGGACGAGGGGCGGTGATGAGGGGGGTGAGGGTCAGGAGGAAGGGAGACCTGGGAAGGGAGCTCGCTTTCAGGGCCCTCTCGATGTCCATGTCGCCGCTGTCGTAGTCGGCGATGACCAGCGAGAAGCGCCGATCACCGGTCACCCTGGACAGTTGCTCGAGGTCCCAGATGATCTGGCGCACCCAGCGGGCCTGGTTCTTCACTGCTCGGGGTGGGGGGGGCACACACACACGCAGGAGGAGGAGCACACGCGCACGCCACCAGCACGGACGGGAGGATCTCCCCCCTAGGAGGGACACTCCCCAGGACGGACATCCCCCCCCGCCTACCCCGGCAAACCTCGTTTTGTTGATAGATGAAGAAGCAAAACCACGTGACCGACGCGTCGATGGATTGCGTCACGGAAACGCGGGCAGGGCACGTGCTGCACGGCAATTTGTACGAGCGACATCGTTCCGTGTCCGTGTGCTCAAAGTGTCATCGTCGTCGTGGTCGTCGGACGTGATCAATTTAGTGCCGGGTGAAGGCCTCCCCACGCCGTGCCGGTTACGGGTCTCGCTTCATATCACCATACTTCCCCGTGCAAGTTAGTGCGGGCTCGGGAAGTGTGGAGCGGCCCAGGGACCGGATAGCACTCGCCGCTGATGTTGGCCATCGCCAGGAAGCCAAATCGAGTTCGCCGAGTTCGCAGCGCGATACGCTAAACACCGCGCCACCCACTCTCCCCCGCAAGACAACACCAGTTCACCCACACACACATCGTTCCGTGCGTGTCTCCTGACACCCACATTCGTCCACCTCTGCACTCACTCTGGCCTCCTACCTCTTATCATCAACAACAATAACATCATCATTATTTTATTATTCTGCTCGTTTACCCAGGAGAGCGTCGTTGAGCACGATTTACGCAATGGGTGGGGGGGGGGCGATGTTGCCACGCGGTGTCCCGCTCTGTACCTGGCACAATGAAGTGGACCATCACGTTGGGCCTCCACGAGAAGCCCTGGGGCCTGCACAGGTGGAAGGCCCTCGCCCTGGAGGCCGGCACGGGCAGCACCACGTCGCTGCTCGTGTCCACGCCGTCCTCGTTCTCCTCCTCGTCGTATCCGCCGTCGTTGGCGGCGTCGTCGTCGTCGTCATCGCGGGCGGCGCCTTCGTAAACCTCCGCGCCGCCGCCGAGTCGCCCGTCGCCGCGGTAGTCCTCCTCCTCATCATCGTCCTCCTCGTCGTCCTCGTCATCCTCGCCGTCGACGTGACCGCCGCCTCTGCCGCGACGGCGGAGGGGACCTTGGGCCCACGTGGCGTACACGTACTGCGAGAGGCGCGCCACGGGGGCCTCGCTGGAGCCGGCCTCGACCCCGACCCCGACCTTGACCTCCACCTCCAGCTCCAGGAGGTAGCGGCCGCCCCTGGCGCCGTCGCGCCGCTTCTCCACGGCCACGGCCCGGCGCAGACGCAGCGCGCTGCGCGGCGACCCGGGGCCGGGGACGATGGACGCAGGCGGCGTTAGAACGGAACGCAACGGGGGGGGCGGGGAAACGGGGGGAGTGGGGGGGTCACAGCAGAGCACGGCACGGCCCCTATTGTGCCGAGGAGTGATCGGCAAATCACTCAATCGGGAGTGCACGGAGCAGCGGCATCGTTCCCCCTTAACAGGAGAGCGACGTCACAGGTGACGACGTGGGCCATGGACCCTTCGTCGTGGCGCCTGACGATGGCGATTCGTGCGTCTGGCCACGTGCGGTGCGACACGCAGCGCGACGTGCAGTGCAGCGTGCGTGCTCGCCTGGCACACGAAACCAAGGGTACGGGATTCACTCGACACGTGCCTCGCGTGCAGCGGGGACCCCTCGTGGGAAACTGCCTCGAGACTCGACGAGGCTCTCCTCGGTTTGATAAGCGAAGAGATAAAGCGACTCGGAGGTGCGCATCGTCCTCTGCTGTGCGTGAGGGTAGCCCGTCATCAGCGCTACCCGGGGTCGAGTCTGCGGCCACGCTTGATCTGGATGAGGCGTATCTGATGCAAGGTGGAGGAGCTCAGTTGTCTATTTATTTGCATGTGAATAGCACGAGTCTGCGTACCGTTCCTCACCAGCAATCATTCCCTACGACTGCTGCTCGCCACCACTCACCGCTCCTCACCACCGCTTACTCCCGCGCGCCACTCCTTACCACCGCCACTCACCACCACCCAAAAAATCCTCACCGCCACCGCTCATCACTACCACCGCTCACCGCTGCTTGGTTCCGCTCACCAATCTTCACCATCGCTCACTACTCCTCGCCACCGCTCACAGCTGCTCAGGACCGCTCCTAACCACCGCCACCCATCAATCCTCACCGCCACCACTCACCACTACCACCACCGCCACCACTCACCACCACCACCGCTCACCACCACCACCGCCACCACCCATCACCACCGCCACCACTCACCACCACCACCGCTCACCACCACCACCGCCACCACCCATCACCACCGCCACCGCCACCACTCATCACTACCACCGCTCACCACCACCACCGCCACCACCCATCGCCACCGCCACCACTCATCACTACCACCGCTCACCACCACCACCGCCACCACCCATCACCACCGCCACCGCCACCACTCATCACCACCACCACCGCCACCACTCATCACCACCACCGCCACCACTCACTACTCCTCACCACCACCACTCACCACCACCACTCCTCACCACCACCGCTCACCGCTCCTCACCGCCGCTCCTCACCGATGGCCTCCGCGGGCGTTGAGCAGCTGCACGAATCTGCGCGCCACCGCCAGCGCCTCGCGCGCCGGCGCCAGCGCGTTGCCGGCCACGTTGCACCGCAGGTCGATGCGGTCCGACCTCGCGCGCTCCACGTCCACGCGGCCCCGCGCAGCGAACGTGCGGCCCCAGTCCAGCGCCGCCTCCCCGCGGCCCGGCCTCTCGGAGGGCCCCGCGGACGAGGGCCCGGGCCCCCCGCGTCCCGGGCCCCGGCTCGCGGCGGCCGTCGCCACCGCCGGGGCGCGGGAGGGCGGCGGGGGTTCGATCGGGGGGCGCGCGGCCCCTCCCCCCGCCCGGAGGCCGCCGCCACCGCCGCCGAGGAGGAGCGATGTCCCGGTTCGTGTCCCGGTTCGGTCGAGGTCGCCCCGACGCGCCGAGATGTTTGGCTCGGGGCCGAAGCCCTCGAGGACGAGGAGGGAGCGGCTGGAGGGCGCCCGACTCTCGCGGGAGTCGCGGCCGGACCGCCGGAGCCAGCCGCGAGTGTCCCCCGCCTCGGGGTCGGGGTTCGAGTCGCGGCGAGGTCGCCGCGTCGCTCCGCCGGCAGACGCCGACTCGTCGTCGCGCCGGACGCCAACGCCGCCGCCGCTGCCGTTCGTCCCGGGCGCCCCCGGAGAGACGGAGGCCCGCGGCCCCTGCGCCCCGCAGCCACGCGGAGGCCGCGACCCCGAGGGCCTCGCGCCGGCCGTGGGTGCCTCCTGGGCTCGGATACCCGTCCGTGCGGCCCGCGCGGAGCGGTCCCAACTCGCGGGGCCGTCGCAGCCACGATCGCCCCCCGCTACGGCTGCGGTCCTCCCCGTGACCCTCCCCGTGACCGCTCGTCTCTCCGCGTCTGCGGTTCGCGACGGGGAACAGGAGCGGTGGCGCAGCGGTTAGCGCACTGCGTAATGAAGCCAGTGGTGTTCCAGGTTTGATTGCCGGGCACGGCCAACATCAGTGGCGAGCGATATCTGAACTGCTCCTGGGTTATTTCCCTCCTCCTCCCACCACCTCCCGTTCATCAACTCACACCGACCAGCGTGGTGAAATATGGTCAGATAGCGCACATGATACAAGGTGTGGGGAGGCCTTCATCCCGCAGTGGATAGGTCATGGATCCTGCTAATAATAATACTAATAGCAAAATCGATCATCGGGCTCCTTCATGTATCCGTCTCTCCACAAAACAAACAAAACTCGAGACCGGTTTCGACATTCAGCGTCTCATCAGCTGGGTCGAGGCTCGCTTCAATGGCATCGACGCTGCCGAGTCCGTGCGCAGCCTCCCACCGAGGGCAGCAGGGGGCGACTCGGGCGCGCTCGGCCAACGCGTCTCCTGGGTGACGGCATGCGGTAGGAATTCCACATTGCTATGGTGGGGGCGAGGCCATCCGTTACAGGACAACCACGCTCGACGTCCCACAAAGTGGTGCTCGTTTTATCGACGTCAAAGGGGTGGTGATGATGGTGATGATGGTGATGGTGGTGATGGTGGTGATGATGGTGATGGTGGTGATGGTGGTGATGGTGGTGATGATGATGGTGGTGATGGTGGTGATGGTGGTGATGATGGTGATGGTGGTGATGGTGGTGATGATGGTCATGGTGGTGCCGAGCGGACCTCCGACCGGGATCTGAACTCGTGATCTTCTTGGCTACACCGCGGTTTCTACATTCTGTGATAACCAACTATCAGTTACGTGCAGCGTTGTGCGTCGGTTATTTCAATATGCATATAAAATCTTGGGGTGATCGTCTATAAAGCTGGACCGGTCATACAAATAACAGTGGGCAAACATATACATTGCGATAACATGAAACATGCATGGTCTGTCTCAAATCGAAGTCAAATCCTGGGCAGACTCTGGGGGAGAGAGGGGCTATCGAAACAAAGGGGGAGACAATATGTAGACAGACAGAAAGATACAGAGAGACACATGACATGAGACAGAGAGACAGGTAAGAGAGACAGATGCATTGATAAACAGGGTTGAGCTTGGGCAGTGTTTGGATTGCCCAGGATGCACGGCAGGTTGCTGTACGATGCAGCGTGGTAGGACCCAGAGGGCAGTCTTCACCAACCTGCTCGGATCATTGGGGTTAAGTCTGGTCACGTAACCCCCACCCCGTGACCCACAGGGCACGGGGAGGCCCTCATCCAGCAGTGCCAGCACAGGTGGTGGCTCCGATGTCACGGCGAGATTCCAGTTCATGCCGCAAATGCGCTCCAAGACGCATCGGCCGCGCGCGTTGAAGACCTTCCGCTGTACCTCTCGGGCATGGACCACTCTGCGCTGAGATCATCGTCGTCGTCATAACCCCCGCTCATAAATCCCAATAATACTCATTACCTAATTGTACAAAATCAATAAGCGGCAGGCCCCAGAATCTTAGCAGCGGTCGCCAGGCCTGATTGTGAAAGAGATGGTGAATCTTAATGCCATCAAAGCCTGCACATTCTCGATCATGGTGGCTACGCTGCTGCACGCGGGCTGTGTTCACTCACTGCGGAGGCAGCGGCGAGGGTTGGTGGATCACCGCATGAACGTGCGCCGCACCCTGGCTCGCTCGGAGAGAAGGCGGTATAGCAAAGTGCGGACTAGCACCGTCTGTCCCTTCCGTGTGAGATCGAGTGCTGCCCCCTCGCACGCCTGGGTTGTCACCGGGTGCTCCCCGGTTTGCTCCCCGCATTCGTTGGCTGATAATATCCCAATGCGTAGGGGATCGCAGAGCTTGGGCAATCGTCGATAACGCCGGCTCACTACAGCCTGGCTGCTGCTGCCGCCTTCCAGCTTGTGCCTGTGGATCCTCGACGATTGCGAGATTGTGGGAGATGCACTTCTTCTATACGCTGCTGCGGCGTATAAACGTGAACAGCGTTATTATTGTTATCATCATCGATATTGTTATCTTGCAAGGTGTCCGTCCACCTGGCACCTGCTCTCCACACGGGCCGATTGTGTCGCTACCGACCTCCTGTCTCACGCGATCCATTCCCTCGGCTGGCACTCCGCGGTTGTGCGTGTCTCAGGGTAGCCCTCGAACAAAGACGTTCAGACGCGCGCGATGTGGCCGTCTGGAACGATCTTCTTTCCGTTATAGAGAAGCCACTTGAGCTATGCACTTTTAAATCGTCTAGATTGAAAACTCACTTGTTCATAAATGATTTGTGTTTCGTAGTTTGTTGTCCTTCCCCCGCACCTATTGATCACGGTTGGCTACGTACGGTGCGAAAGAAGTTCACCGCACATACAATACGCACACGAAGGAATGATGATCGCGGCGTTGTTCTCGTTTGGTTATTGTTTACCTGGGGGTCGTGGCATTTGAGTGGATGCGTTCTCCTGCCCTCCGGCCTCGGCAGCGTCCACCTTCATGTAGCGGCTAAAGTCCACCCTTGCAGGGCAGGAGAGGAGGGGGTAGTTCGGAAAAGAGGAAAGCATTGGCATTGGTAATTAAAGTTTTTTTTTTTGGGTTAGATCGCGTGAATATAAATGTGTTTGTTAACCCGCCACCAACACCACTCGACACAGCCAATTAGTAAGATGTGTCGTGAAAACAAAGTGTGCCCAATTAGTTACTACTTGAGCACATACCGGTGGGGTGGAGAGCAAACACGCAACATTTACAATTTGATTACAACGTTTCGCTGCTGATTACAGCAACCAGCTTCCCCTGGCGATTCGCCACATTTTTTGTTTACGCGACGAACTTTACTAATTGGCTGTGTCAGGTGGTGGTGGTGGTGGTGTGTTCACGACACGTTTAGTGATTTGAATAATAGAGAGTCGGTTCAAATGAGGGTCAGGGGATGGGCAGAATGGAATCGCGGTTTGACTCCGGAGGGCCGCCCCGGTCATAACCGCGGTGTGGATGCATTAACCGTAACGCATCACTGCGCGCCGTCTGCTCCGCTCGCAGTGGTGGACGTTAAAGATCCCCGTGACGTCGGCAGGAACGAGCAGGGCGTTGCGTGCCGCCGATGGCGCACACACACGCAGCGGCAGCAGTGACCGACACATCGCCCCCTTCTGTGAAAACTACTGCGGGCTGTGCGGTGGAGACGTAGCGCCTCGTCTTCGTGATGATAGCCGTGCGCTATAAGTACCAAATTTATTAAATTACTGTTGTTGTTGTTATGATGACTGTCATAGCTGTCATGTAATGATTCACACCCACCCCACCCACCCCGTGACCATGATTTCGGGTCAAGAATCGATTCAAGAATATCATTCAATAATCGATTGTTTTTTTATTGAACTCCTCTCCATAGTCTGCCTCGTTAGTTCTCGCTCATGCGCTCCGGAAGCCTCAAGTCCACCTTGAAATATAATTTGCATCGATCGGAAACGATCGATTCAAATCCCTTGTCGATTATCTTACCCCGCCGACCGCAAGCGCTCGCCCTCTCGCCAGCAGAGGCAACCATCCCGCGTGCTTCATAGACTCTGTTAGCGAGCACCTATTAAGGGCAGCCCTTGCACACGACTGGGGTAGTAGCAGCGGGCAGGTGTTGACACGCGGTGCTTTACGCACGGCACCAGGTGCTGTTTTCAGGCCGAGGGGACCTAAGTGTCGCCACCAATGTCAGACGTGGCTGGGAAGTGAAGTCAGGATGCTGGGTTTAGATTGCAAGGTCGCTAACCACTGCGCCGCACTCCAATTACATGGACACAGATCCCCCCCCGGCATTGCTTTTAACAGGCTGTTGGGGCAAGTGCGGTGAGAGAGCAGCTACGACCTATGAAGGCCGGCACGGAACACAATTGGGACGGTGGCCAGCACCACGCCTGGCCGCCTTTGTCTCCCAAGTGCTGAAGTTTATACACCACACCGGGCACTCATTTGAGGCCGAGTCAACCTAGGGGAGAGGCCCAGGACCGGTTCAGTTAATCGTCACCGTTGTTGGTGGCCGTGAGCGGGAATCGAACTCGGGTCGCCGTATTCACGACACTACCGCTCCCCACCCACGCACACACACAACAGACAAAGATCTCCCGTATAGCCTGAACAGACTGTCAGATCAAGTGCTGTTAGCGAGCACCTATGCAGGCCGGCATGGCACACGAAGGGGTGGGTGGCCTGCACCGCGCCCGGCCGCCTTTGTCTCCCTAGTGGCGATGTTTACATACCACATCCGGTACTCGATTTGAGGCTGAGTCGACCTCGGGGAGGCCCGGGACCGGTTCAGATAATCGTCACTGGTGTTGGCCGCGAGCGGGAATCGAACCCCCCGGGTCGCCGGATTCGCAGCTCAGCGTGCTAACCACTGCACTGCCGCTCCCCACACTTACACACACACGTGTACACACACACACGCGTGTACACACACACACAGACACACACGTGTACACACACACACGTGCACACACACACACACGTGCACACACACACAGACACACGCGTGTACACACACACACAGACACACGCGTGTACACACACACACACAGACACACGCGTGTACACACACAGACACACACACACACGTGTACACACAGACACAGACACGCACGTGGGGTGCGCGTTACCCATGGGGCCCCCCCCCGGCCGCCCCCCCACCCAGGGCGCGCTGCTCGTAGACGCACGCGTTCTCGCTTTCCATGTGCGCGAGGCGCGTGAAGTCGTTGGGGTAGACGTAGGAGAGGTACACCTGGCGGCAGCACCAACACGCAGCACAACACGCAGCACAACACGCAGCACTCGTATGGAACAGCATTGACACAGCACGTTACTACAGCAGACACACAGCACAACAGACAGCACAACACACCACTAACACAACAACAACACAGCACTAATATAGTACAATGCTAACACAGCACATCACTGGCACGGCTCGTGCCAACACACAGACATCACAACACATCGGTCAATAACACTGCGGCCATACACGGGAAGAAAAAAAACAATGTAAAATCAGCGACGTTTCGGGCAATGGCGCTTCCTCATTGCACGAACGTACACAGCAGGCACGCGCGCGGCGCGTACGTACGAACTGGAGGCCCTGGTAGCGCAGGAGCGGGTGGCCTCGGATGGTGTAGGTCGGCTTGTAGGCACAGCCAGGCAGCCCGCCAGCCAGCCAGCGCTCATCCAGCAGGGGCACTGGGCAGGGCGCACACGGGAGCGATGGGGTGGGTGTGGTGGGTGTGGTGAATGGGGTGGATGGGGTGGATGGGCTCTCGAGCAGCGTTTAATTTGACTCGTTCATCCAGGAGAGCCACGCGGAGTCATGTGACTCGTTTTCAAGAGCGTCCTGCCACGTAAGGGTTTATTTTTTATTTTAAGATGTTTTCAGCCAGTTGTACGTATGTTGAACTTCTGTCCGCACCATACGTAACCATCGGAGGTGCGGATGAAGCACAACAAACCAAACGCAACGACAAACAGTTCTCACGTGATGATTTGTGTTTAGTAGACACGTGGGGGGGGGGGGGGAACTGGAGCATCCGGAGCAAGCCTACGCATTGCGCGAGGGGGCAACGCTGTATCCCCGCACACAGATGGAAACGGATGGCGATTAGTCCACTTGCTGGCACCGCCGTCTCCGGGCGAGCCAGGGGACAGTGCCTCTCGACCCCCACGGGAAGGGAGCTTCACAACAACATCTGTGTGCGGTGATCCACCTACCTCTCCCTGCCTCAACACTGCTGCCTTGAAGGCCAACATGCAGGGCCACAGCTACCCGGCTAATTGCTGTGCTGGGATATCGCCCGTGTCGTCGATAGGTACCACCGCTATGCCCACGTCGCTCCTGAGCCTCCCACCGCCCCTGTTGCCAAAGGCATCTGATCAATTGACCAGTTGACACGAGGCATGCTGAAAACCCAACAAAGACAAAGATCCCCTGTATAGCTTTAACATAATGTAGGGGCAAGTGCTGCTAGCGAGCACCTATGAAGGACGGCAAGGTAGACGAGGTGGTGGGTGGCCAGCACCACGTCCGACCGCTTTTGTCTCCTTTGTGTCGATGTTTACGCGTCGCACTAGGTCCTCATTAGAGGCTGAGTCGACCTAGGGGAGGCCCAGGACCGGTTCAGATAATTGTCACTGGGTGTTGGCCGTGAGCAGGAATCGAACTCGGGTGGCCGAGTTCGTAGCGCAGCGTAGCGCTAACCGTTGCACCACCACTCCCCACTTGAATCTCAACGCACTCGTTCGTTAGCAACACCGTGTATGTGGCCTTGAAAGTAAAATAATGAGGCGACGTTTCGGGCGATGGACCTTATTCACAGAACACGGAGAGGCAATAGAGGTGGAGTGCGCCTCTCTGATGTGGCCTCTGTGTCACCTGAATAAGGTCCATTGCCCGAAACGTGGCCGATTTTATATTTTGTTCTTTGAAGGCCACAGTTGTTATTGTTGACGAGTGTGAGTTTGTTGTTGTTGACGAGTGTGAGTTTGTTGTTGGTGGCTGTGTTTGTGCACCAATGCCAACGTTGCAGCTGCAGCATCATCATCACCAAACAATTTATTTATGTTTATATGACACGCTTAGATTCCGAGATCTGGTAGTAGTAGTAATAATCCGCTTTTTGTTGTTGTACCTGTCTGTCAACCCACTTTCTGCACTGCCCGTGTACAACGTGTGCATCTCAAGATAATGAGCGTGGCCTCCTCACCCGTGAAGAAGGTGTCCTGCGGGCTGTACGCCAGCATGGCGGCGGGGTGTTTGGGGGAGGGGCTCGTCCCCCCCCGGGGTGGAGGCCTCCCTAACCCCCCCGGGGTCAGGGGCACGTGACCCGTCTCGTCCATGTGCAGGCCCCTCTCGTCTGTGCGCACGGGAGTCGAACACAGACCCCGTGCGGTCAGCGGCGGGGGTCGAGCCGAGGCGCCTCTCTCGCTTGCCCTCGCTAAGGCAGTGGGCTGCGAAACGTCAAACTGCAGTAATTTCGTTGTCCTATCTTTGACTGTTCGTTTGGTTGTTGTAGAGCACCTCGTTCCAAGGCGCTTTACAGCAATGTTAACATTGCACACGCGGTGATGGTCGTTGAGATAGCGAGTGGTGTGGGTTGTTGTTACTGGTGTTAAAAGTGGTGGTGCAATGACAGGAGAACAGGTGGGAGTGGTTGAGGAAGGGTTGGAGTAGTGATAGGGGTTGGGGTAGTGATAGGGGTTGGGTAGTGATAGGGGTAGGGTAGTGATAGGAGTTGGGGTAGTGATAGGAGTTGGGGTAGTGATAGGGGTTGGGTAGTGCTGGGGGTAGGGTAGTGATAGGGGTTGGTTAGTGATAGGGGTTGGGGTAGTGATAGGGGTTGGGGTAGTGATAGGGGTTGGGTAGTGATAGGGGTAGGGTAGTGATAGGGGTAGTGGAAGAGGTTCAGGTAGTGATAGGGGTTAGGGTAGTGATATAGGGGTAGTGTAGGGGTAGTGATAGGGGTAGTGATAGGGGTAGGGGTAGTGATAGGGTTGGGGTAGTGATATGGGTTGGGGTAGTGATAGGGGTTGGGGTAGTGATAGGGGTTGGAGTAGTGATAGGGGTAGTGATAGGGGTTGGAGTAGTGATAGGGGTAGTGATAGGGGTAGTGATAGGGGTTGGGGTAGTGATAGGGGTTGGGGTAGTGATAGGGGTTGGGGTAGTGATAGGGGTTGGGGTAGTGATAGGGGTAGTGATAGGGGTTGTGCTAGGCCTGGTCGTAGCTGGGGGGCAGGGAGTAGCAGCAGCAGGATGATGATGACAGGATCGGGCAGAAGAGGTGGGGGTTGTTGAGAGAGAGGAAGAAGCTGCAGTATGTTGTTGTGATGGTGAAGATGGTTGTTGTTGTGATGGTGAAGATAATGGTTGTTGTTGTGATGGTGAAGATAATGGTTGTTGTGATGGTGAGGATGGTTGTTGTTGTCATGGTGAAGATGGTGGTTGTTGTCATGGTGAAGATGGTTGTTGTTGGGAAGGTGAACAAAACATATGTCTCTACTTCTCTCGCACTGCTCAAGTTTGCAATTCCATCCCATCGCCTCTTTCAAAGCTCTTGCAACAATAACATTCGTAATAATCACCACGCTCGATTCAAGAAATGTCTTGCGCTCATCGAGTACAACCCCCATGGTGCTGTTTGTTCCTGGCCGCTTGACGTTCTGGGCCTCCGGGCCCTGCAACTGTGTGGCTTTAAAAAAAATACTCCACACCGAAACGATGCCCACGAAGCGTGAAGCGATCTTCACATCTCCCTTCTGCCCATCATCACCCATCAGCACCCATCACCACCCGCACACCGACTCTCATCATCATCGTCATCATCCGCGATGGAGCTTCACGGAGGCGCGAGTGGCTGGCCGTGAGTGCTTGGGGCACGGCTCGCGCGCCGATGTGCGAGTCATATTGTCGCAGCGGTTAGCGCCGCACTGCCCTACGAACACCGGTGATCCGAGTTCGATTCCCGCTCACGGTCAACACCAGTGACGATTATCTGAATCGGTTCTGGGCCTCGCCTAGGGCGATTCAGCCTCAAATGAGTGTGTAAACATCGGCACTGGGGACACAAAGGCGGCCGGGCGTGGTGCTGGCCACCCACCCCCTTGTGTACAGCAACGGCTTTCATCGGTGCTGCTCGTGTCGTCTCTTCAGGCTGTACGGGGGGAATGTTCGTTTGGTGAAGGAGAGGGACTCTCAATACGAAGCCACTTCATGCGAAAGAGCTGTCAGCGAGCCCCTGTTAAGGCTGGGAGGTCTCTTGTGACCAGCACCACACCAGGTACTCGTTTGAGACCGAGTCGACCTAGGGGAGGTCCAAAAACGGGTCCACAATTTCGCCACTGTTCAGATAAACCACCACCACCACTGTCGGTGGCTGTGAGCGGGAATCGAACTCGGGTCCGCCGGTGTTCGTAGCGCAGTGCGGCGCTAACTGCCGCGCCACTGCTCCCCACCGCGAGCACACAGAGACAAAGATCCCCCGTATAGCCTTGACAGACTGTTGGGGCAAGTGCTGTTAGCGAGAACCTATGAAGGCCAGAACGGCTCACGATGGGGTGGGTGGCAAGCACCACGCCCGGCCGCCTTTGTCTTCTCAGTGGCGATGTTTTAACGCACCGCAGCAGGTTCTCATTTGAGGCTGAGTTGACCTAGGGGAGGCCCAGGACCGGTTCAGATCATTGTCACTGGGCCGTGAGCGCCAGTTTCGTAGCGCAGCGCGCTAACCGCTACACCACCGCTCCCCACACACATCACACACACACTCCACACACACCACACACCACACACACCACACCACACACACCACACACACGCGTGTGAACACAACAATATAAACCCAAAAAACTTGCTCATAAAATCCACAGGGAGTTTTGGGTCAGTCATGATGGAAATGTAGTCAATATATATGCTAAGCAGCGAGAGGGGATGATGGCGGTGAAGGTAGAATGCGACGGGAGGGCTGGGGGTGAGGGAATGAGAGTCGGAGGTGAGTGAGTGTGTGTGACAGGGTGACGGTGAGTGTGTGACCGTGTGTGTGGCATTGTGGGTTTTTTTTTTAATACCTGTGTAGGTGTGTGATGGCGATTGTTCGTGTGTAGGTGTGTGTGTGTGTGTCTTTGCGGCAGGTGTGAGTGTACACGTGTACGTGTGAGCGTGACGGTGTGTGTGAGTGTGCAGCAGAGCCCTGCCTCAGCAGTTCGCCTGCTGTATTTTGTCACCTGAAGACGATCGCTTGTGTTGCGATCGAAACGTCGTGATTTATTTATTCATTATTTATCTCTCTACGTGACTTTACCGAAAGAGCCAAAGAGTTTGTGTGGGACTGTTGTGAGACGAGGAGCGGTGGTGCAGTGGTTAGCGCACTGCAAAACGAATCCCCGGCCAGCCGAGTCGCCTTCCCACTCGCAGTCCCCAACACCGATGACGAATATCTGGACCGGACTTGGGCCTCCCCTAGGCTCACTCGGCCCAAAAAGAGTTAGCTGGTGCAAAGTGTGTCAAAATGTGTCAAAATCTCCACCGGGGGGCCGCAGGTCGTGATGCCGACCACGTCACCTCCTCGTGCGCCGTGGCGGCCTTCATCGGCGCGACTCGCTCACGGCACTGGCCCCCTGCTGAGAGGCCACGCGGGCCACCTTGTCGTACTCTGTGCGGCTCTCACCTGCGTAGAGGGACAGGTGGCGCGAGTCGACGGTGCGGAACCGCCCGCGAGCGCCGAGGCGACTCCACTGGGCGGGTGACGCGGGGCGGGGCGGGGACGGAGGAGCAAAAACACGACAGGGAATTGCGTTGTCGTTTAAAGAAGAAAAGAACAAACAAGCAATATTTAAAAAAAAATTAAAACACGCGTTAATGAAATGTACCGTACGAGTAACGGCAGAACTCCACGACTCCAGGAAGTGGCCCCGAGGCTTCCCCATAACTTAATGGACCGTGGTGATTTACAGCCAATGCTAGTTGAGCGTGGACAATTAGAGCCAAGCCGATAGATAATTTAATAAAAAAGATGGTTTAAAAATATGTTTTTATATTTTTAATGATGGAATATAGTATTGTCATCAGTATGACATAAGTATACCAAGTTTGCAGTCGATAGCACATTGGGAAGTGGGTTAAAATTGAGTTCCAAGATTTGAGGATACGACAACAACAGCGACAACAACAACAGACAGTGAGTTAAATAAAAGCGTGTAAAAAAAACGGGTAACTCTTCTCTCGTAGCTAGACTGATCTAAACTGGTCAGTTTCGATTTAAAGCTTTCGTGACTGCAGGGATTCATCTTCTTGGTTCTTTCGGTAAAGTCACGTAACAGGGAAGTAATAAAATAATAAAAACAAAACATAACAAAATAATTCTCACGACGTTTCGGCCACAACGCAAGCAGCCGACCTGGTTTTCACCTGATGACGGCTGCTTGCGTTGTGGCCGAAACGTCGTGAGAATTATTTTATTATGTTTTATTATTTTATTACTTCCCTTCTACGTGACTTTACCGAAAGAACCAAGAAGATAAACTGGTCATAGTTTACCGGGTAAGGCCCACTGGTCTATACACGCTCTCGTTCAGAAGCGACCTGGCCATCGCACGTGGTAGCTGGCTCCGAGTGTGGAGATGCAGAGCAGACAACTACTCTGAGCCGCGCGTCTCTAGATGTGGAGGAGGGAAACCCGGAGGACACGGAGGCAAATCCACGCGGCCACAGGGGGGGACGTGCGAACTAAACAAACCACAGGCGTGAGGGTGTGAATCGAACCGACCTCTTCCTGTGTCCCAGGCGTTACACACGGGGCTATCTGTCCGTAGCTGTCCGACATGAGTTTGAGCGCTTCGTTCAGAACACCCTCGCCTTTTGTGATTCCATCGCGTTGACATTTCATCAACGTGTAAATAACGGGCAGTCGATCGCATCACGTGCTCCCTTGGGCGACTGAGACATTGGTTGGCCTCAATTAGCGCGCCCGTGTCCAAGAGATGAGTGTGACGAGTAGAGTCACCGTTATAACAATGACCTTAATTTACCCAGGAAAAATGCACCCAGGCAATGACGAGGATTATTTTATTATCAGGAGGTTCCTGCCACATTGCGCTTTTTGGAACGATTCCGCCGATGAGAGTGCGGCTTCGCGTGGGGAGGAAAACCGGTGCACCCGGAAGCAAAAACCCTCGCGTGCGAGGGGGCAACACTCGATCCCGTACAGAAGGCGCAGTCGACTGGGACATGTGTGACAACGTCGGCATAATGTGATTCGTGCGAATCTTGCGATGATGCATTAACATAGACGCGACGTCCCACGGACATTATCAGGATCACTTTCAATCAATGAACAGCAGCCACGGTGTCCGCAAGAGCTCCGTGTTCTTCGTGCAAAAAAACCGATGTTCTCGATCGATCGCGAGCCCCTACCGGGCGGTGGAGACGGTCTCCGTTTGAGACAGAGCGGCGCAGAATTACCTCCCCCCCCCCCCCCCTTGCGTCGCGATCGATCGGCCGTTCGTCAAAACCAGACGAGACTAAAGTTTCTCAGCTGCCACACACACACGCGGACACACACAAAACAAGAAGCTACGATCTCTTTAAGAATGAGCTCGCCCACACACACGGAAGAAAAAATGCAGCGGATCGTTGGGTCTTAGTTACCAACAAATTTGCCACCGGGCACTGAGACGCTGAATCGTTCAATAGCGGCTGAGGCCCGAGGATTCAATTGTGAGGAGAGGGCGCAGTGCCAGGAATAGCTTCATCCTCGTCGTTGCCCCCCCCTGCCTATCCGTCTCTTGTCTGTGAGAAGTCTGTGAGACGAGAGAGATAGGGGGGGAGGGGGGCATCGATCTTCCGGAGTGCCGTGCCACGCTTCCCCCTCCTGGCGTCCGGGTAAAGTCGCGTTAATAATGCATCGCCTGGCAATGCGCGCGGCTCAGCCTCATCATCGGCATCATCAATCTTCCCTCGACTATTAAACACACGCACACACACAAACACACAAACACACACACACACACAGACACAAACACACAGACACAAACACACAGACACATACACAAACACACGCACGCAGACACAAACACACAGACACACACAAACACACACACACACAAAACACACAAACACAGACACACACACAGACACAAACACACACACACACACAAACACACAGACACATACACAAACACACATAGACACACGCGCGCGCGCACGCAGACACGCGCTCGGAGTGACCTCCTGCTGAAGTGGACGTCGAGAACGTCGCCGCGCATCCCGCCCGTTTGCAGCTTCGCTGCAGCCAGTGGCAGAAATTCCACGTTCACGTGGCGGGGGCACAGAGGGAGAGGGGGGGGGGGGGTGCAGCGGGGGGAGGGGGTGGAGGGGTGGGGGCTCTTTCTAGCGCAACCACTTTGGGTCTTCCCGCACAAAGTGGTACTCGTTTTAAAAGCGCCACGAATAAGGATGATGGGTTTAGTCAACCACCCAAAGGTCCCGAGCCTGCTCCTCGCTCTGCCGCTCAGCCCCTGGGTAGCTGTGAACAACTCTACGACGTTGTGTGGGTGCTGCTGGTTGCTGGCCGCTTGCTATATCGGGCCTTTGGACCCTGTGCTCAACAAAAAAATCAATCAAACACTGCTGGATGAAGGCCTCGTCGAGCTATAGCCCATCATCCCCACTGGGGTTCGTAAAATACGTACCATATTGTGACTGCTGTATCGTTAGACTCGTCCCTAAATGTATTTTTGACAGCCGTTGTTCTACGGACGGACTGGCCCTGCCTTGGGAATGCGGAGTGACGGTAAACTCACGGCCACCATGACGTGGTCAGTCCCCTTGTCGTCCTGTTTGTGGAGGAGCTCGAAGAAGTAGCGTTGTGACGACACCAGCCTGCAACGGGAGTCGAACCCGGACACGTGTGCCTCATGGGTTTGCTATCACACAGAGCCCCTCGGAGGCAATCGTGGTGTCGGTGGTGGATGGATGGGGGTGGGGGGGGGGGGTTGAAACATTGATGTTCTGGACGAGCTGATGAGTCGTAATGAGGACGAAACTGGTCTCCAGTTATCTCTCCGTTTCACCGCTGCCTGACGGGAAGGCCAATATTTTAATCCCCTTTGAGTTGGCGGCCGAAGGGCCCGTACTCTTAGGTTTTTTCGGTAAAGTCACGTAGGTAAAAATAAATAATAAACATAATAGAAAAAATTATATAAATAAAAAAAATTAGAATATCTTTTTTATTCATATTATTATTTATATATTGTTTATATAATGATTTAAAAAAATATTTCTATTATTTTTATTATTTATTTTTACCTACGTGACTTTAACAAAAAAACCTAAGAGTATGAATCCTTGCAGTCACGAAAGCTTCACATCTAGAATGAAGGGCCCGTAACCTGGCCCAAGTCAAGATCCGTGTTCCCTTTCACCTCCTCTTGCAGCTCTGATTCTTGGGAGTGCCGTTTGTTGCTGGCCGTCTGACGTGAGTGTCGGCGTTATAGACCCGGACAATGCGGCAAATAGGAAGAGGCCAAACATCCCAGTGTAGCGGGACCCTTCTCGGGAAAACGACTTCCGAGACGAACAACAAATCACGTTTTTTTCCCATTCACATTAAACTTGACAAGATTGACAAAGCGCGTGATGATTGTAACTTTTACAAAAAATATATCATCTGTCACAACGAGGCGCAAAAAGTTCCACGCTAGAATTCAAGGCTGTCTCGCTCGCTCGCTCGCCTTGCGAAGGTGCGAATCGGAGTAGGCTTGAGCGGCACTGACGAAATAACACGGAATGAAAGTGCGATCATGCACGCGACTCGGCTGTGATCCGGCGCCACCAGCAATTGCCCAGGCGCCGATGTCCTCTCTGTACTAAGACGTCTCTCAGCCAATACATGAGTGTGTGTACATGTGGGAGGACACCGGAGCACCCGGAGAAAACGCACGCGTAATGCGAGGGGGAAACACTCGATCCCTGTGCAGACGGAACCGGCGGAGGCCACATTTTTGTGCCGGGGGAGTACGCGGCTCTTCCTCGACGCCAACCCACGGGAAGGGAGTTTGATAAGAACATTCAGACGCGGTGATCAACCAACTCTCGCCGCTGGGTTTACAGGCAGCCACGAGCAGCGGCGTGGCCACTACCACCACCACCACCGTCACCACCGTCACCACTACCACCACCACCGTCACCACCGCCAACACGATGACCACCACTACGACCACCGCCACGCGACCCAGCACGCGAATGCTGAAAGCGCGTCTCCTCTCGAGTGGAGATGAGTGTCGCGGCTTAACGAGCCCACCGACGCGACGCCTCCTCCCCGAGCGTGCGTTGGGTGTTGTCGCTGTCCGCGTGTAAATCTAATCCCAGAATCGGTCTCTTTTTTTTCTCTCTCTCTCTCTCTGCAAACTTATGCAAGATTGGTTTTCATTTCACATTCGGCACTTTGAGGCGGCTCTCGCGAAATGTGCTTCATGCATTCAAATTGTTCGACAAACTCATCAGCATTTTAATACGGGTGCGTGGGTGCGTGAGGTCGGGTGAGCGCGCGTGCGTGGGGAATTCTATTCCCGCTCACGGCACAACACCAGTGACGATTATTTGAACCGGTCCTGGGCCTCCAGGTGCGGATTGTAAACATCGCCATTAGGGGGACAAAGGCGGTCGGGCGTGGTGCTGGCCACCCACCCCCTCGTGTACCGTTCCGGCCTTCGTGGGTGCTCGCTAACAGCACTTGCCCCAACAGTCTGTTAAGGCGATAAGGGAAATCTTTGTCTGTGTGTGTGAGCACTTGCTCCTACAGCCTGTTAAGGCTATGGGGGGATCTTTGTCTTTGGAAAACTACGCGCTGTGCCGGCCTTCATAGGTGCTCGCAAACAGCACTTGCTCCAAGCAAGTGCTGTTTACGTGACTTTACCGAAAAAACCTAAGAAGATGATTCCTTGCAGTCACGAAAGCTTCAAATCTAGAATTGCTCCAAGCGTCTGTTAAGGCTAGACGGGGGATCTTTGTTTTTGTTGTGTGCGTGCTGCATTACAAACCCAGCGACCAGAGTTCGATTCCTGCTCACGGCTACCATCAGTGGCGAAATTGTAAAACCAGCCTTGGGGCTCATTTAGGTCGACCCAGCCTGAAATGGGTACCTGATGCGGTGTGTATGAAACTTCACCACTTGCGAGACAGCAGAGATGGCCGGGCGTGGTGCTGGGCACCCACCCACCCACCCCCTCGTGTGCCGCTCTGCCGGGCACCTTGGTAGGTTCTCGCCGACAGCAATTTGTCGCTCCATTCTGTCGAAGGCGGCTACGTGGCGCGGCCTTTGTCTTTGTGTCACTCACCGGGTTGGTCTGGAGATCTGCGAGCTAAATTTTCGGAATTCTCCCGGCGCTGTCCACTCGCGGCCGGTCTGCGAAAACGTGCAACGGTACCGACCGTCAAATTCCGTCGCGCGTGACGCACAGACCAAGCAATGAAACGTCCTGGCGCGCGCGATTAAATGCACCATCTGTTGGTGGCTTATCGAGGAGGGGAGGCCTCGCTGAGTCGGAAGATGTTTTTGTTTGTTTGGGAGGCGTCCTGATTTCGCGATCTTCGACTCAATTTCCGAATGCAGATGGCAAGACTCCAGTGAAGGCCACAACGCGTACAAAGGGGGGGGGGGGGGGGGGGCAGACACTGTACATTCCCGTTCTGATACGTGGAGCAGCGGGAAGCCTTTGCGCTCGAGATTCGTAGGTCCTGTTGTTAACAACCTGACGATGCCGGATGTTATCCTCCAGCGAAACGGCTGCACCCTTGTGAATATTGCCAGGTTACTCTCGAACAACAACAAAAGCAGCAAACACCAACGATGCTGCTGAAGCAATAATACAACACGGCTCCCCATTAGCACCCCCCCCCCCCTCCCACTCCGTGTTACTCACACAGTATACCAAAGTTAGCACACTGGGCTTTATTCACTTTTTATTTGACCAGGTAAGGCCCACTGAGCTATGCAGCTCGTTTCAGAAGCGACCTGGCTATCACGAAGTGGGCTTGTCGTCACCGCGTGGAAATGTATTGCAGCCGAATGCTCTGTACGCAACGTTGATTCTGAATGTGGAGGAGAAAAAGCCGGCAGCGGTGGTGTGAGCGCGCAATTGCCGGGCTGCGCCTCTGCCCTCATCCAGGTCTGCAGAGACGCATGCAAATTAGCAATTGGCAAGCTCAGGTGGTGGTGGTCGGGGAGAGTGACGCGGGGTTTGTGGATTAAGTGTCACCGTTATTGCATCTGAGAGCGCGTGCCGTGTGCATCTGCAAGTGTCTACGTATGCGTGTGTGTAGGACCGTCTGTGCGCATGTGTTATCATGGCGAGCAGTGGCGCAGTGGTTAGCACGCTGCTGTACGAACCCGGAAACCTGGAGTTCATTTCCCAGCCACCGACAAAAAAAAATGCCAGAACCAATAACGGAAACGGGGTTCCTGGCCCTCCCCTAGGTCGACTTAACTTTAAACGAGTGTAGCATTCATAGGTGTATCTATGTATGTTGCACTTCTTTGACACTGTCCGTAGCCAATTGTGCTAATCGGAGGTGCAGGGGAAGGACAACAAACTAAACACAAAAATAAATTATAAAAAAAATGAGTTCTCCATGTAGATTATTTAAAAGTGCATACCTCCAATGGTTTCCTAATATCGGAAAGAAGAGCGTTCCAGACGGCCGCAGAAGCGGCACTCGCGTGAATGGGAAAGCAAGCCCGGCAGGATGGACGCCCAGCGCGCATACGGAGCAAAATTAAACCATCTCGCGTGCACGGCTGCCGTCTGGAAGAGCATTCCAGACGGCCACGGAAGCGCATCTGAAAGCGCCCCGCGATGCGGGTGCTCGCCAACAGCGCAAGTCTCACTCCCACCCCCCCCACTCCCCTCTCCCCCACTCCCCCCCACCACCACCAACAGTCCACGGGACGGCCACACGGCAGAAGAGGCCCGCACGGCGCGCCCTGCCCGAGGCGCGGCCCCACAGAGACGACGTCCCGCCTGCAACGGGGACGCGACATTCGCTACTTTCGCTACTTTTCGTCCATCCTCCCCCCACGCCCCCAAACTCTTCAAACCGCCACCGCCACCACCACCACCGCAATGCCCATAAATCTCGCGACGGAACCAATCTTATCAGCCACCCCGAACTTGGCAGCATCCTAATCAGATTAAAACTCCGCTCCGCGTGTTACATTCAACGTCCCCCTCCCACTTCCATCCGTCCACCCCGAAGGAAAACTTTTGATTTATAATTCTTTTTGGTTTCCTCGACGCCGTTATTGGACGTTTGGTTTTGTTCGGAGCCACGGGCGCGAAGTTTTTCGCGGTTCATGCCGCGGAAAGCTCACGGAGGGAGTGTGGAAGAAAAATAATGGCGATATCATAAAAACATTACGGTGTGTATACATATATATTATATATATGATGGACGAGGCGTCATTTCTAAGGCTCGCTCAACATCAATTACTCTCAGTGGAAAATCCATCACGTCGTGGTGCATTGTGGGCGATGAAATAAAAAATGAACACGCGGCGGGGGCTTCTGTTTTAACATCTCGCCACCGTGCCCCCCCCCCACGGTCCCCCCCCCCCCCCACGGTCCCCCCCCCCCACGGTCCCCCCCCCCCCAACGGTCCCCCCCCCCAACGGTCCCCCCCCCACGATCCCCCCCCCACGGTCCCCCCCCCCCACGGTCCCCCCCCCCCCACGGTCCCCCCCCCCCCACGATCCCCCCCCCACGATCCCCCCCCCCCACGGTCCCCCCCCCCCACGGTGCCCCGATGATGATTTCAGCCAATTAATGATGAGCGTGTATGTACCTGTGGGAGGAAACCGGCACATTCGGAGAAAACCTCACACGTGTGAGAGGGGGCAACGCTCTATCCCATGCCAACGGAACAGATGGGAGTCCACACTTTCGCTGTACCGCCTTCTCCTGGCGAGCCAGGGGGTTACGGCTCCTCCTCGACGCCCACGGGAAGGAAGTTTCACAACAACACTTGCGTGCGGTGATGCACCAACCCCTCGCTGCTGCTACCTCCACAGCGCTGGGTAACAGGCAGCAGTGAAGCCACCAGGACCGCCCGCCTAATTGCTGCAATTATTCCGAGCGTGGCAATCGTCCTAACTGATGCCAACATGAATACGCCAGCGTGAAAGGGGCCGCGGCAAGGCGATGAGAGTAACGACGGCGACGGACCGATGACCGAGAACAGCGCGTCGACGTACCGGACCCACGGAGGCGACGAGAGTGGCGTTGGCCGGCGCCGCGTCCCGGCTGAGCCAGAGCTCGCTGTTGTCGTCCGACGTGACGGCGAACTGGTAGAGGCCTTCACAAAGCGACACGCGCACAGTCAACTCGCACGTGTAGGTAGGTAGGCAGGTCCACACAACAGGTGAGCGCGGCGTCGCCAACGCGACGCAGCCAAGCGCCGCGGTGCACCGGATCCGAGCGCGCGGATTGTAGACGTTGAATGAATGAAACGCATGTCCCGATGAATGAAACGACGCCCCAGTGAATGAAACGCATGTCCCGATGAATGAAACGCCGCCCCAGTGAATGAAACGCATGTCTCGATTAATGAAACTGCGCCCCAGTGAATGAAACGCGTGTCCCGATTAATGAAACGCCGCCCCAGTGAATGAAACGCGTGGCCCGATGCATGGATGAATGAAACACGTACCCCGAGGAATGAACGAATCTTATCGCGTGCCCCGATGAATGAAACCCGTGCCCTGATGTAGGTCACAACCTGTGGCGGTGGGGACGACGTAGCCGAAGATTCTGAGGCCGTAGTTGACCCAGCGGGGAGACACGGCCAGCTTGCTGATCACGCTGCGAGACTATCACACACACACACACAGACAAAGGTCCCCCGTGTAGCCTTTAACAGACCGTTGGGGCAAAGTGCTGTTAGCGACCAACATATGAAGACCGGAACGGTACACACACAACGCGTGGTGCTGGATGGCTAAACCACTCCCGGCCGCCTTTGTCTCCCTCGTGGCGATGTTTACGCATCGCTCCAGGTACTCATTTTAAGGCTGAGTCGACCTAAGGGTAGGTCGGGGGTCGTCTCAGGTAATCGTCACTCGAACTCGGGTCGCCGGGTTCGTAGCGCAGTGCGGTAACCACTGCGCCACCGCTCCCCATGCACAGGCTGGCACACACAAACACGCACGTGTATATACGTGCACGCACAAAGACAAAGGGTCCCGGTAAAGCCTGAGCATACTTTTGTGGCAAGTGCTGTTAGCGAGAACACACACCCGCACACACACGCGTGTACATATGGCCCCATGAGGCTGACGGAGGACAGCCAAGTGAACTGGAGATTGATGCAGACCGAGAGAGAGAGAAGATGTTTCGGCTGAACACATGGAATGGTGATGTTTACGATGATTACATTGAAGATGATAATGCTGCTGCTGATGATGATTATGACGATGATGGTGACATTGCTGCTTGATGATGATGGCACTGAAGATGATGACGATGCTGACGAGGCTGCTGCTGATGACGATGTGTTATTGCAGAGGCCTCGAGGTGTGTGTGTGTGAGAGAGCTCACGTGCGGGTAGAGAGGGAAGTGGAGATTCTTGCGCAGTTGAGCCACAGAAGCGCCGCACCAGTCCTCGTACACGTGCATGTTGGCGCCACCCAACAACTGCCAACAACAGCGGATCATCATCCGCACCAGTATCATCATCAGCATCATCTTTGTCAGTAGACACCCTCAGTGCCCTATATGTGTCTACAAGGCGTCTTGTTTATACCCAGAGATTCTGAGCGCCCCCTGCTCGTTCACCCATCCAGCCAACGGCACATATAGACTCACAGACACACATAGAGACCCGTAGACTCACAGAGGCCCATAGACGCACATAGACCCATGGATTCGCACAGATTATCATAGATTAACAGAGAGACCCATACTCACAGAGACCCACAGACTCACACAGAGACCCACAGACTCACACAAATACCCACATATTCACACAGAGATGTCACGGCTGATAGATTTAGAGCCGTTCGTGGCCCTGGTTTATTTTTTTTCGGTCAATGGAGGAGGGGGGGCGGCAGTGTTTGACCATACTTCACCACTCATACTGTTAAGAGAAGTGACTGGGGCTTGGGCAGGACAGGAGGAGATGGAGCGATGAAACCAGCCCGTGTGTGCAGGAGGAGGTGGCGGCGGCATGGATGGAGGCCTTCCTCTAGCAGTGGACGGACCATGGCTGATGATGATGGGTCTGACGGGTGTGCGTGTGTGAGGAACAGTCGTGTAGGGGTTAGCGCACTGCCTAACGAAACCGACCACACGAATTCGATTCGCGCTCATGCCCAACACCAGTGACGATTATCCGAACCAGTTCTGGGCCTTCCCTAGGTCGACTCAGCCTCAAAAAGAGTACCTGGTGCGATGTGCGAGCATCGCCACTGACAAAGGCGGCCGCGCGTGGTGCTGGCCACCCACCACCTCGTGTGCCGTCCTTCATAGGTGCTACTTGCTAACAGCACTTGCCCCAAAAGTATGTCAAAGGCTATACTGGCGGCGGAGGTCTTTGTCTTTGTGAGAAACCGAATCGCGAGGAGCCTCGTCAAGTGCTCGTGACGAGGAGTCGGCACGTGCGCTCTCGCGCAGCGCCGTGAGCCATCCCCGTCGTCAGTGAGTCGCGTGCGCATCGAGGGGCCGCTGATCCCCCTCATCACGAGCTTGCCGGAGTCGCCAATTAGTTGGGGATCGTGGGGGATGGGATGGGGGGGGGGATTTGAGATGAGGTTTGTTGATGGTTGGAGAGGGGGGGAGGGGAATATGTAAAATTAATTACGGCGCGTTTGATTCGAATGTGGAGCGATTCGAAATGATTGCAGATGCCGCGCGCGCGTGTGTGTGTGTGCGTGTGTGTGTGTGCGTGTGTGTGTCTGTCCTGGGTTTTTAATTAGCAGCATCGCGCCTCGTTCGGACTACAAACTGGCCGGGTCCACTAAGGGAGCCTTCGCTCCCCTCCCGTGGAGGGGGTGGAGGAGGCGCGCGCGGTGTAACGCTGCAGCAGCAACAGCAACAACAACATCAGCAGCAGCAGTGATGGCAACGATGTCGACGGAGACTTACGGGGCGTCTCGCATCCTCAAGGTGCGCTTCGCTGGAAGTAAAACGACGATTTAAGTTGCCATTTGAAAATGCTGCAGGCGCGTTGGGTAAAGCGCGGCATCGCCTTGCCCCCTGCCCCTGATAGCCACGCAGATCGGGGCATCGGTGTTGGTGTGGTCGTGCCGTGAGTTTACCAGTGGTCCTCGTGAGCTGCGTGGTGAGTTTTTAGCAGTGGTGTTGGTGAGCTGCGTGGTGAGTTTAGCAGTGGTGTTGATGGGCTGCGTGGTGAGTTTAGCAGTGGCGCTGGTGAGTTGCGTGGTGAGTTTAGCAGTGGCGCTGGTGAGTTGCGTGGTGAGTTTAGCAGTGGTCCTCGTGAGCTGCGTGGTGAGTTTTTAGCAGTGGTGTTGGTGAGCTGCGTGGTGAGTTTAGCAGTGGCGCTGGTGAGTTGCGTGGTGAGTTTAGCAGTGGTGTTGGTGAGCTGCGTGGTGAGTTGTTCAGCGACTGTAGCCTCCGGTGAGACACGAGATGAGTTCTCGCACGGACGCGTCGCGTGTCCAGGACACCACGATCCGTTCGTAACCAAAGAGGTGTCCCCCTCCGTCAACGCAAATTGCACAATCAAGTTAGACAACTCGCGTCTTTACAGCTGCCTTTTGTGTGTTTACTTTGTTGTCCTTCCCCGCGCACCTACGGATTAGCGTGGTTGCCTTACGTGCGGTGCGAAGGAAGTTCGACGCACAGGTACATGCACACGAGCCGTGTTCTCCACTACCCCCGTGCAACGTGGCACCCGGCTTAGAGGGGTCGGGGTGCGCACTGCACGGCAAGCCTTGAAACCAACTGGAAGCGAATGTTAAACACTCAGCAGAATGAGTCGCGATCGTCGATAAGGCAGAGGGGGGAGTCTCGCGTTAGTCTGCCTGTCGCCACGCTGCACGCTCCCAAGCCCCTGGTGGCACACCGCTCGTGTTGAATATCGCACCCGTTCTGACTTGACGATTAGAATGTACGACGGTGTGTTTGGGGTAGGGTGAATGAGTGACTCTTCTTCTCCAGCCCCCCCCCGTCCCCCCTTCCGGTAGAGCGAGCGGCTCACGATCTGAATGTTTTGTGAATCCCACTGGACGTCTGTGAAAATGCGCTTCATAGCTCATCGGATTTCCTCCCAGGTCTATCTAAAGCTTCTGAATCGGAGGTCACATTCTGGTGAGCGCTCCGTTGGGGATGGGGAATGCCTCGGCACAATCATCCCCCTTCTCCTGGGGTCGATAAAATCCATACCGATTCGTTGGGAATCCAACATCGCCCCCGCCATGGGAATGTGGAATTTACCCTTCACAGGCTCGAGCCTGTGAAGGGGAGACGCGAGGCATCGCCTGCGAACGCTCACGTGGGAAGGAAGTCGTCATGACCTTGTCGCACGAGAGTTTTGGAGCGACCGCGGAGGGAGCCCAGGGTGCGTGTCGTTTTTTGTGTGCGCGAGGTTATAACGCTCGCTCGGCTATTTTTGTAATTTTTGGTAATTCCTATAATCCCCCCCCCCTCACACACACACACAATACGGCAGTGAGTGAGTGTGGGGGGGGGGAGGTTTTCAATTACGCCACAATCGAGACGCGCGTTTCACCCCCGCACGCCAATACACCTGCGGATTTAATTCCAGCAAAAACCGAATTACAGTCACATTTCCTATTAACCTCGCCGGCTCTCTGATTTCAAGGGCTGATTTAATTTGCTCGCCTAAGAACGACACTCACCAGCGAAGAGGCGTTAGTAAGCAGGGGGGGGGGGAGGGGATACAATAAAAAATAATGCGACATTTTTTTGCCAGTATAAAAAGTATGAAAAATGAGAATGGGGTTTTACCCTTTCTGGCAATAAAACACAATATGTTAAGATGTTCAAACACCAAATAGAAAACATTTGCAAGGAATAAAGTCACTGCATTAACCACACAGAGTACTTGTGGTGAACATGCAAACACAAACATGCTCTGATAATTATTGATCTACGCATTACCTGTGAAACTGATTGGTCTACACCAGAGATGGCTTTCTCTATGGCCTGGCCTATCAGAGCAAGTTTATTTATATGTTCACCACACACACCTACGTGTGGTTAATGCAGTGACTTTATTCCTTGCTAAAGGTGTCCATTTGGTGTTTGAACATCTTAACACAACTCCTGTTTTATTCTAGATTTGAAGCTTGTTTTATTGTCAGAAAAGTTTAACACCCCATTCTTATTATTTTCATACTAAAATGACGCGTTGCTCGTGTTGGGTTTGCCTCGCGGCGGCGATGAGATGTCATCTCCCTCGCCTGATACGCAGGAGTTGGTTTGATCATGGACCCTGACGATGCCCGTATATTCGGAGTCAGCGTGTCCTCTCTCTCCCCGTGGAGATCACGTGGAGTGTTCTCCAGTCTAGCCCCCCCCCCCATCTCCTCCACATCGAGAAACAACAACGCCTTGAGATTATTTGGCAGCTGCTATAAATTGGTGATATAAAAGCCACTCGATGATCGATCACGTGTGGTCAGGTTGTCTCTGAAAATAAAAAGAGCCAAAGCTGTTAAATAAAATAGTGATACGATAATCTAATGAGAAGTTCGATTGTTTTTGTGGTCGTTGTAAACGTTTGGAATGGAGAGGATTAGCATCATCAGAAGTTAGATTTTTTTGTATGATCCACTGTGGCGATTTAAATAATCGATTCCTTTTCATTACCGTCGCGGTGGATGGTAGCGCCTCTAGTGGATGTCAGTGATTTTATTAGTAGTATTGTCATGTTATTTTGTAGTATTGTCATGTTATTTTGTAGTATTGTCATGTTATTAGTAGTATGGTGATGTTTGTGCTTGTTTACTCCGGAGAGCCTCCTTGAGTCTCAAGACTCTTTGTCAAGAGGATCGTCGTGTCAAACCCATTACGTGCAACATGCAATGTAATAAAAAAAAGGAAAATAATTTGCAGTGAGATCTGAACCTGCTCTGGGGCCCCACTACAACAAGCCACACTTACCAGTGTGGTGAAGTATGGCCACATAACCCCCCCCCCCGTCACCCATATGGCGTGTGGATGCCTTCCTCCAGCAGTGGATTGACAAACCACTCAACATTATTATTGTAATTATTATTTTATGATTTTAACACTCGCGTTCAATTGATTTGACCATGTCACGACATACAATATTTGACTGCAAGTGATGTCTCTATCCGTAAATGTTTTTATTAAAAATAAATCATGGATCCCTCTCTGATTAAACCAGGTTCTCAAGCCTAGTGAGCTAATGGTCCCAGCCCCGTCACGAATAACTGCGCAAAACATTACGTTTGGTTCTGCTACGTACGGTGCGAAAGAAGTTCAACATACATACATTATTTGGCCAAATTTTCAGCTCGGAAAATTAAAAGCATCGGCGTGGCCGTCAAGTAACCAACATCGCTATCATGGCAGAGCGGTTGCCAAAGTGCCTGCCCCCCCCACCTCTCTCTCTATCTCGAGGGGAGGCACGATCGATCTCAGCCTTGAGCCGGGGGATCGAACTCGGGTCGCTAAGTTCACTGCGCAGTGCGCGAGCCGCTCCTGCGGCGCCACCGCTCCTCGCCCTCCTCCTCCTCCACTCGAAGCGCTGCAGCCCGGCACGAGGTGACCCTGGGGCAGGCGCGAGTGAAGGTCGCGCACGGGAGCCGGCGGGGCACAGCCATGCAGCCCCCCCCCCACCCCGCGGCCCCCCGCCACCACCCCCGACTGTGTGCAAGTGACTGTGATCGAGAGCGCGGCGAGGGGAATTCGTGAATCTCCCGGCGAGACGGCCCGACCCAGGGCTCGGGCTCCAAAAGCTTCCTCCGCTCTCCACCCGGTCCGTGTAGCCTGTGACGTGGCCTCGCTAATGGCTCTCCTTCTGACCCCCCTCCTTCACCCCCCCTCCCTCCTCCACTCCTTCCCCCCCTCCTTCACTCCCTCCCCTTGCTCCTTCACTGCTCACGGCTCACGCCCTCGGCTCGACCCTTCGCTCTCCCCTGCCGCGCTCGGCTTGTGATCGATGCTCCTCTCCGCCGTGCCACGCAAAGGGCCTCCCTCTGTGGGTTTTTTTTCTGTTCTTCGGCTGTTGCCATCAGCCCCCCACCGTCTCCCCGCTGTGTAAGCCGCAGTAATTGCCGAAGGTAAACAAGTTCCGCGGTGAGTTCCAGCTGCGTCCCTGCAGCGCCGATGAGATGAACGTGCGAATGAGAGCTGGATGGAATGCGTTCGGGAAGAGAAAAAAACTAAATTTGATGGGGTTTTTTAAAAAAGCGGCATACCGACATTTCTAGAGCAGCATACCGACGTGTCTCATGAAATTATTTTGTGCTGCTGCTGCGTTGGCAGAGGGGCACACGCACAGCCAACAACTCAACACGCTCGTCAATGACGCTGCGTGGCCTTAACAGGGCAAGTATATAATAGGCGACGTTTCGGGCAACGGCACTTCACAACACATAGCCCACTCTAACTCTCTGGCGATCTCTGTGCTGTGAAGAAGAGCCATTGCCCGAAACGTCGCCTATGATATATTTGTTTTTTTTCTTTTTAAGTCCAGAGTGTTGTTGATAAATGTGACGTTGTTAATGTTGTTGTTTGTGTACTTAGCGAGCCGACGACGAAGGGGCCATCAACGAGGGCTGGTGGCGTAGACTCAGGAACAGCAACAAAACAAATCTGCAGCGAAGCGTGCAGAGGAGGTTGCGGCCGTGAGGCCTGCACCGAGACGCCGAGGGGGAGGAAGCGCGTGGGATGATGATGATGATGGGGAACGAACGCCGTCGGCACGTCACAATGAGACCTCGCACGTGCGTTCAGGCAGCGCACGTGGTCACGATGGCAGATGAACACGAGACCGGTGACCCCGCAGTGAGCAGACCCCGTCTCTTCTCCACCCTACCCTACCACACCAAAGGCAAAGGTCCCCCGTATAGCCTTAACGGACTGTTGTGGCAAAGTGCGTATCCCCGTGAGTGAGCACACGATGAAGGCTGGAGCGACACGCGGGGAGGGTGTGACGAGGCCAACAACACTCGGCCCGGCAGCCCGGTGCCTGCCCGGTGCTGATGTTGTTGTGAACACAGCCGCACCCGCAACTCGTTTAGTGCTGAGCTGACCTAGGACGGGTTCAGCTTTTCGTCGCCGGTGTTGGCCGTAAGCGGAAATCGAACGTGGACCGGCGGGGTTCCGTTGCGCGGTGCGCTAATCACTGCGCCACCGTTCCACACTCCTCCTCCCCACTCCCCACACTCCCCGACTATAGCCGCCTCTTATTAAGTGGAATTTCAGAAAGCCTTCTTCGCGCCGTTGTTTAAGGAATACAAAGCTTGCAAGGCTGCCCGTGTTCCATCAGCGTTCGTGACAATGTTATTCCCGGACCTTTACAGAGATTGATTGCGTGGCCCACGGAATCCATTCCTCGGGGGGGAGGGGGGGGGGGCAGTGGATGTTGTTGTTCAGAAATCAATTACCAGCGGTCCCTCCGTCATCGATTTTATGCTGAGACACATTACCGGTAATCCAGCATCATCGTTAGGATGCTTCAGCAGGCTGCCCCTCCCCCCCATTCCCACACCGACTCCCGCCCCCCCAATCCAATAACCCAGATCCAGCTCTGTATACCCCCTCCCCACTCAGCCCCCCCCCCTCTCCACCACTCCCCGCCCGCCCTCCACCGACTTGCCCTCCAAACGACATCCCAATCGCATCGCAATCAATTCGTGCCCTATATTTGACCAGGCGAGGGCTGTCCAGGGTTAGAGGTGGGAGTAAGATGGGAGTGTTAGAACAAGGAAGGGGGGGTGTGGGGGAGGGGGGTGTGGGGGAGGGGGGTGTGGGGGAGGCGGGTGTGGGGGAGGGGGGTCATTATCTATTTGGCGAGGAGCAGGTAGACTGGCGTGGTATTTCACAGCAGCCCCCCCGCCCCCGTACTCCCCGCGCCCCCCCCCCAGAGACAGCTGTTAATTGCCATCGAATAATTGCAATAATGCGGGGAGCGGTGGCGCAGAGGTTAGCGCGCCGAGCTGCGTAGCTGACCGTGGGCCACGCAGCACGGGTTCGATTCCCGGCCACGGATTCGATGCCACCACTGTTCCGGGCCCTTCGTTGCCGACCAGCGCGGTGAAGTATGGCTACACAATCCGACCACTGAGCGTGTCGTCTGCAGACAGCTCCTCTGGTGGTGGTGGTGTTGGTAGTGGGGAGGGGGGGGGGTATTTGATCATACTTCACCGCGCTGGTCAGCTCCGAGTTGGTGAAGGCGGCGCGCATCGGCGTGGGAGAAAAGTCGAGGAGGGCGGTGGACGTTGGCTGCCCGGCCCTCGGTGCTCGAAGCCCTCGATTTACACCTCGCTTTCTCGTTGACACTGTCCGTGTCTCGGTTGCGCCTAGGTCGACTCGGCCTCAAATGGGTACCTGGTGCGGTGTCTAAACATTGCCACTTGGGAGACAAAGGCGGCCGGGCGTGGTGGTGGCCACCCACCCCCTCGCGTGTGCCGTGCCGGCCTTCATAGGCGCTACTCGCTAACAGCACTTGCCCCAACAGTCTGTGAAGGCTACACGGCGGAATCTTTGTCTTTGCGGGAAAAGTCGTGGGGGGGGAGAGGGCGCGGAGGCATAGGGGGGAAATCCAATCCAACCCGGACAGAGGCGGGGGGGGGGGGTAATGGGGGGGGTGTGGGGGGTGGAGAGTGGAGGGTGCGGGAGGGTTGTGCTACTCTGGCCGATTGCCTCGCCGCGTCTTCACAATGGACACCACTCAGCCTCGGCGCTGTCCGAGTGCTGAGTCTGCGTCTCTCGCTGTCTAAGTCTGTGTGTCTCGCTGTCCGAGTGCTGAGTCTGCGTCTCTCGCTGTCTGAGTCTGTGTGTCTCGCTGTCCGAGTGCTGAGTCTGTGTCTCTCGCTGTCTGTGTCTCTGGCTGTCCGAGTGCTGAGTCTGTGTGTCTCGCTGTCCGAGTGCTGAGTCTGTGTGTCTCGCTGTCCGAGTGCTGAGTCTGTGTGTCTCGCTGTCCGAGTGCTGAGTCTGTGTGTCTCGCTGTCCGAGTGATCGGTCTGTGTCTCTCGCTGTCTGAGTCTGTGTCTCTCGCTGTCCGAGTGATCGGTCTGTGTCTCTCGCTGTCCGAGTGCTGAGTCTGTGTGTCGGTGTGGTCGATTCTTCTCCGTCTCCGTCTCTACGCTTCTGTCTGTCTCTCTGGGCCACTGCTCCTCTCTCTCTCTCTTTATGTCTCTCAAACCACCTATGTGTGTCCGTGTATCTATCAATCTGTGTCTGTCTAGCCTGTCCCTTTGTGCATTTGTCTGTCTGTGTTCATGTTCATATCTACCTTTGTACATATATTTCGTAACTATGCCCATTCCCCGTGCTGTCTGCCTGTCTCTGTGTATTTCTATATTGCTTCCTGGCTTGATGCTGATGCTGGGGCGCCGTGGTGCCGAGAAGTGAACTCCCTCTTGGTACGCAGGATCGTGGGTTCGATCCCCACTCTGTGATGCCTGCTGCATATTTGGAGTTTGCGTGTCTCTCTCCGCGTGGCCGCGTGGATTTTTATCCGGGTCTTCGGCATTTCCCTCCACATTTAGAATCGACACCACGCGTTTTAGAGTATTTGGCTGCTACAAATTGCCACATCGTTAGGCTACCATTTGTGGCCAGGTCGCTTCTGAAAACGAGCTATATATAGCTCAGTAATTTTTTTTTAATATTTCTCGATTAGTTTCAGATTTAAAGTTCATTTGCCAGAGTGCCCACGTAGCTTGATTCGTCCAGTAGGGTGCAACAATTGCTGCTCTGCGTGTGATCCCACTTAATCAGGATCAATATTTACAGATATCTAGGAGGGGGGAATCCGATGAGCCATGAAGCTCGTTTTCACAGATGTCCAGTGAGGGGTTGCGGGTCACCAAGTTGCACAGTGGCCGACTCTTTGCGAATGACCTCACGGGATCTCTAACGCCCGCCGTGAAGCAGAGGGACGCGTGATATCATTACGGACATTGCATTCGTAATAATAATAACAATCAGGGCGGCCACTCGATTCGAACCGCGAAACCTTTGCGACAACGGGCAGCGAACGCGCTACAACTGGACCGTGTCACTGCCCGATGCTAGTGATGATGGTGGTGATGGTGGTGTTGATAGTGATGATGTCGGTGATGACGGTGAAGATATATGTATGCATGTTGAACTTCTTTCCCACCATACGTAGCCAACCGCGATGGTGATGCTGTTGGTGATGCTGTTGGTGATGTTGCTGGTGGTGGTGATGGTGATGTTTCTGGTGATGCTGCTGGTGGTGGTGATGGTGATGTTGCTGGTGGTGGTGATGGTGATGATGCCTGGTACTAATCTGATGGTAGCCGTGGTCGGGAATCGGAACTCGGTTGGGAGGGGGTTCACAGTGCTGTGCGCTAACCGCTGGGCCACCGCTGCACGCAATGCGATAATGATGATGATGATGATATTGCTATGCAATTGAGTTTCGGTTCTCTCGGGGTATGAGCCTGGCTGATAAACCCCAAATAAATTACTTTTAAATCAGCTTTAAAAAAATAACCTCATGAAACTAAATTTAATTTATATATAAATTTCATGTGATGGAGTAGTGGTGCAATGGTTGGAGCGCTGCCAAATGATGAACCCCGGTGACCGGAATTAAATCCCTGGCGAGGGGCAACATTGTTAGTGGCATCGAGTGATTATCTAAACCGGTCCTGCAGCCCCTCATTCCCCCCACTCCTTCACCAGCGTGGTTGAAGTATGGTCAAACAAACCCTGACAGACCAAGAGAGACAAAGACACAGATGCATACGAACGCAGAGAGATGAAGATAGACGGACGGTATCAGGCGGAGGCGGTGGTTGTGGTGGCGGCTACGCTGCTGTCGCACGTGGCGACTGCCTGTAAATCCCAATTGTGTGGAGGCAGCAGCGGGGGGTTGGTGGATCACCGCACAGATCACGTTGTGAAACTCCCTTCCCGTGAGCGTCGAGGAGGAGATGGCCATACCCCCCGGCTCGCTAGGAGAACGCGGTACAGCAAGTGGACTAATCGCCATCTGTTTCCATCTTCACGGGAATTGAACGTTGCCCCCTCGTGCAAGGCGTGCTCCGGTTTCTTCCTCCTCCCCCCACCTCCATTCATTCACTCGTCACGCACAGCCAGCGAAGGGGACCTTTGGTGCCCAACGTGGGAATACCTTGTGCGCCAGCATTCGCATGAACTGCTCTTGGCTGCCATAGACCGGCGTCTCGAGTGATTTGTTTGATCCATGGATCACGAGGAGGGATGGAGGGAGGGGGGAGGAAGGGAGGGAGGGGTGAGGGAGGGAGGAGTGGGGGTGGCGACCACGCTGGACGGCGCTCCTCCTTTGAGCGTCGCAGTCCGCTTCGAACCTCGACCTCCTCCCCACGCGTCTCATTATAATCATAACAATAAGCACTCGTCAATAATTTGCTGAAAACTTCTTAAAATAAAACCCCCAAATGTAGCGGCGGCAGCAGCAGCAGGAACCCACGCGGAACGAGTCCTACGACTGAGCGTGGCCCCCGCTGGACGGACGAGTGAGTTGCCAACATTCGCAGACGTCCCGCAGTGGAAATTAGTGAGCGGTTTTAATGGATCGGGGTTAAAAGCCCTGCAGAGCGCCGGTTGCCTCCTGGTGTCGAGACGCGGAGCTAATGCGCCTGCCCACACGCGATAGCGATCGTAATTGGTTCCAACTCTCCTCCTCATCGGTGCGTCACGCGTGGGGATTGCTGTGCCACGCACATCGCTAGCCGGAGCTCGAGAAGAGACGCGGGTACAGGTCTACCACGGTGGCTAGGAGATGTTAACTGCCTCGTCTGGTATACAGGAGGTCGTGGGTTCGATCCAGACCCTGACGGCCTGTGTACTTGGAGTGTGTGTGTCTCTCTCCCCGTGGTCGCGGGGATTTTTCTCCGGAATTCTCCAGTTATCCCCCTCCACATTTAGAAATGTACGTTTAGAATATTTGGCCGCAATAACTTTCCATGTGACAAGCCACTTAGTTGAGCTATCGTTTGTGCCCAGGTCGCTTTGAAAACGTGCAACATAGCTTAGTGGGCCTTGCCTGGTAAAATACAATTTTAAGTTTTAGTTCGTTTAGTTTAGACTGCAGGCAACTCACCAAAGAATGCCTCGCTGAGTTTCGTGACTATTTTTTCTGGAGGGTCCTGCCAAGTAGATGCAGTAATGGGGGGTGCGGGTGATTGCCGTGTCTAAATTACAAGTGAGTAATTTGCGGCGTGATCGTTTAAACCCGGGCCGTGATGTTGGAACTCGATTGACCAACTCTTGCGATTTTACGTGACGGGATCTCTAACGTCCGCTGTGAAGCAGATGGCGCGGACCAGTGATGGTGAGTGCACACACCGCAGTACTAATCAGGGCAGCCGCGGGATTCGAACCGTGAACCTCTGCAATTCATGGGTGTACATCCGTGTATGTGTGCCTTTGTGTGGGAATCGGTAGTTCGGCGATTAGCACGCTGCGCTACAAACCCGGCAACCCGAGTTCGATTCCCGCTCACGGCCAACACTGGTTCTAGGCCTCCCCTAGATCCACTCGGCCTCAAATGAGTACCTGACCCCATGGTGTGAACATTACCACAGGCGAGACAGGCAGCTGGACGTGGTGCTGGTCACTCACCCCCTCGTGTGCCGTCCCGGCCTTAATAGGTGCTCGCTAACAGCACTTACCCAAACAGTCTTATCAAGACTACACGAGGGGGTCTCTGTATGTACGTAGTGCACAGTCGCCCCAAGAAGCTGTCTGAATAGGAGTGCAGAATAGGAGGCAGAATAGGGGACAGATGGTACGGGGAGCATTTCTGCTCATTAAGGGGTGGGGTGGGGGGTAAGGGGGGCATGGCCCCCCACACAATGGCCGCTTGAGATGACTCACGTCAGGGGACCAGGGCGCGGGGGCCCCCCCCTCCTCCTCCTGGCGGCGCGGCGCGGGGCCTCGGGACGCGAGCATCGCGGCCAAGTCCACCCTGTTGTGGGGCCCCGCTGGAGGCACGGACCGCCGGTCTGGGGACTGTGGGGGGGGGGGGGGGGCACGGGGACATGGGGACGCGTGTGCTCGTCATTCAGCGACACGGGAAACACGTGGGGGGGGGGGGGGGACAGGAGGAGATGCCGAGACGCGGGCACGACAAAACGCAAAGACACGGGGACACGGATGTGGGGGACACGCGGACACGGGGAGACACGAGGAGACATGGGCACGGGGAGACGATGACATGCGGACACGGGGACACGGGACACGGGTTATACGTGGAAACGGGGAGACAGACGAGGGGGCACAGGGACAAAGGAATGCTAGGATTCGGAGATGGGCACGCGAGTATGTAAGCGCACACAAACAACACGCGCTTACCGAGCAAAATCAAGTCAACACGAGTGGATACATCAATTAGTGCAGTTCATGTGTGTTCATGCGCGTATGTGTGCGAACTGCACTGCGCTACGACCCCGGCGACCAGAGTTCGAATCCCGATCACGGCCAACGAATAAACGAAACCGATCCTGGGCCCCGTTCCACTGGCCTCCCCCAGCCTTGAGTGAGTACCTGCTGCGGAGTTGCGTACATCGCCACTGGGGAGACAAAGGCAGTCGGGGTGTGGTTCTAGATATTTTGTCTGGGTTGGGACCCCCAGACACCCTAGAAGGTTTGGTCCCCCCCAATGTTGACTCCCTGGTTGCGGCCTTGCTTCATTCACGTCGTCTTGGTGAAACAGACTCGTTGTTTAAACTGCTACGCCGCCTCGACGGAGTTTCACACTCGCTACGTTGCATATTCGGGCAACCCAATTGCATTCAACATCGGAATGCGGTCACAGCTTCTCACATGCCGAGTCCTTGTTGCGCTTCTTAATTACGGTGCATTCTCTGCCAGCGTTGTCATCGGGCATCATCTAATTCACCGCCAGATGAAGCCCCTCGCTCGCCAAGCCGCTGACATTTCTCATTCTCGCGATGCCACGATCCAGCCGGCTCCTGCACGTGATCACATTTCGCCACTTTGTCTCCGTGACGGACGTCCCGCGCGAGCGTGGCGTTCCCTCTCTTGGCTGTCATCACATCATTCGTCTCGATCACCCGTCATCCATCTCGTCTCGCGAAATCCACTTGCCTTGACTCTCAACGTGATATTCAACAACCCGTGTATATGTCGTTTAATCCGCGTGTTCGCCTTCCAGTCTCTCAGTGTAATTCCACGACTCCCATTCTCCCTCTCTATCTATCTCGTGCCTCCGATTAGCACGGTTGGCTACGTACGGTGCGAAAGAAGTTCAACATACGTCTCTCTGTGTCCGCGTGTAAACCTCAATGTTTCCTGCACGCAGCCGGTCCTTCTGTAACATCCAACATCTCCCTCTCCTCGCAGTGACTGTGCTATTGCCATCGTAGGGTGGCGTTCATCCAGCAGTGCATGAGCCTCAGCTGCTGCTGTTGCTGACGATGGTGATAGTTGGAGAGAGAAAAACCTGTTATTATCATACATAATTAACCTATTATTCTATGCATGGGTTCACTGAAGCGGCAACTGGATAAATCATCCCGTCGTCTTATCGACGTGAAATGGAGCTATTTCTGGTTTCCAACATCGCACGAAAATCTAATTTGTCCAGTCCACGGAGAACCTGAAACAAACCCGGTAGCCGCGGCGATGGGAGGAAAGGCCAGCGCCGGCAAGTTATAGATTTAAACAGTTTAGGAATGAGAGCGTGCAAGAGAGAGGGAGAGACATCGTGCATTGAAAGATATCCAAAACCTTCGCTAACGAACCCCAGTCACTGAACGTTTTTATTATCCACCACGTGGCAGGGCTTCAATCCAGCCGGGCCTGACCCGGAACCAGCCAGCCAGAAAGTGCTTGCCAACCCGGCACACCACGTCCTGAATGTACCTCTCGCTGGCGTGGCTGCTACACAATACTGGAGTCACATGCGGCGCCGACTCCAATTTTAGGCAGTGAGCCAAGAAAATACTGAGCCAAAAATATAAATACAGGTCGCTTCAAAAAAATGTTAACACTTCCGAGAATTTGCAACAACACCACGAGAAATGTGCCTCCGGGTTCTGGAGACCACCTGGAGAAGATTCCAGACACGTGTTGACAATGATGGTGCACAAGTGGAGACTCTTTGACTTTTTGAACCTCTTAGGGTCTAAGAGTATCCCACCAGACTCACCGAGACCCATAGGCTCGCACAGAGAGATCGATAACTCACACGTATCCATAGACTCGAATAGAGAGTCCCATAGACTCGCATACAAAGACCCAAATACTCACACAATGAGACCCATAGACTCGCACAGAGAGACCCATAGACTTGCACAGAGAGACCCATAGACTCACACAGAGACCCATACTCACACAGAGACCCATAGACTCGCATCGACCGAACCTAAACATCTAAGACGACTGCCAAAATAAAACATGACCGCCACCCAACAATGGTGGCCATATTCTTGATTCTTTCGGTAAAGTCACGTAGAAGGGAAAAAAATTATTGCTATGGATTTCACACCTGATGATGATTGCTTGTGTTGCAGTCGAAACGTCGTGAGAATTGTTATTGTTTTATATTTGCATTATTTTATTATTTCCCTTCTACGTGACTTTACCGAAAGAACCAAGAATATGAATCCCTGCAGTCACGAATGGTTTAAATCGAAATTTAATGGTGGCCATCTTTGATTTGCAGGTGGCTAACGTGGGTTTATTTTGTACGAAAAGAACCACCCCCTGCCGTGCACATCTCGCGCGAATGTCACTGCCTGCTCGTATCGGCTCTCTAAAACAATTTCTGTCGGGAGGGGGGTGGTGGGGGAGGGCGAACACCCCCACGCGCTTATCTGCTTCTACCGCGCTTGCCAATGCTGCTTACTACTGCCAGTCGCTCAGATGAACTCAGATGCTCGCGTCACGCAGGCACATGGAGGAAGGGGTGGTGGGGGGGGGGCACGGAGCCCCGGGGGGGGGGGTGGGGGAATGGGGGGGGGGCACGGGAGGTTAATGAGAGTGGCCCGCGCTGCGCCGCCGGGGGTCCGTGCGACAAACGGCGATGCCGTCTCTTCGTCCTGGCGATAATCCCAGCCGAGATGAGTGGACGCGGGCGTTAATAACTCTCCTCCGGTGCATCAACGCACCCCCCCCCCCCGCGTAATTCATCGCCCGCGACATCATCCACGCTGCCCCTCCCACTCGTCCACCTGCCGTGAATGATTTTTGTTTTTAAAGAGATCCCTTAGAGGATACTTGCTTTTGCATCCGACGAAGAATAAAATATTCAACGTAATTTACAGGACCCTTTGGCAGGCCACTGATGGATGAATGCCTCCCCGTGTGCAGTGTCAATCACGGGGCTTTTGTTTGACCATACTTCACCACGCTGGTCAGCAGTCCGGGTTGGTGATATTCGGGGGTGGGGGTGGCGGGGGGGAGTGGTTGGGCAGTGCGGGGAGAGGAATTATGCATTTTTTTGTAATTGTTGTTCTTGTTGTTCGTGTTGCTGTTGTTGTTCCTGCCTTCTGTTTGCTCCTCACGAAGTCGGTGGACGCCCGTCCACTAGTCGAGGTTCCCAGGCCGCGTGGCTCACCGGAGCGCCGAGCCTGACCCAGCGCGTCCCGCGGGCTCATTAGAAGTGCATGGGCGTGAGAACACTTTTGTCATGGTCGAGAGGAGATGCAACTTTCCTCTGCGCTATCGATTTCCCAAACCCCCTTGAACTCGTGCCGCGAACAGCAACATCGGAAGGTTGGTGGTAAAAACGGCGTGGTTGTGGTGGTAGAGACAGCGTGCCTCAAGGTGCCCCTTAGCTTTGTACAAACGCCGTGGTAATTTCACCACCGCTTTGTGGCTGACAGCGGTTGTTGTGGTGGTGGTAGACAACGTGGTTGGTGGTGGTTGTGTTGGTGTCAAGGCAGGACTCACGGAGAGGTGAGAGACTGGACCGCCGCTTCTCGTCTCGTCTCGTACTCTGCCCCGCACGCTGTCTGACCTCCCGACCCCTGGGAACGACACGGGGTTGGTGGCGCACAGAAGGATGGGGAGGGAGAGAGCGGGCGGTCAGGGAATGTGCCCAGCTCAGAAGTGATGAAGGCTGGTCGCGCAGTCGTGAGACAGGGACTCTGTGCGTGGTTGACATCAGAGACGTGTGTCTTTGTGTACGTGGGGAGTGGTGGTGCAGCGCTTAGCGCGCTGCGCTACGAATCCGGCGACCAGAGTTCGATTCCTGCTCACAGCCAACACCAGCGACGATTATATGAAAGGGTCCTGGGCCTCCTCTAGGTAGACTCTGTCTCAAATGAGTACCTGCTGCGGTGTGTAAACATCACCACTGGGGAGACAAAGGCGGCCGAGCGTGGTGCTGGTCACCCACCCCCTTGTGTGCCGTTCCAGGCGTTCTTAGGTGCACGCGAACAGCACTTGCCCCAACAGTCTATTACAGGCTATACGGGGAATCTCTGTCATTGTTCGTGTGTGTGTGTTTATGATAGGTGTTGTGTTTGTGTATGACGCTGTGGTGCCGACTTGTTGGAATCTAATTAGGGGGAGCATTCCCACAGGAAGTAACGCGGGTTCTACCAAACGGGAGACGAAACGACGTTTGCAAACAAATGTATAACACACGGCAACGAGATGCAATTGATTGGCGGTTCAGAGACCTGCATTCAGCGGTGGATTGAGAATGGCTGTTATGCGAAGGAGATTACACACGTGTTCATTGACCAGTGCGGTGAAGTACGGTCAAACACTGTGCTCAATTTTTTTGCCGGAAGAGTCCAGAATGCTGTGCTCATCTTCCCCATTGGTGACATGTGATAGCTGTAGCTTGTACTCTAGTGGTAGTGCCTTACGCCATGAATCCCTCTTTCAACCCAGCAGCAGCGTGCTGGGAAATATCGCGTGAGAAATTGAACCCTGGTCCAACAACCCCTGCGAAACGACACATCACGGGGAGGTCATCATCCAGCAGTGGATTAATAAAGGGCTGCGTGTGTGTACACACAAAGACCCCCCGTGTAGCCTTAACAAACTGTTGGGATGAGTGCTGTTAGCGAGCACATCGACGCACGCCCCACACACACACGGCCAAGGTGTGTGTGTGCTGATGAGGGCGTGCGAGTGGGAACTGCACACACACGAGCGCGGTGTGTGTGTGCGTGTGTTTGAGGGCGTGCGAGTGGGAACTACACACACACCGCTTGTCCCACTCGCACGCCCTCATCAGCACGCACACACACACACAAGCGCCGTGTGTGCGTGTGTACGTGGGATGTGCAGAGTGAGGCGCGAAGCTGCAAATGAATGCTGCCCAAGGTCTTCAGCATTAATACCGCCCCAAGGTCGCCGTTTATTAATACGCCCTTTGTACTACACACGCACTCACACACACACACACCACACACACACACACACGCAGATATACAAAGACAAAGATCTCCTGTATAGCTTTAACAAACTGTTGGGGCAAGTGCTGTTAGCGAGCACTTATAAAGGCCGGAACGGCACACGAGGAGAAGAGTGACCAACACCACGCCCGGCCGGCTTTGTCTCCCCAGTGCTGATGTTTACATGGTGCACCAGGTACTCATTTGAGGCCGAGTCAACTTAGAGGAGGCTCATGACTCGTTCAGATCATCGTGTACTGGTGGTGACTGTTCACGGGAATCGAACTCTGGCCGCAGGGTTCGCAACACCGCACGCTGTCCGCTGTGTCCACGCAGAGACACCAGCAGAGACACCAGCAGAGACACCACGACGCCGTGGTGTCTTCACTGCGACACGGATGCTCGTCCATGCGAGCAATGACTGCCGGCTATGGTTGTGATGATTCAGTCGTCCGGTGCAGGTCTCCCTGCAGCTGCGTTCACGGTCTCCATCTCGTTCGCAAAAACAAAACAAAAAAAACCTTGAGAAAGACTTATTTAATCAATAACAGAGGGTTGTCACGTAAACAGAACGTGGCCAGTTCGTCACTCGTACAGCACTAACCGGTGTGTTGGAGAGCCAAGCCACAACATTCACAATCTGAGTCCGACGTTTCGCCAGTAATTACAACCAGCTGCATCAGGCGGACAGCCAGATGCTGTGGAGAAATCCTCCAGTTTCGTTCCTTAAATCGACGGATAAATGTGATTACGTCACTTGTGAGCCCTTCACATGCAAAGGAGGGGGGGGTTAATGAATGCCTTCCCATTACTTCATGAACACCTTCCATTACTTGCAGGTCTGAGGGTAAAGAAGAGGGCATTTGAGGCAGCAGAGCTGGACTCTTGACTCGAACTGCAGCTATTGGCATTTGACCTCAGGTGTCCCGACCGCTGATGCTGCTGTGCGAGTGTGTGGGTCTCTCTCTGACTCTATGCGTCTCTGTGTAAGTCTAAGTATCTCTTTATGAGTGTATGGGTCTCTATGTAGGCGTCATGGGTCTGTGTGTGAGCCTTGGGTCTCTCAGTGTGAGCACATGGGTATCTTTCTCGCCGCGGTGGTGAGATGTTAATTCCTTCGCCAGGTATACAGGAGGTCGTGGTTTCGATTCCACCCTGACGGTGGTGGCGGTGGTGGCGGTCAGCGCACTGCGCTATGAACCCGGCAAACCGAGTTCGATTCCTGCTCACGGCCAACGCCAATGAGGATTATCTGAACCGGTCATGGGCCTCTCCTAGGTCGACTCAGCCTCAAATGAGTACCTGGTGTGGTGTGTAAACATCACCGCTGCGTGGTCTTGGCTGCCCACCCCCTCGTGTGCCGTGCCGGCCTTCATAGGTGCTTGCTAACAGCACTTGCCCCAACAGTCTGTTACAGTTTATACGGGGGATCTTTGTCTTTAGTGGTGGTGGTGGTGATGACATCGCGATCTTGGGTCCACACGCGTTCGCTCACGGTCTCCTTCATTTCACCGCGACAGTAGCGGCTCTTATCGTGCAGCTACACACCCAAGGCCGCGCGTGGCCTGGGCCGCGTGCCACGAGATTGCAGATCCATGCGGCGAGACGTGAAGAAGTTCGTGACATCGTCAACAGGCACCAGTGACGTCACCGTGGTGTCAATTAAAGAATAACGAGGTGACTGCATTGTTCATCATCATCATCATACCACCTCCATCGTCATCATGATCATAGTTCATACCACCTCATTCATCATCATCATTCATACCACCTCATTCATCATCATCATTCATACCACCTCATCATCACCACGTTATTATAATTATTACCATCACAACTGCCAAGTAATAATCATCATCAATTCCAAAATCATGATCACAAATACTATCATCATCATCACAATTACCAAATCGCCATCGCAAAAACGACGCCACTACCAGCATCATCAATGATCGTCAGACTGTTGCTAAAAGCTGTCAGAAACCCTCCTTAAAAACCGCGTCACGAGATTCGGTGAGCCTTAGCCTTGGTAAACAAGAGGGAAAATGATAATAATATTAACATACAATATTAACGATGATTCTTTTTACGAAGTAACCGCCTCGCAGTGGCAAAGCGATGTCCGCCCGCGACTCCACACGCGGTCGGTTCGTGTTCACGTGGGGGGTGAGGGGGGTGTGGGGGTGTGGGAGTTTGGGGAGTGTGGGGGGTGTGGGGGTGTGGTTGTTGTATGGGGTGTGGGGGGTGTGGGAGTTTGGGGAGTGTGGGGGGTGTGGGGGTGTGGTTGTTGTATGGGGTGTGGGGGGTGTGGGAGTTTGGGGAGTGTGGGGGGTGTGGGGGTGTGGTTGTTGTATGGGGTGTGGGGGGTGTGGGAGTTTGGGGGGTGTGTGGTTGTTAGCGCGCTGCGCTATAAACTCGGCGACCTGGGTTCGATTCCCGCTCACGGCCAACTCCCATAACGATTATCTGAACCTCCCCTAGGTCGACTGAGCCCCTAATGAGTATCTTGTGCGGTGTGTGAACATCGCTAGTGGGGAGACAAAGGCGGTAGGGCGTGGTGCTGGCCACCCACCCCCTCGTGTACCGTTCCAGCCTTCATAGGTGCTCGCTATAAAAGCACTTGCCCCAACAGTCTGTTAAGGCTACACGTGGGATCTTGGTCGTGGGTGTGGGTGGGTGTGTGTGGGTGGGTGCCAGGTTGCGTGTCTCTGTGTGCCCCCCCCCACTCCACCCCCAAATATCGGGAGCGGTGGCACAGCGATTAGCGTGCTGCGATGCTACTAACCCGGCGACCCGAGTTCGATTCCCGCTCACGAACAATAACAGTGTCGCCGACTATTTGAATCTCTAACAGCACTTGTCCCAACAGTCTGCTCAGGCTATACGGGGGATCTTTGTCATGGTGCCCCCCAATCCCCGATGCTCGTCAGTCCTCCCAACATCGTACCTCTCGCGCCCTCCTCCTCCTCTCCTCCTCCTCCTGCTTCTCCTCTCGTCTCCTCGGCGCACGCCGCAGCCCACGTGGCTATCGCGCCCACAGCTGCGAGCAGCAGCAGCAGGAGCAGCAGCAGTGCCCGTGCGCGCTTCCGCAGCTTCTTGAGAGGGCAGGCGAGGCTGCCCCGGGGCAGCACGGCCATGCCCCGCCTGCCCATGCCCCACGCCTCTCCAGACAAGGGCCCCTCTCCGCTGCCCGCTTCGTCTCCCTCAGTGGAGCCGCGCCGGGATGAGAGGTTCCCGGCGCATGGGGGCCGCGGGCGAGGAGGAGTGGCTCTCGCCGCGGGGACGCATGGTCTTCGGGGTCCTGGGCCCCTGCAGAAGGAACCTTGTTCCTGCAGAGGGGTCCCGGGTACCTGCAGAGGGGTCCTGAGTCCCTGCAGAAGGAACCTTGTTCCTGCAGAGAGGTTCTGGAACCCTGGAGATAGTACGTGGGGCCCTGCAGTGGGGTTCTGGTTTCCTAGAGATAGTTCCTGGGTCCTTGCCGAGGAGCAACGGGCCCCTACAGAGGGCACCTGGGTTTCTGCAGAGGGGTCCTGGGGTCCCTGAAAAGTGTTCCCGGGTCCCTGAAAAGGGTTCGCGGACTTCCCAACTCGGGACTTGGCGAGGTCGAGATCTTTGCTCCGCGAAGAAGAACAGACTGATTCGGTTGGAGGAGGAAGAGGAGAGGGGTTGCGAGGATGATGAATGTGACTCGGATAAAGATAAAAGTGTAGGATGACGATGATGATGCTAATGACAAGTCAGAGGAGGGAGATTAGAAGGATTCATATGAAGACAGAGTTGACGATGAAGATGACTGTCGGATGATGGAAATGAAGATGATTATTAGGATGATGAGGAGCGAGGAGGATCAGGAAGTTGTAGAGAAGGAGGAGGAATGAGAATGTAGATGGTGAATAACAGCTGAATGAAGCGGATTATGAATGTGAGGAGGAGGAGGGAGGATAAGATGAGGATGCATGAATCGGAGGACGAAGTCAAGCGGATGAGGATGATTATGAAGGATTTAAGATAAGGAGATTGATCAACAAGGGAATGCTGATGATGATGATGACGACGGGACGCTGATTAAAGGGACGCAGCAGATAATGACGATGATGATGGAGATGACGAAGAGATTGATGGAACTCAGAAGAGAGGTTGGAAATTAAGAATATGTGAAGGATGAATATTGATATGACGCAGACGACGATGATGATGATGACGACGACGAGGATGATGACGGGACACAGATGGAGACGTTGTTGGAGACGACTGCGATCCTCTCCGCCCTCGCGAAGATCATCGCTGCCTCTCTGACTCGGCTCCGCGCTCCGCCTCAAAAATAAACCCTGCCCCCCCTCCCTCCCTCCCTCATCCTCCTCCCTCCCTCATCCCTCAACATCCATCCCTCCCTCCTCCCTCCCTCCCGCATCGCTCCCTCATCCCTCATCCCCATCAACCCCAATCCCCCCCTACTCATCCCCCCCTCCCCCCTCCCTTATCCCTCCCTCATCCCCATCAACCCCAATCCCCCCTACTCATCCCCCCCCCCTCCCTCTATCCCTCCCCCTCATCCCTACCGGCTCCCACATGCACCTTGTGCGCCCTGCCGCCCTGAATAGGCGCTCGCTAACAGCACCGGCAACCCAACCCACCGTGCTCCATCCGCACGCACAGCGCCAGCGCGGTTTGCATGGACCCTGGTGCAAGGGATCAAATCATTAAAGCCCCCCCCCCCCCACGTCTGTTAAATTCCCCCCCCCCCCCACCCCACTTTTCGTAGCCCGATGCCTGAGCCCTCTCTGGCACGTGGGTACCGGTTGCAGTTGCACCGTCTTCACACTTGCTAACGATGGTAAAAATACAAAGATCTCTCCTATAGCCTTAACAGACTGTTGGGGCAAGTGCTGTTAGCGAGTAGCAGCTATGAAGGCCGGCACGGTACACGAGGGGGTGGGTGGCCAGCGCCACGCCCGGTCGCCTTTGTCTCCCCAGTGGCGATGCTTACACATCACACCAGGTACTCATTTGAGGCTGAGTCGACCTAGGGGAGGCCCATGACCGGTGCAGATAATCGTCACCGGTGTTGTTTGCCGTGAGCGAGAAGCGACCTCGGGTGGACGGGTGAGTCGTAGCGCAGCGCGCTAATCGCTGTGTCACCGCTCCCCACACTTTTACACAACGAAAAGACACACACAGAGACATAGATACACAGAGACATAGACACACAGAGACATAGACACACACAGACATAGACACACACAGATAGACACACACAGAGACATAGACACACACACACAGACATGAACACATACACACAGACACACAGACACACACAGATATAGACACACACACAGACGTCGATATACACACAGACATAGACACACATACAGACGTCGACACACACACAGAAATAGACACACACACACAGACATAGACACACACATACACATAGACACACACACACAGACATCGACACACACACATACACATAGACACACACACAGACATAGACACACACACATACACATAGACACACACACACAGACACATAGACACACACACACAGACATCGATATACACACAGACATAGACACACACACAGACACACACACACACTGCCCTCTGGCTCGCCTTAGATAATATTGTGTGGCATGTTCTAACAGCGAGAACCTATTAGCGGCGTGGTACAAATCCCGGCCGTCTTTGTCTTCCCGGTCCTAATTAGTTTTATTCTATGAACATTTTACCGAAATATACACACACAAGACAGGCACATACCATGGCTGAATAGGAAGCATGTTGAGTTGAGTATCGTGCCGTTAGCAAGCAGCTCTGCGAGCGACTCGACATAAGAAGGGTCGATTTTATAGACTGTACGGACTACATTTAGGGTTGAGCCTTCCTAGGGAAGGGTCCACAAACGGATTTAGAGACCACTTAAATGCCAGCGGAACTGGCGTTTTTATAAATCGGCTGAAAATAATTCCACCAATTAATTGTCATTGTTTATTGTGCAGTTGTTTGGGATCGCCGGGTTGAAGGGGAGGGTGACGGGGGGGTGGGACAGTACGCATCGTTCCTGTTGGGAGAATCTCATCACGAGCTGTTCCTCGCAGTCACGGAGCTTGACTCTTCCCACTGAACAATCTCCGGATCGCTTGGTAGACTGGAATAGATGGCACGTGACGAAATCTCTGGCCACGGCTGTCGTGAGATGCATACTGGATGTGGTGGACCGCGTGCGCACACACACACACACGACTTTCTCCAGGTTAACGACCCTGGACAGACCCGGCCGAATTTTAGCCCCCCCCCCCCCCCCCCTAGAACACGTCCCAACGTCGAAGACGAATAACTCCTATCCAGAAGGCAGCCTGGGTTTCCTCCATGTATCTTGAACTTCTTTCGCACCGTACGTAGCCAACCGTGCTAATCGGAGGCGCAAACTCAACACAACAGGCAGTGCCAAAGAAATGAGTTTTCAATTAACGAACACGTGGTCTCCTGCTCCTCGGTCTCCTCGTTACGGTGGTGACGTCGTCGACTTGATTGATTGGGAAATGCGCGAACATGATCACAGCAATAACAATTACAGCTCGAATCACAGCGGAACACTTTGCGGTGATGTTTTGCTTCGTTTTAAGTGCAAACAGTGAAAGGTTTACGCTTCCTCGCCAACGAGAGTCACATCACAGAAGTTGCCATTTAGCCTTGCGCTCAAGGAATCATGCGAATACCAAATGTGCGTACGAACTTCTTAGGAATATTCCGAATCTCGGTACCGTGCTGCATTCCGTTCTCATCGCGGTGTTGTTGAGTCAGTGCTGCCCTCTAGCGGCGTAAAGCGGTTGTGACAACGCCGCCCCCATACAGGAGTTGGGATATTAAACACATTCCTGCGGAGGGAGCTGGTAGGAACGTTGGGTTGCTCGGTCAATGGCCAGGGTCAACGGTGGCGTGGTGTATTCTGCAAATATGGCCGACTGTGAGGGCGGGCACAAGCCGGCGTGAGTAGGTTAAAGTTGAGTTTTATAAGGGCACCACGGGGTGACCAGCCCCTCCCCACCCAGCCCCACCCCTCCCACCCCCCACGCAGCCCCATCCCCCACCCTCCCCTCCCTACCCAGCCCCTCCCCACCCTCCCCTCTCCACCCAGCCCCACCCCTCCCACCCCCACCCAGCCCCATCCCCCACCCAGCCCCTCCCCACCCTCCCATACCCACCCAGGCCCACCCAGGCCCACCCGTCACCATGTTTGGATGCACGACGGACGGACGGACACAATAATCCCCTGTGGACTGGTGGAACCAGGTGGTTCCTACCAGTACAAGTCTCCGGCAGAGTGCGACCGTGGCCACCCAGAACAGAGCGCGCGACGCAATTCCCCGATCGACAAATGTGAAGCAGGAGACGTCAGAGCGAGGACGACGAGACCACACTCCGCAGCTCCTGACGCCGTTGTCTGGGCTTGAGCACCTGGATGTGACATCGCAGTCGTTGATCTGCGTCGACATCAGCGGCCCGCACGACATCAAGGAGATGAATAGGTGCACGGCAGATGTTTGCGAAGCTATAAAGGCACAGCCCTGCAATTGCCAGCTCGCTCTCCTGCTGGCGGAGTGACCTCTACCACGCAGAGAGAGAGACCTTGAGGTAGGAGAGGATGATGAGGTGGAAGAGGAAGCTGGTGGAGCAGGAGGATGAGGTGGTGAGATCAGAGGATGAGGTAGGGGGAGGAAAATGAGGTGGGAAGATGATGAGGGGGGTTGGGGGGGTAGGGAGTTCGGGGGGGGGGCACGGGAAGGGCGGAGCACGGCGCCGTGCTCGCGCGGGGTGGTGTTGACCTGGCCGTGACCTCGTGGGCGGGGCACCGTGACCTCGTGGGCGGGGCACCGTGACCTCGCTCACGGCCAACTCCACTGACGATTATCTGAACTGGTCATGGGCCTCCCATAGGTCGACTAAGCCTCACATGAGTACCTGGTGCGGTGCGTAAAAACATCACCACTGGGAAGACAAAGGCGGCCGGGCGTGGTGTTGGCCACCCACCCCCTTGTGTGCCGTGCCGGCATTCATATGTGCTCGCTAACGGCACTTGCCCCAACAGTATGTTAAGGCTATACGGGGGATCTTTGTGCTATTGTGTATGGGAGGATGTGTATGGTTGTTGTGTTTGAAGCGCCAGCAACACAGAAGGTGTAATATTTGAGTGAACAAGTTAGTTGAATTGAGAAGGGCGATTATAAGACGAGAGGGAAGTCCACATTGGAGCATTGCGAGGCAATACGTCGACATAAGTGAGGTGACCTGCAGTGTGGTGGGTAAGTGGGTGAGTGAGTAGTCTGTGGGTGTGTGTGTTGTTGTGACCCGTTCGTGTGGTGGTGATGGTGGAACACCGGTTGTGTGTTGGAGAGTAAACCCACAAAGCACGGTAAACGGACGCTGCCGTTTCACGGTGTCACGGCGCGTTGCGACTGTGATCGCGGGGTTTACTGCGTGCTGCCGAAACGTTGAACACACGGTGGAGGTTCATGGCGTGGCGGACACTAAAAGCGCACCCCCTGGAGGTGACAGGGCCTCCTAGCGGTGACAGGGCCCCCTAGTGGTGACAGGGCCCCCTAGTGGTGACAGGGCCTCCTAGTGGTGACAGGGCCCCCTAGTGGTGACAGGGCCTCCTAGTGGTGACAGGGCCCCCTAGTGGTGACAGGGCCTCCTAGTGGTGACAGGGCCCCCTAGTGGTGACAGGGCCTCCTAGTGGTGACAGGGCCCCCTAGTGGTGATAGGGCCCCCTAGTGGTGACAGGGCCCCCTAGTGGTGACAGGGCCTCCTAGTGGTGACAGGGCCTCCTAGCGGTGACAGAGCCCCCTAGTGGTGACAGGGCCCCCTAGTGGTGACAGGGCCCCCTAGTGGTGACAGGGCCCCCTAGTGGTGACAGGGCCTCCTAGCGGTGACAGGGCCCCCTAGTGGTGACAGGGCCTCCTAGCGGTGACAGGGCCCCCTAGTGGTGACAGGGCCTCCTAGCGGTGACAGGGCCCCCTAGTGGTGACAGGGCCCCCTAGTGGTGACAGGGCCCCCAAGCGGTGACAGGGCCCACGAGGGGTTACAGGGCGCACGTGGCCTTTTGTACACGCGCGCCGACGTCATCCCGCACGGCGTGACGTCTTCGCGTCGATGTGTGTGTGTGTGGATTTGGACTCGGGTTGCCAGCGTATGAGACAACCAAGATACCCGCTACACCTCAACCTTAGTGACTGATTAATACTCTGGCGTATTACACCATTTGCGTGTTGTAATATTGCCGTTTCAATGCATATTTTCCCCCATTAATATAATGTGACCATTCTCCTCCTGACACTTGTGATTGCTTTCAATTCTCACCAAGAGAAAATTTAAAAAAACATTAAATGAGAATAATGCGAGCGTTGAACTGCATCGCCCCATGACTCATCACGCAAGCCGCGCGTTCCGATCCACCCTCGAAGAACAAAGAAGCGGTGGCATCACGCGGATTTCCCGGTCGTGACGTAAGCCACCACGCAAGCCACCAAGCTAGCCACCACGCTAGCCACCACGCAAGCAACTACAATAGCCACTACAATAGCCACCAAGCTAGCCACTACAATAGCCACCAAGCTAGCCACTACAATAGCCACCACGCTAGCCACCACGCTAGCCACTACAATAGCCACCACACTAGCCACCAAGCTAGCCACCATGCTAGCCACCACGCTAGCCACCAAGCTAGCCACCACAATAGCCACTACAATAGCCACCACGCTAGCCACTACAATAGCCACCACACTAGCCACCAAGCTAGCCACCACGCTAGCCACTACAATAGCCACCACACTAGCCACCACGCTAGCCACTACAATAGCGACCACACTAGCCACCAAGCTAGCCACCACGCTAGCCACCAAGCTAGCCACCACAATAGCCACTACAATAGCCACCACGCTAGCCACTACAATAGCCACCACAATAGCCACCACACTAGCCACCACGCTAGCCACTACAATAGCGACCACACTAGCCACCAAGCTAGCCACCACGCTAGCCACCACAAAATGTACCAGAGTCGCCCGCGAGCCGCCGCTTTGTTTAAGCGGGAGGCAAACACCGGGACCGGGATTCGGTTTATCTGCGTCTCATCAGCGGGGTGTGGCCGCTGCTGCTGCTGCCGCTGCTGCTGAGTTGCCATACGTCGAAGGGCCCGAGTCGAACCCAAGCGCCGTGGAGGCGATGTTTACCGCTGAAGCAAACACCCCCCCCACATCCCTAAGGCGCAGGCAGGAGGCCAGCGGACTTTGTTGGTGTCTCCGAGTGTCTCGTGCATGGCGCGTTCGCCCCATGGTGTCGCTCCCTTCCCGTCGCCTCTCACGCCACGCCACGCGAATCACTCGGTGCACCGATGATGGGAGGTCAATACCTCACAGTATTTATTGTAACTTTTATTTTGTAATTGCGCTGTGATCGTCTAACAAAAACATCATGAAAAATAAGAAAGGGGGTTTTACCCTTTCTGGAAATAAAACAGGAGGTGTGTCCAGATGTTCAAACACCAAATGGACACATTTTGCAAGGAATCAAGTCTGCATTAAGCACACGTACGTGTGGTGAACATGCAAATAAAACACGCTCTGATAATATAGTCATTGTCTTTGAAACTGATTGGCCTACTTCACCAGAGACAGTTTTCTTTATGGCCGAGTCTCACCACCAGTGTCACACCAGAGCACAACGCCAACAGGCGAACAGCACAAAGGCGATGCACTATCAGAGCATCTCTAGCTCGTGGCGAGCAGCTACATCGTGGGAGATACCCTTTTTGCCCGGATCAAAGTACGAAAAAAGCATCTTCCCGAGGCGATTCGCGCTCCATGGGGTCGATTATTTAACCTGGATTTGTGTTCGTCGTGATGGTGGCCGCAGTTGTATTTGTTCTCGCTGCTGTTTGCTTCATTGCTGCAACTTTATTTGTTTTTGATGTTGTAATGTCGATGGCCCAAGGTCACCCTTTCCATTGAGACTCTACCTTGGTCAAACAAAACTCATTCCTGCGGAGGGAGCTGGTAGGAACGTTGGGTTGCTCGGTCAATGACCAGGGTCAACGGCGGCGTGGTGCATTCCGCATATATGGCTGACTGTGAGGTCGGGCACAAGCCGGCGTGAGTAGGTTAGACGTTGAGTTTGATAAGGGCATCACGGGGTGACCAGCACCTCCCCACCCAGCCCCTTCCCACCCTCCCCACCCAGCCCCTCCCCACCCTCCCCACCCAGCCCCTCCCCACCCTCCCCTCTCCACCCTGCCCGACCCCTCTCATGTTTGGATGCACGACGGACGGACGGACACAATAATCCCCTGTGGGCTGGTGGAACCAGGTGGTTCCTACCAGTAATACACTTGAAACTTGTACACCACGTTAGAGTTAATCGCGGGACATTGTTGTGATATGTGGTGCCTCTAGTGCTGCATTGAAACTGGTAAACCGGTGTTATTTATTGTGATTCCCCTGGTGGCCTTTAGTCCGGACCCTCGACAATAGACAACACGTGACAACACCTCCCATCATCATCACCCTGCTGCTGTTAACCCCCCAATGGTTTCAAATCTGTGGCGGCCCTCATACTCATGGCTTATGGGCGAAAGTGGACCCCCCTCTGAAAATCAGTGAAGAACTCTGGTAAACATTGGATACCAGTCCATGAGTCTTTGAAACCCTATTACGGTAGTTACATGTTAAAAACTAATTTTTGCCATTAAATACAGAGCAATGTACATGACCCAAGGCTAAGGGTTTTGCCAGCCCTTCCAATCTCAGCCAGCACTGGGCCAAAAGCCACGGCAGTGCAGATATCAACATGCTAGCGGCACCAGATCTCGGCACGAATCAGAATATGTATTTATACTGGAGGAATCTGATGAGCGATTAAGCTCTTTTTCACAGATGTCCAGTAGTTTTTCACACGTGCTGCTACTGCTGCTGCCTCAACACAGAAATGCCAATTCCAGAACTGGCCGGGTCAAACCCGGGGTCAAACCCGCGTGACAACCCCGAGCCACGCGATTTGTCACCAGAATTTGTAAATCTCACTGGTGGATGAGGGCCTCCTCACCTCGTGCGGGCCATGAGGTGGGAGGGGTCATTTGACCATACTTCACCACGCTGGTCGGTGCGGATAGGTGATAGTGGGGAGCACACACGTGGGAGCATAGAAGAACAGCACAGCGATACCCCGCTGATGGCTATAACGATTGACCACAGACAATACAATTTTTTGTTAAACTCAATGTATTGCTCTTGTCTGCCCACTCCAGCCCGCATAATGAGATGATTGTGTGCGATGGTTGTCTTTGTGTGGCTTTCACCTGCTTCGCTAATTCGGTGCAGTGCTACCGCCTAATGATGGATCGTGGTCGTCACAGGCTGTGGCCGCACACGCACAGGCCACGTGTATCCTGGCGTGCTCACGTCAAGATATAGACAGCGCTTATTTAAGTTTAGCTCGAACGATGTTCCGGAAATTATTTTTGGCACTCAAACCACATCAATCCCGCAGCCTTACTTTGACCCTCACACGAGTAATTTGTCCACACACACACCTGTTCAAAGGATTATCGAAATGTAGGGTATGATAATACAGGGTTGCTATGAATAGGCGTAGCTTGTTCTCCCGTGGTAGTGCCTTACGCCGTGGTGGGAGGGGGGCTACTGGGCCCGTGCGCCCCTGCGCAGTTGCACCGCCTGCACACCCGATCGCTCCACCGCGGCGTTCGTGTTCGGGCATTCGCCCCGCGGTGGCGTGGAGGAGGAGGCGGCCCGCTCGTCACGGCTGCTCCACGTCACTCGCTCTCTGCGCCGCGGGCAAACGCTTCGCTCCGGATTCCTGAGCGCTGAGCGCGACGCAGAGAGAGAGATTGGCTGGCAGCCAAGGGACTCGATGTTTGTTATCCAGGGTGGGGAGAGGGGGGCTGAGGGGAGTTGGGGGGCGGGCGGATCGGATTGGTGGGTGTGGGGTCATGCCGGAGAGTGTGATGTGCCACAGGCGGTGGGAGCTTGCTCGGGGGTAGGGAGGGGATGGCGAGAGGGTGAGAGAGAGAGTGGGTTACATAAAGCAAAGTAAAAAAAATACGAAATGATGAACGAAGCAAAGTGCCGACTATACCGAGCATCTTCTTGTTTCCACTGATCATAAAAAGAAAGAGAGGGTGAGGGAGAGAGAGGGTGAGAGAGGGCGAGGGAGAGGGTGGGTGAGAGAGAGGGAGAGAAAGGAGGGTTAGAGAGAGAGGGGGGAGGGAGAGGGGGAGGCCTGTGGCGCGTCTCGAAGAACTTGTTCGGCGAGCTGCCCGCTCCTCCTCCTCCTGCTGCTGCTACCGCCTCCTCGCATCCTCCCACCGGCAGCAGCATCATCATCAGCATCACCGCACGCCCCCCCAACCCTCACCCCCCCAGCCCTCACCCCCTCGCAATTCAACCAGGGGCGGCTGGGTACAGGACGTAGCGAACACGCAGCGGGTTAAGACCCACCACCTCATCCCCACCACGCACCTCATCGCCACCACCACCTCATTACCAGCACCACCAGCACCACCACCTCATCCCCAGCACCACCACCTCATCCCCACCACCACCACCTCATCCCCACCACCAACCACAACGATCCTCGTCAAGCTGTCGTCATCGCAGAAGAAATCGTTTCGGATTTGGAGACGCGGTCTCCATCGAGCCCGGCTGGCTCTATGACCGCCCTCCGTTCCGGCTCCGCCACACGGGAATGCGAGCGGTCTAATCCGGGGTAGCGAAGAGAGACAAGAGCTCCCCCCCTCCTCCTGCTCTCTCCACTGCTGGATTGAGGGGATCTTGAGCCGCGTGGAAGTGGGTACGCGGAGACCAAGAATCGTCGGATCCGTTCTCCCGGCGGTAAGAGACGTAGATTGCCGCACCGTGTGTTCTGTACGCGGCTTTGATTCGTCGATCCACTGCTGGATGGAATCCTCCCCGTGTTGTGTGTCGGGTCCGGCCGTGGTGGAGTTGTTGGCCTGACCATACTTCACCACTCACGTGGAAGGGAGCGCCTCGGGAGAGGTTTCGGATCCTCTCGCTCGCCGCCGTCGATGTTGAGCCATTCCCGGCCGGGAGTTCAACTCGGGTGGCCGGGTTCGGGTCAGCTCTGGGGCGCTCTCAGCCCTGCGCCACGGGTGCTGGCCACCCCGTGCCCAGTGCCGTACTGTGTTATTGTCATCGGTAGTGCCGTGGTTGTGTCGTGACACTTACATGGCCGTGGATACCCTATACAAAGTGTTACGTAATCTTCAATAGGGTACATCGGCGTGCATGGAGGCTCATCGGCGTGCATGCCCCACACGGAGCCCTCAGCTGACTGCTGGGGCTAGAGCCGCTAGCGAGCACCCATGTGTCGGCCTGCAGGTCATACGAAGGGGGTGGGTGGCCGACACCTCGCCTGGACGCCTTTGTCTCCCCAGTCTCTGATGTTTACACACCGCACAAGGGACGTAGCCGAGGGGGAAGGCCAGGACTCGTTCAAATATCGGCCACTGTTTTTGGTCCGTGATTGGGAATGGAACTTCACTCCCAGCGGTTCTGCACCACCGCCTCTCCCACAAGGCGCGCATAGAGAAAGCAGTATTATTATTGTTGTTGTTGTGATGAGGTTAACATGCTGCTTGTGGTGGTGGTGGTGGTAGTGTGATCTTAAGTTTAAAAAAACGCTGATGAGGAAGCCGAGGGGAAACCACCTAAAGTCCTCAAACGCGCACGGGCTAACATCGCCACAATTGGGTGAGGGCCACGTGGTAGCGTCATGCAAATTCTTATCGTTAACGCCACCACCACCACCCCAACACAATTGTGACGTTTACAAAGGTAGCGTTATGATTACCCGTTTTACATGTGCCAATGTATTGGTCACGTTCTGACGATACAGCTTCTCCTTACCAGCGGTGACTTTAGACTGTTGGTGACTGGATTCAATGAACAGCAACATTAACGTATCGCCCGCCACGTTTCGCTCAAACCGCTGTGAGCTTCATCAGGTACTGACAGAGGCGTCTCTAGAGTACAGCGAATCGGGACGCACTCCCCATATGGATGGCCCTGCATGGGGAGTAGTCCCCTTTGTACAGGAGGGGGGTGGGGGGACTTTGAGAGCAGATGGGATTCAGAAAAATATAAATGTGTCGTTAAACCCGCCACCACCCGACACAGCCAATTAGTAAGGTTTGTCCCGTAAACAGAACGTGCCAATTCGTCACTAATACAGCACAAGGCTGTGTTGGAGAGCCAAGCCACAACATTTACAATCTGAGTACGACGTTTCGCCAGTAATTACAACTATCTTCATCAGGCGACAGCCAGATTTACGCGATCTAACCCAAAACAACCTGTATTATGGATGAGATTTTGTCGCGAAAGCCTACTTGTTTAACTGGGATACAGAAAGTTTGAGCCATCTCTCTCTATATATAGGGCCCATACAAGCATTTTATGTCTGAGCATTGGTGACTGTTCTGTACTGATGAGTCCTCGTGAGGATGAAGCCAGTCTCCGGGTGTCCGCTTCACTGCTGCCGTTGTTTTGCTGTTTGGGGGTTGGCCACATTTCCTCAACTCCGTGATGGTTCTCAACGACGGCGCAGGCTCGCACGTTCAAGTACTGTTGAGCCGGTGGTCTGGACAAGGCCGAGTTGGGTTGCTCGTGTACGCGCAGTGCTGCGCTGCGCATACAGCAGCAATGTGTCGTTAGGTCTGTCAGCGTGAGCCGAGGACCTGCTGCTGGGCAGAGAACCAGAGGAGGAGAACGGAGAAACAGAAAACTCGACACGCTCGTCACTAACGCCCGTGGCCCTGGAAGGAAGCGCAAAGCGGTGCACGGTTTTTGTTGTTGTTATTGAGCAATGGCCCTGCCTCATAGCAAATGAGAGAAACGTAGACTTGCACAGAAACCTATAGACTCGCAAAACGTCCAGTAGACTTGCATAGAGACCCATGGACTTACATTCAGATACTTAACGGAGACCCATGGACGTACATGCATAGATACTTTGTAGAGACCCATGGACTTAATCCATATATACTTAATGGAGACCAATGTACTCGCATACATTCATAGATACTTAACGGAGATCCTTGTCCGTACATAATGTGCCGTAGACGTGTATGGAGACCCATAGACGACTGCGTAGATCTTGGCGGCCACGTGTTTTCTGGTTGCGTGACGTGTCGGGGCATGATACCAAACGGCACCCGGTCCAAATCCGAGAGCTTCGAAGTGCCATCGACTGACAACATGAGGCCTACAGAGTTGGGTAGAGACCCGTAATCCCATACATTTTCACAGACCCGTGTACTCCCCGTGACTCGTACAGAGACGCACATACTTGCGTAGTCTTAAAAAGAGGCCGGTGGACTTGCACGGAGATCCCATGAACGTGTACAGATGGCCACGTACGAATGGGGGAAAAAAAGCGGTTCGAAACGATCACGGAATTAAATTTTAAATTCGATTACCGATGTTTAAATCGCGAAATTGAAAGGCGCCAGATGATCTGTCGGGAGTTCGTGTTGCGTCCACAGTGAGCTCGGCTCTCGGCTCACTGTGGTGGTTTTGGCAGCTCTGCGCTCTGTGAGGTCAGGCTGGGATGAGAGGAGACGTGGTAGTGGATTCCCGTGTTCGGGCACCACGGCCGTGGGGCTCTCTGTCCGAACGCGTCATAGGTTTCGCCCCTACGTGTTTGTATGTTGAACTTCTTTTGCACCGTACGTAGCCAACCGTGCTAAAATCGGAAGTGCGGAGGTTCTTGTTTATAAAGGCCTAAGGCCTATTTCTGTAATTCTGCCTCCTGGTTTTATTCTGGCATCTTAAAATGATTTTTACTGTCTTGTAAATGTTCTGATGTTTAGTTACAACATGTGAATGTTTGTTCTTCACTCGTCTGATGTGGCCTTTACGCCTTGTGGTATGAAAGGCGCTCAGCATATAAAGGTCATGGTTATAACATTTATATTGCCTTGCATAGAAAGCCGTCGACTTACATCGAGACCCATAGAGATACAAAGAGAAGATCCTCGTGGTGGTGATGGAGTTGAACTGTGCTGGGGTGATGTTCTCTGGGTACGCGGTCTGTAAACCAGCACTGGAGGTTGGTGGATCACTGCGCAGATGTTGTTGTGAAACTCCCTTCCTGGTTGGCGTCGAAACTAAACTATAACAATCTTGACTTAAAGCTTTCGTGACTGCAGGAATTCATATTCTTTGGGTCTTTCGGTAAAACTAAACTGACCATCACAAATGATTGCTCCAACAAAGTGGCCTATCACGTGGAAATCCATAGCAGCCAAATACTCTAAACGGATGTTGATTCTAAATGTGGAAGGAAATGCCTGAAATAGTGTGGCCTGTTCCACGAATCTGTGTTTTCTAATTACCCTCGTGTCTTAGTGCATCTGCAATGTGGCCCAAAAGCAATATAATGTTTAAAAATAGAATGTTCTGTTGTTCATTCATCAATCATCATCAGCCATGGTCGATCCACTGCTGGATGAAATCCTCCCCGAGTCGCCGTGGCCACGCGACGTCACAATCCGCCCGGCACTTGCACGCGAAATAATTCCATCGTTCCATCTCCCCTCATCCACGCGCCTCTTGAATACATTCCAAGAGTCACCAGGGCCGCGGGAATCCTGCCTTGAGCCGGTTCTCTCTGGCTCCGGCTGAACCTCCTTCCTCTCTCTCCTCCCCCCCTCCTCCTCCTCGCAGGGAGTCAGACTGTCTCATTGACAATAACATCAGCCACGATAAATCCACGGGTGGATGAACGGCGTCGGCATTCCCCCTCGTGTGCCGTGCCGGCCTTCGTAGGTGCTACACGTCCACAGCACTTGCCCCAGTCGTCTAACTAACAAAGGCTGTACAGGGGATCGTTTTTGGTCAGTGTAGGGATGAGAGGGTGTGTAAGGTGTAAATCCTGTGCGTACAGCTGTCACGCCTTCCCGCGGCACACATCTCATCTCACCGCCTCTGTGCTCCGGGGCTTCATTTTGGCCGGGCCGGGTCAGGTCAGGTGGATTCAGCAACCCGGCACACCACGTCCAGTATTCTGCTCGCTACGGCTGCGGTTTCTACCCAACGCGTGTCTACCTCCGGTCGACAACCGGCGGCCGAGTGTAAAGTTGACCGCGGCTGTTCCCGCTGCCCCCAGGTGGACCCCGCGGTGCCCGGGTCGATGTCAGGATCGGCCGAGCCCCTCCGCGGGGCACGGCTGCCCCTCGCTTGGGCGCTGCTCTCCACGCTGCTGCCCATGGCAGGGGCAGGGCTGCACGCCGCCAGAGGGGGGCAGCCGGGAGGCGGCAACCCAAACGCCCAGCACGGTGAGTGAGCAGAGGCCCCCGTCCGCAACCCCCTCTGTGATCATCGCCGTCATTGTTGACACCATGATCATCATCGACGTCATCATCGCCGTCATCATCGCCGTCATCATCGCCGTCATCATCGACGTCATCATCGACGTCATCAACGACATCATCGACATCATCATTGCCATCATCATAAGCCATGAGCGATCCAACCGAGCCAAGAAATCAGTTTTTTTTAACGTTTATTTCCGTATCGTGCGGCATTTTGTGTGTGTCCAGTAACGAGCTTGTTTTTGCCCTGATCACTATTTGGCTGTTTTTTTCCCGCCACTGATTCCCTTCGTCGCATCTACATCATTTCGTGCGCGTGCTTTCGTCACCACGGTGAGCCAGGTCCCTCTTGCTCACGAGACTCTCTCCTGGCCTCGAGTTCACGCCCATGGGCCTGATTCGGGCCGTGTAGCTGTTGAATGATCCTTATTATTTTAAAATATATTGTTTATTTATCCGTTGGTGAAATCAAAACCGTGTCTCCGTCGCCCAGGCGACGTGACGCGTTTCATGAAGACCTCAACTTGTTTTTAATACAACGCAACCGACTCTTCGGCTGTAGGGCGCGCGTAGTATTTAATCCGACATTTTAAGGTCAAAATTATTCTCGAACGAGATGCTAAGCAAGCGAAAAAATCACAGTCATTATTAAACACACAACAGCCAATGGGAAGTGGTGTTGGTTGTGGCCGTGACGCGGACACTGGGCCATCAATGCTGCACTTCTGGGTTAGAATCCAGGTTTCAGCCAGCCGCGATTCAACTGGGTTCCACCGCACATGGCTGGCGGGAATGAGTTCAAGACCGCCGGGGCCAGCAACGGATGAGGAGCGACCTCCCATTGCGTGCGGAGGTTGGTCGAGGTTCCTGCCCGGGTTGCCGGAACAAAGAGCGTTTGCGTGCTCAAGGGGAGGAGAGAAGATGTGTAAACAGAATTGGGAAACAACAGAAGTGGACTCTGGTTTTTTTTTACTGAGCTCTGAGAAGACAAATACACGGGGTAGGGACCTCGGAAGATAAAGTGCAAACTGTAAATTCCAGTCCTCCGGTTGAAGCGCAACTAAAGTGTAGATAGGGGGTTCAAACGGGCCACTCAACTCGGAGCTTGTGAGTTCATTAACTAGTTGGGGGTTTACCCTCAGCCCTTTATCCAAGCAGTGTCGATAAAATAAAATAAAAATTGTACAGCCCTCTCTTAATCTGCTGTCGAATCAGTCGAGGGGGTTGTTTGATTCAGTCCACGCGGGAATCTCGTCTAGTTCCGGGCCGCTGAAATGTTGAACCCAGGATCTCGGTGGTGGCAGCTCAAAGCTCTTACCCACAATCCACAGGTCCACTTGCCACTCAAGGTTTATTTTGACTGCAATAACGTTCAAGCATCTACGGTTCCATCCACTCCATCTTTCCATGACTGGTTTGCCCCAGCCATGTTACAATTTGGCATGTGATTATCATCATCATCACCGGCCGTGATCTATCCACTACTGGATCAAAACCTCTCCCACCCCACCCCCTTCCAATGTCGTCGCCATCCATCACGGTCGCGCGAAGCGACAACCGACCATCGATGTTGCTCCAACACCACGCGGGATCATCTCACCGCTCAGTCTCCTCGGCGGTCAACCCTAGCGGGACTCTCTCTCCTTTGGCTGTCGTTCCATCACCAGTGTCGTCCATCAGCCCCCCCCCCCCCGCCCAAGTCAACTTAAGAGGACCCTCCTGAGAAAGAGTCCTACGACTCGGTGTGCCTTGCCTGGATAAAAAACCGAAAGCAAAGTAACGATCCATATTGCCCACTTAACAATGCAATATATTCTCCCCCCCCCCACCCGTACACATTGCAACAGCGTTCCTGGGCGCCCCAGAAGCGAACTCGTACCTGTCACGTCGGCTGCGCGCCAACAATTGGGACTTTGAGCTGTTCCAGCCGGACAACTTGGAGCGTGAGTGCAACGAGGAGCTGTGCAGCTACGAGGAGGCGCGAGAGATATTCGAGGATGACGCCAAGACGGTGGGTCCCCCACACCCCCCCCCCCGCCGCCCTCCCACCAGACATCACGCAAGGATTGTGCGATGTCTTGGCGTGGTCAAGACGGTGAGTCCCCACCCGCCCCCCGCCGGGTTCGCGAGACCGGTCTCATGCGCAGCGTGCCACTGCCGCTGCTGTGTTCCATAGCGGCCACGTATTTGGAGGCGTCGTTTAGCGACGCGTGGTTATCGTTGCCGTAACGATGGGATAATCATCGTTCCCCGTGGTGTGTGTTGTTTTTTTGTAGAACGCCTTCTGGAAAACGTATATGAATCCGGCATCTGCAGGTAAGCTGATGGAATTAAATTATATTGTTGTTTTTATTAATGTGCTCGTTAACTCAGGCAAGCCTCGCAGTACAGGGGATGTGATGTTGCTGCGTGTGATCCCAATTGAGTGGTGGCATAGCGGTTAGCGTGCTGCGCTACGAACCGGTAACCCGAGTTCGATTCCTGCTCATGGCCAATACCAGTGACTGTTATCTGAACCGGTCCTGGGCTTCCCCTAGGTCGACTCGGCCTCAAGTGAGTACCTGGTGTGGTGTCAACATCGCCACTGGGGAGACAAAGGCGGCTGGGCGTGGTGTTGGTCACCCACCTCCTCGTGTGCCGTGCCGGCTTTCATAGGTGGTGCTCGCTAACAGCACTTGTCCCAACAGTCTGTCCAGGCTATACGGGTGAATCTTTGTCTTTGATCCCAATTGATTCATTTGCGTTGTGATTTTTCAGCATTGGGATGATGTTTGGCCAACCAGCAGTTTCATTCCACGTGTTTTTTAGCTATGGGGGAGGAAATCGGAAAATGCCGAGGAAAACCCGTGCAGAACAGGTTGGGGGAGGGGGAGAGAGGACGCAGAAACCCCGCACAGAGAGATAGGAGCCCCAGGCAGGAGTCAAACCTGTGGGGCCTTGCCACTGCGAGGCACGAGCGTCACCGCTGCCCCACCACCACCACCACCATCGTGCCGCCCAGATGAAACGATTCGCCTCCTGGCGATCGTGGACGCTGCCGTGGGGTAACGGCTCGGGCACTGGGGCTTGCAATCCAGACGTCGCCGGTCTGATTTGATCTCACGGCGCGGCAGCTGAGAAACAGATTCCTGAAAAGCCTCCCGCCCCCCGAGCCTCTGTCCACCCAGCAGTGTAAACGGATAATAGTTCGTCGATCGGCATGTCACGTGTGGTGGGGTAAAGTGTGGGTACCCCCCTCCCCACCTTTCTAAGGCGTCTGGGTAGCGTGGGAGAGCGGACCACAAATGCCCCCACGGAGACTCCCCCGGCAGTGGCACGAGCGAGGAATTGCAGGGCTGAGACTTTACCCTGCAGCTGTGATGGATTGCAGTGCCCTCTGCAGGAAAGGTCCCGCGATTGGCGTCGTCCAAGTCCTAAGGGGGGGTGGGGACAACGACGCAGTCCCCTCGCGATTCGAGGAATATTCGCAATTCATAGACTCGCAAAGAGACCCTGGACTCGGATAGAGGTCCGTGGACTTGCGTACAGCGTCACTAATTAATTGGCCGTTAACATCTCAATATATCAGGGACGGCAGAGCTTGGGAAACTGTTGGTGCCGGATCACCACCTTGCTGCCGTCTTCCTGCTCGTCTGTGGTTCTCCCTGGCGCCTCTGAGCCGTCCTCTCTCTACGAGAGCGAGGAGCGGTGGCGGCACGGCGTTACAAGTTGGCGCCGCCGCCGTCGTCGTTTTATAATTGTTGTTATAATCTAGGCCGCGGTGTTTGTCGTCGTCTTGTCCGATCGCTCCGCGCAGGGAACTCCGGCCTCAACATCCCGGGCCTGCTGGCCGGCGTGATCGCGGCCGTCGTGCTGCTCATCTTCATCGGCCTCGTCTTCGCCTACTGCTGCAAGTACCGGAGGAAACCGCGCGGCGGCACCAGGTACCGGGGCCCGGCCAGGGCCGTCCTGGCTTGCTCGCTGTCGTGGGGAGTGGGTGGTGCAATCTTGAGCTGAGCTGCTATAATTGATTAAAGAGTTGAACGTGTTCTTGAAATAAGCAATGTTGTACGGACTTGGTGGGATTTGGGAGGGGGGGTTCGGGGCAGGGGGTGGGCGATGTGAAAGAGGCGATGTGAGGCAGTTCCAGAGTCGAGCAGCGTGAGGGATTTAGCAGAAACAGAAGTGCAAATCCGAGCAGTGGCCAGTCCATATTTCCCGCGACCGGTAACATGATGGACGTCTAACACGTAGGCTTGGACATATTTACGGCCCCGCGTCAGCGCCCCACCGATATTCCCGCTCGTCGGCATGCCCGTGTCCCGCCAGGAGCAATGACGACATGGAGATGAGCGGAGAGCCGAGGGTGCCGCCGCCCCCCGACCGCGAGGATCCGGCGATGATGATGGCAGGGCCCGACCAGCTGCTGGGGCTGCCCTCCTACGAGCAGGCCATGGAGGTGTCGGGGCAGTACGACGGCCCACCACCACCGTACACGGGGTGAGCAGCTCCGCCCTGCGCGACTCCTCGTCCACCTCCTCGTCCACCTCCTCCTGGTCGCTCGCCCGTTGTCTCTCGGAGTTCTCCGTGGCTCCCGCCTGAGGTTTATCTACGATTGATATGGAGGCCAGCCCTGCCGGCAATAGCCTGAGAGATTAAATGCTCAAAACGCAGCCCAACTCGCAATGCCCAAGCTTGGGTTTTTTTGCATGCTCCCCTTTAATCGAGGCCTTGCTTTCGCTATACTTTGTCGAACTTCTTTCACACCGTACGTAACCAACCGTGTCAATCGGAGGTGCGGTGAGGGAGGAAGGACGACTAAGAAATATATATATATCTCTCTCCCTCGACCTCTCCCCCTCATCCCCTCGTCTCCTCTCGTTAAACTTTTACTCCCGGCTCCGGTTGCGGTGGAGCCTCGTGACGCCGATTTTCCACTCGCCCTGACTGACCGCTGCTCCCTCTGTGGAGCATCTCCACACTCACAGACACAGATAAAGATGCCCCCCCCCTTCCAAGAGCTGACCTCCTTTAAGGCCGCGATGGTGTCGCCAGCATAACGCACGGCCGCCTTTGTCTCCCCCAGCACTGATGTTTGCACATCTCGCCAGGCACTCGTTTCATTTTGAAGTGTATGTTGTGTCACCGGGTGAGAACCCAAGAAACCAGCATCGACTCAAGTCAGTGACCTGAGTCGCCACAAAAGCAAGAACATAAAACAAAGTGCAGCAATGAAACTAAACAGAAATCGATGCAACAACAACCACGTTACAGAGAATACATCAAAATAATGCTGTCCTGGGTCGACCGAGCGGAGCCCTCGGCACTCGTTCAAATAATCGCCACTGGTGTTGGCCGTGGCCAGGAACTGAACTCGAGCCGCGGAGTTCGCAGTGCACTTCTCGAACCACTGCGCCCTCGCTCCCAGTGACGTCACCACACAGACACACACGCACACCCCTCGGGTGTGACGAGGAGGCATCAATCTTGACTTGAAGCTTTCGTGACTGCAGAAATTCGTATTCTTTGGGTCTTTCGGTAAAGTCACGTAGATGGGTTAAAAAAATAATCTAAATAAACAGAAAACTACGACGTTTCGATCGCAACACAAGCGACTGTCATCAGGTGACTATACCAAAAGACACAAAGAACATGAGGCCTCAGTGTCATTTATTAAATGGCTACATTCGAACCGCGTTCGTGTATCGTGAATGACAGCGGACACGGACTGCCGTTCACTCTGACTATTCGTCAGCACCAATCTTGTGCTCTGACCGTTAATTTGGTGAAACGTCATCTGGTTGTGCTGCCGCTGCTACGTTGCTAGTGGGTTGCATGAGCACATTTAACAATTCCAAAAACTCGCCGTAACACTGGCCGCTGTGAAGAGGAGCTGTTGGCAGACGTATCGACGAATTTTAATCTTAGTTAAATCTGGAAATGATGAGAAAACCCCCATTGTAATACAACAGCGCAGGCTGTGAAAACCACACGCTTAAAACAACAACAACAACGCAGACACGTGTAGAAAAAAAAAAGCCCAGCAATTTGTGTACGTGCAACAAAAAAACCCATCGGCGGTTCCTGAAGAACTGCCATTGTGGCCCTTCTCCTTTTAATGAAATGAATTTGAGCGAATGTGACCGCGGCTGACGGCGTCAGTGGCGGCAGCAGCAGCAGCAGCAGCCAGTGATGCGGCGATGGACAACTGAGGTGGGGGACCGGCTTTGTCCCCAGCGTTGTCTCTCTCCCATCGTCGTCGATCTCTGCCGCCGTCAGCAGCCGGCCGTGCACGCTGCTCGCTTGTGTTTCGTGGCGGCGGGTTCGCGGTCGAGGCGAGCGGAGGTCTTCGTCTCTTAGACACGGCAGCGCGAGCGCAATACGAATATAAAACGTCGCAAGAGTCCCAAAAACATTACCGGGAGTGAAATGACAAAATGACAAAATCCTTAGACACAACCGACGAGTAACACCGTCACGGGGTTTCGCGGTTGCGCCGTACAAAGTCCGACGTTTCGCCCCGCGCACCCGGGGAACTTCTTCCCAACAACTGAACCGAGCGTCTCGCTTTCTCCCTCCCCCCGATTTTAAATTCAGCGCTCCCCGCACCCCAGAAGCTCCCGGCACGAGGAGAGAAACGTCGGACCTCATGCCCAGCGACACGCGGTAACAAAACCCGACCTGAAACCGTGACCAACTACACCGCACGCCAAAGCCAGCGGTTGCTGTAACGTAAACCTGCCGCCCACGCGCTCCTCCTCCTCCCCCCCCCCGTGTTTCTCCTGCAGGAGGAATTCACAGCGAGGATCGAGGAGAGGGACTGCCAGGAGGGACGTATGAGCCCCGGCACTCGCCCCCTCCCCGCCATGAGGACTTCGGGGATTTGTTGGCGGTCGTGGTTGCAGCTGAACCGTTGCCACCGTATGCGGCTGGATCGTCACCACCTACGCCCCACGATCGAGACAAAATCTGTGACGTGCCTCCTGGTCTTTTAAAACAAAACAAAAAACACAAGCGACATGATGGTCATCAACCACCTCCGCAAGCACCACCACCGCCACCTTGCCACCTCGCGATGCAACAATCCTCCGCCTGAGCACCGGTCACACGAACCGATTTAACTGCTCCATCTCCGCAGTGGATGACCTCACGCGCACACACGCACACACATACGCACGGCGACGTTGGCGAGTTTAGAGTGGGCACCGACGGACGGATGGACGAGGCGGTGCGTTGAGCCTTGATGTAGAGACCCGAGTCTCGGCGCGGGGCGACGGACCGTGCAGCTTCCTCCCGGCCTAACCGGTCGGCACGCTCGGCGCTCCGCCGCCTCCATCAGATTTGCATCGTGGTGAGAGGGCCCCACTGCCAGCTTGCTTTGAGGTGGGAGTGGAACGCCTGACGCACAAGGAAACGGACCGACGCTCTGCGAAAGCGAAATACAAAAATATTACCAAACGCAGCGGAGAAAGGTGCGGCCCTGCAATTTGCTTGCCGACGTCACTGCAAGCCGATGGGCAACCGGAGGAAGCTTGAGCCGTTCCAGAGGGTGTTTTGGCCTAGTCTTCCCCGTTGGAATAGGTTCGAGTACCCACACTTTACCCCACTGCACTGCGGCCTACCGATCCACTTAACTGTGAACCCATCTTTACTACTGCTTGGACGCTGGGGGGGGGGGGGGGCACTGGGGGGGGCGGTGTGGGGGGGATTTAAGAAACTCGCACCGTTGTTTGAACCGCCGCGCCGGGAGATCCAAACGAACCGGCGAACTCGGCACGGCGTGTCCGACCGTTGCACCTCCTCGGGCAGCGACATCAAAATACTGGGCAGGGACAGACGAAGTGTGGGGGGGTGGTTCTGGGAACGGGAACTGAGCAGTCTGGTGACACGGCTACCGAGAAGCTGGCGCCACGGTGACTTTCCGGCGGTTTCCGGCGAGACAACCGTGGCTGCTGCTGCTGTCTGTCGCCTGGGAAGTTGAGCCTCACCGCTGGGTGAGATAAGAACTGCACGAAGCCGATTGTGCACAATTAGCGCGCCCTGGCGGACAGAGAAACCTCACGGTTATTTTTTTCAAATCACAACTTCGGAGTCGAATTATTATCTGCCGATTGTTTAATCAGTTCACGAGGATTCTTATACAGTTTTGCAATTATTTTATTAATAGTATGACGTGCGTAATTTACACTGCAGAATTTTAATTAGATTTTAATAAAGTGAGTTCGACATCGCGCGGAGCGACCTGGAGTGAGATTAAATCCATCGAGTGCAGGAGCGACGCGCACATCTCACATCCACTGCTGGATGACAGCCTTCCCACACCGTGCTGGTCAGTTGACCAACTTCTCCGTGCTGGTCAGTGCGGGTTGGTTAGTAAAGGCGGTGGGAGGATGGACCTGGCAGAATAGAACCGCAGTACGATGGATTGTACTTCACAGACCATGGCACGTTTGCGCATGGCGATTTATATTATGCACGAACGACGCAAATTATTCGGGTGGGTTACATACATATTGAACCCTTATCCTTGCCAATGACATCTGGCAGTTCAGCATTATTTGACGCAAGTTTGACTGCTGATGACATGGACTTGAGTGAAACTCGACCAGAATGTTGCTTGTGCTGTACTCAGTACTGCTGAAATAATGCATGATAAAAAGGGTTATGTACAAATCACTTTTTTTATTTTTAATTTGGAAAGACATATGAAGGAGACGATGTCCGATCTATTTGATTTATATTCGTCACAATGACTCATTCAAGTGCAATCCAGGCTCACACCTGCTTTGCGTGATAGGGCTGATGGGATCGGGTGCATTCTGGGAGATTTGGTCAAGAGTACCAGAGCAACAATGGACATACAAAAAAAAATTCCATTTACAAAATCCATCGGCTTAATTTAATAGTGGCTTTAATGTGCAAATGAATAAATAATTAAACAATCTCATCCACATCAGAATTAACACGTTCAAAAAATAATTTTACAAACATTTGGTAAAAAATACAAAGTGTAAATAAAGATACACAAGCAGCGTCATTCCCGACTCTTTAAATCCGTGTGGAGTTGCCAATAATTCAGGTTTAGAGAACATTTGGATTGGACAGCAGAGGACCTCAAATGTAATTGCTTGAAGGTTCTATTCCAAGCCAGGGTCATCATCTCTCCATGGTCACTAGCATGCATATCGCGAGCACCATTGAATAGGTGGGGGGAGTAATTTCCACCAATTTCTCATCGAATGGAGCTGAGCACCACTTGCTGCTGGTTATTCTGTGCAGGTGCAGGGCCCCTTTGTCCAGCCACTGCTGGACGAGTGACCTCCCCATGCGGGTTATGTAACCGTAATGACCCAAGCTGGTTGGTGTGCGCTGGTGAGGGCCGCCAGGTTGCCATGGCAAAGCACGTGCATAAAATACCTGCACCAGCATTCAATAATTCAGGGTTAAACAATAATGCGTGGATTACACGGCAAAGCCATCCCTCACACATTACCCCGGAACAATCACGTGCCGACTGCAGTAGCAGTGAGTTTGAAAAGAATTGACTGTATTTTCGTACCGCTTCCATGATGTAATAACGCGTTTTCCTCCCTCGACATCGCTTGATGCCACCTGATGCCACCTGACACCCGCTTTCTGCAGGAAGAGCAGCGTTAATGTCACATCACGTGATAATGGTATTTAGGGTCATCCAAAAATGTTGTATCTCAGGCCGTTTTCAGAAAGTGCAGATTAATCCGAAAATCGGGAAACCTCCAGAGCGAGATTTTAGTTAGTGGAAGACAGAGTTCAATATCAACTGCGGGTGGTGCCATTTTACTCTCACGGGCAATGTAAAATATTTCTCAACCACAGCCAACTGGCTCGTTCGGTCATTGCCAAAGGTGCTCAAACCGGTTTCCAGCTCCGTTGGCCATGGGGTGGCACCCCCCCCCCCCCATCTACAGCCTTAATCGTCGTTGAAAATTCCACATTACTATGATGGGATCCAGTGTAACCGTAGGACAATTGGAAAAACTGATAGGGATGCTTTAACATTAATATAAATATAAAATTGCATTTGAATTTGTAAATGCACCTGCCATCACCTACTTGTACAGCCCATATTATTAATTTTCAACGATGCATTACCTGTCCAATAAGTGCAACTAATGGTCTGGTTTTATATCAGTCGACAAGGCAGCTCTGAGTCAGGGTTTGGCTCAGGCTCAGCTCGGGCTCGGCTCTGGCTCAAAGCCACGTGCTTAACTTGAGTCGGCCCCAAACGTGGTCCTAGTCACGCTTGGGATTTCCCAGGAGCAGAGCCTAAGCCGCGACTAATACCACACCACTGGGTGCTAACACGGCGCAAGATTGATATACGAAGCGTGGTTACAAAGGAGCTCCACCAGCGATGTTGTAGCGAGCCATGTCAAATCAGGTTGAGGAAGCTACAAACCACCCCCGGCGGTTTCCCAGTCTCAGGTGACAAGGCAGATGGATTCTTTGACAAACTGAAATGCGATCACAGTAGCTTCACCCTCGCGGCTTTCTCCATCAGACGGCGCGCTCACAGTGCACGCGGATTCCCAGGAGAACCGCCCTTGTTGAGCCCAACACTGGTGCAACAACAGCAGCAGCAGCAACCATCGATCTTGTAATTCAATCAACGTCGCCACGCGGTGTCTTCACTTTCCGATCATGGACTACTCCCCGTGTAAACACGTTGAGATTGGAAAACCTGGGACGGATTGTCTCGCCCCCGCCTCCTGAAGCGCCGCGCCAAGGTCGCGAATGATACATCTGGGTGGCCCCCGGGGTACACACCCCCCGGCTGCCCATCCCCTCCTCCGACGGCGCAACGCGACCCCTGACCGAACCCGCATCTCCTCGGGAGTGTCCTCGGCCAGTACGGGGCCCCCCGTGGAGGGGCTCGAGTCGTCCTCCGGGTCATCCAGCAGCAGCAGCCGCCGCAGCGGCAGCGTCGTCCCCCTCACCGTCTTCCCCTCGCCGCGTCCTCCCCAACGTTGCGTTGCGCCGCTCGGAGAGCGGCCGACGTCGATGGCCGCCGGGTTGTCCGCGGGAAGGTGGTGGCTGCAGTCCGGGGTCAACACGGAGGGCGCCGACAGGTCCAGCAGCAGCCTCAGGCCGCTGTCGTCCGCCCGCGTGTCGCGCGCTCCCGACTCTCGCTCGCCGTGATTTCTGTGGCCGCTTTGCGAGGCCCCGGTTTCCAAACCTCTGGGGCGACCATTTTCCAAGTTGGTGCAGGGACTGTTTTGTGAATTTCTTAAGTGACTTTGTTCAGAATATAGTACATGGCCATTTACAGAATCTCTGGGGTGGCTATTTAAAACATCTTTACAGTGACTATTTTTGGAGTTTATCATGTGACCGTTTTCTGAAAAATTTCCGTGAATTGCAGTCAAGCTCGTCAACTGAACCTTTGTTAAACCGTTGTTGCAGTGAGCGTTTTCCGATGTTTTTCTTTGCCCACTTTCCGAACTCCTACACCGTCTGCTCCCAGCATTCCTCTCTAAACTCGAAGGCCTTGGCTGAATATCTCGGGCGACACGGGGAGATCTCACGCATGGAGATTCCCCACACGTCACGGACGGAGGAGATGTCTCGGGCGTAGATGTCTCAGAAGCTTCACAGCCGACAGCTGCACGGACAACAGAGGCGGCCTTCGAGTTGCGGGCTCCAGGCAAACGATGGATGCCGCTGTTGTTGTTGCTGCTGCTGCCGCTGTTGTTGCTGCTGCTGCTGCAAACGAGGAACTGCAGTGGCAGGAACCGGCCGGAGGGGATGGCCCTCCCGGTGGCCACTGCCGCAGGCGCTCTGCGATGTGGGATGCGGCTTCCACACTGGCCTGTGCCTCCCAAAGGACGGTCCCCCAGTCCGCCTGGAAACTGCGAGGTCACCTTTGGGGACAGGGGGTTGAAAATAGAAGAATTTTTTTTATTGTATCAGTATGACGTTCGTAATTTACTCTGCTATACAAAGACTCCACTTTGGTGCGGCCTTTCCCACACATGCCCGCATAGCTGCCTTATCAGTGCCCTTATTACAGACCAAGTCAGACCTTATTGGTCACCCCGTGCCCTAATAAATCTCAACGTTCATCGTACAAAGTCCCATCACAAGGCAGAAACACACAATTTTCCCTGTACTACAATACGGGGAAACCGTATGGGTGGTCAGCACCACGCCCGGCCGCCTTTGTCTCTCCAGTGCTGATGTTGTAAACAGAACGAGGTACACATTTAAGGCCGAGTCGAGGATCTAGGCGAGGCCCAGGACCGCTCTAGATATGCGCCAATAATTTCGTTGTGAGCGGGAATCGAACTCGGGTGGCCAACCGACTCCTAAAGACAAAGATCCCCCGTGTAGGCTCCAACAAGCTGTTGGGCAAAGTGCAGTTAGCGACTGAACGTCCACAATCAGATCGATACCGGAGGAATCCGATGAGCTACAAAGCTCTTGTTCGCATGCCCAGCACATTGTCCCAGGCACACTCGAGACACCCTTAGGTTACCCCCGTACCCACGAAGGGGGGCTCCCGATGCGACCGTGGGGGGCCCTCCCAGGGCCAGGAGGGGGAGCGGTTCGGCCGAGGCGACGGGGGCCGCTGGGGGCGGCAGCGAGGAGGCGGCTCGGGGCCTCCACGAAGCTGAGCTCGGCCTTGCTGGCCCGGCCGCCGACTTCTCCACGCCGACCCTCGACTCCTCTTCGACCACCGCGGCCACCGCTGCCTCGTCGCCCCCTTCCCTCACCTCGTCCTCCCCTCTCGCCACCGCCTCGGGCCCCGCGTCTCAACGATGAGGGCGAGGCCGCCATGGCCGCCCGCACCCGCCCGCCTGCCCGCAACTCCTCAACTGTTGGCCGACTTGTCCCGCAGCTGCCGCGCCATCTCGAGCCCCGGCACCGCCCTCGACTCTCGTGGCTTCTGCTCGCGGCGAGGCTCGCAGAAGAAGGCCGGCGTCGTGAGAAGAAGGCCGAGGCAACTTATCCCCCGACTGCTGCTGCTGCACCGCCGCTGTCTTCACCGCCGCTTTGGCAGCAACTGCCTCGCTGTGGGCCCTCTCGTGGCCACATGGCGCCACATGGCGACGCACGGCACCGCCCTCATCACCAAACCTTCCCCTGGCCACACACCCGTTGTTGCTACGAACTAATAACCACGCTGTATTTACATACTAGTTTGTAAAAAAAAAAATCGCCAGGCAAAGGTTTTCAATAAATGTAAGAATTAACCTGATGCGATTTTTCTTTTTATAATTTTGAATCTGCGATCAGACACTTAACAACTACTCAAAAAATTGTCGACAACTTGATTCAACTTCTTATATTTAAAAAATTACCCATCGGAAACCGCTCAATTTAAAGATTCCGTTCTTTTTTATTAGAAAGAACAAACATTAATGAACTTAATACTGTACGAGGGGATGCTCCTATCTTTTTCAAATTATTCAGATTTGAACATAAAATGCGGATTGTTTTGGTTCAAACCCGCTTGAATCCGAAATATCTCAAAACCAATAAAAGACAGAACAATGGTTCTCGTTTTAATGTAATTTGCGGTTTAACGCTCTATCAAACGGGAAGACCAGCAATCTTATATTTTTAACGGTTTCTGAATGCCACTCACAAACATTTAATGGGTCACTTACAATCGAGATTTGGGGCCTTAAACTGTAAAATGTCGGAATTCAGATTGTTCCTGTTGTTTGTGTCCTAAAAGCTACATATGTACCAACTTTCAGCTTTCTATCTTATCGGGGAGTACCCTGGAGGCTTTTGAGTCGTACATCCAGATTAAGGTATTTATTTTTTATATGAACTATATCTTATTTTTTTCAGGTAAGGCCCACTGAGCGATATATAGTAATTTTTCACAAGCAACCTGCCTATCACAAACGATCGCTTAACGAAGTGAGCTTATCACCATCGGGTGGAAATGTATAGCGGCCAAATACTCTGAACTCGTGTTGTTGATTAAATATGGAAAGGAAAAAACCAGAGGACCCGGAGAAACATCCAAACGACCACGAGGAGAACAGAACACGCAACCTTAAAATATACGGCAGGCATCTAGGTCGGGGTCGAACCCACAACCTCCTGTATACCAGGCGAGGTAGGTAACATCTCGCCACCGTGGCCCGTTTAAAGGAGGTCCATTTCCCGAAACGTCGTCTGTTATATGTTTTTACTTTTAAGGCCGCGGTTTTATTGACAAACGTGTTGAGTTGGTATTTGTCCTTGTGCCCCACTGTTAACACAGCAGCAGCTGCATCATCATCGTCGTCATCACCAAGTAGTAATCGCAATTCATCTCGCTCATCGATGCTTGGCACAAACTAGTCATTAAAACATGATTTATAAAATACTGAAATGTGTTTATGTGGAGGGACAGACATGGGTATTGGGTGTTTTGTCAGCTTGATATTGGTCACGATTATATGTCTGGAAATATAAATGTGTTGTTGTTAACCGATCACCACCCGGCACAGCCAATTAGTAAGGTTTATATCACGTGAACAAAGCGTGCCAATTAGCTAGTACTTCAGCAGCAGCTACTTCAGCAGTAACTAATTGGCACGCTTTGGCTACGGGAGGCTTGTACATCTGTTTCCACTCAGGGGGAGGGGGGGAGGAGAAGTGATCTCTCCATTTTGTGTCTGGTCGGTTGGCCAGGTCCCGAAAATGTGGCGCCTGTAATCGAAAGCGGACAGATTGTGAATGTAAAGGAATTTGTATACTTGGGAAGTCTCTTGATATGATACAACGGCTGCACGAAAGACAGAAGAGCGATGATGGCAAAGGCAAGAGCAGTACTTCCAGGAATCAATCTCGTGTGGAGAAGCAAGCAAGTCGGCTATAAGACCAAACTTAGCATCTTAAGAACATGCGTCCAACATGCGAGACTTGGACATAAAAAAAAGACTGAGACAGATATTGGCACCCGAAATGTATTGCTACATAAGAATACTGCATATCAGCTGGGCCCAACGAGTGGCCAAGGTAAGGAAAAGGTTGCACCATAGAGGAATGGCCTGATGATGCAGGCAGTGATGAGAAGGAAACTGTCAGCATTTGGACACCTGTCTTGTGGTTGTTGTTGTTTGACTTGCATCCCACTGGGATTTTTGCACACAGCGTTGATATACGGTGCTTTTTTTTGGAATTTTTGCTGTGTTTTTTCTGGATTTTCAGTTTGCACATAGTCACATAGTCACTTTAAGATGTTTTCTTGTTCATGTTTTTTGTTTGTTGCGGTTGCACCCGATTCAAGAGCCGAATGGCTCACAGGGCTATACCTAATAAATGAACTTAAACTTGAACCTGTAGGATGGGCAACAGGAAAATTAAAACCGTGTTGTTCATGAAAACACGACCCGGACTCAACACTGAGTAGCTTTTGAGATGTGATGATATCGGATGATTTGGCAGTGCTTGCTGTCACTATACATAAATATATAAATGAATGTAACCCCGTGACCACACGCCACAGTCGCTGCGTGTCATCGCATTCCGCCTGGATGTGTTAGTGCCGACATCCCCACGGGATCTTTAACGCCCCCTTGGCATCCACGCGGCCACGCGCGTTGGTGATGAATTCCCCGCACGGTAACGAGGAGTGGCTTCTGTCGCGTGTGGACCTCGTTATTGACAACCAGGCGAGAGAGGTGAGCAGACGCTCCCGGGTGACCACGGCCAGAGTTTATTTTCACAGTCAGACGGCACGGGGCGCTGTGTGGATGATGAACCAACAGTGCCGAATTATCCTCGTAGCAAAAGTAGCTACACAAGCTACGGGCCCCGCACTTTCAAGGGCCCCGCGCTAAATGCTTTCAAGCTATCAATTCCGGTTCAGTGCTTCTGCACTTGCTCTATTACTATAGTACTATACCGCCTTCAACTTTTATAAACGACTGGGTGTTTAATGTTAGCGATTTGTCGTATTATCTGGCTGTATAGTAAATGAAAAAATACAATAACTTTAATATGCAAGTAACAAAAATTGTGTTTTAATATTTGTGTTTTTTTATGTTAGTGCCCCTTTATAACATATGCGACAGGCCCCGCACAAGTTTAATCCGGCACGGGCTGAGTGCTTCGCTGTGAGCACCAGGGTCGAGGGGGCCAACCCCACGCCACCGGAGGGCGACACTCGCAGCGAAGAATCCCGTGCGGCGCAGCCGCAGCGCCCGCGTGGAGTTCGGGCAGCGCCCCGCGGGCGAGCGGCTGCGTCTCGAGGCGGCGAACAGACGCGGGGCGGCGCAATTGTCCTGGGAGCGAGGGGAGACATCGGAGCGGGGCTCTGTTGCTGCTCGTGGCACGCGAGGGAGGGGGGGGAGGAGGGGACTGGGGGAGGAGGAGGGGACTGGGAGAGGGGCGCCGCTCCGTGGAGAGAGTCGCGGGGGGAGGCGGCGCTCAGCTTGCGCCCGGACAGGGGAAGGGGCCTTGGCAGTGGCGGTCGGGGTCGAGGCGGCTCCACCGAGAGGAGTGGAGCCGCCGTGGCGGGGTGGAGCTTGGCTGGGGGTCTGGGACAGGACGCCTCGGCCGCTGACGTGGAGGGGCCACGGGCGAGCGGAGTGGAGCCAGGTGAGAGGGGGGAGAGGCACGGGGAGGGGAGCGAGACGAGAGGGGAGAGACGGGGAGAGGAGGGTGGTCTCCTAGTGTTGCTCACTCGCTGTGATGCTCGCAATTGGGGTTGAGAACTTAAAGTTGATTCTTGCCTTTTAGACGCCGTGGTTGTTTGCTTACCACCAATCTTGCTGTGAAAGAGGTTATTACCCGTAACCAGAGGTGTGGACTCGAGTCATGTGACTTGGACTCGAGTCAGACTCGAGTCATGAATTTGATGACTTGTGACTCGACTTTGACTTGCATAACAATGACTTTGTCCCACCTATGAGATGTGGACTCGAGTCATGTGACTTGGACTCGAGTCAGACTCGAGTCATGAATTTGATGACTTGCGACTCGACTTGGACTTGCATAACAATGACTTTGTCCCACCTCTGCCCGTAACCCTCGTGGGTTTTAAAGAGCTGCGCGGAGTCAGTAATATTCATAACCCGTTACTGGTCGCTGTCTGTGTAGTAATATCGCAAATCCACTGCTGGATGAGTGCATTTTACAATCCGTGGTGGGTCTTGCGATTTTTTTACAATACTTAAGTGTTTTACGTTTTATTAAAAGATATAAACAACCAGATGTTAGCCGGTTTTATAACATTTCACGGAATTTTTCTCAGGCAAATCGTGTTTGTGGTGGTATTCTGTTGTAGAAATAGCAGTTTTAGTGCCAAATTGCATCGAAACCATGTCTAAGTGGTCATTGTAAATTTCACTTTTACTGTTTTTTCGTTGCGTGTGGAGTTTTCACCGATATTTTGCATCAAACCATAGCGTACAGCTGCAATACCCCGAACAACCGGCGTAAATGGGTTTATTTGCAATAAATTGACACTTTAAATGGGAAACTGCATAGAACAGCGCCCCCTAGTGAACAGCGCCCCCTAGCGGTAGAAGAGCGCCCCCTACTGGTGAAAATGTATTAGTGGCATTGGCAAAAATAAATAAATATTAATCTCTTTCCTCCATGCCCTCTTGTCCCCGCCGTTCCAGGTCTCCATCCAAGGTCGTCCACGTCTCTATTCCCTCCATGCCTCGGACTCCAATCTCCTGTACACACAGACATAGACACACACACACACACGTTAGTATTGTACACAGAGAGAAACATTTACATTACATATCACTCACCTTGCCTCGTGAAAGCCGTTGATGTTCCTGGATATTCGCCGCTGTGCCGGGATTCGAACCCATCACGTGCGGACTTCCACGATTGCCTCGCATCGCCTTGAGCCACCAAGTCCTCACACACATGTGTGCTGCTTTGTGCGTGTAGTTATTGCACTGAGCGCACGTGGCTGTTATAAACACACGCGATGACGTCATCACGTAAAGTTTAAATATCTAAAAGGGGAATCTCGGATTTGAACCTGTCTGCCCAATATAAAAGGGAGGCAGCTTCTCCATTACACCACACGGGCTTTGGTGTATGCTTTGAATGATTTGGTTATTAAATCGTCGTCTTTTCTCAACATCGTCATTGCAGATGTTTTATTTAAAAAAAAATATGAAGTTATTTAAATATTTATTACAAAACATGTGTTCAGCGTGGACTTGTTTTGAAAAAAAAAACTCGGTCGGTAGAAATAAAAAAATAAAAAAGCTGGATTCGAACTTGGGTCTCGATGATCGTCAACCTCGCGTGGATCCCACTCGCCCATCGAGCATCGGTGACGTGCCAGGGCTACACGTGGCGTGATGATGTCATCTCGTTATGGCATTGCGCGTGTGACGTGGCGATGGCCACGTTATTCAAAAGATAAATGCCAATGTCGAGGTCTGGCCACGACGGGAGGGCTTCAGCAGAGAGAGTGAGAGGTCGTGTCCGTGTCGCTGTTCATCCTCCGTTGAAGGAGCGCAGACCCACAGCGGGGTACTCTGCGGTCCATAGTTTGGGCTGCGTGGACACAGTCGCACTCCTGTGTCTTGCGTCTTTCATTATCCCACTGACGACGGAGACCTCGATGTGTCTAGCACTGGGAAAGTGACTTGCCACTGCACGCGTGGACGTGTAAGAGTGGGGGTAATTACGTGATCGCGTAGCATGAATGCAATTTCGCGTGACACAATTAAGTGCGGTGACGTCTTCACGTCTTTTGTTACGTAATGCTTTTAAAAAAACGATGTAAGATTCGAACCTGTGCCACGAACTCCAAAGCCCACCGTGTTGCCCTCTACACCACGAGGTGACGGTGACAAGTTGGGCCAGTTCTGGTTATTAAATAATCGTCAGTTTCACGTATTCTTCCAAAATAAGGTATTTCAAACAAAGCACTCCTGAGCATTTGATCCACCATGCACTTTAGAACGTCACTCCGGTAGTTTAAATATATACTCGCGTTATATAATAACGACAAGACCGACGGTGGGTTCGAACCCGGGACCCTCCGCGTGGCTGCCGCACACTCTCCCCGCTTGGCCACCTCACGGCCCCCTGTATCGCTCCAGCATCGCTCATCTCAGTTTAACACGGCGCAGACTTTCACGACCAATATTATATTCATAATAAAGGTTTTCGGGTGAGATCGCGTAAGTATTTGCCACAATTCTGGCAAATCGCCCGATGATGCTGGATGTAATTACCAGCGAAACGTCGTACTCAAATTGTAAATGTTGTGGATTCACTCTCCAACACGCCGGTGGGCTGAGGTAGTGAACTATTTGTCGTTTCGTTTACGTGACAAATCCCTTACTGATTGGCCGTGTTGGGTGGTGGAGGGTTTCGACATATTTATACTTACGCGATCTAACCCAAAAACCTTTATCATGACTTTTATAATTCACTGATTTCATTCAGGCATTACATTAACCGATTTCATTCACTCATATCATTCACTCATAAACTCATATTCACTGATTTCATTCACTCATATCATTCACTGATTTAATTCCCTCATATAAGTCATTGATTCTATTCACGAATATCATTAACTGATTTCAATAACTCATATTCACTGATTTAATTAACTGATTTCATTCATTCAAAAAACCTGGTGATGCTGCTGCTGCTGCGTTGACTGGTGCACAAAGCACAGTTAACAAAAACACTCAAAACACTGGCCTTAATATATACATTTTTTAATAACAGGCGACGTTTCGGGCAATGGCCCTATGAAGAAGGGCCACTACCCTTCATTTTGTAAAAAAAAAAACACAACGGATTCAGGATTCCTCCATCCAGCAGTGGATAGATAATGGCTGCTTATGTACAGTATTCTCTCCCATCCACGTCGTCCCAGCTCATCACGACTCATCCCGCGCCTCTCGTCTCTCCCCCTCTGTCCCTCTCAATGTCTCTCTGGGGCACTGAGGGGGGAGCCGGGGGGGAGCAGGGGGGGGGGGGCAGGGGGGGGGAGCAGGGGACGGTTGTTTTTCATCAGAACAAATCTCACCGTCACACGACGTCCGCTCGCTATCAGCCCCCGAGTATTCTTCTTGTTTAATCCGCCAGGGCCGTTCATTAAAGGCGCATGGCCCCGGGCTGGCCGTACGACAAACGTTGAGCGCCTTGAGAGAAGTTCAACTCGTGCCCAGGCGTCGGAGGAGACACGGCAGGGGATTCATTCCCCCTGCATCCGGCACACCGCATCCAGTATACATCTCGCTGTGGCTGTGTTTAGCAAAGATTTCCAGAGACAACTGCTCCTCACAGGGAGAACTTCGGAAGGCCGGCACTGCGCACGACGGGCTGGGTGGCCAGCACAACGCCCGGCCGCCTTTGTCTCACCCGTGGCGATGTTTACACATCGCACCAGGCACTCACTTGAGGCTGAGTCGACCGGTTCAGATAATCGTCACTGGTGTTGGTGGGCCGTGAGCGGGATTCAAACTCGGGTAAACGGGTTCGTTGCGCAGCGCGCTAACCGATGCTCTACCGCTCCCTGCTGCCATCAATTCTGCACCCACCACTACCGACACCACCGTCATAATCACCACCATCAACTTTGATGGTGGTGGTGATATCATCTCCACAATTTACATAATCATAATCATCGCTGCCATCAAAATTACCCACACAAAGACAAAGATCCCCCGCATAGCCTTAACAAACTGTTGGGGAAAGTGCTGTTAGCGAGCACCTATGAAGGCCGGCACGGCACACGAGGGGGTGGATGGCCAGCACCACGCCTGGCTGCCTTTGTCTCCCCAGTGGCGATGTTTACACATCGCACCAGGTACTCATTTTAGGCTGAGTCGACGTACGGGAGGCCCAGGGCCGGATCAGATAACCGTCACCGGTGTTGGCCCTGAGCGGGAATCGAACTCGGGTGGCCGAGTTTGTAGCGCTAACCGCTGCACCACCGCTCCCCACACCACCAGTGTGACCACCACCACCACTATCATGATATCCACCACCACCACGAAAACAACTACCAAATTCAACAATTACACGAACATCAATGGCTAATTTCAAACGCTCTCCATAGATCCGTCAAGAACCCCTTTTAATCTATTCACAAGTCTTGACGTCAGACATGTTTTAGAGGGCGGGGGGGGGGGGCACGTGGGGGGAGCTGGGGGAATCCATGTGGGAAGCGGGGGGGGGTGAGAGGGGGAGGGTGCTCCGATACACCCCCCCCCTCCGGTTTCTTAGCAACGGAGAACGCGCTTCGGTCCCCCGCAGCCCCGCCTCTCTGTCCCAAGCCCCACCCATCGATGCGGTATCACAAAGACAAAGATCCCCCGTATAGCCTCAGCATACTTTTGGGGGCAAGTGCTGTTAGTGAGCACATATGAAGGCCAGCACAGTGCACGAGGGGGTGAGTGGCTAGCACCACGCATAGCCGCCTTTGTCTCTCTAGTGGCGATGTTTACACACCGCACCCGGTACTCCTTTGAGGCTGAGTCGATCTAGGGGAGGCCCGGGACCGGTTCAGATAATCGTTACTGTTGGTGGCCGTGAGCGAAAATCGAATTGGGGTTCGTAGCGCAGCGCGCTAACCATTACGCTACCATTCTACACAGTCAACCACACACACGCATAGACAGCCACACACATGCACACACAGGCACACACGCACAGACAGCCACACACACATGCACACACACACGCGCCCATATATAGAGAGCACATCCCTCACGCGCACAGACCGAGACGGGCTGTCGTGTGTGTGCACACAGACTCATCTTACAGACATTCCGTACGGTATCATATATACCATCATACTAAATAGCGCAGTGTGATTCGTGTCGAATAATAATACTCATTGTATGGGGCGTAGTGTCTGGACAGCGATACCGCTGTAGTTGTGCCGTGTCGGATTTGTATGAATTTGCCTTCAGCTCTGAGTGCGCACGACAGCCTCGTGTGAAGAATACACGATCCAGAATTGTGCATCTCGCTGCGTCTTGGCAGCATCGCTCTCCAACACAGCCTCTGTTCCCCCGAATCGGTCTCCCACCACCACCAACTCCTCACCCAAACTCACCCCATCTCCTTATCCTCGCCACCGTCATCATCTTCAGCAGCAGCAGCAGTAACGATGACGGAGCCCAGTCGACGGGAGATGGAGCTGCACAATGCCGCTCGGCTCCACCAGCAGAGGCGGCTCAAGCAGAACACGCAGTTCTCACACAAGGACTCGGCTGATCTCCTGCCTCTGGACGGCTTCCGAAAACTCGAGGCCGTAAGTGACATGAGCGCGCGTGTGTGTGTGTATGTGCGTGTGTGTGTGTATGTGCGTGTGTGTGTGTGCGTGTGCGCGCGCGCGCGTGTGTGCACCTGAGTATGGGGAGAGGTAGTGTATTTGTTAGCGCGCTGCGCTACGAACCTGGCGACCCGGGTTCGATTCCCGCTCACGGCCAACACCGGTGACGATTATTTTAACCAGTCCTAGGCCTCCCCTAGGTCGACTCAGCCTCAAACAAGTATCTGGCGCGGTGTGTAAACATCGTCACTGGAGAGACAAATGCGGTCGGGCGTGGTGCTGGCCACCCACACCCTCGCGTACCGTTCCAGCCTTCATAGGTGCTCGCTAACAGTACTTGCCCTAACAGTCTAAGTCTACACGGGGTATATTTGTTTTTGCACATAGCCTCAAATGCGTGAGTAATTGGTGCGGTGTGTAAACATTGCCACGAGGAAGACAAAGGCGGCCGGGCGTGGTGCTGGTCACCCATCCCCTCGTGTGCTATGCCGGCCTTTATAGGTGCCACTCGCTACCAACATTTGTCCCAACAGTCTGCGAAGGCTATACGGGGACTCTTCACTATGAAGTCCTTTAGCTGATAGCAGTGCAGATGAGCTTCATCCGGGTTACCAATCGAGATATGGGCTGTGAATTGCCCATCTACGACGACGTGATGGTTGCGTGTTGATTGAAAGGTGTTTCGATTGATAATGATGGCGATGGAAGGATACATTATTGATGATTAATAATAAATACGATTGGCAAGGGTTGATGGATGGTGGTGATGATGATGGATGGCGATTGATGACGATGATGATGTTACGGATTGGCGGTGCTGCTACTGTACTGATGGTTCGGTTTAGGAAGTCCGTACCCTTGATGATTTTGTTTTACCATTGTCATGTTACGTAAGCTGTGCCCAGGAGGGGATAAACACTCAAACCATCCGATATACGGTACACACATATATAGTCAACCTACTTGGTGTACTGCCATCTATTGGCCGCCTCCTAGTCTGGCAGATTAGGAGTATCGGCCTACAATGATCTTTGTGTGATCCATCAACCCCAGCGCTCAAGAGCTGGATCAGAGCCATGCACCGCCGCACCCAGTCCACCTACACCCAGTGGGAGGTCGCTCCTTCTTCCTCTGCTGTTCCCGCGGTCTAAAAATCCCTTTCGCCAGCCGTCCGTGCTGTCGTCTCCCTGTCACGGTTTAAGTGACGGCTCAAGACGTCCGGCTCCGCCTTTCACTCTCTTCTCGCCAACGGAAATAAAACGCAGTAATCACAATATAAATGCGTTTGTCAATCCAATGATGGATACAAGGCTTCCAAAACGTGATGTGGTGATCATACTTCACCGCGCTTGGCAGTGCGGGTTGGTGAGTGAATTGGAGGATGGTGTGAGCAGGGGACGTTCAGATGTCACTCCCGCAGGTTGTCTATTTCTTAGCGCAGTGCGCTAACCACTGCACCACCGCGCTCACCACTGCGCCACCGCTCCTCCACCCCCCTCACCCCCGCCTCTTACACATATTTAATATATGCGCCTCCTTGCTTCCAGTGATGCACATGTGCCGCCGGCTGTACATCCAAAATCATCAGCATCGTCATTAGCCATGATCAAGCCATTGCTGAAATAAAGGCCTCCCCCAAACCAACCGCATCTCTCGAAATCCCAATTGCATTGTAATTAGCGGTAATCTCAGTGGCATACCGCCCTGGCACTCGCAAGCAAAGCAGTTTCTTCCAGGCAACTACACAGCCAGGCAATTGTGGGGCTCAATGTGTCCATGCATATGTGTGTGCACGTGCAAGTCCTCCGCCTAACGGGGCTGCGTTTGCCGGGCCACGTAGCCCGCATGCCACATCCAGCGCATGCCCAAAGCAGCTTCTATTTGGCCGAATAGAGGGGGGTGAAAGGGCGCGGCACGGGCTAGAGAAGAGATGGAATAATGTGGTACAGAGGGATGTGGAGCTTATTGGACTTGCCAATAACCGGTACCAGCGGTGTCAAGATCGGCCTCTGTACACGAGGTTCGTAAAGGACGCTACTGGGCAGTTGGAGGCAGTCGCCCTCCAGCAACAACGGATATAAGAAGAGCGACGCTCACAACGAGGAGAGCGCCGGGCGGTTAAAACGCAGACAGTTGGCACAATGGGGAGTACAGGTGGTGGTGCATCAGCCAGTCATCTCAGTCAGTCAACAACCCATTAAACCCTTGGGTCTGTTCCGTGACCTCCTACCTCCTACCAGCGGGCCTTCGACACTTCGCGTGGCCTCAACGTGCACCGAGCCTGGCACAAGCGCCGTGGTGACGTCACCGCCACTTAGCGGCGAACGGCGTTTGTTGTTGCACGATTGGCTTTGTACGGTGCGAAATAATGTCAACATACATCACAATCATATATATAGACCCACCCCCTCCTGTGCCGTGCCGGTCCTAATAGGTGCTTGCTAACAACACTTGGCCCAACAGTCCGTTGAGGCTGTACGAGCCACCTTGGTTTTTGTCCCGGTGTTGTTTGGGAAATGATCTACGCATAATGAGAGGACGTGCGCTGCTAGCGATGCCAGTGGCAGCAAACTCACGTGCCGCCGTTGTGATTGTAACGGGGACAGCGGTGGTATTTGTGATATTTGTAAGAAGGGCGACGAGAGGGATGATCGTCTCGCGTCCGGAGTCGTCCTCTCTTAAACTCGCTGGTGCGTGCAGCTGCGGAGGGAGCGAGAGAGGAGCAGGGAGGGAGGGAGGTGGTACAGGGAGGTGGTGCAGGGAGGTGGTGCAGGGAGGGAGGTGGTGCAGGGACAGAGGCGCAGGGACGGTGATTTCCTTGATTTACGATGGTCACGACGCGCATGCCGACACGCATCACATCCCGCATCACTCACACACGCTACATTACATTCGTGTATAGACATACACGCAAGTGCGGATCCAGGGGGAGGCGGGGGCGCAACCGCCCCTCCCGAGAGGCCCCGGAAATTGGTATCACACTTTGCAGCATCGGAACAAAGTTTTGCTGGCTGGCTGGCTGGCTGGCGGACAGGCCGGCACGTTGCCCGCATCCCACAGCGTCAAAGCGGGTTCGTGCGTCGCGCTGACCTCACGACCTCCCCCCACCACCACCACCACCACCCCCTCCACCCCGGCCGTGTAGAAACCATCACCACGCCACTCCGGGCATCTTTACAGCAGCAGCGGCAGCGGCTTTTATTTAGCTGCTGGAACATCGAACAGAGACGGCGGTCACCGCTTTATCGCGCGGCGCTTTCAGATCCGCTCCTGCGGCCGTCTGGAACGCTCTTCCTTCCGATATTAGGAATCCCATTGGCGCTGTGCACTTTCAAACCATCGTCTAGATTGAAAACTCAACATCTTTTGAACTTTTGATTTAAAGCTTTAGGGACCGCAGGGATTCATATTCTTGGTTCTTTCGGTAAAGTCACGTAGAAGGGAAATAATAAAATAAATAAAATATAAAACAATAAAATTCTCAAGACGTTTCGACTGCAACACAAGCAATCATCATCAGGTGTGAAATCCACAGCAAGAAAATTTTAAAAAAGTGGCGTTTTTTTTCTTAACGTATATATCTTTAGAACTCCTTTTTGTGTTTAGTTAGTTGTCCTTCCCCCACACCCCCGATGAACACGGGTGCCTACGTAGGGTGCGAATGAAGTTCAACATACGTGTACATTCATTATAAACGTACTCAAATTGTAAATGTTGTGGATTTGCTCTCCAACACACCGGTGAGCTGAATTAGTAACTAATTGGCGTTTTGCTTACGTGACAAATCCCTTACTAATTGGCTGTGTCGGGTGGTGGAGGGTTACAACACACACTTACGCGATCTACCCAACAACCTTTATTATGAATAATATATGTCGCGAAATACTACCGCGTGTTAAAAATACATGTGCATCGTTTGTAGAGTATTGATATTTGCGAGGGGAAACACGATAAATGTGTTGCGTATTCATGAGGTGCTCCCCCCATGCGAAGTTTCCATGCCCGCCTCTGGCACGGACATCATTCAAAGACAAAGATCCCCACCCGTATAGCCGTTACATTCTTATTGTGACAAGCGCTGTCAGCCAGCGGCACCTATGAAGGCCGGCACGGCACACGAGGGAGTGGGTGGCCAGTAGCAACCCCGGGCCGCCTTTGTCTCCCCGTTGGCGATGTTTACACACCGCACCAGGTACTCATTTGAGGCTGAGTCGACCTAGGGGAGGTCCAGGACCGGTTTAGATATCCGTCACACGAGCGTCCGGATTCGTAGGGCAGGGCGCTAACCGCTACACTACCGCTCCCCAGACATCATTCAGACACGACGCACACACACACGCGCCACACACACATGCCACAAACACGCCACACACACACCACACACACACGCCACACACACCACACACACACGTCACACACACACACACGCCACACACCACACACACACCACGCACACACCACACATACACACCACACACACACGCCACACACACACACGCCACACACACACGCCACACACCACACACACCACACACACACACAGCCCCACACACACACACACACCGCCACACACACACACGCCACACACACACGCCACTCACACACACGCGCGCGCCCAATATCACTGTACGTTGTATATCCCAAGCGTTGTAACACACGGGGCCGCGCGCGCGTGCGTTCTTTAAACCAAAGGGGCATTGCGTCATTGTATTCCCCATCTATACATTGACACGGCAACGCACACGTCCGAGGCAGTGTTTTGCGCGAGGCAGACGCGCATACAAATGACCCCCGCCGCAATTCATTTCACGCCAAGGTCACGAGGTCGCGACGCGGGAGCGAGTTGGTGGCCGCTTGCCGCAGAGACGGCCCCAGTTCCGCTGCCCTGCGCCACTGCCACTGCCGCTGCAACTCCGCTTGTTTCACGCGGAGGAGAACAACGCCACATTTTCTTGGTTCTTTCGGTAAAGTCACGTAGAAGGGAAGTAATAAAATAATAAAAATAAAACATAATAAAATAATTCTCACGACGTTTTATTATGTTTTATTTTTATTATTTTATTACTTCCCTTCTACGTGACTTTACCGAAAGAACTAAGAAGATGAATCCCTGCAGTCACGAAAGCTTTAAATCGAAATTTAACAACGCCACATTTTGTCTTTCGCTCGCACTGCTGCGCCCTCGTGAGAATTGAGATTGTGAGAGGGGAGAAATAAAACACCACTTGCAGGTGTTTATTCGCGAATTTTGTAAATGAAACAAAAATCTCGAAAACTTCATATTCGGTGTTAATTTATCGCTCATCTTGTAAAAAAATAATAATGACACAACTCTGCCTCTTTGTAGCTACACTGTGCCTATCCTTTGTCTATATAAATACATTAATTCAAAAGGATATCCTGGTTGTATTTTACATCACACAGCGTGGTCAACGTTGTTTTTCCCCCGTAGGCCCTTTTAGTTTTCGTAGGCTCTGGGCAGTGCCCCCACTGTGGCCTATTGGATAATAACGGCCGTGGGCCGACCTAGTTAATACTGCGGCGTGGTATTAAGGCGCACAATCCCACGAGCGGGTCCACTTCGCGATGGACGTTCAAGAATCCCCCCCCACCCTCCCCCACGAATTAATTCAATACGAGTGTCAGCGTCATTGTGCAAGTAGGATAAATTACAACAATGGCAATTCGCATTCACCTTACTGGGATTATACAAATAGCAACCATCGCCTACCGGTCTCGTGCCGGGTGGCCCTGCGCCGCACAGAGACAGCTGCCATTGGGGGTGCCCTTCCAAAGTGTTGAGATGCGATTCTGTGTTAAAGGGCTTTCAATAACCGAGCCTTTGAAGCAAGCGCCCTAGAAATTGCGAGAATGGTTATGTCAGCGATGCATCGCCACACCTCGCCGTCGCTTGCTTCCTTCCTTCTGCCAGCTGCGACGACAAAGATCCCCGTATAGCGCGTAACAGACTGTTTAACACGGAGGCTGTTGCGACCAACATTATCCGTAATAAAGGGCTTTTTTGTAACAGACTGTTGGGGCAAGCGCTGTTAGTGAGTGGCACCTATGAAGGTCTCCGGCACGGCACACGAGGGGGTGAATGGCCAGCACGATGCCCGGCCGCCTTTGTCTCCCCAGTGGCGATGTTTACACATGGCACCATGTACTCGTTTGAGGCTGAGACTAACTCGGGAAGGCCCAGGACCGGTTCAGATAATGGTCATTGGTGCCGGCCGTGAGCCTGAACCGAACTCGGGTCACCGGGTTCGTAGCGCAGTGCGCTAACCGCTGCGCCACCGCTCTACCAGCTACACACTAACACACACACACAGTCTGTAATGTACTGCACTCGTGGGCAGCCAAATGAGATTCAAGGGTAATTACTTCGAGCGAGATTATTCTGCACATCCGACAGCGACACAATGGATGTCATCTGATGAATATATTGAGTTCACATTGCACAGTGAAATAATAAGAATTCCGCTTTTGATTCACGCTCTAAGTCAGCTCAAAATGCTTGGGTATATTGCCCGTGGGGGAGCGGTGGCGCAGTGATTAGCGCACTGCGCTACGAACCTGGCGACGCTCACGGCTAACATCGGTGACGCAATATCTTTACCTGTCCTGGGCCTCCCCTATTTCAACTCAGCTTTAAATGACGACCTGGTGTGGTGTGTAAACATCAGCACTGGGGAGACAAAGGTGGCCGCGTAGGGGGGGGGGTATTGGCCACATTAACCGTCGTGTTGGCTTTCATCGGTGCCCATTGACAGCACTTGCCCCAAGCAGCCTGTCAAAGGCTATACGGGGGACCTTTGTCTTTGCCGTTCCTTACTGTGCCACCGCACATGGGGAACAGCTCCGTTCAGCGTGAAATGGTTTCCTTTGGAATGAGGAACCAGAGCTTCTCCTGAGCCAGTGGAGGAAACTCTACATTCACATGTCCGGGGCCAGTCTATCCATGTATGTTATTACTCCGCTACTATACAAAGCACACATTTGGAAGGACACAAACGTTGGAATCCTGCACTGGGGTAGAATTCAATGTGAAGCAGTCACGGTAATCGACGTCACTCGCTCACTCACTGGCGGTCAGCCACCTCCTTACCACTCTTCTATCGCTACTACAACTACCATGGTCACCGTTCCAATGAACTTCACCCGTTGATCGATCCACCCGTGTTGAGGACTCGGTCTGCAAAGACTGATCGCTTCTTCTACAATGTGTTCAACCACCACACCGCAGGTCACAACACCACTCACTCGCTAACCAACTCATCAACCCACTCACTAATGCACTCACCAGCTTCATTAGGCGATAGCCAGATTCTGGCTGTTGATCTAATTTAAAAAGACATCTATAATGGATGATATTGGTCGCGAAAGCCTGATGTGTGAAACAACAACAACGTGCGCTCACTGTACACACTTCTCAGACACACGTAGCCCCCAGTGTCGCCATTCTGAGACAATTGGTGGAATCAGACGCATCAGTTTGGCGGTGATGTCGCGGCTGCTGCTGCGTTGGCAGTGGTGCACAAACAACAACAACAACAACAAGACCCACACGTGCGTCAATAACAACACCACCGCCGTATGTCATGAAACGGACGCTAACACAATAGGAGACATTTCGGGCGACGGCCCTTCTTAACAGCACATAGACTCTACCTCTCTGGCATCTCCATATGCTGTGAAGGACCATTGCCCGAAACGTCGCTCGTTATATAATTATTTATATTTAAGGAACACAAACGGTGTTATTGACGAATTTGTGGAGGGTTTTTTTGGGAGAAAATCCGTTGGCAGACACTCGGCGTTGTGTACACACGACAGCCGCCGACTGGGTCTGTAGAGCGGCGTTCTTCATTGCAAGGCTCGCGGGTCACTGACGTGCAGCCCCCGACAATACACAACACGTGACAACACCCCCATCATCATCATCGTGCCGCTGTCACACCCCCCCCCCCCCCCCATGGTTTAAAATGTGTGGCGGCCCTCAACACTGACGATGTCTTATCGGCGAAAGAAATTAGTGAATTTCGAAGGGGGGACACTTAGACCATCCACAGCGGAGACAGTCCCACTTCTCAGGACACCGCACACGACGGAAGGAGACGACGCCGCGTTGTGGCTTCCAAGAGGGGCAAGGAGTCGGACGCACGCACGGGCTGTGACGAGAGAGAGAGTTCCAGACCCCGCGGGGTACAGCAGAGGAGAGGGAGCGACCTCCCACTGAGAGACGTTTGACCGACGGCTCTGACGAGCTGGATGTTAAGCACTTGTCGTGTGAGGCTCAGCCCGAGGATTATTCGCTCCAACGCGGAGGGATCTCACGGGACCCATGCGGATGAGCCGTGCGCGTGCGTGCGCGTGAGTGAGTGGGGAGCGGTGGTGTAGCGGTTAGCGCTACGCTGTGCTACGAACCCGGCGACCCGAGTTCGATTCCCGCTCACGGCCAACGGCAGCAACGATTATTTGAACCGGTCCTGGGCCTCCCCTAGGTCGACTCAGCCTAAAAACGAGTACCTGGTGCGATGTGTGAGCATCGCCACTCGGGAAACAAAGGCGTCCGGGCGTGGTGCTGGCCACCCACCCCCTCGTGTGCCGTTCCGGCCTTCATAGCTGCTCGCTAGCAGCACTTGCCCCAACATCCTGTAAAGGCTATAACGGGGGGATTTTGTCTTTGTAACGATGGTAGGGATCGATTACTCAATGCCGCCGCTGAAGCGTAAAACGTCAACAAAGGCGGTGGCCCGAGTGCTCGTGGACGTCGCGCGACCCCGAGCCGCCTCCTCCTGCGCCACGTGCGCCTGACCGCCGCGCACTCTGCACAAGAGGACGACGCAATGACCCCTTCCATTGGTGTCCCTTTAACTGGTGCCGTGGGGAGTGCTTGGGAGCGGCGGGGAGTGACGGAGAGTGGTGGGGAGTGATGGGGAGTGGTGGGGAATGGCGGTGAGTGGTGCGGAGTGACGGGGCGTGGTGGGGAGTGGAGGGCAGCTGATCAGCGATGGTAATGAACTCATTGCGTCGTGAATGATGAAAACGCTTTCTGGCGTAAGTGCAGGCGCTAAGAAAATGTCCGATCGCACCTCCTGTCACGTTCTCTGTGTGTAACCCGAATCGTCTTGACCAGACATGGGAAAAGCACGGCCCGTTGGGCTTTTTAATCCGGCCCGCTGAACTTGTTCAAATATTATTATAATTAATTTAAATTTTACCTTCCTCCTGTAATGCCCCCATTTCAACATTAGATTGCGCACTTTGACCGGGAGTGTGGTGTTTCGGGCTCGAAAGGGCACATGATCTCGCAATGCATTGTGGGCCGTCAGCGCCAGTTTCAGGGTTTGTTTACATTGCTGAGTTCGATACGGTGCTCCCTTCACTTTTTCGCTTTGCCCTGTGAGCCCTTCTGTAAAATGAGCGGATCAAGGAAACGAAAAGTGGACAATGAGTGCCGAGTGTTTAACACGGAGTGGACAACAAAATACTTTTTCACTGAAGTCCAATCGAAGGCTGTATGCCTGATATGCCGATAAACTGTCGCAGTTTTCAAGGAGTACAACATCAGCCGTCACTTTGCTACGAAGCATGCTAACTACGCTAGCAAGCAGTCAACGCAAGAACGGGCGGCTACGGCTCAGAGGTTGGCGGATAATTTACAGACTCAGCAACATTTTTTTCACCGACAAACTGCGATTCAAGAGTCAACTACCAAGGCAAGTTTTTTGGTGGCATTCGAAATGGCAAAGGCTGCTAGCAAGCCTTTCTCCGAAGGCGAGTTTGTAAAAGAATGCATGGTACAGACAGCAGACATCTTGTGTCCGGAGATCAAAAGCAAATTTGCAAAAGTCAGTTTATCACGCAGGACTGTGACTCGCCGTGTGGAACTGATTGATGAAAATATAGCTACTCTTGACTATAATTAAACACTTTTGAGACGAAAAAAACAGGTCCCGAAGATCGCATTGCGCGTTGTTTGCGCAATTAGTTTTTTTTATCGGGAAATTATAAACAGAACTCCTTTTTGTGTCTATGAATATAATTGCAATGTGTCTTTACTGTGATAATGGGTCCTTATTGAAATCGCGCACTCCTAGACCCCATAAGGCCGGCGCGTCCCAGAGCGCCACCATCTCAAACAATTGGATGGGCACCTCCAATGGTGTCGAGAATCACCCTGCCTCTGCACACCACAGTGAAGGCGGTCGGCAGGGCGCGTGTTGGTGGTGGGGTAAAGCGTGGGTAACTCCCACCTCTTCCGAGACGTCTGGCTAGTTTGCAAGAGTAGGCCAAAGTTCATAGATGGGGGCTCTCTGGAGCTCCCTCTCATGGCGGTTCTTCCGCCACAAGGTGCAGGAACGAGCAATTCCAGGGCTGCATCGTTACCTGCTGCTGCTGCTGCGTCTTATCTTGTCGTCATGAACCGGTGTTCTTCATCCCAATGCCCACGGGACACTGGCGGTCCCTTTAGTGCGGCCCCCGACACTACACAAATGGTGAAAACACTCCCCAATCATCGTGCTGCTGTGAAACACCCAATGGTTTCAAATGCGTGGCGGCTCTCATACTGACGTCCTATCGGCCTCTCTCTGAAAAATTGAGTGAAGAGCACTGCCATGTAACCTTCCTAACCGCGCGTCTTGTCTCCCCCACCGCGCGCCCATCAGCAACCTCCTTACTCGCTCCAAAAGCGCCTGCTGGAAACTCACCTCTCCAAGCTGCGCTCCGACCCGCACGCTCCGCTCACCGCCTCTTCCACCACGGAGCCCGCTCAGCTCGCCTCGACCCAGCACACCCAAGCGCCCACCTCCGAGACCCCTTCTCCGACCCCTACCCCGACTCCGACCCCCGAGACCCTCACCCCGACCTCCGAGACCATCGGAGTCCCGTCTCTGGAAATCCTCACCGCGGTCCACGAAACCATTGCCCTGCTCCCGAAATCCGTCGTGCCGGCGCTGGAGATGCTGTCCTTGGTGGTCGAGACGAAGGCCGCTGCGGCCGTTCCCCTGTCGCCCGTGCTGGAGAGCCAATCGTCCCGCGAGGAGAGGGAAGAGGCGGCCACTCGCGAAGAAGAAGAAGGAGGAGGGGGAGCGCCCGCGCACGACTCGCTCCGCGTGCGCTGCAAGGTGACGCGCCGGGGGGGTGGGGGATCGTGGTCCGTGTGTTTGTTGCTGGCGCGGTCGCCCTTGTTAATAACCTAACTGCGAGTGAGTGAGTGAGTGCGTGAGTGTATGAGTGAGTATGTGAGTGGGTGTGTGAGTGAGTGAGTGTGTGAGTGCGTGCGTGAGTGTATGAGTGAGTGAGTGGGTGAGTGAGTGAGTGTGTGAGTGAGTGTGTGAGTGGGTGTGTGAGTGAGTGAGGGTGTGAGTGTATGAGTGAGTGTGTGGGTGAGTGTGAGTGGGTGTGTGAGTAGTCCGGCAAAAACAACTCCCTACATGGTCCAGACCTCATCAGAGACCCTGGCTGACAGAGAAGGTGTTCAGGCTGGCTGAGAAAATGCGACAGGCCCACTCTCATTGTCTACAGCATCCCACGTCAGAGAATGAGGAGGCTTACCGCAGCCTTCGCTCGGAGGTTCGGAGAGCCTTGAGGCGCTGCAAGGATGGTTGGTGGTCGCGGGTTGCTGAGGAGATGGAGTCTACCTCAATGGCCCGCGATCACAAATCGCTCTTTAATTCCATCAGGAAAGTATCCTGCAGCACCACGCCTATTATCATCATGAGGGTAATGAGCGGTGATCCAATCTACGACCCCCAGGAACAGGTTTGCAGATTTGCTGAGCATTTCTGTGAGGTCCTAAGGGATGGGAGATCCCTAAGCCTGAAAAAGTCGTGGGACAAAGTGGGGATGACCCACTTTGTTCCTATTGCTCAACCGATGATCTGGTAATTGCTGCTCACTCAGATGAGGAGTTGGAGGTGCTGCTGCTGAACCTGGAGCTTGCCACTAAGAGGTGGAGACTTATCATCAGCCCCTCCAAAACTAAGCACTGCCTGGGTATTTCGTACCATTGGACACTCCACCCCCACAACTCCCAATCGGTGATAAGGCAGTTGTGGAGAGAGCGGAGAGTTTCCCATTCCTGGGCAGTGTGCTCATGACCGGCTCCAGTTTGACAGCAGAGGTCTCACTCCGAATCAGTCGAGCGACATTATCTTTTCATCGGTTGCATAACGCTGTGTGGAAGCTACTTGGTCTGTCGCTCTGCACGAAGGGGGTGAAGACAAAAACTGAACACAAAAAGCCGGCCAATGCCACGTACACCTCGTGGCACAAAGCGGCACCTGCCACTGAGGGCCCCCCTGCGGCAGGGCGACTGGAGACATACGGCATGGGTGGCGCGGTATGAATCAACGAACAAATGATCTCACGTGGCAGAGCACGTGGGAATGTATCGCTGCCCTCTACAGCGTCGACCAGAGGTCAGGTGAAGGGATCTGAGCCGTAGCTCTGTGACATCTGCTTCTTCTCTCTAGCATGGAGGGTGATGGCACTGCCCTCTGACAATGGATTTGTTTTCATCCCGTGACGCCCCGAGCGGGCGACGGCTCTGTAGACCCTGCTCGTTGGCCAGAGCGCAGAGGGTAGAGCCGTGCGATACGTCAGGGCAATTTTCTGGCAATTGTTGTCTGCAATATTAATCGGCAACTGTGGCAGCTTGGTATGCCAATGGGACACTTGGGGAGTTCTATTTAGAAAACAAAAGGCAAGTTGGCACGGCAACTATTGGCGGTCAAAATTGCCTCGACAATTTCCCTGGTTTACCGCGGCATTAACAAGGTCACGGGGACCTCGAGAAAATCCCGTGTGAGCGCTCCGTGGAGCACGATGCATGCTCTATACTTTGAGCGCCATCCTCTCTCGCATGGCGTGCCTTTTATTCAGCGAGGCTTTCCTCGATACATCAATTACATCCATGATAATATCGTCATTATTATTATTGTTCTAGCGACGGGTGTGACAGCGGCACAGCGCAGTTTACATGGTGGTGCCGGTGAGTCGTCGCCTGGCACCCGGGCCTCTCTGGAGGCTCACGAGCCCCGGTGCAGTTGCACCGCCTGCGCACGGGGCAGTCACGCCGCTGTGGGGTGCGTGTGGGGGAGGGTGTAGGGGGGGGCGAAAGATCAGCAGTCGGGGATAGGAAGAGAGGGCTTCGGAAGCACCGCGCATCGACCACGTATAGACCGCGTATCGACCGCGTATCGACCGCGTGTTAACCGCTCGTTTGCCGCTTCGTTTGCCCCCCCCCCCCACTGGCCGTGTGTTGCGGCTCGCAGTGCTCCGGCGGGGACGCGACGGCCGCGCTGTGCACGACGCGCGCCGCCAACCTCGTCTCTCACGCGTGCGCCAAGCGGCTCCGGTGAGTGGTGGTCGGCAATCGCTGGGCGATGTTAGCGCCGCCCGCGGTGCTCTCGAGCGCGGGGCACCCGCGTCAGCTCCGCGAGAGGCCAAAATGACAAAAAATATATCATTTTGAACGAACAAATAAATAAATAAAAGTTGCGCACCCGCGGAAGTGAAAAAAAAACACGAAATAATGTCTGCGGCTTGACGAGGACGTCTCGGCTGTGACCGTTTACTCGGAGGGAATTGCCCGCGACGTTAAACGGCGCGGGATGGAAGAGCCGCGGTGGGATTTTAAATTGGATGAACCCCGACGGAGGAGGAGGGGGAGGACGAGGAGCAGGAGGAGCAGGAGGAGGAGCAGGAGGAGGAGTCAGATTCCCTTTGCCGACATCTCTCCGCTCACTGTCAAGCGCCCTTCCCCACCAGGCCAACCTGTTTGGGGCTCTCTGCACGCCCCCCCCCCCCCCCCCATTCTCGCCCCATTGCTTCTGAAAACAAAAAGGAGGCCCCTTGCGACCACGAGATAGATGCCCGCCCTGCCGCCCCTAGTCATGAGCAGCTGCACTTACAAAGTTGTCCAAATCCTACCGCGTAAGTTTGCGAGCTGCGTGGCTCTCGGCACGTGCGGCGAAACGTCTGACACTGTGCCGTACGACACGCGGCACGGCCTGAAAGCGCATTGGAGCGTTGTTACAAATCCGCACGACGCACGCCTGGACGAATATAGCCACGCTCACAGGGCCCTGAAGCTCACCACTGACAGCAGATCAAGCGGACGTCGCTCACTTACCCCTGTGGAGACCTTATGATCGCCCTCGCCTATCCTGTATCCATCACATCCATCACACGAGTTCCGCGCCTGCTGCTGCCAATGAGCCTTGAGACGAGGTCATCCCCAGAGGGCTTCGCGGATCGATGCAACGGCCGCGTGACCTGACATTGCCCGAATGCCGAAAACAAACTAAATATAACAGGGCACGTTCCAGGCAACGTCCCCGTCTCCTTCAAAGCCGCTCATTCGTAGCGGAGACAACGAAGAGCCACACGTGGCAGGGCATCGCATGTCTTGCGACGACAGCGGGAGATGGGCTTTTGCGTAAGGAGAGGGAGCCAGAGATGGATCTGGAGGCAGGCGAGCAAAAGAGGAGTCGTACAGAATCGAAGATGAACAGTCGGTAACAGAGGTTGTTTTGCATTAGATCGCGTAAATATAAATGTGTCGTCAACCCCGCCACACCTGACACAGCAAATCAGTAAGGTTTGTAACGTAAACAAAACATGCCAATTGGTTACTAATTCAGCACACCGGTGTGTTGTAGAGTAAAGCCACTGTAATATTTACAATTCAAGTACCACACGTTTCGCCGGTAATTACAACAAGTCTCATCAGAGAGGGCAGTGTATCCGTCCTCCTTGCAGACGCACGGAGGCACTGCAGACCGGGAGGGAACGCACGTCTCGATGCAAATGTGGCATGCGCGTGTGTCATCGTTTTCCCCGAGGTAAGAAATTAAAATTCAAAAACTCGGCTCTCATCTCATGAATACGCACATAGACTGCGTGCCTCAGGTCTGGCACCCGTCTGAAATTTAGCGATTTAGAAAAAATGCCTTTCAATCGACCTTCAGGCGTGGCTGCCCACTCTTGCTGCTGCTGCTGCTGCTGCTGCGTAATTTCGCCGAAACGTTGTCACTCTGCGTTCGCTCGTCTGCGCGGAAAGCCGAGACGACTCTCAAGAGACTGGACGCGTTACAAAACGACGGCGACTCGGAGCTGCAATGAATATTACTTTAAATAATGCAATGTAGACGTGACGAATAAGCGTTGACGCAGCCATGCAGGTAAAGTAACACAAATGCAAGCGTTCTGTCGGAATGCATTCACAACGGAACTCGTGATCAGGTGGGTTCCAGCACTTGTTTGTTGCATTGTTCGACTTTGTCATTTGAGTTTTGCCTTTGTCGCTTTGGTGACCCAGGTCACTCGAGCAAATGCGACTCCTCCATCCTGGTCTCTCGCGCTTCTGCCACCCAGTTAAACAAATACGATTGTACCTGCCTGTCTACCTGTCCGCCTGTCTACCTGTCCGTCTGATTACCTATCTACCTGCCTGTAGACCTGTCCATCTGATTACCTGTCTACCTGCCTGTAGACCTGTCCGTCTGATTACCTATCTACCTGCCTGTAGACCTGTCCGTCTGATTACCTATCTACCTGGCTGTAGACCTGTCCGCCTGATTACCTATCTACCTGCTTGTAGACCTGTCCGCCTGATTACCTATCTACCCGGCTGTAGACCTGTCCGTCTGATTACCTATCTACCTGCCTGTAGACCTGTCCGTCTGATTACCTCTCTACCTGCCTGTAGACCTGTCCGTCTGATTACCTGTCTACCTGCTTGTCGAACCTGTCCGTCTGATTACCTGTAAACCCGGCTGTCTACCTGTCCATCTGTTTACCTGTCTAGCCAGCTGTCCTACCTGTCCGCCCGATGACCCGTCTAGCCGGCCCTCTACCTGTCCACGCGCTCACGTGACCCCGGTTCTCCACCCCCAGGCTGCAGGACTGGGGCGAGGAGGAGCGGGGGGAGCCGCGGAGCGCGCGCCCGGCAGGAGCCACGGCGCTGATCAGGGGGCTGCTGCTGCAGCTGGGAGGCCGCGCGCTGCGCTGCTCCGCATGGGCGATCGGTGCGTGATGTCCTCCTCCTCCTCGCGTATCCCCCCCCCTACCCTCGCCACCGCCCCACCCTCTGAGCCACACCCTAACAGATATTTAAGCTAAACCTAAAATAGTTTTTTTTATTTCACCAGGCAAAGCTCCACTGAGCTATGTAGCTGTTTTTATTTCCGAAGCGACCTGGCGCAACAGAGCGGCTGATCACTGCGTGGAAATGTATCGCAGCCGATGCTCTAAACGCGTTGTGACTTTGATTATTAACGTGGAGGGAAAGATCGGAGGACCCGGAGAAAAATCCACGCGACTGCGAGGAGAGAGATATACAGCAGGCGTCAGGGTCGGGATTGAACCCACGATCCTCCTGCATAACAGGCAAGGTAGTTAACATCTCCTAGCCACCGTGGCGCCCCCACTCTGCCACCACCCCTCCCTGCAAGACCCCACCCACTCTTGTGGCCCTACACCGACCTCCTACCCTGCCGTCACACCGCCCTGCGTCACGACCTCCCCCACAACTTTGACCGCCACCCCAAGTCAGCGAGGCGTGCGCACAGCCTCCTCGTGGCGGCCACGGGCTGGGCGACGTCAGGCAGACGTCGTCGTGAATGACGCCAGCCTCGTCGACGAGCACAGTCCGCGCGACACGGACGCGGGGTCGCGTCACGGACAGCCGAGAGGTGCGAAGGCGGCGCTGTTCTCCCGAGTCCTCGAGCCCCTAGAGAGCAGCGCTCTCACCTCATTTACAGCTCCCCCTCTGGTCCCTCCCTCCCTCCACACACCCCACTGCTGCCCCCTGCAAATTGGGCCACTGACGCACATGCAATTCTCACTCTCAAAATGTATTCCCCCCCCCCTCCACACGACGTGGCACCGCCTGACCTCACGTGGCATTCTCAATACAATTGTGCGAATGTCGATTTGTTTGGGAAGAGGCCGGAGATTGGGAGGCAGTCAATTTTCACATCTCGCCATGCACTCCCCCACACCGTGCCCAACCGAGGAGCCGTCACTCGAGCCCCGAAGCAATTAGGCGCCACCACTCTGACAGGGCATCTCGCGCCAGGGGCTCCCACAGCCCCACAGCCGACAGAGCTGAACGGCTCCCGACCACCATTCCACGCTCGCGTCACGTTACTGTGGGGGAGGGGCCGGCAGCGTGATGCGACGCATAGGGCCCCAGTCGGTCACAAAGGGGGCACCCGAATCAACAGATAAACAAACAAGTACAAACATGCGAAGACAATTTCCCCGCAAAAAATCCAACAATTAACCGCCAATGCCAAAAAACGTCGTTTACAAATGAAAAAAATAATTTACGAAAAATGCGCTCAGCGTTAAATCTCGTAGCGTCACGTTGCGGAGACACACGCACAGGAATCCACAACGTGAAACATGTGTCTAACATGTGTGTCTAACATGTGTCTAACACCGCGTTGACTAGAGGCGTGTACATGGGATCCATGTCTTGTGGCCTTGGTAACGCGGGTGGGTTGCAGAGGCTGGGGGCGCGTAGGTACAAGCGGCCTTGATTGGGCGGCCTCTATACCATACAACGGGTGAGATCCACTGCAATAAAGAGATGATGATAATGAAGACATTCAATATCGTGAATACTACCATGATGAAGAGGATCCGCATCTCAACACATTGTATTCATCATGTACAATGTGTGTTTTTCATGAGCACAGTCGTGGATTAATGTCATTTGGATCTGTCTGGGTCAACGACCCACGTAAAATAATTCCACGCCCAGCAAACCACGTCCAGTAGACCTCTCGCTATGGCTGTGGCTACCAGTCACGTGCCACCTACTCAAGTCTCCCAGCAAGCCGGGAAATATTCAGCGAGACATTAAGCCCTAGCGCACAATTTACAATGCATACGATTCCGTTAACCGCCTTGAGTCAGCCAGCTGGGACGGGCTGATAACCATATTCCTGCACGATCGCTATAAATAACAAATGTACGTTGTACGCAAGCTCTGAATCACGCTTAAGAAACGCGCGGTATGGCTAGGCGCAGAGGCGGAAGGCACAAATGCGAATGGGAGACAACATGTTGACCGTTAAGGAAACGAGGTGAGCTTGAGAAAGGGCTCATCGTGTGGCTGCGAGAGGGTGGTGGCCGATGCGCGAGGCTGGTGGTGGTCGTGGTCGGGCAAAGGAGCCACCACGTGCCGACCGCAGTGCTGGGAGTGATCATTAGTCCAGGTGCAAAGGGTGCGACGTCGCGTGGCATTGCATAATGACGACGGTTGGTGGAATAATGGTGATGCTGTGGACTGATGATTAATTCACGTCGTCGATTGATCATAATGAAGACGACGACGATGATGATGTAATCCTCAATGCAAAAAAAAACTATTCTTTAATAGGGTTTGGCCATATATAACAAAAGCAGCACCACTCCTGAAAACGAGTTCTGTGACTCAGCGAGGATTTATTTGATTTTATATAGAAAACATCATTATGAATACATTGCACATATAGGCGCTGACAGCTGCTGTTGATAACAATCCAAGGCAGAATTTATTACAAACATACATTTAAAATTCTCATTTGTGCTCAAAACATCAAGTGAGCATTTGGCAAATTAACCCGAACTCGTCCGTCGCAATTGCTTGCGTGGCATATTCAACAGGCGGTATAAATTCACACCGCCTTCACCACGGACGCTCTGTTTGTTAACGAGGACTCCATGTGCCCGCGCAGACGACGACTCGACGGACCTGCAACTGGGCCTGGAGACGCTGCGAGACTTGCAGGTACCCACAAAGACAAAAGATCCCCCGTGTAGCCTTAACAGACTGTAGGGGCAAGTGCTGTTAGCGAGCACCTATGAAGGCCAGAACAGCACACGAGGGGGTGGGTGGCCAGCACCACGCTCGGCCGCCTTTGTCTCCCCAGTGGCGATGTTTTTACGCACCGCACCACGTACTCAATTGAGGCCGAGTCGACTTAGAGGAGGCCCATGACCGGTCCAGTTAATCGTCACAGGTGTTGGCCGTGAGCGGGAATCGAACTCGGGTGGCCAGGTTCGTAGCGCAGCGCGCTAAGCACTACACCACTGCTCCCCGCAAGAACCCACACCCACTGCTGCACCCCCCAAGAACCACCTCGACTGGCATCCACATGTCGCCGGTTCGATTCCATCTCCCGGAAGCGCAGCTGCCACAACGGTGCGGGGTTCCTTCCCCCAGCAGTGTGAGAACACCACAGGTGGAGGTGGGGGGCGAAGTGTGAGTACTCCCACCTATTCCAAGACGTCTGGCCAGCATGGAAGAGTAGGCCAAATGCCCCTTGACAGGAACCCGAGAGCAGTGGTTCTCAAACTTGTTTGGTTACTGTAGCACCCCTTGGTGAATTTTGTTTCAACCGAGTACCCCCCCCCCTTGCCTGACCCAAAATGGTTCTGAGAAATACATTTATGAATAATGAACATCAATACCTTAATTAATTGTTCCCATGTTGCGAGGTATCCCTAAGTAGCTGCTGGTAATTGCAAGCGAATAAATTAACGGACGTTCTTGCACGCATGACGTAATGCGTTCTCGCTCGCTGGTGACTCTTGGAAACCAACATTGTTTACGATCGATGAGTTTAGAAAGGTATTTGATATCATATGGGCGTAAATGTTATTTTGATCTTGGCAGATTCATGAGTGACTACTCACGGAAGATATAATTTCACACACATTTATAAATAGCCTCACGTGCCCCCAGGGGTCCGCGTACCCCCGGCTGAGAACCACTCCCCTTCAGAGTGGGAGGCCTTCTGACAGCAAGTGGCAAGACATTGCAGGGCTGCACCTTTACCTGTTTGTCCACCTGTTCACAGGTGTCGATAGACCTGGAGAGGGACTGCCTGGTCGTGGGCGGTGAAGTCAAGGAAGAGATCCCGTTTCTCAAGGAGAGTTAGAACGCGCGAGGACGCGCGGTCGTGTGTGAGCGTGTGGACGTGCGCACGCCACGCACGGCGGTTGAGAGGTGGCCACCGAGATCCGGTCACAGCTCCCACATCTCACGCCCCGCACGCACAACGCAACCACGGCAGCTCCCAATACAACCAGGCGCAGGCCAACGTAGGACCAACACGTGGACAGCCACTCGGCATGGGCGTCCTGATATAGCGACCACGATGGAATTGGGATAGGAAATAAGCAAAGTAACTCCTTCACGTATCCATCGCTCCACGTAAGTAAATAACCTACTTCTTACTCATCCCATCGGCCGCACGGCCTCCTGGGAAAGCAAAACGTCAGCAGCATTGGTTCAATTCGAGCAAACTCTGGTACGGTTTGGACGGTCTCTCATCAGCCTTGCTGGAATCAATGCTGGTGAACTGCCGATGTTACTGGTAAGGGGACCATCACTTTAAGATATGGGTCCTAGTCAATGTTGGAATCGGTTAATCAGACCACGGAGGTCCGCTTGCCTACCCCTCGCAGCCATCCTTCTTTCATCTGATGGAGCGTTGATCAGGATCGTTTACTCGTTCCTGTTGGGGTTGCTGAGTGAGCGAGCGAGCCACTGACAGGCTTCAGGAGTAGCCCGAAATGCTGAAACCATCAGAACTCCGTCTCTTTAGCAACCACCCCATCCCAAATCCTCCAACCCCAGTTACAGGTTTCAATTGAAACCAGGCACTCAAATATGTTCAGCATTGCATGTACAGAAGCACTCAGCCTTATCCAGACCACCAGCTCTAAGGAACTGAATGGCGACTTTTGTCGTTCAGACCACCTACTCAAAGGGTTGATAAAACGTGGCTATCCTTTGAGCAGACGGTCTGAGGAAGGCCGAGTCCTTTTGTACATGCAATGCTGCACACCTTTGTGTGTTCCTAAATCTATTTCTTTCCAGCCTGCAGTAAAGTTTTTGTTGTGATGGGCAGTCTCGTAATTTACAGATTTCAACGTCCTTCTCAAACGACGCCCACGAGCCACCACGCACCGGTGCCCCGTTCCCACGCTCGACAACGTTCCCCGTTCACACACAAATCCAGTCGTTAACATTGCTGTACGCGCCTGATAGTTGGTAGACACACAAACCCGTGCCGTGATCGTGATGGATCGCGGGGGGGGGGGGGGGGTGATAGCGTTTGACGATGCCTTCCTGTCGCGGACCCACTTAACCAGCAGTCGTACGAGAAGGGCAAGTGGGTTTGCATTTTTAATTCACTTTCAAACGCTCGCGCTCTCCGAGTGGCCGAGTCGAGAGCAACATTTTAACACCCGATTCGCGATAGCCATGTGTGTGTGTGTGCGCGTTGCGGCCGAACGCGAGCGGCCAACATATGAACGAGAATGTCAGGTTCGTCGGCGAGACGCGCGAGACGCGCGCCACCCCCGGCAATTACGTCCGACTGTTATCAGTTGACAGCCAAGGCATAATAAAACCGTCCAGGCAAACCGTCCACAAACCCCGCAGTCTGGGCAAGCGCTGGGGTCTCTGACACCCGAGATTTGGCCGCAAAGCACGTCCGTGGTCACCGCCAGTGGCGCAGCTGTCGAGAGTGCAGGCGGTGCAATTGCACCGGAGGGGCCCAGGTGCCAGGATATGATGCCGGGGGTGGGGGCAAAGAGGCGTAGGGGGACCCAAAGGGAGTTCCTTGCAAAGAAGACCAACAAACGCTTAGACCACCGGTTAACAACCGCAGCTCCAACGCTCGTTTTGTATGTGCTCATGTTTTCTAAAGCCGCTTCTTCAGTGTTCTATACCGTGTGCCTGTGGCGATTTGATACAAATTTACGCAGCCGTAAGAGTACGCAGTGGCACGCACGTGATATTTTGGCGCATATTGGAAATGTGTGTTTTTGATGTGTAGCGAGCGCGGGGGAAACAATATGACAACGCGCTGTTATATGGAAATAAATGTCGCCTAAACAGTTTCACGCTGACATTTGCCTTGTCTGAATGATACGCGGGGTGGAGTGTCAAAAAAAGTGATACTGTCATTGCTTTAACAAACACAATCCGATTGAAAATGGATCCTATTGAAGTGAGAATTAAGGCCAGGAAACCATCGCTCAGTGAATCCTGATAATTCTAATCCTATTGAAGTGAGAATTAAGCCCAGGAACGCATCGCTAAGTGGATTATGGAAAACGGTTAATCAAACAACAATGTATAAATCTCATCAGGCGCGATGGTGTATGACGTCCTGTTTCCAACTCTCATCCACTCAACCTCTCTGGCCTCTCTCAAGGAGGGCTTTGCACAAAACGTCGACTAGTATGTACTTTTCCTCTTAAGGTTACTTTATTGATGAATGCATCCCGAGTTTTTGTTATTTGTCATACACATTCTGTACAAAACAAATCTGACATTCAGACTCAAAGGAACCAAACAGCCCCAACCATCCTTCATCAATAAAATGCCCTGAACAAAGACCATGGCAACAAACAAGCCACGGGGATGGTGGTGGCTGCCCACCAAATGTGTAACCGCTTGGCAAACAGCAAACTGTGCAATGTCAATATTCTGCACGGCCCGTTCATTAATTTCCTCGTCGTCGCCCCAAATCCCGCATTCAACCAAGCGAGATTCATTAAAACTGCCCAGACTCCCGTACAAGGAAACAATCTGTAAACTTATTACAACTTTTAATTCAGTATGCCGGTTGCAGTGTGGCACGCTGTGGCATCTCCCAGCACAATCTCACCAGGTGGTGGCAGGAATATGAATCAGGAGCCCCGGGGGCAAATAGGCCCAAGCAGCCTGTGCTCAGAAACTGGGAAAGACGAACCACAGTGGCGGTCGTTAATCCGGTGGCCAGTGCACTGCACTCCGTCAGGAAGGCTTCTGGACTTTAGTACAGGCTTCTGCTCACAGGGGGTCTGCGTGTCGCCGTGTGCACACGGACGCGGGGCACACACGGACGCAGGCACACACTGACGCGGGCTCACACGGACGCGGGCTCACACGGGAGCGAGTTGCTTTACGCGTCTTGCTCCGACGGCTGCGATGACGGCGCTGAGGCTGGCACGTCGCTCTTGTCGCCGAGGGGAGGCGCTCGCGCGGGTCCGTACAGCAGCTCCGTCACCAGCTCCCGCACTCGCGCCGTGTCCTCGGGGTCTGTGCAGGCGGGCAGACGGGCGGGACACGTGCGGAGGCACACGGCTCGGATTTGCACGTCACTAGGGAGACGTGTTCACGGTGTGCCGGGGGAAGCTTTACAAATGCTCTCCCCCTCCATCGGCGCTTCACAATGAGAATCTTTACTTCCACAGGAGAAGGAGGAATCCAATGAGCATATGAAGCTCTTCATGGGGACCGGTCAGTCAGCTACAACAACAAACAATACAGACAACGATAGGAGTGCAAAATAGGAAAAATAAATACGTATAAATAAAGTAGGTATTTTTTTTTTGAAATACATAAATTCCTGACCTCCGTATGCCGTGGCTGCCTGGGGACATATACTACAGTAGTCTACACAGACTGCCGGGGCAAGTGCTGTTAGCGAGCACCTATTAAGGACGGCATGGAGCATGAGGTGGTGGTGCGGTCAGCACCGTGCCTCGTCTCAACCAGTGGTCATATTTACACACTGTACCAGATATTCATTTAAGGCAGAGTCAAGCTAGGGACAGCGCAGGACAAGTTCAGATATTACTCGGTACCGATGTTAGCACGACGTGAAAACCACTTCACAACCACTCCAAAGACACAAAGACAAAGATCTCCCGTATAACCTGAACAGATCGTTGGGGCAAGTGCCGTAAGCGAGAACCTAAGGCCAGAACAGCACACGAGGGGGTGAGTGGCCAGCACACGCCGGGCCGCCTTTGCCTCCCTAGTGGCGATGTTTACACATCACATCAGGTACTCAACTACATACAAGACACACGGACGTAGGTATACACACGCACACACCTACGATTTGCGTTGAATGGAGAACTCTCTGCCCAAGAGCGGCTTTGTTGCCGCGTGGTGAGCGGACGTGAGCACGCTCGGGGCACGCGCTCAGGGGAGCCACTCGACCCCACGTGGGCAACTCCAGCCCACCACCCCCACCCCACACCGCACCCCTAATAAATGCAAACTCAAAAACTGCCCCGCCCCCATCCCCTACCCACCCCCAGCTGCTAGTGCCAGCACAGCCAATTAGGCGGCGGCGCGGCTCTCCAGTACGGCACAAGGGCAAAGGGGGGAAGATTAAAGGCAGGAGCGAGTGCACATGTGCGGCTCTGCCTTCAAGTGTGGGATCTGGGAACGCATTTCCTGGCCATCAATAATGCACAAAGTTCACTGGCAGGTGACGCACGGCGGCCGCCAGTGTCGGTGCGCCTGCAGATTTTCGATGCTTCGAAAACGAGATGCTGATGAAGAGACCGACTGCCGCAGTCGGGCTGTCTGAATTGGGCACACGATCGTTGTCATCGTTATACTCAGCGTCATCATCATCATCAGCCATGGTCAATCCACTGCTGGATTCCCGCCACCGCACACGATCCTGTGATGTAACAGTCCACCCAGGCCCCACGCTCGAGCTGATCTCATTGCTCCATCTCCACATCATCTGAGATGTGTTCCACTCCCATGGTCCGTTGTGCAACTGACAATTAATTAGAAAATGCTTATTTGACCGAGGGTTTTTTGAAGCAGCGATAACGGGAACCTGGGTATTTTGAATCTATGATGATTTCATTCCAAAGTGGTATAGACGTGACTTAACCGAAAAGAACCAAAGAATAATTCCTGCAGTCACGAAAGCTCCCAAATTAAGATTGGTATAAAATCATCATTATTATTTTAATCATCATGATATTCCTATTGCTTTATTGCAAGATGTATGTTTGTCCATCATTCCGCTTCCAACTTCAGCGCTTCGAGTAGCAAATAGGATGAGCAATACACGAAACAAATCAGCAAAAGAAAATCCATTTCCCAAAGAGCAGGTTGGATTTTGAGAGGGAATGACCTGAGCTGAAGAGGAGGAAAAATAATTTTAGTTGCATTTAGATGCAATCGAAATATGGATTATTGTTGTATCACTGAAGAGAACTCACAGCTAGCTGAAAAACTGCCTCACTGCCATCTGCGAGTCGCAAAGCAGCAGATATATTAAAAATATATATTTCTGAAAGACCAGACAGTGCACAACAGCGATTTTTTGGACGACGAGAAAGAGAGAGAGTGGAGATTGCATGCCATCAATGGCCCATCCTTTACTGTGAATGGAATTAATGCCCGATTGCAGAGTGTCGAAGTGAAAAGGAAGTTCTTGGTGTCTGGAGTGGTGAGAGATGGTGCCAAAGGACACAAGAGACAATTGTAATTTCGATGTACTCTGTACACTACATCTGTTCATACGACTGAGCAAATTGTGAAATTTCACAGCCGGTTAGCCGAGTGCACATAATACACACACACAATATTCTGGCGTGACAACATTCTTTTACAAAAATTCAGCTGCAGTTTTAGATAACTCACAATACACCGGGGGAACGCTGCGGCGTCTTTAGAGTTATATTTTTTTGCTGTTTCTCTCTCTCCCGCTCATTCAGCTGCGCTAAGTGCAGCCGTTTTTTTTCTGGCCAAAGAATAAAATAATGGCGCTCCTCGCTAGGGGACAGGATCGCTGGAACGCGCGGGCTTTATCGAGCGCACAGGCTACATCGGTCGGACGGGTGTGCAAAAAGAGTGAACGATAAAAAAACGAGGGCATTAAAAGAGTGCGACACACGTCCGGGTTGCCAAATTGTGCGCGTTACAAATCGTCTTGTCATTATTAAAACAGTGGGCCACCCCGCGAAGACTCCGGGTGCACATCATCACCACGCCTGGCCTCCTTTGTCGATCCAACGGTAACGTTCGTACACTCACCACATACTCAATCGAGGCCGAGTTGATCTACAGGCGAGGCTTACGGTAACCATTTGCCACCGACGTAAATGCCCTGCTGGGAATTGCACCCAAGGTCGCCAGCACTGAAGTGCGTTGAGTAAACCGCTGCAATACTGATCCGTACAACAAGCAGATACAAGCATGCACACAAAGCATCTCCATGTGGCTACACAGGCTGTTGGGCCAGGACTGTTAGCGAGCACCTACGAAGGCCGCATGGCGCACGAGGGGGCTGTGTGGCCAGCATCACGCCTGGCCACCTTTGTCTCACCCATGTAGATTTTAACACACCGCAACAGGCACTCATTTAAGGCTGAGTTGGACCGGTTGAGATAATCGTCCCTGGTGTTGGCCGTGAGCAGGAATCGAAATCGGGTCGCCGGGTTCGTCGTACAGCGCCCTAACCGCTACATTACCGCTCTCCAAATACAAAGACGTAACAAAGACAAAGATCCCCAGTATAGCCTTCAACAGACTGTTGGGGCAAGTGCTGCTAGCGAGCACCAATGAAGGCTGGAAGAGTACACGAGGGGGTGGGTGGCCAACATCACGCCCCACCGCCTTTGTCTCCCCAGTGGCGATGTTTACACACCGCACCAGGTACTCATTTGAGGCTGAGTCGACCTAGGGGAGGCACAGGATCCGTTCAGATATTCGTCACTGGTGTTGGCGCTAACCACTACACTACCCACTACCCACGCACACACACACACAAGCCAGGGTACTGATGACATTTCATTATTCCCAGCGTCAAGAGTGCTCTAATGAATGTCGCACGCCAAAATTACGGATAGAAGAAGCAGGTGAAAGACATTTCCGCTCCAAAAGGCTGCTGCCGTTCCGCTAATTTCCGTGCGCACAGCACCACAGGCGGGGGCGCAAGGCCAAGTCGCAGTTCTCCATTTCTCCTTCTCGAACAGAAGTGCCACTCGTCACCATCGACCTGCGCGATGTCACACTGACAAGACAAACTTGTAATGGCGAGGGGCTACATCCTGGCGAGGCGCCGTCATGAACCCTTTCCCGTTCCCATGACGTATGTGTACGTCATCGTCGGCACCGAGGCTCCCACAAGGCCACGCGGGGAGGGCGTGTGGAACAGTTTGCCGCCAACTATCGTAGAGTTCTGTCGTGTCACTACGGTTCTCTGCGGTGAGTACGTCTTTAAAAACGATGGCGCCAAGCCTCTCTAAATAAAATTCACGCTACTTTCAGTCGTCTCGGAACGCGAAAGGGTTAACTAATTAATAACATTCGCAAGCGCGCCTCGACCGACCGCCTGCTGGCCAGTCATGATCCACGCCTACTGCCATGCCTCTTATCGTTGTTGTTGTTGTTGCTTTGCTTGTTTACCCATGAAAGCTTCATCGAGTCTTAGACTATTTTCGGGCAGAAGGATCTTGCCAAAATGTTTGCAGCAGGGACCGATGTTGCTCCATGTCAATTAGCAATTTGTGGGAAATTGGGATGTTTGGCACGATATCGGTTACGTTAAATTCGGAGGGAACCATTGCGGAATGGGGGAGAGAAAACATACAAACTCGTACCTGTCAACCCATACGGTTTACCCGCATTATTGTACAGGAAAATTGAGTTTTCAGGTCCACACGGCGTACAGCCGTTTCAATACGGGCAAAATAAAAAATGTTTGTCTATTTGTTTGAGTTTCTCCCTTCTGATGGGACTGTTTAGGATGCACGTTGACATTTATAAGCGCACGGGGTGACCAATAAGATCTGAATTGGTCTGTAATAAGGTAGGGCACTGATAAGGGGTTGACAGGTATGCAAACTCCGCACAGAAAGGCACCCGAGTTGGGAATCGAACCTGGGGCCTTCTTGCCGAGTGCTCCCACTGCGTCACCCTGCCGCCCTCCCTAAATCCGTTCTCGAATGTATCTGTTTATCTGCCCATGAGGTTGTTGTTATTTCTTTATGACAATGTGCCACCACTGTCTATGTACAGCATATCTTGATAGGTGGTTGCGTTTCATGCACTGCGTCAATCCAAACTGCAGCGGATTATACGAACGGAGACAAAGATACCCCATATACCCTTAACAGACATTTGGGGCAAGTTCTGTGTGCAAGCACATACATACACAAGACAAAGACCCCCGTATAGTCAGAACAGACTGTTGGGGCAAGGGGGCTGTTAGCGAGCACCTACGAAGGCCGGCACGGCACACGAGGGGGTGGGGTGGCCAACACCACGCCCGGCCGCCTTGGTAGTGGAGATGTTAACACACCTCACAAAGGTACAGATTTGAGGCTGAGTCGACCTAGGGGAGGCCTAGGACCGGTTCAGATAATCGTCACTGGTGTTGGCCGTGAAGGGGAATTGAACTCGGGTTGCAGGTCTCATAGCGCAGCGCGCTAACCGCTACACTACCGCTCCCCCATACATACACAGACATACACAGATACACACAAACACGCACTCTTCTGGCTCTTATCCCCCCCAGGACAATGTCACAAAAATAAAAGCGTGCGTCATGAATACTCCAGAAGCCGACAGGCGCAACCCACTGTGTGCGTCCGTGCGTGTGCTCGCATACACGCAGACACTTATACCATGGCGTGTGCAAGCATGCACGCACACACCACTACAATGGCGTGTGCACGCACGCACACACCACAACCATGGCGTGTGCAAGCATGCACGCACACACTTCTACCATGGCGTGTGCAAGCATGCAGTACTACCATGGGGTGTGCATGAGAGTGTGGGGAGCGGTGGTGCAGTGGTAAGTGGACTGGGCCAAGAACCCAGTGACCCAAGCTCTATTCTCGCTGACAGCCACCATCACCGGTGAATATCTGAACCAATTCTGGGCCTCCTCTAGGTCAAATTAGCCTCAAATGTGTATTTGGTGCGGTGTGTAAACATCAGCAATGGGGAGACAAAGGCAGCAGGGCATGGTGTTGACCACACCGCCCCACTCCTGCACACCGCGCCACCCTTCCTAGGTGTTCGCCAACAGCATTTCCTCCCATCTGGCTATGTCGGCCCCACGGTGGATCTTTGTCTTTGTATGTGTCCTTGGGGAGAGGTAGTGCAGTCAGTCATGTTCTAAAGGGGCAGGGTCAGAGAGGCCGGCCGGCTGGTCCAGGTGATCGGAGGAGCGGGGAGGTGAACCTGGTGGAGGGGAGGCCCAGGTACCCCTGAAATGTGCCGAATATGCGACGTGGAAAGATGTTAACTACCCCGTCTGGTATACAGGAGGTCGTGGGTTCCATCCTGACCCTGACGCCTGCATATTTGGAGTTTGTATGTTCTCCACATGATAAGCCACTTCGTTGAGCTATCATTTGTGGCCAGGTCACGTCTGAAAGGGAGCTGCATAGCTCAGTAGGCGTGGCCTGCTAAAATAAAAACAAATTGTCAAGAGTGAAATAGTCTTGGTGCGCACCGCATGCTGCACGTGCAATGCTCGCGTACCATGGCTTGGGGGGGCGGGGGCGGGGAGGTGCGGGGGGTGGGGGGGGGCGGGGGCGGTGGCGGAGGGGGGGGGGGGACTGACCGAGGCACAGGCGTGCGAGTTGCTCGCCGAAGGCGGGACGAGAGCGCAGCGTGGTGAGCAGGTCCGAGGACTCCATCCTCTGCAGGCCCACGTTCCAGTAGACGTAGATGTGGTGGTTGAAGGTGGCGTACACGAGACACGGGCTGTTCTGCCCGCCCTTGCACGCGTACATGCCTGCGTCACAGCACACGCGTGTCACATGATCCATGGACTGTCCGCTGATGGATGAAGCCGTCACCACCACCTCAATCGTATTGATTCTCGTTTGTCTCGTTTGGACAGTTCGTTCCATTAAGACTAAATGCAATTTAAGCATCATCATCATCAACGGCCAGGATCTATCCACTCCCGGATGAAGGCATCCCCAAGCCGTTGCCATCTCTTAGATATTATGGCACTGAAAAGGACTGGCAGCGTTTTCCAATTGCCGGAGACGAAGGAGGCAACCAGAATAAATATAAATAGCCGCATTCGTACCGGGTGCACAACGTGAATAGAACGCCACAGGTCGCCGATTTGTTGTCATTGTTTTGTCACCGCGATCTGCGTGAATACCTGAACACCGAAAGCTAAGCTCTATTTAACCAAATAAAACCCATCGCTTCGTGGCGACGTGGCCGTGCTGCTCGATGTGCAATCAGCGCCGTCGCATTCACGCTCGGTTACTCCCCCTCCCCTATCAAACGCGACGCACCTGTCCCTCGCAAGGCACGGCGCCGAGTGGCCGGACGGCGACACTGGGGCCGCACTTACCAGGGCGGCGCTCCGCGGCGTTAAGGGCAGGCATTAGGCCTTAAATCATCGGTTGAGTGGCTACGTAATAGGCGAGCGGGTGAGCAAGTGTGGAAATATATAGGCTATTAGGGAAAACAATTACTGTTACAGGTCTACAATAATGTAGATTAACAATCGACAGGACTATTCATGTAACCGCGCAACTTCCATATTAACTGCCAAAACGCTCGGATTTATTTCCGGAGGTCGCATTTTCAAAACACACAAAACGGGCTCTGTAATAAAAACGTGCATAATGCCTGTGTGCGTTGCATACTGCGGACACGTCGAAGCCATTCGTACGTGTGCAACGGTCTGCGAAAATGCGGCGAGAGAATATTCACGGTGACGAGAGGGGATGTTTCGTAGATGTTACGCGTGCACCGCAATGCCTGCCACGAGTGCAGCGAGATGACTTTGCCGTGGTGAAGCACGGCTGTTGTTGTGAAAAGCTGCCACAACCCCAAGGGGCTTCATCCGCCTGACATCAATTACTAGCACAGGCATGCGTGCGGATCTGGAAGGCAACTGTGCGACATTAACCCATGCACAAACCCGAGTTGAGCTACTGCCTTTGCACCACCACGGCCACACTAGTGAAACAACCACCACAACTATACCATCACTGTGTAAATACCACCACCACCAGTGTACCAACCCCACTGCCCATGTACCACCACCAATGTACAACCACCGCCACCACCTGTGTACTGCCACCTCCCCTGTATCAGCACCACGTGTGTCCCGCCACCTCTAACCTTGCACTGCAACAACTACTCCTGTGCCACCATCACAACAAAATAACCCCACAATGTAACCGGTAGTGGCCAAAAACATACCGATGATGACAAATTAACCGGGAAATTAACGAAACTGGGATTACACATAGTGGCAACATCGCCTCCAACTCCGAAAACTTGGCAAGAAAATAAAGTCTTGAGCCTCAGTGAGGCTTTCCGGGTAAACAATAATAATAATCACCACCCTTGCACCATGCCTGCCCTGCCCGTACCATCATCACCACCCATGTACTACCCCTGTACTCCCACCGCTATCCCTGTACCACCAGCAATCGCCATGCATAACCGACCCTATAGGAGTCTACAGAACCACAATTGCTCGTGTACCACCACCACCACCGCTGCTGCCACAGCGCTGTACAACCACAATCCACGAGGTGAGCAGACAGCGCACGATGCAACGCGCCTGGTGGCAGCGGCGGCGGCGATGAGCGGGTGTTAACGTCGAACGTATTTATAGCCGTTGGCTGCATACGTTACGAAGCTGTTAATTAAAAAAGAAAAATGAGACAATCTTAGCTCCTGCAGAGAAAGCGGTGTTAATTAACGCTATATATATATTTTTTTTTTTATCCAACGAAAAAAGAACTTGCAAAGAAAATAAAAAATGGTCTGTGATGTTCGTAAATTATTATTGATTGATGACATTCTCATTGTTACAGACATAAAATAATGATGTGCTGTGCAAGGGATTGACATCAGGGGGATTAACATTAGAGTGGTCGTGCGCTACACATAACACTCGGTGCAGTTTGCACGGAGCGAACCACAATCCCGTTTGACGTTCGTCTGTTGCAATTCATAAAGCATTTCGTGCACGCTGTCAACCACCCCACTTCAGAACGTACGCGCGGAATCTTCTGCAAGGACGCCTTCGTTGTGCGCCAGTCGCAGCCCGAAACCACCCCCCCCCCACCACGGTTCTACGACGACTTCTAAACGATGCAAATCGCTTTTAAAAACCTGTTGCTAAGAAACTATCGGCACCCGAGCCTCCCTCGGAGAGGCAATAACGAGTCTCGGAGGGCTTCCACAGTGCTCATAAAATACACACAAATCACAGAGTTGAATGCAGCTAGAGGCCCGAATATGTTGTGTGTGTGTGTGTGCAGCTTGAGTCACTGCTGTTTAAAATAATGGACCCTATGGACGCTTGAGCTCTGCTCTCAATGGGATCCATCAGATGTGAAGGATTTGTTTAGTAGGGCACTCTGGCCGCTTCCCTGTCTTGTATTGTGAGACGATAATGGTATTGAATTTGGCTTAATTACAGCCGGGTATATCCAGGTCAGTGGCGGAAAATATTTTTCGGCACTCGGCACGCCACATCCACCTACCACGGTTATCAACGTACGGTGTGAAAGAAGTTCAACGGACATGCACACTAGCTACGGCTGTGGCTACTTGTCACGTGGCACTTACTCAGGCCTTACTGGCGAACTGGGAGAATAGGCAGTGGGATATTAAACCCGAGTGATGACCTTGCAGAGAGGGCATCTCCAGACACCTGGCGGGCATCAGAGGAAGCAATTTCATGAGTGAGCGAGCAAAATATGGTCTCCTGGGTTAGGTTGCATGCTGAGCATTTTTTCTCAAAAGCGTCTGCCACGCACTACTGTTGACATCGCTGCAGAAGTTCCGTGAAATAATGTCAGAAAGAGTGGCTCAATGTGTGCCAGTCACCGTCTAAAAACCCACATTTTAAATCACTTCTCACCCACTCGAATTTCTTTAAAAAATATATATGTTGCTGCAGTTCAATATGCCCGCAGTAGTGCTTTGCGAAACCACGGTAGACCGCACTGGGATTACGAGTGTCTGTGAAAACGTGCGTGCGAGGGCGGGCGAGTGAGCGAAGATTTACCGGCGCAGAACGTGCAGACGTTCTCGTCAAAGTGGAAGCGGACGACGTTACGACGACGGTCGATGATGTACGTCTGCCCGTCCCAAGCGCACGCCACCACCTCCTCGCTCCCGTCACTCTGCCCATCGAGCGGCAGACAGCGGGGTGAGAGACTGGCAGCTTCGAAGATTGAGGTGACATTCAGGGGATGTCAAGGCATGTGCGTGTGTGGCCATCCCATCACCTCTGCATTTCCTCCTTCCCATATATCAACTGTTTTCCTATTACGGTGAGGATTGACTTGTGACAGGTAAAATACATCACCTTAAGCACACCAAAGACTAAGATCCCCTCTTAGAGCCATGCACATAAAAAAGACAAAGATCCATTGTGAGGCCTTTAACAGACTGCCGGGGCAAGTACTGTGACCGTGCACCTATGAAGGCTGACACGGCGCATATGGGGATTACGTGGCCAGCGAATGCCATGCCCCGTCACCTTCGTCTCCATGGTGCTGATGGTCACACACCGCTGCAGGTACTCATTTATGTCTGAGTTGACATAGAGGAGGCATAAAACTGATTCGGATATCACTCCGCACTGATGTTAGCCGTAGCCAGGATTCGAACCTAGGATGTTGGGGTTGGGAGTGCAGTGCGTTAACCACGATGCCACCGCTCCTACACGCGTACACATGGTTGACCAGCACTGACCACACGCACGCACGCATTCGCTCACACACACACACGTGTAAGCTTACACGCACACGCGTGTAAACTCACACACACACATACACACGTGTAAGCACATACACATCCTCCGGCCTCTGCGCGTTTGTGGGGAGATGCCTCACCGTGACATCGAGCTTAGCAAGCGCAAACAGCTGATGGTCGACCTGCACTGACCACAGCAGGCTGTCTGGACCCATTAGCTTCAGGGTACCTGCATCACACGCACAACACAGGCACACAGAGACATACAGGCAATGGAGCATCACGTCGTCCCCCTACTCACAGACTCATGCCCATTCGCAGCCCGACCCTGCGTGTACCACGCGCCGCACAGAGACGGCTGCCACTGGGGGTCCCACCTGGCTAATCAACAGCAGGGCACTGGAGTGGTTGAGATGATGAGATATGATGCAAGGTGCTGAGTTGCTGAGGCATTCAAGCAAGCGCCACTCTCTATGCAAATATTTATGCCTGCTGATGGGCACTGTGCTGTCACGAGGTCAACACTGAACAGCAGGACAGACATCCCGGCCTGATCTACACCTTCCTCGCCGGTCTGCACCAGGTCAGGTCAAGAGCAAGACGGTGGGTAGATAACCTTTTTAACTAAACAAATAGATAAATTTAAATTTTACGTGCCAATATCGCCCTCAACAAAGTAGGCATCGATGCACATTATAGCAGAACGGGAACGGTGCAGCAGTGGGCACGGAGCAACAGGAATAAAAAAATACAGGCAAGAGCCCAGTGAATGGGGGGGGGGGCAACTTGCAAGGCGCAAATCAATAAAAATGCAGAAACACACTATCACCAGCAGCCGTGACCTATTCACTGCTGGGTGAAGGCGTCTCTCGCAAGCCCGCGATGCCCCCGCCACCCGTCTTGCTCCTGCGAACCCGAAATCATCGCTCCACCTTCGCAGCCGATTCCCTCTCGAGCGCGTTGCCTGCTTTGGTTGCCACTCGGGCGACGCATTTCCCATAAAATATGTCTCTGCATCTCCTTGAGCGACTCCATTTCAAAAACACCATCAACTTAAAATTACACCACGCTTGAGAATGTTACAAATAACAGTTGAATAGAGGAGACGAAGTGGTGAAATCAGCTCGTGCGCCGGTGGATGGTAACGTCGCAGAATCGCGAGAGGTCGCGGCAGCTTAGGGGTGGCCTTCATCCAGCAGTAGATTGACAATGGATGATGATGAATTATGTTGTATATTTTATGGGTTCCTGCATTTTAATTGTAAAACGTGTCTTTGTTTACATGTGTAGTGTCTTCGAAAATTACTCACACCGACACGTTGTAGCAAGTCACCTGCTTCCACTTTATTTCACCTGTTCTTGCGCCAGTTATAGGCACTCCTATAACTATCTGTATGGTCACATATACTTGACTTCTCCCCGCTCTTATCTATTCTGCACCTCACTTATCCTGCACTCAGCAGCTCTGCTCTTAGCGACTCCGCACACAGCGTCTTCGTACTCAGCGTCTTCGCACTCAGCAACTCCGCCAACCTCCGGTCACAGCGTGCCCACCTGTTCGACCTCGGTTGCACCCGCTTCTCCCCTTAATTACTGGCGGTTTGTCAGTGCAAACCTCGTGTTGCAACGCACGCATCTGTTCGACCTCAGTTGCACCCGCTTAACAGCGCGCACCGCGTACATCTCTCCTCTACACATGGGCAAATGTGGTTTATTCTGCCCGCTTTGCCCAGAATGCCACTGGGTTTTCCCAGTTGTGGCAATATATAATTGTCAAATGAAAAATTAGAAAAAAAGTTTTGCTGGCTGGCTGGCACTGACATCACTGACACCACCCCACCACCCACCCTCCAGCCTGGCCATGGATCCTGTGCACATGTGAGGGCAGTACCGGTATATATATATACATATTCAGTTGTGCTATGAGCATCAGGTCTTTAGATAAAGTGCCCATTTTGAAAGTCTTGCACAGCAGTGCATCACGTGAGAAAACAGTCGGTGGGGGAGGCCTTCATCCAGCAGTGGATTGACAAAGGGCTGACAGTCATCATTATCAATCATGATTTACAGACAAGGGTCTCCATAGCTACCCGCGTCTCCCTTATGACACGCGTAATGGCTCACACCGGGCCTTCACCTGGTTAAACAGCAAACATTGATTTATCTTAAGCACGGCATGGACAAAGATTTGAAGGGGAAATGACGTATGGATTTTTTCGTCTTCAAAGTACAACAACAAAAAGGGATTGAAAAAGAGCGTCTTTTTTTCATTACGCCTCATGTGATCAATACTCCTAACGAGCACCGGCCATCATTAGTGGCCCCTGCTTTGTTGGGAGCCAGTTGAGGGGGTTAATTAGACCAGCGAGTGGTTCCGAATATCAGGTCAATTGTGGGATCCACGCGCGTCAGCGTCTCGGCGAGGAGCGGCACGGGGCGAGGGTCTCGGCACCACGCAGATCGAGATGACCACGAGGCTTGTGAGACCAGTTGGCAGGCGAGAAGTGAAACTGCGCACGAGTTATTACGGCAACGGGTAGAGGAACGGGCTTGTTTGTCTCACGCTTTCGAGGCTACCGACCTTTGCTTGGCCCACGCCGCAGCGCGATGGGAGAAAACGAGGAAACGCCGAGAATAAACTTCACTGCCGGTCTGCCGCAACTGCCGTCGGGTAATGTGGGGGTAAAAACAAAGACACGTCATGAGCACGGGCAGCATCACGGTCCGGTTCTGAAAGGGCCGGAGCAGCAGGGGCAGGAAGAGGAGGAGGGTGTTGTGTATGGTCGTCTGGGCGGTGATCAAACAGAACCTTCATCACTGTGCTACTGACACGTTGGCCACCCATCCACAGAAAGTCTACCGGCTTCATGTTTCACAAACTAAGCGGGCGGGAAACGTCCGGCGCGCCGGGCTGGCGCATGGCGCTCGCTCGGGACAACCGCGAGGGAGGGGAACGGCGATCTGAACCTATTAGAGCCCGCCGGTGGTGTGGCTTTGTTGACTGGGTAAAAGCGCCGCGTAATGACCACTTGGAATTGTGTACAATTTCGTTAGCCGGGACATGTAACGTCGTTACGGAATAATGATCGAGAGTGCATTCGCGGTGGCCCAACGCTGGGCTCCGCGGAAGCTATTAGTCAAGGATATTATGCCTCCTGTTAAAATACAGGACGCAGCCGTTGACACGCTGCCATCGCCAAACACTCCTGAAAAAATATTGCCCGCTCTTGTGCGGGGATAGAAGCGATAGATGCAATCTCGCGCCGCCAAAGGAGATTAGCGGCCTCTCACGGAGCTCATTTTGGCACCAGCGTGATTGATAGCTGCTGCGCGACGGTAGATCCTGGCTGACATGGGGCTACGTGGCTCAACTCGGAGCCAGAAGCTTCACTCGGCGCTGACAGCTCCGACAAAGGAATGCGAGGCGGCAAGCCCAGATCTCGTCTTGTAGCGCGGTGTCCACATGAATTACAACCTCACGCACGGCAACTTTTCACATTCAACTAATTTCAAAGCTCCCGGTTACTTTCTTATAACGTCTTTATTGTTAATAATTATTTATGACACGTCCACCGCTGTTATATTTCTGTGCGTATTCTCTCTGCTTGCGTCATGCAGTCTGCGGCTGCTCTTGTTTGTGTTCATGCAAACATAATCCCAGGTCAGCTAGTGCGCAAATCTAACGCTCGACGGCACAACAGAGCAGATGGATCCCAGCTTCATTACAGTCACCATTGAGGCGCGGGGCGGAGGGTAGTGGGGAGTTGGGGGGGGGGGTATGGACCCCTCATCACTTCCCTTGTGAGCCGCAGCTGCTTCCTTCCCCAAACCTGCAGATGTCTTGTATCCCTGCGCCCAGCCACCCCATCGCTCCTCTCTTCACCACGACCCGGATGTTGAACGTCGAATTGGACGAGACAACGCCGTGGGGCGATTGTGTGGAAGCACAGATGGGAGCTACGTAATGTTCCCTTTGAATGCATCGCGTTTAGCAAAATCGCCTCGAACGCCAAACCGTTTAACAGTGGTGGTGCCGGTTGATGTGGCAGTTGTGGAGGTGGTGGTGGAAGTAGTGGTGGTGGAGTTTGTGGAGATGGTAGTAATGCAGCTGGTGGCTAATCAGTGCTGGCATTTCCACATTGTATATTGCAGGGTTTATTTTTAAACCTGAAATGCAATTGCATCCTTTGCATGTGTGCAATTGCTTACTCGCACACAGCCGCTTCGTAAACTGCACACGAAGGTTAAGCCGTCCCCCTTTGTATAACCCCGATTGATGTAGGGAGACCACAAGCACATCCCAATATACTGCGCATTACAGGTGTCAGGGCTCATAAAGGAGTGTGGGCGCAGACGGCTCGACCCGTTAATAATCCCGCGCCTGCGTCGGCTTCACGTGTCCATCGTCAGCAATGGGCACGAAGCACCTAAACGAGGGTCATGCACAAGGTGATTTCACCAATTATACAACTAAAGGTTGAAAGCGTGAATTCATTAGCTCTGTCCGTCCATTCGTAACGGGAGGGGGGACCACGACAACGCTCATAAAGATGATCCAACACCAGAAAGACTGTTTGATGAAGTTGTTTTTGCTATTTGGAACTTGTTCTATTGAAAACTGGGCAAGCTGATCAAATGTTAAAGCCCTCTGATGTGTTTTCAGATTGTACCACGTGTCACACATCAAGATGTGTGACATTTCACTCCACACGGAGAGAAACATCAGACGTGGTGCCGAACAACAAGAGGCTCACCCTACAACACATCAGAGAAGTTTCCAGCCCAACCACGAAAACCTATGCAGTCGTATGCTCAAAGCACAAAACAAAAATTACTATTTGCAAACGCACGTTTTCAGAACTTCCAGACTGCCAATTAAATACTTACAAAGATCATCTAACGTAGGAAAGCGTGACGTAATCCACACTGATGTGTAACTTATCCTAATTTATTGGACGAGTGTTTGCGTGGTTGGCGGGAGGACGGGCATGGTGGTGGGGTGTCGTGTCCTGAGATCCGGGAGCCCTGCTTGGGCCTCCTCTCTCATCCGACGGGACGCACGCTCCGTGGAGGAGATGTCAGGGGGTGACATGGGGGGGGGGGGGGGTACGGAAGGATCGATAACGCAATCTCAGGGTTGTGTGCAAGTCTCCTGCGCAGCACAATTACCGCATGCAGGGGGGGTTCTTGTGCAAGCGCTATTTGGGATGTTTGTTAAAATGATTAGCTTTGCAATTACGGCGAAATGCGAATGAGACACGGCCGCAGGGAGAGGTTGGCGCAGGGGGTCACGATCGACGGTTTTAAAGTGGCCAGATATGCGATGCGCTCCCATTTTGTCGTCTCGCTTATTGCCTTTAAAGTCGACAATAAACACGGGTTTGCTTCAAAAGGCGCAACATGCCGACGAGATATTGAAAAAAACACGTTTTTTTTCCAATTGTGCAGACTCAAAGAGAGAGAAGCTATCGTTGAGTTTACCCGTCAATAACGCACGCCCACTGACAACACACACATCGTGGGGACAAACACAAACAAAGATAAAGATAATGACCAGAGCTCAAGGAACTCTTGCAAGGCCGAGATGACTTAAGGGATGCCAAAGACGGGTTCGGATCCCAATTAAAACATGGTCTGTGAATTGACCTCTGAAGAATGCCAGCGAGATGTTGAAATCTCACTCTAAATCACAGTGAGGGGGGAAAAACCCGATTTGAATCGTATGACGATGTCGCAACTTTACACATACCAAAGACAAGATCCCCCTATAGTCTTAACAGATTGTTGGGGCAACTGCTGTTAGTGAGCGCCTTTGAAAGCAAACACAAAGATCCCCCGTATAGCCTTAACAGACTGTTGGGGCAAGTGCTGTTGGCGAGCAGCACCTATGAAGGCTGGCACGGCACACGAGGGGGTGGGTGGCCAACACCACGCCTGGCCATCTTTGTCTCCAGCGTGGCGATGTTTCCACACTGCATCGGGTCGGTCCTCATTTGAGGCCAAGTTGACCTAGGGGAGGTCCAGGACTGGTTCAGATAATCGTCACTGGTGGTGGCCTTGAACGGGAATCGAATTCGGGTCGCCGGGTACATAGCGCAGCACACGAACCGCAACACTAATGTTCCCCATGCACTCAGCGTGGGGACACACACACACAGATAGGCCATCACGAACGCGATTTCTTTCATCTTCAAGCAAGACACACGTGACAGCCCAACGGCGAGGCCAAAGTGGCCCAGATATGAAGGAATCAACTGGCGCACGACTTGGCCCCCCCCCACCTACCTAGGGAAAGGGCACCGTCCCCCCCCCCCCCCGTGTAACTTATTATGCGGTTGCTAAGGCGACGTGGCCGGGCGGCAGCTCGCATGCGCGCCACTCGCTGCAAACGTTCACGGTTTCGAGCCCCGCGGCCACCTTGGTTCCTGCCGCGGGCGCGTTAGCCACGGACACGCGCCAGTCGGCTCCACAGCTGACGTTAAGCATCCCGTGAAGTTATTCTAACAAAAACTAAAAAAAAGGGGCAGGACCCCGCGTGTACTGGTGTAAAGGTCCACATTTTAATTACTTGAAAATCGCTTAATTGGCTGACACTACGTGGCAACAGCGCCCCATACTGTGGGACTACGACTGACGATACTTGTCCGCGAAATACAGCGCCTTTCGTGACAGCGGCCTTGTGCTAACAAGTATCGCGCAAATAGCAATCAAACTCATCACGTCATTTGCTTAAAGGCACAACTCTCGCTTTTATTTCTCGGGGGTTCGTGGCTGTGTCCTGCGCCGTGGGCTTCTTACCGTCCAGGGTGCACAGCGCAAAGAGACCAGACTTCACAGCCTCCCCTTGCATGTCCCCTGCGGCAATTAGGGTAAGGAGACCCACAAGCAACAGACGGAACAAAATTAAAACGGCGACAACATTGCACAGCTCTGTGTCAACCATGGTGCTGATTGCCAGCAGGGCACTCCAGTGGCGTAACCCAAGACCCCGACGCGTGACATCCTCCAGTTGCCTCCTGACCCTGCAGGAGCACTGAGCTATGAAGGTGGCGCTCATATCTGAGGCCGCGGATACAACCCAATTCACCCCGCTTTCATGGCAAACAAATAAATAAATAATCAGTCACTGACGTACTGCGCCGTTCAATAATATTGCACACAGACGATTCTTGGGAGATGATAGCTTGATGACAAAGCGCAAACACATTGTTAGCACGTAACCTTGGCAACAGTGATGAGCTAGTTTTTTTTTTGCCCCCCTAGGGCAATGTCTTCGTGATAACGTCCGATTGGCGCAGTGTCTAATGCTATTCATCGCTGGAGAAAAACGCGAAGCTCATCCATCTCCATTGTGAGTGCAGCGTTTACAAGGTTTCTGCTGCTGCGCCAAAGAAAAACCCAGGCTCTGCCCAACGCGGCACGGCCGTGTGTGAATCTCAGCGCTCGCCCTAATTCTAGAATGTGTTTCTCATAATCATTTATAATCAACGTTTTTGGGTTTAGATCGCGTTATTTATAAATGTGTCGTAACCCTCCACCACCCGACATGGCCAATCAGTAAAAAAAGTGTCACGTTGACAAAAGACAAATAGTTCACTGCTTTAACCCACCGGTGTGTTGAAGCGTGAAACCACAACATTTACAATTTTTGAGTACGACGTTTCGCTGGTAATTGCATCCAACATCATCGGGCAATTCGCCACAATGTGTTTCTCCCTCGCATTGCGTGCCCATTACTGCACCCATCTTCACGGCTGCCAGGGGTTGCCATTCGACTGCTATTCCCTCTCACGGACACAATAACTCTCGTTTTTAAGGGGATGTCCAGTGGGGAGGATGGCAGCGGAGGGGGTTGTAACGATCCGTCCCAAGGATTCCCACGCTGGTTTTGCAACAAACCGAGCCATGATGTTAAAGGGAGCAGATGTTTTAAGGTCAGAATCTATTCTTGTGAGCGCCAAGTAGGGCCATGAAATTTTCTCAGCACGCCATCACGTGCGGCAGTCCGTGCTCTCGCGACAATTTCCATTTCACCGAATAAACGAGCAGAAAAATATTGCGGAAGCGAAAAAAACAAAACCAGATCGTCGCTTGATATCAATTGGGCTGCATCCTAGAGCCGGGCAAGACACTACGAATGTGTGCAATGCACATAACGAAAATCCGATCGAAATTACTTTCACTGCACTCTCTTCCGTGCGCCCCAGCTCAGCAGCCTTTTATCGCGGCTCTTTATCTCGCACCGAAAACTGCCATCACCAAACCGGCGGCTTGGCTCGTAAAGCGGTGGTGGCCACGGCGTCGTTAAAGGGGATCGTGTAATTGCTTCGCCAGGACCAAGTCAAGTGAAATGAACTCCTGTGCCACGTCGATGCTGGGCGCTGATATTGATTAAACCTGTCACACGAGTATGGCGGTCCGATTACAAGCCTGGGCCGTGGTCACGAGCAGTATATTGACACCTTACAAATGGGTTTCACTTCAAAGGCCCCGTGCTCGCGTACGGCAATAATCGTCCGGGCGGTAGTCATGGAAAAATTGGTTTCGGGGGGCGTGAAAGCAAATGAATCGATGACGAAAAATTGTTGCCTCTTCTAAAAAGGGTCACAGCTATTCTGATCGTCTGACTTGGCATCCAGTTAACAGAGAGAGTGATGAAGCATGCAACAGTCACAATCAATCTGTTCAGTTGCACGCAAGTTAATTTAGAACAGACAGGGTGATCCATTGCCAGACACCCCACTAAAAAAAAAAAAGACAATTTTTTCAAAAGCCCCTCCACACGTCTTCCATCAATCTCAATACACTTCTTGATTATTTTTACTCTCCTCTGCGAGCTGTGGAGCCGTCGCTTTCACAACATTCAATTTTCCATTTAGAAGAAAGAGGGTCATTAGAAATCAGTGGGGTATCTATAAATGGATTACCCGGTACATACACAGCACACTTATATGGCATACAAAACTCGGTATTTCTGATATCCACTCTCAAGGTACCGAACACCAGATGGAAAAAATGGGATGAGCACCACTTGAAGCATCACTTCAAGACAAAGAGCCCCCCAATAGCCTTAACAGACTTTTTGGGGCAAGTGCTGTTTGCGAGTGGCACCTATGAAGGCCGGCACGGCACACGAGGGGGTGGATGGCCAGCACCATGCCTGACCGCATTTGTCTCCCTAGTGGCGATGTATACACACTGCACCAGGTACTCATTCGAGGTTGAGTCAGCCTAGGGGAGGCCCAGGACCGGTTCAGATATTCGTCACCGATGTTGATCGTGAGCAGGAATCGAACTTGGGTCGCCAGGTTCGTAGCGCAGTGTGCTAACCACAGCAGTTCTCTACCCGTGGGTCACACGCCCGAAGGGGTGGCACAGGCACACAGGGAGGTGGAGGGGGGTGCAGGCTGCGGTATGGATAGCATGCAGGGAATGTCAGCCTTACGCTGCGCCAGAAAAACATGCCAATACACAACACGGAACCAATGCCTTACTAATGCAAAACACACAAAAACCCTTGATAACATTACGACGACAAGAGGCATGGACAGGTGATCCCTCTCTCTCTGTAATGTGACCTTAGTGAGCTGGGGGAAGGGGGCGGTGCAACGACCAGTGGTCTTGAAGAGGCGGGGGCGGGGGGGCATCCCAAAGTAAGGTTGAGAACTTCCGGCAATCACTTCACCACACGCTCTCTTGCCTAAATGGCCAACCCAGAGTTTTTGTGAAACCACACCAGCTGAGCAATGAACTCAACATCATCACAGTAAGGTGCACTACTGCCCTCTGATGGACACGCCACACTTAAGAGTTTCCCACACCCTGCAATCATCTGCGGCGTGCTGCGGCCAGCCCTTTAACAGCCCTACACTCATGGGATTAGACAGCGAGTGTCGTTGCTGTTTATATAGGCACTTAGAGGTCACAAAGTGGTTCTAATGTGATACAATATGGGTTTGTATAGCGACTAAAATGCAACCATTTTTTCTATAGAAGCACAACAAAATAGCGGTGCATTGCTTCAGCGTTATGTATGCCAGTGTGTACTCAGATAAGAAAGCACTCCTAGCATTTACTGTTTATAACGTTTTATTGTATTTCAAGCTTAGTGGCTGTGTTCTTTCTAGGTATGTTAGGATTCACTGCCCCACTTGTGATTGTATGAAATGCCACGATTAAAAGGTCACCATCTGATAGTCGTTTCATTTGTTCGTCTCATTTGGCATTCTCATTTTTCCCAGTCCTGTTTGTAGAGTTTTAAAATGTTAAAACACTTTGCAAATCCACTGACGGATGAAGGCCTCCTCATACCGTGTCCATCATGAAGAATTGTTTGCGCATATTTCACCACGCCGGTCAGTGCAGACGAGTAAAGGGGGCCGGGAATTGAACAGGTTTTTTGGGTTCATAGTACATTGCGCTGCTAACCCCTGTGCCACCACTCCCGCTATTATTATATGAATTGTAAATTATCAACTTTTCCACGCATGATAAAATGCTAATTTCGTGAGTGAATTAATACATTTTAACTGAATAATCGTCACACGCCTAATAATTTATATGAATAGAGCTTAACTCAGGGCATGCTACTAAAGGTTGGCTTCTGTAGTCCACAAGCAAACCAAGCCATTTGTATGAAGCCTAGTCATCAGTAATGTCCGAGTATGGATTCAACTCTGATAGGTCATGACTAAGGCTACATACGATTCTGTCTTGGAGGTCGTAGTGGCCACAGAAATCGTGCGTTCGAACAAAGGTTCAAAGTAAATCTTGGAAATGGCTGGCGGAACACATGGGGTTCGGAACTTCCTTTACTTCCATTGAAAACAACGGTACTCTGGGTGGCGGTGGAAGGGGCACAGAGTCCCACCTTATGCCGCAACCTAGTTTTTCCCCGTACCTTGTCCACGAATTTGATGAATAACTGTTTCCAAAAATCGGCACAATTCGTCACGATCCACACGTTCGCGATAGAACAACAAATTGGGCAAACTTGTTTCACAGCAGCCACCTGTCACACCGTTACCTTGCCTGATGTTCGCGATGAGGTGCGTCGAGACGTTCTTGTTCTGGATTCGTGCGGAGGTCTGATGGGGAATCACATCGCGCATCTGGGCTTCACTGCTGATGGGAAAATAATGAGACAAAATTGCATTACACGCACACAAATGCACTGCAGTTTATCATTACGCCTCCATTAGCCTAACAGGTACGGCTATGCAATCGCTGCCTCATTCACCTCCATCTGCCAGTCTGAATGCACTGGGACTTGGCAAGTGGATTATTACTGTGGACAAATGTAATTTAAAAGTGAGCTTGACTGGTAGTGAACTGGCTCAGTCTTCTGTGTAACATTAGTATTAATAATAATGCAGTTCATTTACACAGTAAAATAATCACCAAGTCTCAAGACTCTTTTCCAAAGGAGGGTCCTGCATTTTGGTGTTTATTCCATTCCATTCGTGAGTGTTTGGCGTATTTGTGGGAAGCTGAAGTATCCAGGAAAATGCACACATACAAAGGGTGAACACTTGAAGCCCCCACAGGTTCAATAATCCATTGGTGTACTGCCATCTCCTGTCCATTCAATCAAATAACAGTCAAAGTATACAACTTCTGGTATTCTTAGGTAGCCTGCCATTAAAGTACTAAACAGGCTAAACCCTGCTTAGATTCCGAGATCTCACGAGGTTGGGTGCATTCAGGGTGGAAGGCATAAAAGAAAAATCCAATGTCAGGTTTGATATCTCAGCACTTGTAAGAACCTGGGTTCAAACCATAATTTGGTTGTGCGTGGTTAAGTACTAGACAAGTGCATGTACAGCCCTTTAGTGAATCCATTGCTGGAAGTAACTTACTCATCTGCCTCTAATGGACATCTGTGAAAAAAGAGCTTCATAACTTATCGGATTCCTCCAGCCTCAACAAAGGTCATTAATTCTGAGAGTAAAAAAAGGCTTTTGTTGCAATGCCCTCTTCTACTGACAATGTATCCCCATTAAAGGCATGTAACAATGCATCAATTTCAATCTATTATTAGGCCCACATTGAATCCAACGTTTACAATAATAAATTGTATACAATATAAGCAAATTATATACCAATATAATCTGGGGTGAATGGATTTGGGAAACAATGACAATACGGACAGTAATATAACACCCATGGATTCTTTCATCGAACTATGACCCTCATCAACACATTTCAGAGGGGAGGTTGAAAAGATTTAACAATGCAAGAAGATGTGCAGTGCATGCGCAAAAACTCTCATACGAGCTTACAACAACTGAATGTGTATACGTTTCTCCCTTGATAACCACCAACACTAAGAGTTAAGGAAATTATTGTTACATGCTTTTAAAACGCAAAGGGTGTGCTTTGCTTCATAGCTTGACATGAGGCTGCCTTGACTGTAGAGGGCTCCAGAACAGAGACTGCTTCAATGTTTATCTCTTTGCTAATAACGCACAAGAGGATATCAACGGTTTCAACATCAAAAAATCTCCCTGCGAGTGGAGCTATCAAAACTTTGGTGCAGTTCCCGCCGGTAGTAGACGAGCAGTCTGCACCTAAAATGCCAAATAGGTGCGGAGCAAGGCTCTGTGCCAATCGAAAGCCAGGCAAAAGAGGTCGCCTTTAAGCGTCTCTTAACAGTCGGTGTCGATTCAATGCTGCAAATGTGCAGCGGGGGTGGCATTCCAGACGGAGGGGGCTGCGACGAATAAACGACGCTTGGCAGTGAATATTCTAGTCCTTGATATAGAGGGGAGGAAGTGAGCCGCGCTCACAATGAAACACGAGATGAATTTAATAAAGCGAGCGAGCGCAAGTTTGCAAGCGCCGCTGCTCAAGAGCAGGCGACCGCACCTGACGGAGCTGGCCTCGGACTCCCAGTCGGAGTTGGGGTGGTCTGGCTCCCAATTGCACAGCAGAGTGGCGTAACCGCAGCCCGGCTGGGACACCATGAGCTCGGGGCTGCCGTCCACACGCGGGTTGGTCGAGAGGCTGTCCACCTGCGAGCGAGTCACGCGTCACGCGTCACGTGTCACGCGTCACGCGTCACGCGTCACGTGTCACGCGTCGCGCACAAAGCGTCGCCGTTGTCACGTTTCTCTTTCGTCTCTTTTGCAATGTTTCGTTGTTCAGTTGTCTCATTAGCGTCGTGTTACAAGATGACGGAATGTCCACAGGAAATCCAGCAGCTAAAAGTGCTCCATCCCATGTGAGAGAATGGCCTGTGAAAGGTGATTTAACAGAACTGCTTTCAAGATCCCCTCAAATGATATTCATGCACACTAGGGGTGCCGCATTTTCCAACTGCTCTATAATTATTAATCATAAAGCAGTCAAAGCCAACATTCTTAGAAATGAAAAACCAAATGTAATTACATTTATTGTGCAGTCTTTGGTGACCAAGCCACTTACCCTGGTCACCAGTGACTGCAGAGAAAAAACAAAACACCACTTGGGAGTGTTTCAGCAGCACGCACAGCTACGTATTTACAACCGCAGAACATAACAGGAATCCCAGCGTTCTTTACATGTCAAGATGACATCACTATCTTTACACATTTTGTACCCAACCTTGTGAAAGCCATTTGATTTTTGGGTCGTGTCTCCGTTAATACATGCTGATGACCCGTTGCTTCAGAAAAATATTTCCTTCCAAAACGAGCAACCATGATTTTTAAGCAGCGCTGTAGCGTGGTTGGCATGGGCCATGGTGCGAAGAAAGAATCGGGAGCCCCCTGTCCAATATGGCCCTCTTTATAACCCAAGTGCCAGGGTCCCATCGCGCTCAGATGGAGTTGTGCAACCTATATATTTTTTTTATTTTACCAGGTAACGCCCCACTGAGCTATACAGCTTTTTTCAGCAGCGACCTGGCGATCACAAATGATAGCTCAACGAAGTGGCGAATCATGTGGTGATGTGGAGCAGCCAAATACTCTAAACGCATGTTCAAAATGTGGAGGGAAAAAAACCGGGGACCCGGAGAAAAATCCACGCGATCACGGGGAGAATAGACAAAATACCAATATACAGATGTCAGGGTGTGGATAAAACCCACAACCTCCTGTATATCAGGCGAGGTAGCTAACATCTTGCCATACTCGTTAGCTACACCACTGTTTTCAAGCCATCATCACCGCCTCTCGCGGTGATGTCGAGGTTGCAGCGAATGAAATACCTGTCCCTCTAGAAGCCACTTCTTCAGCTGAACGAAATGCCCCACAGGATTCTCAGGGCAGTCCCCGGCGCCGGCCTCCCAGCGGAGGGCGCGCACCACGCGGTCCGTGTAGCCCACGACCAGCTCACAGCGCCCGTCGCCGTCTGCGGGACGAGCACACAGCCCAGCCACACGCGACGGCGGCAGCGCTCGTGAACAAAGCTTTAAACATTCCCCGTGACGCCGCATTACCAACGGTGCACAAGAGGAAACATTCTGGATTTTTTTCCTTCTTATATTTTTACGTAAAGAGTGGTGGGAGTCTGGAAGAGATTGACACAAACATGTTGAAAGTTGATGCACTGGGCCTCTTCTAGAAATGGCTTGATACTGTACCAGAATAGACCTGCTACGAACACTCAAACGAGATAGATGGACCACATTTCCCCCCTCTCATTTGTAATCGTTATTATGTTCTTTCTAATGTTCTTATAATAGGCAATATTTTGGGCAATAGCCCTTCCTCCTTGGTTAACAGGCATGTAATAATGCTTTCGCTCAAGATAGATGCATCACACCATTCGAATGAGAACTGATCACCTACGACTCATCCGAATTGCATGCAAATGATATGTCACAGTTGGTAAGGCCACGTGCGTGGCGGAGACTAACACTGGAGTGGCAGCCAAAAGAAGGAATAAGTCCAAAAGTACATCCACCATGGCGCTAGAGCGATTCATTCAATTTGTAACACAGGTTATAGATAGATTGTGGCATCGCAAGACAATGAGATTGCTATGGCTTGGGGAGGCCTTCATCCAACAGTACATATATCTTGGCTTATGATGATGAATAATGCTTTAAGTTACATTTAGTTTAATCGAACTATACAGACGTGACAAAACTAATTATAAAAAAAAGTTTGACTCCTGAAATTAATCAAAACCCAACATGTGATAATTAAGAAAATTGTTGAGAGGCAGAGGGATGAGTCATTACATACCTATTACTTTATATCCTACAGTCAAATTCTACGGAGGATGGCATGAATGTGATTTGGCAAGTGTATTCAGGAGTGCATAAATAAGTTAACCATTTAGCACATTAGGCAAGCAGTGTTCCCACAAGGACTGGTTCTGCTGGGTGTCAGCACACCCTTGTGGCCCACGTGATAGATGCTATTCTATACTCTTTGGTTCTTTCGGTTAAGTCACGTAGGTATAAAATAAAATAAATCAAAACGTTTCGGGCGCAACACAATCGTCCGTCATCAGGTGGGAAATCAAATCAAGATTAGATGCTATTCTGTAGAGTACGCTGGCTTTTCGGCATAAAATGCAAACCTGCTTTTGAATTATTAAATTACATCAAGCAAGCGTGTATATTTTAAACCGTAACATATGTTTCGCTGCATTTTTTCCCCATCCCTGCTTTTTAATGTCATCTTTTGTACCGCACTGCCAGAACATTCTGATCTGCCACACCAATAAATCAATAACAGTTGCTTTACACGGCAATTTGTAGACAGCGTGCGGCAGAAGGCATGCTTCTGCCGGTTCTTGTTTGCCAAGTTACCAGCATGGCTCAGCATTTATATATTTCTTCCAAGAGGGCTCGATAAAAAAAGAACTAACCAATGTCGCTGATAAGCAGGACTTTGGTGTTGGCGGGGATGTGCTGTTGCAGAGTTGGCCTGATTGTGGTGGGCTGCGGCGTCTCTTCTGCAGCAGGGGCATCTTGTGCCGGGTTTGATAGCCATGGCAGAAAGAACACGTGGCACAGGCCCTCGCCACTCACCGACACCACGAAGTTCTGCATGGTCAGGGGTCAGATAGGACATCAGTGACGACTACCATCATGACAGGTTATTCATCATTTAATAAATATGATGCAAACATTGTGTATTATGTGGCGCTTTCCAACATGTTTAATTCAGAAGCATTTCAATCACACTTTGGAAGGCAACGGGCAGCTGTCAAGGCAAAAAAAAAATTCTACCGGTTTGGGTCAGAAAATTTGGGGCAATGTTTTGATCAATTTAGACATTTTTCATTAGGTATAACTTCCCAGTAGCAACACAACTTTATAGGAAAGTCTTGCTCATATTGGCTCATTTGGATGAGTTAAAGTATGCCCCCCACCCCCCACCATCCTTTACAGAGCTATTGCATAATGCTTTCAACCATCACTGTAAATCATTTGTTTAAAAGTTCCAACGCATAAAAGGTGACACTAAAATAGATTGCTGAATAAGAAGTATCCCATATTAAGCTACACGTTTAGTTTTACACTTTTCAATATTCCTGTGGCTAGTGTTGTGCAATTAAATATAATGTAGCTGTGTATTACCTTTCCCTGGTTAAAGACGTCTCCGATACCAACACAAGTAATCTGAAATTGACAAAATAAATTATGGCAATTATTTTTTGAACTTCAACCTTCCACATGAGTAAAAACAAATATATAATAGAGTTGAGCTATCCCTCCCCTGGAACATTTCCCAAGATGAAAAACGTCCCAATATTTGTGAAACCTATATCCCTTGAAAATGTGAAAAAGGCTTTAGTGTCAGTGGACTATTACCATGGAATTTACTGTACACCACGTTAAATAACCTACGAATTACATGCTAAATGTCATTAACATTGGCTGCTGACATTTGGGCTAGGTCCATTTAAAACCTTTATAAACAGTTTGCCTTTAGAAGCTTACCCCCTCTTCCTGATGACAAATGCTTGTGTTGCGATCGAAACGTCCTAGTTTTTTTATTTTCTTTGAACCTATAGACATGACTTTACCGAAAGACCCAAACAATATGAACTACATCTGGCTGAATGTTCATGTGGGCCTTGCCACATGTTTTCAAGTTCAAGTTCATGTTGTTATAGCCACGTGAAAACTCAAGAGGCCCTGGATTGGTCCATTTGCAAGAGTGATATGGGTTAGATGTCCTTACCATGCCCAGGGAGCTGCTGCTCAGGCAAGGGCTTCTGCCGTCGCCTTTGTACACAGAAAGGCGGCCGCTCGTGTCTCCGACCACCAACTCATTAAGCTGCAAAACACAGAGGGAGCCATCCAGCATCAGCTTAAAACTCCACGGACGTGCGTAGCTTGAGAAGCTAATTGCATCGAGGGAGTTCTTAGGGGAGGTCAAGTAATCGGTAGCCTGTGCATGTTAAGTAGTGCGAGCTGTGTGTTATGTAATTAGATAGTTGTGGCCTTGGTCATTGCTCGCTAACAGCACATGTCAAATTCAATCATTTGCAAGGCTAAATGGAGTGTCTTATATAACTACTCGATCTGAGTTATAACTGCTCTGATACCTGCATTATCTTTGTGCTGTTCACCTTTTAGCGATCTCTGCTCTGACACTGGTGTGACAAAGTCATAACGAAGGCTGTCTCTGGTGTCGGATAATCAGTTTCAAAGGCAATGCATATGTTATCAGAGAATGTGTGTTTGCACGTTTTTACATAAGTATGTGTGGTTCATTCAGATTTAATCTCTTGCAAAAATGTGCCTGAATATCTTAACACCTCTTTTATGGCCAGAAAGGGTACGACCGATGTTCATTTTACATCATTTTTGATACTGGCAAAAAAGGTCCCATAGATAAACGGAGTGTGTCTTTGTTAATTCGTCAGACACAGTTGATGGTACCATTTTTTTTGTTCCTGCGATGCATTTTTTGAAGGTTTAAGAAAACATTTATTAAAAAGTCTATTTAATTAAATAGAACGTGTTGTCTATATTAATTAAAAGTTGCGCATTTTGATGTGACGTCACATTTCTCAAACCCCCCCCCCCTCGTCACACATCGTCACAAATGTCTGACCCCCCCCCCCTCCTAGGTGCGTGACGTCATTTATGGACGGTCCCTTACACACCTGTGGCACATTTTTGGCACAAATCTGCCACTCAAGGCGACTCCGCATTCATACTCAAACATACAAATAGAAAACGTTATATTAGAAAATAAAATATATATATACTATCTATGGTTGTTTATTATATATACAATTTGTTGGGTTGAAGGCCAACGTGATGGACAGCAAAGGAAAGTGCAGCAAATTCCATTGTTGGACTGTACTTCTACGCTGCCAAGGCAATGCCCGCTGCACTCGCTGCCTTCACCAACCCGCAGTGACCAGCTTCATCAAGTATGGTCAATTAGACCATACTTCTAATCTAGATAATGGTCAATACCCCTTGTGACTGACAACATTAGTGTCGGCCAGACATACACAACATTCAGTGTGGCGATCAAACATCACTATGTGTGCGTCCCATCCTGCTTTAAGATGGTTTTACTGCCCCGCACCTCCGATTGGTTACGTACGGTGCGAAAGAAGTTCACCATACAGTATATGCATTCCTATTAGGTAGTATTCGCGTGTTAAGTTAAGGGTAATTTGACAGCACGCATCTCACCGCAACACGATTACCCTAATTATGGCAATCGTGTCCACCGTGCAACTGCACTACCACGGTTCCCTCACGTGGCGGTAAAACTCTACCCCATCGTTGTCGGCGTCTCCCAGGCACATGGCGTGCGGGAAGAGGTTCCCGGAGAACTCCAGCGCGACCCGCTCCACAAACGACACCGTCCGCATCTCCGCGGCCCGAGTGAAAGACCCTCGGTTGATGTACGGGGCCCTGCGCCGGGGGAGACCACGGCCTCGCCTAGAAGCGCTGCCGGAAAACAGGCGCCCAATCCCCGCCGCCCACGACGCCGAGGGCGCCCTGGGGTGGTCGAGAAAAGGAGCGCGTCGGTCAAAAAAACGCAATCTTATTCACTGTTGCACAAAGGCACGCGCTTGATACACGCTCGACGCGTAAAGCTCTGGCTTGTGAATTGTTAACGTGGGAGGATATTTGTGGGGAATTCAATGTATAAGTTATGTTTACTGTCGCGACACCACGTGGGTGTGTACCCCGTGACGAGGGTGACGTCATCACCCCCCCCCCCCGCTCTCTGCCCTAGTCAACCTCCTCTATGACAATCCATGGAAGCCTTCAATCCAGCAGTAGATGATCATGGCTTAACGATGATGATGCAAAATCAATGCGGAATTAAAGCCCCTTTCATAAGTGCGTACAGCAGACAACTTTATGCAGAATCAAAAATATACGGGTTGGCCAGGAGATTTGCAGTGGAAATGGATTATTGAATCAATCTGTGTGGTGTTTTGAGTCTTACCTCTTTACCCTTTCTCTATTTGCACTCCAATAAAACAATTATTCTTCGCTGTTGCTGTAGCTTGCTCACCTCCCCTATTGGACATCTGTGAAAAGAGCTTAATAGTTCATCGGATCCCTCATGCAGTCTTCATAAACATTCTGATACAAATGCAGGACCAACCTTTCAAAAGAGCATTGAGACGCAGTGTATTGGCTAATTAGGGGGAATTAAAACTACATTAAAATAATCTTTGGCAATGGAGAAAAATTACACATTTAAATGAGGTACACGTTGTACATTTAGAGACATTTTAAACAATTGCAATCTTTCACATTGTCCTAAAAGTAAATGCCACAGCTAATTAAAACTCAGTGATAATGAATAGTTTTAACATAAAACGGATGGCAAATTGTTTCATGTATGAGAAACATAGTGATTGGAATACAAATTACCAAATGTGTTTATTTTAGGAGCATGAAGAGAATATTCAGGCATGTCATAAATTTGCCTGAGGTGTTAGTAAAAATGTTTTAAGGCTGTACGCTTTACCGGAAAATTTTATTAGTAAATGCCTTAAACACAAACATCACCATCATCATCTGTGCAGTTCGACCCGCTGCTGAACTCAAGGCCTCTCGAAGCCGTCGCCACTTCTCGCCCAGCGAGAAAAGCGGTTGGATGAGAGAACGCACCGGGGAGGACGTGCACGCTGGAGATGGAGCGATGCAAGCAGCCTTTGTGCATGAGCTACACGGATTGTAGACAATCACAGGGCAATGCCCGTGCCTGTCTATTGCCAGTGGGAAGAATACAGTCTGATACTGGTAGGAACCTCCTGGTTACACCAGCCCACAGGGGACTATTGTGTCCGTCCGTACGTCGTGAATCCAAAAGTGGGGGAGGTGGGGCTGGGTGGAGAGGAGAGGGTGGGGAGGGGCTGAGCGGGGAAAATGGGGAGGGGCTGGGTGGGGAGGGTGGAGAGGGGCTGGGTGGGGAGGGTGGAGCTGGGTGCTTGGTGGGAGGGGTGGGGCTGGGTGGGGAGGGGCTGGTCACCCCGTGGTGCCCTTATAAAACTCAACTTTAACCTACTCACGCCGGCTTGTGCCCGCCCTCACAGTCGGCCATATTTGCGGAATACACCACGCCGCCGTTGACCCTGGCCATTGACCGAGCAACCCAACGTTCCTACCAGCTCCCCCCGCAGGAATGTGTTTATAGCGATCACAGTCATGCACCTCACAGTTCAACATTGTTTTTGTTAACACACACACACACATAATCACAAGGGCAGTTGGGTCCAGACTATTTCGGGCTGTTTAATTGTCTGGCTGATTAATTTATCACGCAGTGCTCATCTCGCTTCGCAGCCTAGAGACAGCGGTGGAATTTCCACATTCCCATGGCAGACCCCAGTCAATTGATGTAAATCACTATTGACTAAGCAGAAAGTGGTACCTTTTTAACTACCACGCAGGTTGACCTTAACATGTCAAAATTATGATCTTTATTTAGACCTATCCCAACTTTAACCTGATGCCAGTCCCAAGAAATGGCTGACCCTGTTTCACTTGGGGTGCTGAAACGACAAATGTAATTAAAATCTAACTTAAAAGGTCTCCCAGTTTTCATTTGATCTCCATATAGTCCATGGGCCAAAGCAAAAATAATGATTCCACTCGAGTCTCCAGCAGCGATAGAGCGGCGAGATCAGCTCATGTGCGAGTGCGAGATCGTTGTCTGCATCGTGTGACCACGAGAGTTGGTGGTGGCTTGGGGAGGCCCTCATCAAAGGGGTGGATCGATCGTGGCTGTTGTTTATTATGACGAGGTGGCACAACTTTTGTGGTTACATGTACGGCCCATTTGTCGACCCCCACGTGCCGGCGTTAATTTGATGACGTGTCACCACGGTACCAAATGCTTGACGTGACAATTACGTCACCAAAAGACCCAAAGAATATAAATAAAGTGCATGTTGTGTTAGCACAACTTACTTTCAAATGTGATCACATAGCTCACTTTAATTCATAATAAAGGATTTTGAGTCATATCGCGTAAGTATTTAAATGTGCCGTAACCCTCCACCACCAGACACAGCCAGTAAGGTTTGTCACGTAAACAAAACGTGCCAATTAATGACTACCGGTGTGGTGGAGAGTACAGCTACAACACTTACAATACCGGGGGATTGGTAGCAAACCACTAATATATTGTCCAACTTCGTTGCGACTGAGCAGTGATGCATCTTAATTTATTTTGGCTTATAGAAAACTGTAATAAAAACACTAGATTCGTTAATGACACCGTCGGAAGCGGTCAAGTATATAACAGGCGTCGTTTGGGGCATTGTGCCTTCATAGCATGTGCTATTACCATAAATATAGGCGATAATGTTTTTATTTCCTTTTAAGGCCACAGCATTTTGACAAATTCCCCAGAGCACCTGTGCACCACTGCCAACGCAGAATCGTCAAATAGATTGCTGAATATTTTAATCCAGAGTGGTCGAGGAATCCCTATCCCTGTTGTGTTAGCAGAGCTCCGCTCAATGCACAGAGGGGGTGGAGAGGACAGCGACTTCCCCGGCCAGCCCTTGAATCTCGCGAGGAGGCCACCTCAATGCGAGGAAGAGTTGTGGGGACGAGAGGGAGCGCTGTGGGACCGTCGTGAGGGCTCGTGGCGACCAATGGAGGCCGTGACGACGAATCGTCATCGCACCGCTGGCTCACGAGGTCACAACTTGCAGACGATAATCAGTTCATAACTTTCCTTAACAACAACATAATAATAGGGGGTTTTCTCCTTTTTTTCTGGCAACAAAACAGAAAACCTTTTTACAAGGATTCATGTCTGCATTAACCATAATACTTGCAGTCAAAATGCAAACAAAAAACACACTATGATAATATATGCATTGTCCTTGAAACTGATTGGTCCACACCAAGGGACGGCTTTCTTTTGAGCCTCGACCCAATTGGTGCTAGACCAGAGGACGCCAAAAGGCGTACAGCTCAAAGACAATGCTGCACTATCAAAGTAATGAGGGCTCGGGGTGAGCATCTACATCATTAGACCTCCTTTGCCAAAGGAGGTCTAATGATGTAAACAACAACAACAACACCAGATAAACAGACAATACATCTCCTCCACATACTTTCACCACCACCCTCCCCAAGCGGTGTTTTTTCAGCCATGATTCAACAATCGTATTTCTTGTCTTGTTTTTGTATCTAGTCTCTGCCCCCCCCCTACCTTCACCCTAACCGTAACACGGGCATATTATTTGCACGTAAATTGAATAAAATAGCAAGTAACGTCAATGCACTTAAGTTGACGAATGCATCGCGAGTGTAACGATTTGAATCGTTGAATAAATTTACCATTACGCGTCGAGTACATATCACACGTGGGTTTATCACTTTGGAATGCACAGCCTGTTATTTATTAATCGGCAGCAGCAGCAGCAGTAGCCCACACCTGTGGATTAGGGAGTTACCATGGTCTGCATTCCACTGCCCTCCTATCTCACGCTGCCACTAGAGAATGCCACCGGCGGAGGCAATTACCATCATCGTCATCAGCCATGATCAATCCACTGCTGGATGAATGCCTCCCCAAGCCTTTGTTGCATGTGTAATAAAAGACTTGACCACGATATCTGGCTCAGTGTCCTTTATTCGGTCCGTACTGCGTCCCCACACGGCTGTCTCTCTTATTCTCTCTGTGCTGGTTCCGATGTCACTCCAGTCCACATCAGCAGCCCCGCTGCTGTTCTTGTCGCTCTTGCAGCCCCACAGCAGCTCCGCTGCTGTACTCTCACACAGCTCCCTTGGCTGTTCCTGCTGCAGCTCTCACGGCCTCGTGCTGTCTCGCCTTCTCGTCGCTCCTGCGACTCCTGGCAGCCACCCCGCTGCTCCTCACACACAACCTTACTGCCTATCTCTATCTGCAGCTTTACACCTCCCAGTAGCTCCCTACTGTTCCCAGGGTTGGCTCCCGCTTCTGACGGTGCCCCCTCGGCTCGTACGCCCGCGTGGCCCCACACCTTTCCATTCACACCCCGACTGCCTTCTCCTTCCGGTTTCCCCGCTTAAGGATTCCCTACCTTTCACCCACGTCACCTGGCTCCGCCTCCTCATGACGTCACATCCGGAAGGTCGCTTTCGCCCGCATTACACCACCCTCCCCCATAGAAAAAACCCAGCCGACCTCGGCTGAACAACACCAAAGCGTAATGCGGTGAACCGACCTTCCCCCTTAAAGGACACTAAGCATGCAATATAACAACAAGAACAACACACAAGTAACATCGACGAACGTACGAAAGCATGCGATAAATACGACGGCAAGAACAAGAACAATAACAACATACAATCAACGAAACGTAAGCGATTTGGAACGAGTGCGGGTCGCCGGCCCGTCCCGGACGGTCGGCGGCCCACTTGTAGAACGGGGACGCGATGGAACACGAGAAATGACAGGGGGTAATTCCCCTGCTGCGATTGGAAGTCCACCGACATCTCGTGTCCCTGACGAATCAGTCTTGGTCATATTCGGCGAATGCGCCTGCAGTGGGGTCGGAAGGGTCGCCGGACTTGAAGGTCCCGCAGCCTTGGCAGGCGCCCTCCGAGCAGGCCCACTCCTCCCCCGCGGTGTCACGGTCGGCCTGTCTGGAACAGGTACGACAGGCGCTCTAGCAAGATCAATGGACGCAGGCGGGGAAGAGTCAGAGTCAGCAGCAACAGACCCCGGCAAGGCAACATTGGGAGATGACGCATCACGTAGGGGAGCAACATATGGTTTCAACCGCGACGTATGAACAACCCAACGGCGAGAACCAAACTGAACACGCGCCGACTGTGGATTGGGAACCTCAATGAGGCGCACAGGACCATGCCAAGGTTTGTGCAATTTAGGAGAGGTCCCCGGCCGCACCTGCGGGCAATGGAGCCAGGCCAGGTCTCCCACCTTCCAGGGGCACTCCCCCTCAGACCGCCGAGCGTACCGCTCGTTCCGGGCCTGGGCTTTGGCCGTAGCCACGCGGGCGTTTTCCCGCGCCTCCGTAACCCGGCGAACCGTGTCCTGAATGTATTCAGGGAGTGGTTTACGAGGTCCCTTCACCCCAGTACCCAATTGCACATCCACCGGAGGCACGTTTTCCCGACCATACATAAGGTAAAACGGCGAATACCCTGTAGCCGCATGGGGCGTCATCCTGTACGCCGAAAGCACTCCGGGGATGTGCAGATCCCAATCCGATTGCTGCTCACTCACAGTATGGCAAAGCATGGCAGACAATGTCCTGTTCAGCCGCTCAACCATACCATCCGTCTGCGGATGGTATGGAGATGTCCGTATCTTCTTAGTCCCAAGGCCTGCGCACACTTCAGCCAACAATTTAGAAGAGAAATTTCGGCCCTGGTCCGTGAGGAGTCTCTCCGGCGCCCCCTTGTCCATAATGTACCCAAACAAAAAGGCGTCGGTGATGGCCGCGGCCGACTGATCGGGCAACGGCCAGGCCATCGGCCAACGGGAGAGATACTCGACCCCTACCAGCAAATATTTATTTCCCCTCGCCGATGGTGGGAAGGGTCCCAATATGTCCAGTGCCACCAATTCATTGACTCGAGACACCTGAATCGACTGGAGAGGCGGCACGTAAGGATGTTTAGGCGGCTTACGCCGGGCGCATTCAGGGCACGCGCGCACGTGCCCTACGACATCTGTCGCCATGCCGTGCCAAAAATAATGACGTTGTAACGTCAACAAGGTCTTCTGCACCCCTAAATGCAATAGTGTGTCACAATGGAGAGTTCTAATCAACTCAAATCGCAAGGACGTTGGTACCACCACACGCCAGCTTTCCTGGAACCTTTCTTGCCACATAAGCAGACCATCTCGGAGAGCGGTTCGCGGCCCCACAGCCGAACTCGGACTCCCCTTGTCCCTCATAGACCGCTTCCGCATGGACAACAACGACTCGTCCATCATCTGGTCTCCGAATGGAGGCGTGGGTTCGGACCCCACTTCTGACACCAGTGTAATAAAAGACTTGACCACGATATCTGGCTCAGTGTCCTTTATTCGGTCCGTACTGCGTCCCCACACGGCTGTCTCTCTTATTCTCTCTGTGCTGGTTCCGATGTCACTCCAGTCCACATCAGCAGCCCCGCTGCTGTTCTTGTCGCTCTTGCAGCCCCACAGCAGCTCCGCTGCTGTACTCTCACACAGCTCCCTTGGCTGTTCCTGCTGCAGCTCTCACGGCCTCGTGCTGTCTCGCCTTCTCGTCGCTCCTGCGACTCCTGGCAGCCACCCCGCTGCTCCTCACACACAACCTTACTGCCTATCTCTATCTGCAGCTTTACACCTCCCAGTAGCTCCCTACTGTTCCCAGGGTTGGCTCCCGCTTCTGACGGTGCCCCCTCGGCTCGTACGCCCGCGTGGCCCCACACCTTTCCATTCACACCCCGACTGCCTTCTCCTTCCGGTTTCCCCGCTTAAGGATTCCCTACCTTTCACCCACGTCACCTGGCTCCGCCTCCTCATGACGTCACATCCGGAAGGTCGCTTTCGCCCGCATTACACATGTATGATCCTAGATTTGAAGTTTTCGTGACTGCAAGGATCCATACTCTAAAGTCACGTAGGTTAAAAAAGAAAACAAATAAATTAAAACACGACGTTTCGGAGGCAACACAAGCTTCCGTCTTCAGATGGAACCGTCACCTGAAGACGGAAGCTTGTGTTGCCTCCGAAACGTCGTGATTTAATTTATTTCTTTTTTAACTTTACGTGACTTTACCGAAAAAACCAAAGAGTAAGTATAATCTTGTTTTACCAATTTCCCGGCGATCTTACACGGAAGATCCGTGGCGGTGCGCGAGCACGGCAGCAGTGGCATCAACGAAACAAAAACATGAAAATTGCAGAGAAACGGGGAGAGCAGGGGGTCCTTAAGGAATATACCACAACCAACAAATGAGGTTGTTTAACAGCCGTAGAGTAATTCACCTGGCACCTCGCGCACAAACTATATTTCAACACTGCTATCACCCCCTCCCATCCCCCGGTCATCTTACCAGAGGCAATAATCCCTGCCTCAATGTCTCCCCTTCTGCCGTCCGCTTAAGCGACAGCGGCAGCAGCAGCAGCAGCGTGCGGTCCTCTCGTCGCCACGATACTCTGCCCCGCGGGAGCGACTCGGCAGAGGCGGCCGCTCAAGCGGGCATCGCACATTTGTCGCCGCTAATTGCCTCGCTCGGCGTGCATTTCTCTGCGGCAGATGTTTAAAACAAAAAAAAGCCACAGCCTCACGAAGGACGCGGTAACCGGTCTAAAAATACCAATTTGTTGTCACATTAACGCTCGTGCGAAGTGCTCTAATAACCCCGTCGCCGATCGTGCGGGCTTGAGGCTCACACCTCGGCAGTGATGCACGCGTCATCTGGTTGTGGATCGGCGACGTTAGCCGGGATGGCTACGCCGCTGCTGCACGTGGCTGCCTCCAGTGCAGCGCTGTGGGGGCAGCAGCGAGGGTTGGGTGGATCGCCGCACGCACACACACACACATGCTGTTGTTGTTGTTGTTGTGAACTCCCTCGTGGTCGTCGAGGTGCCGTACCTTGGCTCGCCAGGAGAAGGCGGTGCAGCAAGTGGACCCGTCGCCATCTGTCTCCATCTGTACGAGAATCGAGCGTTGCCCCCTCGCGCAAGGTGTGGGGGTTTCTCCGGGTGCTCCGGTTTCCTCCTCCCCACGTGTTGTATAATGAACGCCACTCATCATTAATTTGCGGAACACTTCTTCAAATTATAATATATAAATAATATTAAATATTATTATTAAGCATGAATATATTAATCATAGGCTGAAAATTATGTTATCAATAATTATCGACGTATAATTAATATTAATACATTATTAATATGTATATGTTTGCAGCTGGCTCCACCCGACCGTGCGGTTCCTCCCCACAAGTGCAGTCCAGCGTGGCTCAACACTGCAGGACAGGATTTTAGTTTTCTTCTCAAAGTGTGGCCCATGCATCCCGTACGCAGTCTCTATGTCCACGTTAACTTAATGATGCTAATCAGCAAGAGGTTGTTGCTTAATTCGCATGACGTCAGCGACTTCTCTTTTCGACAAATAATCGGGAGAAGCGATCGCAGACCGGCACGATGCAATTTGCACTTCATCAGTTTGAAATATCTATCAGGAATAATAATAATTTACATTCCTTTGTCAATCTATTGCTGGATAAAGGCCCCATCCACACATTTTGGTCACGGAAGGTTGCTTGACCATACTTCACCATGCCGGTCAGTGTGGGTTGGTGAGGTTCAAGGGTGGCGTGGTGGAGTGTGGGCAGGACCGGTCCAGATCTCGCTCGCCGCTGGTGGCAGCTGCGGTCGGGAAATCAACGCGGGTCGCCGGGTTCACAGCGCAGGGCACTAGCCAACTGCTCCACGACGCCTCGCCAATTTATAAGTGGAATAAAAGGGTAATCGTGCGGACGTGAAACCATTAAAAAGTGCCCAAAACTGGCGGGGTACGAACCGCTGCTTCAGACTGAGCCACAGCTCATCCTGTGCAAGCACCTCTTTCATGTTGTTGTTGTTGTAAACGCATGCAAAGTGTATTCATAGAGACGGCGTGAATAATTGATTACGTGAACGCCACGGTTATCTCATGAGCCCAACATTCAATATGTAAATCAAGATAAACTTTTTTGTGCCGGATTCCTTGGCGCGATCAGCTAGAGGTTCCTGCCAAGCCTGCAGGCGATGGATGGCCAGACTCCGGTACGAATACGGTGTGCACAAGGTCCAAGCGAAGAACGGTAATACACTAAAACTACAATACTAAACACATTTTTTCTTATTTTACCAGATAAGGCCCACTGAGCTATGAAGCTTTTTTTTTTTTTATAAGCGACCTGACTATCACAAATGATAGCACAATGAAGTGGCTTAGCGTGTGAAAATGCATAACAGCCAAATACTCTAAACGTATGTTTCTAAATGCGGTGGGAAAAACCGGAGGACCCGGAGAAAAATTCACGCGACCATGGCATCAGGGTCTGGATCGAACCCACGGCCACCTGTATATCAGGCGAAGTAGTCAACATCTCACCACCGCGACGCCCCGACGTGCTCAGTGCAGGCAACTGAGCCAGTTGCCCTGAGGAGGTGACTGGGTTGTGGCCCAGAAGTCAGAGCGCCGAGAGCCTGGGTTTCGAGTCCAGGCAGCCACCTGTGAATAAGCTGGGCCTCCTCGAGTGTAGTGGGTTGATCGTCTCAGCCTGGCCACCAATGGCTGCTCACAAGAAAAGCCATCGCATAAAAAAAATCGATTCGTCACTTGATTCAGATTATTTCAGCTCTGAGAATTCGACGTATAAACGATGTCCCCCGAGTTGGGATAGAGAAGCCGATAGCAGTGACTTCAGAAGTAGTTCTGTGATGGCATCTTCCAGGGGACTGTTGATTGTCACTGGGTGGAAGCAACGCGAGCTTGGGAGAGCTCAGAATGGAAATTGTCTTCATCTCATAACACCAACCGGGCAACTGGATTTACATTCATTTATCGCTTGAATGCCACGGCATCTCAAAGCGCCTCACGGAGGACAAACGAGTGAAATACACGGTCGCCCTTGCAAATGAGGGAAAATGTAGAGGGCGGTGCGACGAAGAGGCAATTAATTGGAGAGAAAATGAAAAGAGTAAAGGACATCACAGACCCAGCAGGCACTGGCGTGGTGCAGGTTGGCATGGGCCCTGCTACAAGGAATGAAATGCGGTCATATTTTCAATTTCCTCCAGAACGGAAACTGGACCCCGCGGTGCAGTTGCACCGCCTGTACACCAGAGAGCTTACGCCATTGGACACAGACATAAACGACAACAGGCACGCACGTACACACGCGCGCACACACACGGGGGCAACAGGCAGCCAGCGAAAATCCCAGCATCCGCAGCACGGCGGGACAACATTTTAACAAAGAGGAACAACAACACGTGGTGCGTCTTTCCATTATTGGCAGGACCCGTGACACCGTGGTTTTATTTTTCGCGTGTCCATTCATCCATAATGCTAGCATGCCCCCTACCCACCCTCCCACCCGTCCCACACACCCAACGCCCGAGGCACCTGTCCATGTCATCTGGGTCTTCGCTATGGCCTCTGCCCGGGCATGATATTATTTTTCGTTTGGTCCTGATGATTATGTGTTAATGAAAGTCGATGCGGCCACGCGCGAGAGAGAAGCAAACGCAATTTAACCTCGGCGGACAATTTTACGCTCCAATGTGGACAGCCGCTGCTCACGGCTTATCGTAGCAGGACAGCAACACTCCTTGGGGTGTCTTTTTCTATAAAAATCCTGCGGCTCAATCGTTTTAATTGCGCCCAGGACTGATTCTGATTAAAGCCAAGTGTTGCTGCTGGCAGGGGGCAACACAGAGACGGAAAGAGGAGGGAGGGAGGTAGAGAGAGAGAGAGAGACGAATCAAACCCAACATTGCCATCACAACAGCTCAGATTTGTATGTTTGGGGAAGAGGTGGAATGTTTTTGCAGAAAGAGTGCGGCGATTATTGAGAGCAGGGAGCGCTTCCACTGGCACGTGGTGCCAGGGGGACGCGTGCCATGTTTAGAGGAAGAGATTGGACGGTTACCGAGAGGAGCGTTCAGGCTGCGCGTAACGTTTGATTAATGGCCATTGCAGAGGCCTATATTCCCCTATAGGTAATAATAACAATAATCATCATCATCATCATAAAAATGCATGCTATTATATTAAATGAATATATGAATGTAATATATGTATATACTGACACGTTTGCCTCGCTTTATGCGGTAGATGCGGTACGAAAAGAGTGCGCACAGCGACATCGCGTCGCATGACCCGTGCAGCTACCAAACTTCCACAGTGCGGCGCACGGGACAGTTGCCTGCTGAGTAGCACACACAGTACACACACAGTACACACACAGTACACACAGTACACACAGGACACACACAGGACACACACAGGACACACACAGTACACACAGTACACACACAGTACACACACAGTACACACAGTACACACAGGACACACACAGTACACACAGTACACACAGGACACACACAGTACACACAGGACACACACAGGACACACACAGTACACACAGTACACACACAGTACACACACAGTACACACACAGTACACACAGGACACACACAGTACACACAGTACACACAGGACACACACAGTACACACAGTACACACAGGACACACACAGGACACACACAGTACACACAGTACACACACAGTACACACACAGTACACACAGTACACACAGGACACACACAGTACACACAGTACACACAGGACACACACAGGACACACACAGTACACACACAGTACACACACAGGACACACAGAGTACACACACAGTACACACAGAGTACACACACAGTACACACAGTACACACACAGTACACACACAGTACACACAGTACACACACAGTACACACAGAGTACACACACAGTACACACAGTACACACACAGTACACACACAGTACACACAGGACACACACAGTACACACAGTACACACACAGTACACACACAGTACACACAGTACACACACAGTACACACAGTACACACACAGGACACACACAGTACACACAGTACACACACAGTACACACAGTACACACAGAGTACACACACAGTACACACAGTACACACACAGTACACACAGTACACACACAGTACACACACAGTACACACAGTACACACACAGTACACACAGAGTACACACACAGTACACACACCGCACACATAGTACACACAGTACACACAGTACACGCACAGTACACACAGTACACACACAGTACACACACAGTACGCACAGTACACACACAGTACACACAGGACACACACAGTACACACAGTACACACACAGTACACACACAGTACACACAGTACACACACAGTACACACAGTACACACACAGGACACACACAGTACACACAGTACACACACAGTACACACAGTACACACAGAGTACACACACAGTACACACAGTACACACACAGTACACACAGTACACACACAGTACACACACAGTACACACAGTACACACACAGTACACACAGAGTACACACACAGTACACACACCGCACACATAGTACACACAGTACACACAGTACACACACAGTACACACACAGTACACACACAGTACGCACAGTACACACACAGTACACACACAGTACACACAATACACACACAGTACACACACAGTACACACAGAGTACACACACAGTACACACACCGCACACATAGTACACACACAGTACACACACCACACACAGTACACACACAGTACACACACAGTACACACAGAGTACACACACAGTACACACACCGCACACACAGTACACACACAGTACACACACCACACACACACACAGAACACACACCGCACACACACAGTACACACACCGCACACACAGTATACACAATACACATACTACACAAACAGTACACAGAGTATATGCACAACACAGTACACACACTACACACACAATACACACACAGCACACACACAACGCAGTATACACACGACACACACAGTACACACACAGTAAAACACACGCCATATTGTCCCACGTCCGACCGCATATCTGCATATGATTGAATTCAAACCGCATATCGCGAATTCTGGGTAGAAATAGCTGCAGTATATTATGTCCCCACGTTTTATATTTCATCACGAGCTAGAGCATCCGTTCAGAACTCTGGCAGAGGAGTGCAACGCTCGATCTTCGAGGAAGGTCCGCGGAAGTGGATACTGCAGAGCTACTTCTGAGGCCCCCTTCAAGTCACCTTCGCTCCACGCAGTAGGGGTCAGCAGTTCCCCACTCCGTCCGCCGCCGGCGTCAATGTGCGTGCCGCGCCACAGTGAACGAAACGTTTTAATTCTCAGAGATGAAATTCCGCCAAAAGTAACTGCAAAGGCAATTTAATCTGATGCGTTTAATTGAAGCCATTGGTGATTCATCTTCTTGGTTCTTTCGGTAAAGTCACGTAGAAGGGAAGAAAATTTTTACGACGTAGAATTGTAATGTATTACTTGCTGTTAGTAACTCAGCTTATTGTAGAGTATAGTAAGTATACTGATGGTGCTATGCAGTTTATACTTTAGTTTTTTATGTAGTTTATACTTTAGTTTTCTACGTGGTTGTTTAGTAACTGCAGCTACATATCATTAACATTCCTTTCCTTTGTTAATGCTACTCCCTGCACCCCCCCCCCCCTTGGTGCTGCTGATCCTGCATAATGCATGGGCATAATATGACTTTGAAACCCCCCGCCCACCTCCTACGCATTTCCCATGAATATGCTAAATTCCTCTTCATATGCACATTCTTTTTGTTAAGGCGCTCTTCCACCTCCAACCCAGCTTATATATAAGCTCGTAGCTTGGTAGTGTCTCATTCTTCACCTGAAGACGGCTGCTTGCGTCGTAGCCGAAACGTCGTGAGAATTATTTTATTTTATTATGTTTTATTTTTATTATTTTATTACTTCCCTTCTACGTGACTTTACCGAAAGAACCAAGAAGATGAATCCCTGCAGTCACGAAAGCTTTAAATCGAAATTTAACCATTGGTGATTATTAACTTTCAATTGAGCGAACCGGTCGGGGGAGATGGTAATAACGATAATGATGATTAAATTGTGTTTGATAGAGTGCCCTTCATGCTGGCGCGACTCAGAGCACGGTCCACGCGAGAAGCGACTTGTCGCGAGAGGACATCCCCGAGAACATCCTCGCGGTGGGGGGCTGCCCCTGTGCGGCGACTTCCGTGGACCACGGCTTGCGCAAGGGGGAGAGGGGGCAACGCTCGATCCCCGTACAGATGGAAACGGGTGGCGACTTCGTCCGCTAGCTGGACCGCCTTCCCCTGACGAGCCAGGGTACGGGCACCTCCTCGATGCTCGCGGGTCGAGAGTTGGACAACATTTGTTTGTGTAGGCACGTTAGACTTCTTTCGCACCGTACGTAGCCAACCGTGCTAATTGCAGGTGCGAATTCGGCATTCCTCTGCCAGAACGGGGTGGATGGGTGGGTGGGGGAGGGGGCGGCAATGATCGCTGCTGTGGATAATCCAGTTTGAGTAACGCGCGGGTTGATTTTCCAACTTGGCATCTTAATATGTAGAGGAACTGCAACAGAATTGTCGGCAGTGCCAGCTCACCGCCTGGCAGCCTTCCAGCTCGGTCTGTGTCTCCTGCTCGGCGACTGTGAGATGCAATTTGCATGAACGACGACACCGCGATAAAAATGAATCATTAGACGTTTTATTCAGCGCAGAATGTCCCCGCGCCTAAATCAAAGCGCGCGTTATTAGTGTCCAGGAACCTGTCTGCAAGCGTTGTCACTGCCCTTCTCCACGCACGTAAGCATGGAGCTTCTTTCGCACCGTACGTTAGCCAACCGCCTATACCGATGTGTGGACAACCGCGAACCGCCGACACCTCAGTTTAACCGCGAGTTTGACATCCACCATCTCCATAAAACCTCCAAACTCCCTCGCTCCACCTTCCCACGCACGTTCAGCCCCAGCGATCGAGTGAAACGTTCCCGAGCATGCGTGCGTGAGTATTCGCGTGGGGTGGGTAAATGTCAACATTCTATTTTGTGTTTGCATGTTCACCACAGGTACCTTGCGTGTGGTTAATGCACACAGGATTCGTTGAAAAATGATTCTGTTTTAATATCTTCACACAACTGTTTTATTGCCAGAAAGGGTAAAACCTTTTGTTATATTTTGAGACTTGCAAGAAATGTCCCATATTGTAGCTGCTCAATCCAGAGCTATAAATGCCCTGAGAGTGGCATTGTCTTTGTGCTGTTCGCCTTTTGGCGTTCTCTGGACGAGCACTTTGAGACGAGGCTCAAAAGAAAGCTGTCTCTGGTGTGGACCAATCAGTTTCAGAGACAAAGCCTCACATATTACCAGAGCACGTTCTTTTGTTCGTATGTTCACCACCGGTACCGTGTGTGGTTAATGCAGACAGGATTAAATCTTGACTTAAAGTTTTCGTGACTGCAGGAATTCATATTCTTTGGGTCTTTCGGTGAAGTCACGTAGACTGGTTCAAAGAAAATAACTAAAAAACTACGACGTTTCGATCACAACACCAGGAAAACGACCGCTTGTGTTGCGATCGAAACGTCGTAGTTTTTATAATTATTATTTTCTTTGAACCTATTTACGTGACTTTACCGAAAGACCAAAATAATATGCAGACAGGATTCCTTGAAAAGCGATTCAGGTGTTTTAACGTCTTAACACCTGTTTTATTGCCAGAAAGGGTAAAACCTTTCATGATATTCCAGCCCTCTCGATCCCTGAACGCCACCGTCTCATTGCCTCGTGGCGAGATGAGGCTGGCGGTGCAGGAGGAATGCGCCCATGCATGATGCAGGCAGGGCCCCAACAAGCGGATCTCGCCATGAGGGGCAGCTCACGGCGCGGCTCGTGAACTCACTCACACACTCAAAGACAAAGATCCCCCGTGTAGCCTAAAGAGACTGTTGGTGCAAGTGCTGTTAGCGAACACATATGAAGGCCTGCACGGCACACGAGGGGGTGGGTGGACAGCACCACGCCTAGCCGCCTTTGTCTCCCCAGTGGCGATGTTTGTACACCACAACAGCTATTCATTTGAGGCTGAGTCGACCTAGGAAATGCCTAGGACCGGTTCAGATGCTCGTCACTGGTGTTGACCTTGAGCGGGAATCGAACCCGGGTGGCTGGGTTTCGTAGTGCAGCGCGCCAAGCGCTCCATTACCGCTGGGACGACACACACACACTCACTCTCATAGCGGCAGGCAGAGATCTCGGGGGACTCCCCAAGGGAGCTCGGCTGTGTGGTATGGAGGAGGCAGTCCTGAAATTTCAAGCTTTCTAAATGAGGGCCTACATTCATAATAGCAACAGCACACATTCAATGGATTTGCTATGGTTAAAAATATATCAGTAAAAATTCCAACAATCCCGGGCCTCAAAGGGGGATGGGGCAATTACACCCATAGCCCCCCGCCTCCCTCCTGCTCCCCCCCTCGGCCCCCACCTCCCCGCGGCCCCCACCTTGTTATCCACCGCTGAACAGCGATGCGCACTCGCTCCATTGCTGGGGGCCCCACCTGGGGGTATTGAAGCGAATGCCATCCATCTGGACGAATCGTTCGCAAAGCGCAGCGCCACTCTTCCCTTTCTTCTCGCATCTTTTGTCTTCTGTCGGCTCGCGGGGAACAATGGGGCTCCGTCTTTGTCCTCCAGCCACTTTGTTCCTTCAGTCATCATCCGTTGGAGGTCTTATGAGAGACAATGAGAGCCCAACTGATGTTTACGTTAAATTCATGATTTGGTGATGCCGCGTTACGTTGAGTGTTGTGGTTATCCGTTAATGTGGCCTATGCTGTAATGCCCCCATTGTGGAATTGACTGCATGTAATACTGTCGTCATAATCATCATCGATATCTGTCAGGATCAATCCACTGCTGGATAAAGGCGGCTCAAGCTGTCGTCACCTCTGTGATCCACCCAGCACCTGCAGACGAGCTGATTTCATTGCTCCATTTCCATCGGTGGATGCCCTGTCGAACGCGTTCCATTCCTTGGCCACCTCTCCGTCATTATTTTTTTACCTCCATCCATCATCATCACCATCATCATCCCTTTGGCCATTATCACCATCATCATACCTTTGGCCATTATCACCATCATCATCACCATCATCATCCCTTTGGCCATTAACACCATCATCATCCCACCGGCCATCATCATCATCCCTCCGGCAATCATCATCATCATCATCCCTTCAAGTTTTATGTCCTACTCAAGCCTACTAACTTTCTTCAGTTCGAATTTCCCCGTTACCGTGCACGTGTGTGTGTTTTTGATTTAAAGTTTTCGTAACTGCAGGGATTAATATTATTGGTTCTTTCGGTAAAGTCACGTAGAATGGAAATAAGAAATAATACAATAATTTTATTTCCCTTCTACGTGACTTTACCGAAAGAACCAAGAATGTGTGTGTGTGTTTTTTGCTAATCCACGTGTTCCCCTGTCTGGCTCTCAATGTATTTGCAAACGTTCACCTCTCCGTTTTTGTGTTCCATGCTTTTTGTTTTGTTAATCGCCATCCTGTAGCTATACCTGCATTTCATTAATTACCAGATTAATCCAACTCATTCATTGTCTCACTCTGTTTCGTTTTCCTTCTGCCGGAGTATTTTTTTTTATTATCACGGTTACTGAGCACAAGGCCCAAACGCGAAACATGTCAAGGGGCCAGCAACACACATCATTGTCAAAGTTGTAATCGACAAGAGTCTAACACATTTCTTGAACTGAGCGAGGTTATAAGACCTTGGGGAAAGAGACGACGACGGGAGGAGAGAATTCCACAGTGGGGCAGTGCGAGGGAAGAAACACGGCGAGTGGCTGAGTGACCTGCAGTGTTGTGAGTGGGTGAGCGAATGAGTGAGTGGGTGAGCAAGTGGGTGAGTGAGTAAGCGAGTGAATGGGTGAGTTATGGTGTGCTGATGTGACATGCAGCTTGGTGGTTGTGGCTGATGGATCGATACTTCAAGACGGGGTGGAGGAATCAACGAGTCCACGGTAACAGTCCCCCTGGTGTCAAGCCGTGGTAGCATGGCCTACGGGCCGCTACGAAGGTTGTGGCATCTTCTCAAGTCAAATACATTGTTATTTTGTCTACACACGTGGCCCCCTTCTGGCACAAGCCTGCAGCTCAAAGCGTCATCGCGTGAACACTCGACATAAATAAGTAATACATAAATAAACTAGATTCATAGATTGTGCGCGATGCCACTTTCCAAAGCGCTGATAATTGCGCTCCGCTCTCCCAATTGTGGCCGGGGCCATCTATCAAAAGAGGGAACGGGCGCGTGAATGTTCCACGCGTAGGCATCGTTTTTCTTTATTGGGCGTTTAATGAACTGCTGGCGGTGAGGGTGGGGGGGAAGCAGAAGGGGGAGGCGCAAGCAGCAGACGCACTTCTCTCGCTCGCTCGGTCACTCGCCCCGGCGCTAATTTGCAATTTGAAAATCCGTCGCGCGTGTAGCCGGGCTCCGGATGACATTCCAATTAGGCGCGTTGCAGAAAGCCGGCCGGAAATCGAATCCTCGTGGTGGTGGTGGCCGGCTGCACGAGACGATCACAGCTGTGATCGCCGATCCGTAGAGAGACGGCGCGATTTTATTAATTGCTGTCTTTGCACGAGAGGCGCTGAGGCGGGCGGGGGGGGGGGGGTTGGTCGGTGAGAGATTTCGATGCAGTCAGAGGGCAGTAGCAGCAGCGGCGCCGGCGGCTCCGTTTTTTTCCGGACGCATCGGGGCCCAAAGCGTCTTGGTTATATTGTAGGCCACATGGGATGTATCTACTTAGTCATTCATTTAATAAACTCTCCCTCTCTCTCTATGTCATTTTTTTCCCACCCAGAAAGATACCGGATACAATTTGAGTCTGACGACCCATTTTAAGTGGCGATCATCGATTACGTGAATATTCCAATTGAGAGAAATATGCGGATATTCTTCTTCTTCGAGACCATGACGCCTGAACACACACTCGGTCACTCTCACGGGATCATCAGTGTCCGCAGCGTGTGCCGACGCCGCGCGTATTGTAACGGCGAGTGCGGTATTAATCAGCGCGGACCGTGGTGGTCGAACCGTGACCGTCAGCAAACGCAAGCGGCGAGGCTGGGTGCCGCGAGGTCGCGAGGCCGCGTCGCAGCTCGAAATGAGAAGTCATCGCGGGACCCGTCGGGGGTCGCCAGACGCCAGGTGAGAGTTGCAGTCTTATTACCTCCTGCAAGGCCATGCCGATTGATGAATGGGACTGCTGCTCCCCTAACTTGTTATCCGCCGGGAACCCCATACGTTGGTTGGCCACAATTAGCTCGAACGTGTCCAAGAGACGAGTGTGACAAGAGAGGCGTCGTAATAGGAAGCGGAATGCTCCCCAATTTTACCCAGGAAAAATTCACCTCGACTCAAGTTTTGTTTTTGTTTGCCAGGAGGTGCGAGCCACATTGCGATGTTTGGATCGATTCCGCTGATGAGAGTGCGGCTTCGTGTGGGGGCGGAAACCGGAGCACGCGGGAGAAACCCTCCCACGCGAGCGGATACTCAGTCAAAACACCGCACAGATCGATTCAAGAATACATTTTCGTACGACCATATGAGCGGTATACGCGAATATACCACAGAGATGCGATAGGTAGGTCACGTGTGATGGGGTATTCCCACCTCTTGCAAGACGTCTGGCCCACGTGGAAGAGTAGGCCAAATACCTGCTAGTCTAAAGGGACTTCCTCGAGCTCCCTCTAGCGGGTCTCTTTTCCCAGCAGTGGCCTGAGCAAGAAATTGCAGGGCAGCGCCTTTATCCTTTGCTACAGCCGAAGGCTTTCACACAACATATTCCCAGTCAGTCTCCGATTCCAAACACCTTAAGTTCTCACGCGGTATTATCCGTAAATCTGCAAGGCTGCCTTCGAGTTATGGATTAGGGGCGTAAGGCGCTACCACTAGAGTATAACGTACGCCTATCCATAAGATATCAACGTTTCTATATTTAAATCCTATATTATTGTACCCTATATCCTATAATTCCACTACCCTATATTCCTACAATTCCACGAGGTCAGAGCAAGTATCACGAGGAACAGAATGAGGCGAGATGGATGTGGCGTGCCAACAAAATTCCCGGGACACCGATCCAGACGATTCGGGCTGAGACGAAGCACCGCTCGCAAGCGTCGCGAACAGACCCCGACCCTCGCCTGAACCCCTCCACGCGCCACAGCCGCGCTCGGCAGCCCGTCAGCACTCGCACCGTGCTCGCTTCATGGCCTGGGGCACGCGAAGCCACGCTGCCAGCTCACAATCACTCAGCAATCGACGCTCGGCCAAGTCACGCATCGATGAGGAATCTCGACGACGTTGCCCCCCCCCCCCCGCGTCGGCTGCTGCGTGACCTGTCCGTCGCGTGCGCGGCTCCCTCCCCTCCTCCCCTCCCCTCCCTCCCTCCCCTCCCTCCCCCCCTCCCCTTCCTCTCCTCCCCTCTCTCTCCCCTCCGGGGGCCTCATCATTCCTTACTGCCGGGCGACGCGGGGCAGATTTAAACAGCGCTCGCCCGAACGTAATAGAATCCCTGACGGCGGGGTGGGGGGCATGGTGGGGGGGGATGAGAGTGGGGGCTGGGGGGGGCTGCGGCACTCACCTTGTTGAGAAACGACCGCGGAGTAATGATTAGGGGGCTGCACCATCGCACATTCGGGCTTCTCAAGAGCACGGAACGCGCGTCTGTTGGCGTGCGTGTTGTCAAAGGTGAATTCACGGCGCCGCAGTGGATTTGGCGCGCTGACTGTAAGCTCTGCCTGCTGCTGCTACAGCGATGGTAATAGGCCGCCGGTTCCACTCCATCTCCCAGAGCGGAATTTGAATCGATGGGGGTGGTTGGTGGGGAGTTTATTAAATCCCCACCCTCACCGTCTCTGGTGGCCACCCAGCAAGGGAAATTGGTTCACTTCAGTCGCGTGACGAGCTTGCGGCAGGCAGGACCCCGCTGGTAGCCAGAGCCACGAGTAGGGCCCCCCTTGACACGCACCACGAGATTTGTTTTCAACAACAGTGTCAAAGAACAACAACAACACTTATGCAATGGCGTTGATTATAGGCAAGAGAAGCCGCGATCTGTGATAGCTGAGGTGCGACCGTGCGAGACAAATCAAATATTGGGGCCGCACGTGACCAATTGACGCATCCCTGAGCTGACAATGTCGTCACTACGCCACGTGTTCACCACCTTCAGTAGATTGTCAGGTCGTGTGTGGTGGGGTGAAGTGTGGGCTACTCCCACTTCTTACAAGAGGGCCAACGTGAAAGAATTGGGCAATGCTCCCTCTACTGAAGACCTTCCGGCAGCAGTGGCGTAAGCGAGCTATTGCAGGGCTGCGCATTCGTGTCTTTGTTACCCTGTGCATAGTACATCGATACGTGTCCGTATCAACCTTTGAGAGATACAGAACTGAAGAAAGGTCTGTGTCGCATTTTCTATTATTACATAAAAGGGGGGGGGTCATCTTAGACCACCCACTGCTAATCCCTTACTCGCTCCAAGGGGGGTGGAGGGGTATGTGTGGGGGGGGGGGGGAGTCGTCCCACCAGTCCATCCCATGCAGGCACGAGAACGCGCGTGGCTGTGTGGGGGCGGTGGGGAGGGGGACAGCGGCGCTCGCTCGGTGGTGCCCGGCGAGGCCTGGCCACGTGGTGGTGGTGGCGGCGTTGCCACGTGGGGGGCTCTGTGATCACGGAGCGGGCTGTGGAGGCGGTGGAGGTGGCTTGATGCCGCTTCGCTCGCGGCCCACGCAAATAACAACAACAACAACAGCAGCAGAAGCAGCAGTAACGCGTCCCGTCACAAAATCAAGCGCGTCCTTTCATCAGCGCTTTTTTACATATCTCGCCCTCTTTCATCGCTTCTCTTCATTTAACGAGAGACAAAGCGAACATTTTTCCTCGCGCCGGTGCTTGAAAGCGCATTTGCTGATCAGAAGCATTGGAAAGAAAACATCCCGTACCGAAATATCCCTTTGGATTTCCGTTTATTTGCATGTTTGATAAATCATCGCCCCCCCCCCCTTCCGCCCGGTAAAAAACCCTCATTAGCAGCTGCTAACGTGCGTAAGTTTGACCGGTATATTTTGACAAAGCGAGCGCATCCATTCAATCATTCAATCATTAATTACTTCGTTCGCCTGTAAATACAAACGGAGATCTGCCAGCATGTGTAAACAACAAAGCGCATCCTGCGGCACGCGCGACGCGCACGCGTCACCACCGCGGTGCAAAACGACTTTTCAATTCACATGCAGAAGCTCAAATAAAGAGGCGTCCTGAAAGAAAGAAAAAAAACACAGACCAACTTGATAAACCCCACACAAGGCCATTGTCCAGTGAGTGACCTCTCGGTGAGAGGAGGTAGAATAAATGGATGAAAAAAAGTGAATTACTCTTGAAGTGAATAAAAAGTGGAATTATCCGTGACTGTGTTTGCCTCTCTCTCTGTGCATGTGTCTCTCTCCAAGCTTGCATTTACATGCGTTCTAACCCGATGACGGTTGGTTGTGTTGCAATCGAAAGGTCGTAATCTATTATTTATTTTATGTTTTCTTTCTACGTGACTTTTACCGAAAGAACCACCTGCAGTCACGAAAGCTTCAAATGTAGATTAAAAAGTTAATTGTTAAGTTCCTTTTATGGTCATCTGCAAACAAAAACTGATAGCTCTCAGAAGCTGCTTTCCACAGAGGTAGACGTTAGGGGAGAACGGGCGGATGGAGTGGATGGAACATGGAATTGTTATTCTTTGGTTCTTTCGGTAAAGTCACGGAGATATAAAAATAAAGTGAATAAAAATAATAAAAAAGAAAATTTAAATAATAATAAAACCCACTAATGTAGACTGTAGCCTGGTTCTTAATCGGAGTGAGTGTACTGGCAATCTATCATATAGACTGTAGCCTTTTTAAGTCAAAATGTAATTGTTAACCTCATTGTTGCGGGCGACCATCTGTGGGCACGTGATAACAAATCTAGAGGCGCAGCCCTGCAATGACTTGTACGCAGCACTGCAGTCTGCTGCGCGGCCTCTACCAGAGGGAGGCTCTCGCGAGAGCCGCAGAGGCGGCTCTGCGGGCAGTTGGGGGCTCTCTGGAGAGAGTCAGAGGAGAGCTCCTGCTCGGCGGTGTTTGGCCTTCTGTTCCACGCTGGCCAAACGTTTTGGAAGAAGTGGGAGTCAGCCGCACTTTACAATAAAAACAAACATCTATCAAAAGGGGATGGTAAATTGATTCAATCAAGCGAGAGTGGATTTTCTTTTTCTAAACTGGTAAATTTATGCAAGATACCCATTAAATCATACCCGCATAATGTATTGTAGAGTAAAAACACACTTTGCGCGATATTAAATTAATTCAATTAAATTCTTGCGAATGATGGCAACGAAATGTTTCGGAGTTAAATGCCAATGTCGAGGTCATGCTGCTGCTGCTCGCCACGACGAGAGAGGGCTTCAGCAGAGAGAGAGAGAGTTCGTGTCGTGTCGTTCACTGTGCGGTCCGTAGTGCGGGTGGCATGGCCACAATCACACGACTCTTGTGGCGTGTGTCTTTAATTTTCCATTTATGAAGGAGATGTGCACATTGACCGGTCGTCGATGTTCTGATTGCGTTGATGGTTGCACCAGCATCCATGATGAGGAATATGAACGCCAGGAGTAGGTGCGATGATGATGTTTGGGTCTTGATTGAGGAGGTGTTTATCATTCTGGACGTCCACGTTGTTCCACTCTCCTCGTACAGCAGCAGCAGCAGCATTCCTCCAGATCTGGGTGGCGAGATTCTAGGCTGGGTGACAGCAGCAGCAGCGCGACCCCAGAAGGAGGATCGCGACTCGAGTTGGCGGCAGCGAGGTGACATTACGAGGTCTTCGTTGATGATGATGATGGTAGTTGTCGCTGGCATTCAATGAACACACCATGAGCGTCCGTTGATGTCCCCTAAGCTGGCAGGTAGGGCGGGGGCGAGGGGGCCCTGCCGCTCGCTGGGCCCACTCTCTCACTCTCTCTCGCTCTCTCTCAAACGCGATTACCGCACGATGCTGAAGCCGCTCGTCTCTGCCAGTGCGGCGTGTACCAGCCACGAGGAATAAATGTACCACGACGCCTCAAAAAGCTTCCGGCGGTGGGAATTTTGGGGTGCGGGGTGCGGGGGGTGGGGTTAGGAAAGAGAAAGCAATTTATTTTAAGTAGGTTGGGTTCTACCTCGCAAGCTTTTCATCTTTGAGTGGTTACTCCAAATACGCTTCACGTTCATTTTGTGTAACCCGGTAACAATTCAAGAGCCCAAGATTTTGCAAGGATGACCTGCGGCATTAGTCTGCCAGTAGGGGGCGATGATTGCTGATTGATGCCCTGTGTGTGTGTAATCCCAATTGAGTAATATGTGGTGTGAATTTTTTGAAAAGTGCACCCCGACTCCGGCAACACGATTGGCATATTCCTGCGAGTGACGTCACGGGAGAGTGAATGTGCACTGTGAGTGACGGAGACAGGCGCTTAGCATCATCATTGCGGGTCTTGGACACCGCAGGAATAACCAGGGCGGCCTGCCAGATTCGAACCGCGAACCTCTGCAACAAGTGGTGAACGCGCTCCCGCTGGGCCTACCGTGTCACCGCCCCGGGTTTATATCTAACGTCTAACTAACAATGCTTATCACTATTTTATTGAGCAGGTAAAAGCCTACTGAGCTATGAGCTCTTTGTTAGAAGCGACCTGGCTTATCATCATGTGGACATGTATAGCAGCCGAGTAATATAAGCGCGTGATGTTGATTCTAAATGCGGAGGGAAACACCGGAGGACCCGGAGAAAAATCCACGCGACCACGGGGAGACTCCAGAGGGTCGGGAACAAAACCGACGACCTCGTGCATACCAGGCGAGGGAGATAACATCTCTCCACCGCGGCGCCCTTGTCTCCCCACGTCTGACTCACTTCGATCGTGGGGAGGAAAAGGTGCAGGGGGAGGAAGCTGTGCAGCTGAAAGGACAGCGTCTGCAACATCAGTGTTGGTGAAAGCATCACCATCATCATCATCATCCAATCATTGACATTATCATCATTATCAACTTCACATTTGTTATCAGAGTCAATGTCATTACCATTAGCATCCAATCAATCATCGGCTAGCCTGAGCTGAGTGAGTGGCTGTCATTGGATCTGGCTCCCTCGCTTGCACCAGCTGTTGCCCCGAGTCTTGTCGTTCAAGGCATTGACTAGAAAGTTTTTACACAACAGCTCAAAGCATTCGCCAATACCACCGTCGCCTTGAAAGAAGAAGAACAAGCATATATATACAAAAGGCGACGTTTCGGGAAATTGTCCTTTTTTCATAGCACATCAGGAAATTAGTCAACTCTCAATTACCCGTGTTTATTGTTCAGTTACGGATAATGTAGGGGGGGGGGGGTGTGAAGACGGAGAACGCATCGCCGGGTTTAATTGCCTCTGAAATCATTCCGTTTAATTGCCCACGTGTCCTAAGTCGCGTGGGCACTGAGTCACCGGCCGCCGACGAGTGAGGAGCGGCGCGTGATAATTCATGGAGTCCTACGAGCGCGCGTGTAAAGCACGGCTTGTGCGCAACCAACACGCATGCTCTGCCTATGGATAATCGAAGTCAACTACACGGCTGAGCCTATCTGGTTAAATATTTGGGACTTTATCACCAATTTATTCCAATTGTGACTTCGGCACCGCGTTACGAGATGAAGAATCCATTCGGAAACCTCACGGCAAACTTTCGGTATTCTGGGCCCTCTCCTCCTCTTCCACGCTATTCAGACGTGGCAGCACCCACACTTTACCCCACCACCACACGCGATCTTCAGATCTACTCGCGGCGGTCAACCGATTTATATTGCTCGGGTGGACAGAGGTGGGATTTGACCCTTGGCCGGCTTGGAGATAAAAAAAAAACAGAATACAAACTTATGCCCATCGTTTCAACTACCGCGCCTTGGAGATCGAATCAAACAGGTGGCCTCTGGATTTACAAATCCCAGTTGACTGACCACTGCACCGCGAGAGAACCCCTGGACATCAACACAGAGAATGATCGAAGTCCCCCCACCCCCCGCGGATCTCTCCCCCAGGCCACATTGCTCGGCGCGACCTCTGCCTTCAGCGCCCTCCCCTCTCTCTCTCTCTCCCCGCGGCTCTGTTTTCTCAGCAGATTACTCCCCGGGCCCGAAAATTAGGTTCCCGTGCTCTCGTTTAGTCCGAGGCATCATCGACTTGGGGTAACACGGCGACCATCCTCCAATCCCCATCTGCCTCCTCCTCGCCTCCCTCCCCGTGCACACCACAGCCTGCAAGGGCTGGTGGGCTGTCCACAGGAGCCGCGCAACAGCGGCACGAAACGATTTCACACGCGGCGAGTTGAGACGCCGCTCTCGCCGTGACTGTCCGCGTCTCCGCTTCACGGTCGAGCGTCGCCTCGGCTTTATCTCTCCTTGAAAGGCGGTGTCTGTCTGTTGATTTATTTCGCTGAGAGTTGTACCACGTGTTTGTTGACGCTGTTGTTGTTGTTCGACATGATGTCCGACGTTTCGCTCTGCGTGCTGGCAGCTTCGACACTCTCGCAATGTGTTTGTTTCGAGAGATGATTTTAAAGAGAGCACAGAGGCAATGGAATTAAATTCAGTCCATTTGCCTCCCTTCACCCCCACCCCGGATTTCACTGCATGTATACAGCCAGGTTGGGAGGACGGACGAGATGAAGATGTTGTTTTATTTTATTTTACCAGGTAAGGCCCACTGAGCTATCTGGCTCTTTTTCGGAAGCGACCTGGCCACGAATGAGATCTCAACGAAGAAGGCTTATCATCATCATCATCGTGTGGAGATTTATATCCGCCATGCAACCCCCCCCCCACCCCCCTCCCCCCCACCCCCCCACCCCCCACCCCCCCACCCCCCCACCCCCCCCACCCCCACCCCCACCACCACATTTTGTAGACGGCCGTTGCATGTTCGTAGACCGGCTTTGACATTTGTCACGACTCTAAAATCGTAACGAATCATTATTGACGTGTAGTTAATTTTAGATACATGTCATGACGTAGTATAGTGGGCATGCATCGCGTTGTGTTGAACAGCGAACGAGGCGAGGCGTTCGAACACGCGGGTGCTCATTCCACGACAGTGGCCTAACGCATCTCCCTGGTGTGTGCTACGTATTACTACGAGAGACACTCTACAGCTGGTTAATGTTCAGTGCTCATTTCGCATTGGGTTTGGAAGTTGCGCCGTGTTCAATTTGGAGGTAAGTCTGCCCGGGCCGATTTACGCTACGGGCAATTTTATTTTTGCAATATATTTAATTCCTCATTACGTGACACAATTGGTTTGTCATGATTTTTTTATTTATTTAGTTTTGTTTCTCCCTCCCCATTATGGTGACCAAAGTCACTCTTGCGAATGAGACTCCTCCATGCTGGTCTCCTGAGTACATTGCACGTGGCTCCATACACTCAACTTGAACTGATTCCCATCTGGCATTTGCTCTGCTTCGTTATCGATTGACAGACCTCCCCTGCCTCAACGCTGCTGAGAGTAGAAATTGTCCCCACTGATCCAGGGACTGAGCTATCGAGGACAATGTTTTCCACGTGTATCCTAATAATATAACCCAAATTGTGCAAGCGTAGATGTGGGAATGATGATGATGGAGAGACAAGCAGCAGCAGTAGATGCCTCATTAGTCTCTGTCGCACGCAAACATAGCCCCAAGCACAATTCAGACGTACGAGGAAATTCATTAATAGAAATTTATAACAATAGTTATGACGTTCATTAGACTGCCCATACAAAATATGCCTGGGGGTGAGTGATTGTGATTGGTGAATGATGTGTACAATGGAATCGGGTCCCCGTGATTAATCACTTTTTCGTGTGATCGTAGCGTACGGATGGAAAGGCCACACGGATGACCTTCAAGGAAGAAGGCAAGAGTGGTGTTGATCTTTCAGACAAGACGAGATAAGGTCGAGTCAGGTAGGACACGTCGTAAGAAGAAGAAGACGAAGAAGAAGACCGCAGGGGAAACAAACATGAACGTGGAAGCGCCGGGGTGGAGAAGGAGATGCCGTGGAGGAAGGAGTCGGTTGCAAGTGGAGAATCGGAGATCTGAAGGAGTGTGGAGCGGACGTGGAGATGATGGCCCATGAGGAGGTGGAAGTCAACGGATCCCACACGAGCGGGGACGCCAGGCAGGAGAGGAAGGCGTGAAGATTTAATTAAATGAAACACCACATAAATCTGGCATAGTTTCTCTAGCCAAGCGAAACACAGGCTCCAGGTTTGAGCCGACTGACCTTTAAGAGCGACATGAATAGAAACACACGAACACACACACACAAATAAACACACAGACAAATATAAAAATAAAGATTCCCCGTATAGCCTTATCAGACTGTTGGAGCAAGTGCTGTTCGCGAGCACCTATGGCACAGGATGGGGTGAGTGGCCAGCACCACGCCCGGCCGCCTTTGTCTCCCAAGTGGCAATTTTTACACACCGCACCAGGTACTAATGGGAGGCTGAGTCGACCTAGGGGAGGCACAGGACCGGTTCAGATAATCGTCACTGGTGTTGACCCTGAGCGGGAATCGAACCCGAGTCACCAGGTTCGTAGTGCAGCGTGCGGACCGATACACCACCGCTAGCAACGCTACCAGCAGGTTGTGCCAAACGGTGCGCACACTTGCCTTGGGTAAAGTGTGGGCACTCCCACCTCTCCCATGATATCCGGCTAGCTTGGAAGAGTAGGCCAAAACTCCTCTACGCGGCCATCTCTAGGGCTCCCTCTAATGGCGGCCCTTCTACCGGCAGTGACGTGGGCAAGCAATTGCAGGGCTGCGCCTCTGGCCTGTGCCTTCATCACCACGAATGAGGCAAATTCGCCACAGGCGATGCGTTCAGTCGGTCTGCTTGCTGATCACGCGGACGTGACGCGCACGGTACAGGGACATGACCTCAGTTGCCTTCGAGTCAGACCTAGGATCCCAGTGCGAGGTCAATTCGGCAAATCATCTCCACCGCCCGCCCACCCCACCGCAGTGAAGACAATGAGTGCCACTTTGCAGTTTCGCGGAAGGTCAGCAAAGGTTGTTCCCAGAATGGCCCCATCCATAGGAATGTGGATTTTTTTTTCTCATTCTCCACGGGCTCAGAGCGGAGATGAGCGATCCTGCATTGTTCGGCGTGGGAGCTGCTCGACTCAGGATGCCACTTGGTGAGTGACTGCAGGGGACACGTGACCGAGGTATAATGACAAACGTGCAAATACACATTGCCGATTCTCACACGCACGACTTCTACATATGCATAGCGAAACGTAAAACAAATTTCTATCATTTTAATCAATTAATAAATTACTCGTTTCACGCAGATATTCATTTCGGCTGGGTGCGTTCGGGTCGGCAACGCAATACAATAATTTGCACGCGCGGCACGCCACACGAGGTATGCATATCGCTGTGGCCGTGGCTCCGACTGGCGTCACGTGCCCCACCGCCGACTCTCGTCTACAAGAGAGCCGACACATATTCAGTGAGAGATTAAGTTCGGGGCACAACAATTTGGCTGATGAGTCATCGCACGGACGGGCTAACTGATGAGTGGTGTGGACACTGTGGTGGAGAGAGCCCATGTCTTTCCCAGTCCTGAACTGCAAACACCGCACCAGGAACTCGATGAAGGATTGACTGGACACTGTGATGCGGATTTTTCTCCGGGCCCTCCAGTTTTCCCCCCTCCACATTTTGAATCAACGTGCGTTTAGGGTATTTTGGCTGGTATAAAATTCCACACGATAAGCCACTACGTTGAGCTATCATTTGTGGCCAGGTCGCTCCTGGAAATAAAGCTAATAGCTCAGTGGGCTTTACCTGGTAAAATAGAAAATAACAGTCGCTTGATTCCACGCCATAATGGAAACCTCAACAATTCCATCGAGTTGTAAAATTGCAATAACCTTGTGTGCTGTGTCTTTCTTTTTTGATGTTGTTGCTATTGTTTTGTTTGAATAGACAGAGAGAGAGAGAAAAAAACGAGGATGGCAAAGCCGCACTCTCTGCCCGAGGAATTCCGTCCGTGTCAAAGCCGTGTCTGGCGTCTGGAGACCCACTCTCAACGCGTTCACATCTTGCCACAGCAATTCAATACCTTGCGCTCCCTGACAGCACCAATATAAAGATCCGGGCTGGCAGCACGTGTCAGCGCACTCACACACACACACACCCACAAACACGTAAAGACAAATATCCCCGTAGAGTCTCTTCAAGTTGATGGGGCAAGTGCTGTTAGCCAGCGCGAATTCATCCAATGATGGTGCACGACGGGATTGTGTGGCGAGCACCACGCCTGGCTGGCCGCCTTTGTCTCTCCCCACTGCCGATTATTACACACCACCACCAGGTACTCATTTCAGGTTTAGTCGACCTAGGGGAGGCCGAGGACTGGGTGAAAAATTCGTCACTGATATTGCTCATGAGAGGGAATCGAACTCAGAGTCGCCGGGTTCGTAGCGCAGTGTGGTCACCACTACCTCTCCAGAACACGCACGCACAGACACGGCCAATCACCAATGTGCACAAAGACACGCGAACACTCACACAAACCCCCCAAATAAGCACGTACAAAAATTAAGACAACGATCCCCCGTATAGCCTTCTACAGACAGCAAGCGCCGTTATTAGCGAGCTTATATGAATGCCGGAACGGCACACGAAGGCCAGTGCCACGCCCGGCCGCCTTTGTCTCCACACAAAGAAACAAATTCCCCGTACAGCCTCAACGGACTGTTGAGGCAGGTGCTGCTAGCGAGCACCTATGAAGGCCGGCACGGCACACGAGGGGGTGGGTGGCCAACACCACGCCCGTACGTCTCCGTACACGTGTAGAGGTGTAATTGTGTATGGGCGCGGATGGCTAACAAACACAAGGGGCGTGGTTAGGGCCGTACACAGAGGAGGTGCTCACACCGACGTCCGCACATGCATCCCCCACGGGCCCCTCCCGGGGGCCGAGTACTATAAAAGGTGGTGAGCCGGAGTGCTCGAGGTCGGAGTATCAGCTTTAACCAGCGAAGACTGAAGACCAGCTAGCATAGGCCCCGGAGCTCCCCTGGCTCGCTGTCCTTGTCAGGGCCGACCAGGGCAAGCCGGTGGCGTGGCCCCGAGAGCCCAGACTCAGGGTGCCGGGATCCCAGCTTGACCAGGGCTGGGATAGGTAGCCTCCCTTAGCTCCGTAGTGGAGGACTTGGGCTTAGGTTAGCGGGGTTAGATGTTGTGTCTCCCTGTTAGCTGAGTAAAGGGGACGTTAACCCCTTAAGTGCTGTGTGTACCCGCTACTGTACACAAGTTGGTGTTAATAAATAAGTGTGCCTCCGATCCCGTCGTCAAGCCTCCTGAATACTTACTACATCTGGTGTCAGAAGTAAAACGTTCAACGATGGACACACGAGGGACGACACGTACCAGGGAGTCGGAGATGGAGGACACCGCGGCCGAATCGCCACCAGAGATGGCCGAGGTCGGATGGGCACGCGGCTACACACAACGCATTGCACGCGCACAGACACTGCGGAGCAGCGATGTGAAATTAGGATGACAGACGGACGCGCGAAGATGGAAGGCAGCCGCGTGCCTCTGTTGGCTGCCAACCCCCGGGGGAGTTGGGAGCCTCGCTCGTTTCCCTGGCAACGGAGGAGACGGATTGGGTACCGCGCCGCGGCAAACACACGCGGGGTCTGGGCCTCGTGCTCCCAAGTTATTTTGTGATTACGCGTGCTGCTGATGATAATCACAACAATAATCATGACAATGTTTCAGGAGTGTCCCTGCTTCTTCGTTGGCCTTTCATTTTAAGCTGTGTTTTCAGCCAATCAGTGGCGAGTTGTGTTGACTAGACAACACGTTGCGAGGGACACACACAGGAGTAGCCGGAGATAAGCCGCGCCCTGCGTGGGAGGGTAACACTCCGTACACATGGAAACAGGTGGTGATTAGTCAGCTTGCTGTGCTGCCTTCTCCTGGCTAGCCAGGGTATGGGCACTTCCACGACACCCAACGGGGAGGGAGTTTCACAACAACCACGTGTGCGAAGTGACCCACTAACCCTCGTCGCTGCCTCCACAGCGCTGGGTTACAGGCAGTGTGGTGAGTGGGTGAGCGAGCGGGTGAGCGGGCGAGCGAGCGGGTGAGTGGGTGAGCGAGTGGGTGGCTGAGTGAGTGAATAAAACAAAAACTCAGCGCATTCACCAACAACCCTGGTGACGTTTCGGACTTTGGCCTGTCTTTATAGTACATCATCAGAGATGTTACTCAGAAGGGTTAGAGACTGCACTGGTGGCCTGAGATTGAGGTGATCTGCAGTGCGGTGGGTGAACACAGAGTGGTGGTGGTTGTGGTGGATGAGACTAAACAGTCAGCGTCTGGTACAGACCGAGTGAGTCATCCACACGGGTGGAGCAGTGGTGTAGTGACGACATTATCGGTGGCGTAGTAACTACATTATTAGTGGCGTAGTAACTACACTCTCAGTGGCGTAGTAACTACATTATCTGTGGCGTAGTAACTACATTATCAGTGGCGTAGTGACGACATTATCAGTAGCGTAGTAACTACAATATCAGTGGCGTGGTGACGACATCAGCCCAGGGGGTGTGGCAATTGGTCAGATGGGACCCCAATATTGTATTTGTCTCTAGCACGGTTACACCTCGAGGCTCTTAGATATCGCGGTCCCTCTTGCCGACTCACGTCCTCGTTACGCTCACGGTCTCGAACATTTAACGCTGTAGGGGCGCTCCGTCCTCGCGAAATGCAACCACTACAGCTCTCATGGTGGTTGTCAAGGGGCCCCAACTCTTCGCTTTGGCCGCCAGGGCGGAGGGGGGGGGCAAGGCACCCCGTGCCCCCCACACTCGACACGCTACTGGAGTGGAGGAATCAACGAGGGGAAGCTCACGGGAAGAGCAGTGACGGCTCCAAGTGGGGGGGGGGGGGGGGGGGTTGGCAGTGATCGCCCACCCCACCTCACCCACCATGTTGGGAAGTTTCTAGATCGACCTCCGGGCGACAAATGAAACAAACAGAGCGAGGGACGCGTCGAAGTGCCACGTGGATGCGCGCGGGAGGCGAGCGCTTGGCACCACCGCCGCGCGTGGCCAGATGCCACTGCGGCGATGGAGGAATCGTTTAACGCTAATCGCGATGGACAGGGGTCAGTTGCCTCTTCCGGCTGTGGCGCTGCCCACTTCCCAGGGCGCCCTGGGGATCGTGGGTGCTGCCCCCCCGGCTGCCCCTGGGTCTCGCTGCTGTTGTTGTCGGCGGGGTCACACGTTCCCTGGCCGTTGCTGAATCTCTCTCGGGCTGTATCGCAGCATCGCTCGCTCTCTCTCTCTCTCGCTCTCTTCCTCTCTCCCCGTGGCTCTCTGCCCTGACCACTCTTCCCACCACCTCCTACCCCCTCCACCCTTCTACACGAATGTCGTTTCGTTGCAAAGCAACTCAAAATGCGACTGCATTTAAACGCTAAATAAACTCCAAATGTTCTCTGTCGTTGTTTTTTCTCCATCTTTCTCTCACCCAGGGGGTTGTCCCCATGCCTGGTGCTGTTTCTCCCTCGCCACGTCCACACCCCTGCGGCATTCTCTCTCTTCTGCTGGTCGAGCGCGCTCTTATCCGCCCCGTTAGGGAGACCAGACCGGCACTGGCCATATGGTGACCGTGTCACGGATGGTCTTCGGGGTTTGTGTGTCCACTAAAATCAAAACTTGTTTTTGTATAAAGTTATGCTCACTGAGCTATGTAGCTTTTTTTTTTACAGGAGCGACCTGGCCGCAAATTACAGCTCGAATGATGTGGCATATCATCACGTGGAATGTAAAGCGACCAACTACTCTAAATTTAAAGCGGCCAAATACAGCATCACAACGCGTGATGTTGTTAATAAATGTGGAGGGAAAATGAAGAGGAGCTGGAGAAAAACCCACGCGACCACGGGGAGAGAGACATGCAATCTCCAAATATACAGCGGGCGTCAGGGTCAGGATCATACCCACGACCTCCTGTATACAAGGCGAGGTAGTTAACATCTCGCCACCGTGGCGCACTCGAAGCCGTCTTATAGTCTCCGCATGCTATGTACTCACTCCCACACTCGATTACATACGTACGTACACACACAACGACAAAGTTCCCCCGTCTAGCCTACACAGGCTATTGGGCAAGTGCTGTTAGCGAGCACCAATGAAGGCCGGAACGGCGCAACCTACGAGGGGGTACTATGGGCAGCACCAGGCTTGTGTTTATAAGATGTTTGCGGACAATGTAATGAGTGTTTGTTATGCACGTTGGAGAGAACCGGAGCGCGACGGAGAAAACCCACGCGTGCGCCGAGGGGCAACTAATCCGTGGCGGATGGAACAGGTGGAGTTGACACTTTCCCTGTGTCACCTGCTCCTGCGACTCACGGGCACGGAGTTTGAGAACAACACCGGTGCGGTGATCCACCAACCCCCTCGCTGCTGCCCCCACAGCGCGGGTTCACAGGTAGCAGCTACGGTCAGCGGCAGCAGCAGTGCAGCCACCACCACCAGCACCTTCCGGCAAAACCCTTGCCTGTGTAACATCATCAATCTCTGATGGTGTGACACCTGATCCACTGATTCAAGACCTGTGTCCCGCTCGCTCGCGCTCTCTTTCTCTCTCCACTTGGTGCTGTCGTTTTTCACCAGAGCTTGCGGAATCTGCATAAGAGGAATGGATTTGGCGTATAAAAAAAACACACACATCTATTTGCCAGGGTTTGTGTGTGCGTTAATGTATCTTCCGTGAATGCATTCGCGCAAAGTATTAGCGTCTCGGAACGTAGCCATTACATTCGGAGGTGGAGTTTTTTTTTATCTTCTTACAAACAAACCCCGTTTTGTTATCCCGCAAAATGCGCCGCTTTCCGTGCGAGATTAATCCACGCGCGTCGACGCAGGCGCCGGTAGAATACGGAACGTGCCAGACGAATTCGTTTTGCCCTTCAACACAATTCTTTCAGGGATCCCATTTTTTTTACCCCTCCGCCACTCCCCCCCGCAGACATAGGCATAGAAGCGAGACATGCATACACTCGTGTCTCAACTAATTCAGGTCAGACAACCTTGGGAAACTTGCAGCTCAAAGTAATTAAAGTGGGGAACATTGCCGCACAGCCATACGTGATCCACAGACCAATGCAGGCCGGGGCCTTGCCAGCGGGGGGGGGGGGGGGGGGCTAACTTTGCATGCGCAATGAGCCCGAGTCTCGCCGTTTGACGATGAAGCAACGACACTCAGGGGGGGGGGGGAAGTTGAAATGAGAGACATTGCGAGCGACAAGAATGTTCCCTCTCGGCACGGACTTCTCTGGGAGTGATTTTTTTTGTATTTTAAAGATGAAAGCGAGGCAGCGAAAGGTGCTCCATGGGACGAACTCGGCTCGTCGTGGAGGTGGTCGTGGTACGCTGGTGGATTGTCCACAATTCTCAGATGTGAAACATCCATGAACGATGTTCTGTAAGGGAAGGATGCTGAGGGTGGGAAGGAGCGTAGAGCGACGTGAAGACGAAAGCTCACGATGGGATGGGATGCCCTTGGGCACAGGACTAAAGAAGACAAAGGCACGAATGTTATTTATTTATCTATCCAGGATGAGCCAACACTGAGTCGTATGACTCGTTTTCAAGAGGGTCCTGCTAGAGCGGGTTTTTTTTCTTCATTTAAGATGTTTCCAGCCAATTAACGATGAGTTGTGTTTATTATACACATTGGAGGAAGCCGGAGCACCCGGAGAAAACCCACGCACGCGTGCGAGGGGGCAACACTCGATCCCCGTACAGATGGAAACAGATGGGCATTCGTCCACTTGCTGCACTGCCTTGTCCTGGTGAGCGAGGGTTTGGCACCTCGATGCCCACGGAGAGGGAGTTTCACAACACGTGTACGGTGACCCACCAACGCTCGCTACTGCCGCCAGAATGCTGGCCACGTGGATAGTTGCAGCACAGCCTTGAGATAGAGCAGCAAATTACACACCCCGGGTCTGCCTTGCAAAGGAGGGTTCGCGTGCCAATGGAGTCTCGCTTCGGAAACAGTGGAATATTATTAAATGTTCGACAGTCATTTAATGAATATTTTTTCCAATCATAAAATGCACACACTTCCCATGACGAAATCAAACGGCAATGCACCCAATGTTGTGAGATTGCGTAAGCTAAGCGGGCTGGCACCTGGATAGTGCTGGTTATAGGTGACCAATGTAGGGACCGGGTTCTCACACGCGTGGCCACGAGGCTGTACGAGCAAGGCCCTCATCCAACCAGTGGATTGACAAAGGGCTGTACATCAACTCACAATAGCCACGAATATTTTCAGGACAGCATTTGGACAACGTGTATATTTAGATTTGCTTTGTTTCTTGGGGTTTTAAGATGAGATTTCCTCTTCCCCTAATTACGTGGTTAATTGGTGTAAGCTTTAATTAGCGTTCATATTTCACCCCGGGGGGAATTTTTGGAAAATCACCAACGCGCCGGGCAGCAGTGACGGCCATGGCGCGCTCGCTCTCTGGTGCGCACATCGCGGTCCGCTGTCTCACGGACGAGGGGCGCACGCAGAGAGTGGAACCTCTCCCGTATCCTCAAGGAACATAAACCATCACGCGAACTCCGGTCATCCTTGCAGCAGCTTTTGGTTAGTCGTCTAACGTAGACGGTCATTGCATCGCACACGCTTTCGGATGTGCTTCTGCGGCCGTCTGGAACGCTCTCCCTTCCGATATTAGGAAGCCACTGGAGCTACTCACTTTTTAAATAATCTACATTGAAAACTCATTTCTTTAAAGCTACTTTTTGTGTTTAGTTTGTTGTCCTTCCATCGCACCTCCGATTAGTATGGGTTGCTACGTACGGTGTGAAAGAAGTTGAACATACATACATTGTCATTGAACGGTGGTTCCTGGTCACGTTCAGTTCTTTTGAGCTGGTGGTCTGGAAAAGGCTGAGTGAGAGCTGTTGTGCATGCAATGCTGCACACCTTGGTTTGTTGTTAAATATAATCAACCGAAACTCTCCTGAATTTATAGATAACTTGCAGAGAATCCGCAACAATCATCAACTAATCTACAGAATCCACAGATGATCCACAATAATCATCAAACAATCCACAGAAAATTTACAGAGAATCCACAGGGAATCCACAGAAAGCGTCAAATAATCTACAGAATCCACAGAGAATCCACAATAAACACATAGAATCGACAGAAAATCCACAGGGATTCCACATAAAATCATCAAATAATGTACAGAATCAACAGAAAATCCACAAATAATCCACAACAATCATCAATTAATCTACACAATCCACGTAGAATCCACAGAGAGACTCCCAGGGGAAAATCTACAAAAGTCAGGAGCGATACAGATCGTGGCGGCATCGCATGATCGTCATAAATGGCGACGGGCGCGTGGGAGGAGGACTTTATTCAGCAGTGGATAGATCACGGCCGCTGCTGTTGCTCCTCGTGACGTCGATGGTGAACTGTTGGCGATTTTCTCATGCAACCTTTTCTCATGCAACGTGGATGTCCTTGGTTGGAATCGCTGTCGATTTTTGTTGTTGTTTTGCGAAAGCGGTGTTGCAAGCAACATCGACTTGACGACGCTCAACGCAAAACACGAAGATGCGTCACAGTTCAACGTCATACGAGGTTGAGATATCGATCATCACGGGAGATCGATAATCACGGGAAATCGAGAATCATGGGAGACTCGTCCCCGAATGCAGAGTCGGCGCGGGTTTAATGGGACTTCTTCCCTGTTCGCAAATTTCATTCCATTTACATTTAATTTTCTTGTCACGGAAACTGTAATTGCATTTTAACTGCGAGGAAAATGCAAACATTAAGCTCTGGCCCAGTGCATAGATCTGCCCTCTAATAATGCAGTCTGTATATAATAGTAATATTATACTGTAATTACAAAAACATTTTTTATTATTTGTTTAGCTATAACATTTCTGATGGCTATTATTGACCTCACTTGAGTCTCAAGACTCATGCTCAAGAGGGTCCTGGGGGATGTTTGGCCGGCCCCAGAAGGAGAAGGAGTGAGAGTTTGGCGTCACGTGTGAGGAGGAGACCCAGAGAGCCCAGAGCCAACCCGGCACCGCGCCGCTGTAGACGAGGGGAGACACCCGGGACTGGCACCTCCTGGCCACCATCTCGCAGCAGCCTCATGCCTACAACACCTGGCAAGCCCTGGTGGTGGTGGTGCTGGTGGTGGTGGTTACCCATCCAAGCACTAACCAGGCTCAAAATCTGCTTAGATTTTGAGCCTGGTCAAAAGCATCATTCATGAATGATAACAATAAGGTTTAACCTTTGCTCAATCCACTGCTGGATGAAGGCCTCCCCACGCCCTGTCGGTCATGGCGGATTAATTTGACCATACTTCACCGCACTGGTCAGCGCGGGTTTCCAAAGGCTGGCAGCATAGACGTGGGAGCTTAGGTGTACTGTACAACACAATCGTGCTTTCTTGCCGCACTGCCAAATACTTGGTGACAACAACACAACCCCGCAGCAGCAGCATGAGCAGCAGCAGCAGGAGCCACAGTAGCAACAGGATGAGCAGCAGCAGCAATCGATAAGCACGGTGGTGGTCCATCCAAGCACGATCCAGGGTCTATACCTGATTAGCTTCCAAGAAGATGGTGACCAGAGACAGTTGTTCCTGTCGCAGACGCTGTTAGATTCCACTTGGCCTCATCACGTGCCGTGTCCCTTCCTTTCAGCATCATCCACAGCACCAGTCCCAGCCGCAGAAGCCACGGCAGCGAATGCAGTCTGTAGCCGGGTCACCGTGACCAGCGCTGTATTTACCCCCCCCCCATCCCCCCCATACACACACACGCGACAACAGCGTTCGTAGTATTCTTATTATGACGCCTGTTTACCGCCGAAGCCCCACTGAGTCTCAATACATGTTTTACAGGAGGGTCCTGACAAGTGCTCGCAGTAGGGGGAGGCGTTGTAACCGTGGCGAGAGCTCAAGGGGCCAGGATGAGTCTCACTGACGAGAGAGAGAGACACGGGGGGGGGGGGGGGCATGAGACTGCCAGTAGGGGGCGATGATTGATGCTGCTGCGTGTGTCCTATGATCCCTGTTGAAGGATTTGCTTTGTAATTATTCAGCACGAGCCTTTTGCCCGTCCAAGGACGGGTGTATTGCAGTAAATCTGAAACTTGCAAGCGAAAAGCAGACCGCGACGTGATATATTCATTGATTCGTGTGCAATTTGTAAGGGCGCGGTGACACAGACCTATTTCATGTTAAGGTTATAATCCCTTGTTCATCACGACGTCCTTTTTACTTCGATGTCTCAATAGCGTTCCAGAGATCACGTGACGTGAGGGTTCTGCCTTTGTAGCGAGGGCTGTAAGTTGACGCCGAGGAGGGGGGAGGAGGCGCCTCGCCCCCCCCCCATGTGGAGTGACGATTATTAATCAGGGGGCCTGCTCGATGTGGAGTGACGTCACGAGAGTTAAGGACTGACATTCCTGGGTGATTATGGTTGTTATTAGAATTGTGTTCGGTCAATATCAGGGGAGCGGTAATGTATCGGTTAGCGCTACGCTGGGCTATGAACCCGGCGATCCGGGTTCGATTCCCGCTCACGGCCAACACCACGTGACGATTTTCTGAACCGGTCATGGGCCTCCCCTAGGTCGACTCAGCCTCAAATGCGGTGTGTAAACATCGTCACTAGGGAGACAAAGGGCGCCGGGCGTGGTGCTCGCCACCCACCCCCTCGTGTGCCTTGCCAACTTTCATAGGTGCTCGCTAACAGCACTTGCCCTAACAGTCTGTTATAGTCTAAACTGGGAATCTTTGTCTATTTTTTGTCTTTGTATATACTGTATATATATATTACACCCCTTTGATAGTGCTGTTGTTGTGTGTGCTGTCACACGCACGTACAGACATTTGTTTCTTTAGCCTCACACATAAATTACCGAACGCTCCGAATTTGCAATTCGTCATCGCCGGGACTCTCATCAGCATCATCAGCATCACAGCATCGCTGTTGCCTGGCAACCCAGCGCGCCGAGCTAACAATACGGTGACATCACGGTTGCTATGGAAACTGGCCCTGCCCTTGACTCAGACGGCGACCGTCGGTTACCAGGTGAATCCATGGTAACCCCTGGTAACCACTGGTAACCCCTGGTAACCGGGGCCTTGCGTTGGTAAAGGGAGTAAGTAAACAACAACGATGTTCATGTTGCTACTGCTGCTGATACTACTGATGCTGATACTACTGATGATACTATTACTGCTGCTGACACTGCTACTGCTGCTGATACTACTGCTGCTGATACTACTGATGATACTATTACTGCTGCTGACACTGCTACTGCTGCTGATACTACTGCTGCTGATACTACTGATGATACTATTACTGCTGCTGACACTGCTACTGCTGCTGATACTACTGCTGCTGATACTACTGATGATACTACTGCTGCTGCTGACACTGCTGCTGATACTACTGCTGCTGATACTACTGATGATACTACTGCTGCTGCTGACACTGCTACTGCTGCTGATACTACTGCTGCTGATACTACTGATGATACTACTGCTGCTGCTGACACTGCTACTGCTGCTGATACTACTGCTGCTGATACTACTGATGATACTACTGCTGCTGCTGACACTGCTACTGCTGCTGATACTACTGCTGCTGATACTACTGATGATACTACTGCTGCTGCTGACACTGCTACTGCTGCTGATACTACTGCTGCTGATACTACTGATGATACTACTGCTGCTGCTGACACTGCTGCTGCTGACACTGCTACTGCTGCTGATACTACTGATGATACTACTGCTGCTGCTGACACTGCTACTGCTGCTGATACTACTGCTGCTGATACTACTGATGATACTACTGCTGCTGACACTGCTACTGCTGCTGATACTACTGCTGCTGATACTACTGATGATACTACTGCTGCTGCTGATACTACTGCTTCTGCTGATACTACTACTGCTGCTGATACTTCTGTGCTCTGCTGATACTACTGCTGCTGATACTACTGCTGCTGATACTACTACTGCTGCTGATACTACTGCTAATACGACTGCTTCTGCTAATACTACTACGGCTGCTGATACTACTGCTGCTGATACTAATGCTGCTGATACTTCTGCTAATACGACTGCTTCTGCTGATACTACTACTGCTGCTGATACTACTACTGCTGATACTTCTGCTTCTGCTGTTGATGCTACTGTTGATACAACTGCTTTTGCTCATGCTGCTGATACTACTACTGCTGATGATACTGCTACTGACACTACTGTTGCTGTTGATGCTACTGCTGATACTACTGCTGCTGCTGATACCACTGCTGATACTGCTGCTGCTGTTGATGCGACTGCTGCAGCTGCAAAGCGTTCGACAAGCGAGCGTTAGCGCGGTGTCAAGTTCCCACGTGGCTTAAAATGAGAATTTGAATTATTTAACGGGGTCCCCGAGGTATTTGGGCACCAAAGCCAAATCGGGTGGCGTCACGCCGAATGTTCTCTCCGCGAGTCGCCTTCACCCCTTAGAACGATCGCCGGGTGCCTCGGCATCTCAAGCCCCTCGCTGTGAAAATTCCGGACGCGAAAAAAAAATGCCGTTGGGCCAAGTGAGAGCGCATTGGCTGCAGATGCGCTTCGGCGGCCGTCTGGAACGCTCTCCACTGGGAGCTAAGCACTTTGAAATCATCATCCTAATTTGAAAACTAATCTCTTTGGAACTGCTTTTCGTGTTTAGTTTGTCTCCTTGCCCCGCACCTCTTTCTAAACCATTGTTTTTACGACACGTTCCCATCATCATCATCATCATCGCAATGGTGATCTTTTATGTCCGTACATCCATAAAATGTCAAGATAAAATATATTTTTAAGAAAACTCGACTACATCGCTGGCAACCGTGGCTCCTTTCCGCTCACTGCACTCACAATGCCCAGGCAATGGTCATTCTCACATCTGTCCTGCATCGTCATCATCGGGAAAGCCCACGGCTACGTCTACTCGCCCCTTACATATCGCAGCAGCAGCAACAGCAGAACAATTTCTTTGTACGCCTTGATCCATTGACCGCGACTCCCCACGACATCGCGGGAGTGCCCCGGGGCTCTCTGCGGTGTCGTCGTGAATGCCGCGACCCTTACCCGCACCACCACCCTCTTCACTCGAACACGGCAATTGTCGTCGTGGTTTTTGTTGTTCTCTCCCCATCCACGTATGCATGTCCCCGTTTCATTTCATGCCATCATTTAAATGATCAACAACAGCAGCGGCGACAACACGAAACAACAAGGGCTACGCTGCTGCACTTAGCTGCCTGTAATCCAGCACTCTGGAGGCAGCATCAGCAGCGAGGGTTGGTGGGTCGCACTTCCGATTAACGCGGTTGTGCTACGTACGGTGCGAAAAAAGTTCAACATACCTACACACATTTTTTTTGTCAAACTCCCTACCCGCGAGCGTCGATGAGGTGCCCGTACCCTGGCTCGCCAGGAGAAGGCGGCACAGCGAGTGGACTAAGTCGCCACCAGTTTCCATCTGTACGGGGATAGAGCGTTGCCCCCTTTCTCCCCCCCCCCCCGCCTTGCGCAAGGCGTGGTCAACGGCGGTTGCCGTGCAACGGGCACGATGGGTCCGGTGCGCTGCCCGTCGCGCCGGCGGTGTCAAGCGAGCGTGGCCGGTGGTGGGGGGGGGGTAGCGTGGCTATCGGCACGGCCTGCCTGAGCGAGCGAGCGAACGGCACGGGGCCAGTATCGCGCGTCTAATGGCTTCGTTGTTTTTCTTCCCCCAATTGACATTCCGCGACGCGGCCTCAAGGGAGAGAATTGAAATGAGCTGAGCGCGCCGAGCCGTGATCCATCGACAGTAAGCGGCGGGTGAAAATATATATTTTTTATGCGGGGGGAAGGGTGCTGAAATAATTATTCCATAAATGGATTAAACATTTAAAAAATACGTGCTATGTGTATTGCACATTAATGGTTCAAAAGCACTTAGAGGGCAGGGTCGCCACGAGGAACGCACGTGGGTAGACGGACGCCCCGAGGCGAGGGTTCAACGATGGCATCGGTGAGCCGAGGCCGCGTGCTGCTGACGGTGACCTCGCATTCTCCCGTGTCTGGACGTTACTCGTCCACACTTCTAACAGCCCGATGCGCGCATCTCCTTCACGGATGTAAACTTTAAGACGCACGCCACAGCAGTGCGGTTGTGGCCACGATGCAACCAAAACTACGGACCTCTTCTTGCATATATAGGTTACAAGGACGCACAATGCAAACATCTACCAATAATAGTGAACATAATCGTGGTTATTTTCGAACGTAAAATGGTATCAGTGGTCCTCCGTTTGCTGTGCGGGACGCTGTTCCGGTATCGATCGAGGCGACTGTTTAAAAGACGCGCAGATGGAATTGTTCAACCCCTTCGTTGTTCAACACGTCCGTCAGTAACACCGCTTTAAAGTGCAATTAATTAATTGATTGTGCGCGTACCGCGCACGCTTCACATCCTCACGCCGATGTTGCAAGCGACAGGCACGGGGCGAGAGAGAGAGAGACCACGTGCTCGGCCCCTCGCGGGCCCCGCCGCCTCCACGCGCCACGTGACGCCCGCGATCACAGATGATCCACTCGTCGTCAGTATCGTACATTGCGTGACCTTTAAATAAATACCGCGGTATGCAACGGGCGACGTTTCGGGTAAGAGCCCTTCTCACAGCCACAACTTGCTTCTATTGTTTTCTTATTCATCTTCTAAACAACTTTAGATAGTATGTTAATACATCCATATTTTTCACACTGTTTAGAATTTTCTAATGTTCTGTTCAGTATTTGAATGTGATGACGATGATGGTGCTATCACTGGCAGATTCGTGCCAGAATGGCTTCCTCGTGCGCAAGCAAAAAAAAACATGAAATCGACTCGCCCCGACTTCTGCTCACTCGCTGTCATTTCAACCTCACACGGTTCGCCCTTCGTCAGTCTGCGGCCCGACTGACGAAGGGCTATGAACCAAAAGCCACGGGCTTCCCTCTCAAAGTTAAAGGCACACCACTGCAATTGCCAGCTCAGGCCACTGCCAGCGGAAGGACCGCGACGAGAGCGAGCTCTAAAGAATCCCTCGAGTGGGTTACCTCGGGGCTGCTCCTCCACGCCGCCACACATCTTGAAAGAGGTTGCAGTACCCAGAGGTGTGGACTCGAGTCATGTGACTTGGACTCGAGTCAGACTCGAGTCATGAATTTGATGACTTGCGACTCGACTTGGACTTGCATAACAATGACTTTGTCCCACCTATGAGATGTGGACTCGAGTCATGTGACTTGGACTCGAGTCAGACTCGAGTCATGAATTTGATGACTTGCGACTCGACTTGGACTTGCATAACAATGACTTTGTCCCACCTCTGGCAGTACCCACTCTTTACCCCACTGCACCCAGAGGCTAAGAGGACTTGAGAAACCTGCAGCGTCCTTTCAACTGCCGCGCCGCGAGATGGGATCGAACCAGCGACAAGTCCAGCGCTCGGTCCATTATCCCGCGGCAGAATATCCCATCTCACATCGGTTCCGTACAGGTTCACAGGTTCCCCTCGCTTTACGCGGGTTTAGTTTGTGCGATTTCGCGCATGCGTAGCTAACCTCTGTCTGCCCAAAATTCGCACTCTACATGCGGCTACGCGGTCGGACAACATTGTGTAGTGTGTGTGTATGTTGAACTTCTTTGGCACCGTACGTAGCCAACCTTGCTCATCGGAGGTGCGGTGGAAGGACAACAAACGACTCGGCCGGCAGCTGTCTCCTCGTGCGGTGCATTATGGGGGGGGGGGGGGGGGTTGGGTTGCTGCGCGGTCCACGCTACGCGATTTCTATTTGCGCGCCTTATTTTTTTGAACGCATCTACTACTCCTACCACCACTACTACTACTACATCACGAAGCGAGGGCTCCCTGTACACGTCTCGTTGTCGGCCACACCTCGCGCCAGGTAGGCGAACGCCGGCCGGACGGGAGCCCACGCGCCCCCGGAGATTGAGCGCGCTCCGACGAGCAATTACGGGGCATTGATCAGGAAGCCGTATTTACACCCCCGGGGGGGCGAGACCCGTCATCGACGCGGCCTCCTCGTGCGAGCTACTCGCGCTGTCACCAGCTCCGGCCTCCCTATCGCCACGACAAAAAATAAATGTAAATTTGGTGAACATCTCGGACCGGCGCATCTCGTTCCTGCAGCGCAGGAGCATCGCGCAGGAAGGCACCGTTGCTGTGCCTCACGGACGCAGCTCCGCCGGGGTGGTTTCACAGCAGGGGCGACGATTGTTGCCGCCGCTGTTGCTGTTGCTGCTGCTGCTGATGTGCTGTGTGTGTGAGATCCCAATTGAGCAATTTGCGGCAATTTTTTTGCGAATTCGCCAAACGTTGACAACGATGGCCCACTGCTCGTTTTCGAATGGCGTCCCCGGGGATCTTTAACGTCGACTGTGAAGCAGACGGCGCGTATTTGCGCGGTTACTCCTCGCCCGGTATTACCCAGGGCTGCCTGCCGGAGTTGAACCGCGAACCTCTGCGCCAAGTGACGATCGCGCTACCGCTGGGCCACGTCACCGCCCCACCCTCCTCTCGCCGCTGCCATGGCGACCGTTCCCGTGAACTCCGCTCATTGATCCCCCCACCCGCGTTGAGGACTCGGTCCACCAGACACTGACGGTGTCGTCTCATCCACAGCCGCACTGCAGGTCACAACAACACACTCGCCCACTCACTCACCCACTCACCCACACTCGCTCACCTACTCACTCACCAACTCACCCACACTCGCTCACCTACTCACCCACCCACTCACTCAACCACCACATTGCAGGTCACAACAACACACTCGCCCACTCACTCACCCACTCACCCACACTCGCTCACCTACTCACCCACCCACTCACTCAACCACCACATTGCAGGTCACAACAACACACTCACCCACACACCGACTCACTCACCTACTCACTCACTCATCCAACCACTCACTCACCCACCCACTCACTCAACCACCACACTGCAGGTCACAACAACACACTCAGCCACTCATCCACCCACACACCCACACACTCACCCACCCACCACACTGCAGGTCAAACAATGCTGATTCGCTCACGCATTTACCCACCCACACACTCATCCACCCAACCACTCAACGGCCACACTGCAGGTCACCTTACTTCTCTTTCTGCCTCTTCGATCGCACTGCTCAGCTGAGCAAAATAATGTAATTCAGTCGATCGTGCGAACGGCGCGGAGAAGCGAACGTAAAGACGGGCGAGTTTACGCACGAACCACGTGTCGCCAGAACCACGTGTCGCCAGGGCGATTGACGCGAGCGCACGGGTTCCGTGACGCTTCCCAGCAGGCGATGTTATCCTCGCAGGAGGCGTTTAATGAGCGCCGTGGAGGCAGCAGCAGCAGCCCACGGGGAGCATCGCCAGGTGTCAGGAGTCGCCCAGAGTCGCTGTTGCTCCGCTCTATGCCTCTAAGTTTGGGTCGATCCTTGGATCAATCTGCCCGGCTTTACATAAGGGCAAGGTTCCGATCCCAACGCGCATTCCTACTCCAGATTGGTTCCTATCGGATCATCTTCACGAGAGGTATCGTGCCCTGCGCTCCCTCCGCTTTACGGACGGACTCATGAGGGCAGTACCACCAACCCGCATTAGAACATCAACGGGGCCTGTGCATGCGCACATCTCCGTCATGAATGGAAAAACAAATACAAATCCACAGGAGCGCGTTCGTGGCGATGCAACACAAACTGCGGAGCATAGAGTAAGCCCATCGAGACTCATACAGACCACAGAGATGCATGGGGATACATGACAGACAGAGCCACAGTAATGCGATTGTGTCAATGTAACCCGAGCTATTGGACCGCACGATGAACCCACTGTGGGTTTCGTTCTTTCAGCGCCGGGGGAGGAACAGCGACACGACACGAACGGCTGAAGCCCTCTCGTCGTAGCCAGCAGTAGTCCTCGACATTTGGGCATCAAACTCTTGAACCGCATTCTGCCGCAGCCATCAGGCGCCAGATGTAGAAGAGAATGCAGCAATCACGTTCAGCCTTAGGTGAAGAGGAGGCGGCGATACAACGGTAACGTATATATGTTAATCGAATGAAATGTGGAGAGCGTGTAATGGGGGGGGGAGGGGGTGTACTCGTCTGTGTGTGTGTGTGTTTACATGGTGTAGTGTTTACATGGTGTGTGTGTGTTGACATGGTGTGTGTGTGTTGACATGGTGTGTGTGTGTTGACATGGTGTGTGTGTGTGTTGACATGGTGTGTGGCGCTCTGGCGATATTCCCACCGCTGAGAGCGCCGCTTTAATTTCCGAGGCTCCCGTTGGTTTAATGAATTCACGCCGAGAAGCGATGATGCTGCTGCTGCTGCTGCGATGGTGGAGCGAGCGGCAGGGATTGCCCTCCCACAGCCACCGCACCGAGCGAAGCTCTCCCAAGGCGACGGTTACCGCGCGCTCATCAACAGCACGGCGCACACACACGTGTGTGTTCGTGGCGTGCTTGTGCGATAGTGTACTCGTCTTTGTGTGTGTTTACATGGTGTGTGTGTGTGTGTGTGCGTGTTTACATGGCGTGTGTGTGTTTACATGGTGTGTGTGTGTGCTTATGTGAGGAGCGGTGGCTCAGCAGTTAGCGCACTGCTCTACGAACCCGGCGACCCGATGTCGATTCCTGTTCACGGCCACCAACACCAGTGGCGATTATCTGAACCGGTCCTGGGTCTGGGTGCTCGCTAACGGCACTTGCCCAAACGGTCTGCTCAAAGCTGTAAGCGAGATATTTGCACTTTGCCCGAATTATTTTACAAATCATCTCTGCTAAATGGGCTCCCTCCTGTCTCAGTGGACTCGAGCAGAGGTGCGAAAAGCAACGTGGGGGGGCGGGGGGGGTGTCGTGACATCGTCGGCTTTGGCCTCGATGAGTCGGCGGTCTCGACCTTGACTTCGTGAGTGGACCCTCGACTAACGAGGGACGGCGTCCGTGGTTCGGTGACTCGCCGCGGCCGTCACGGCTCATCACTTTGCCGCTCCGCTTGTCGCAGCGCTCAGCCTCTCGCTCGGCTACAAGGTGCCGTTTGGGTCTCCGCCGCGTCAACATTCCAAAGCACGACAACAATAACAACAACAACAACAATAAATGAACAAACGGCGACGACGACCATCCGGGAGGCGCGATGTTGCCGTCCCCAGGCGCGAGACCCACGCTTCACGTCGCCACTCTCTCGCCCTCTCTCTCTCTCTCACCCTCGCTCTCTCTCGCCCTCTCGCCCTCTCTCTCTCGCCCTCTTTCTCTCGCAGGCTAAAGTCACTTCTCGCCCGTCGCTTTCCCACCGAAAGCATCACTCGCGCGTGTTCCTCGCGAGATGCAGTTCGGGTTTTTGCACCGATTGCTGTTGACTTCATTGCGCAACTTTGTTTTTGTCTGATCCTCTGCTTCTGTCATTTCGGTGACCCGTATGTGTGTGTGTGTGTATGTATGTTGGGCTTCTTTCGCACCGTACGTAGCTAAACGTGCTAACTAACCAGAGGTGCGGGAGTGACTCAAGTCACTCTTGCAAACGAGACTCGCATCCTCGCCTCGTGCGTTCCCACCTCGTGAAACGAAATAAACTGAAAACTTGAAAATCGCTCCTGCGAGCTAAAGACATCAAGTCATATCATCTCTCCAGGTCCATCAAATGAGTCACACTTTCGGTGAGGTCAGCAGCAGCAGTTTGTTCCCCTTTCCTACAGACAGTTCCAACCCCTGCCATAGGAACGTGGAATTTCCACCGTTGGATGCGGAGGCAGTCAATAGAAGTTATCACCACCACCACTCGAGCAAGAAGTGACACTTTGATTTTTTTGACTTCGCTCTGATCGTCGCCGCTATTCGCAGCGGCGGCTACTCGAGGCGACTCTTCCCCGGCGGATCCGTGGCGGTGGCCGCTGCGTGCCCCCGAGACTCGCGGGGAGCGCGGGGATTGTGTAAATCTCGGCGCTGTTGACAACCGCGCCGAGCCGGGCAGCTCACACAAGAGCCGCTTGGTATCGGTGGAGCGGCGGGTAAGAGTGGTGGCTCACCCTGTGTGCGTGTGAGAGAGTGGGGAGGGGGGGGCAGTGGGACGCAAGACAGAGATCCCCGCGTGTAGCCTTTAACAGGCTGTTGGGGCAAGTGCTGTTAGCGAGCAGCACCTATGAAGGCCGGTACGGTACACGAGGGGGTGGGTGGTCACCACCACGCTCCGACCGCCTTTGTCTCCCCAGTGGCAATATTTTACACAACGCGCGAGGTACTCATTTGAGTTTGAGTCGACCTAGGGGAGGCCAAGTCCGGCTCAAACAATCGTCCATTGGGTGTTGACCGTCAGCGGGAATCCAACTCGGGTCGCCGGGTTCTGTGAGAAGCGCGCACGAGAGACGCCCGGGGCCACACACACGGGGTGGGGGGGGGGGGCTGGGGGGGGGCTGGGGGGGCTGGGCACGTTCTGTGACTCCACCGCCCAATCTGGTGATGTGAGAGTGATCGAGAACGACAGGGACACAAACTTTACATAAATGCTGTCCGTCCACGTCTTGAGAGACCGGGCACGAGCAGCAGCAACAACAGCAGCAGCAGCAACAGCAGCAACAGCAGCAACAGCAGCAGCAGCAGCAACAGCAGCAACAGCAGCAGCAACAGCAGCAACAGCAGCAGCAGCAACAGCAGCAACAGCAGCAACAGCAGCAACAGCAAGTAGCAGCGGCGGCAGCGGTATTTGTCGTCTGATGGCAGGCACTCCGTGTCCATTTCGTTTCGTTTTGGTATTCGCCACTTGGGCTGGCCGTCTTGGCGATGTGCTCCGCTGCGCCGATCTCTCTAAAGCGGGACGTCGCCTTGTCCGGGCTCGCTGACGCATTAACGGGAGTTGCTCTGCCTTTGCATTTATCCGATCGGCGAGGAGGTCGAATGCCGTCGTATTTGAATATCCGCTCGCGTAATTGGCGCGATTCTGACAACACGCGTATTTTTTCTACAATGCATCATCATTTTTGCGTGTGTTTAGTTTGTTGTTATTCCCCCCCCCCCCAACCGATTAGCACGGTTGGCTACGTATGGTGCGAAAGAAGTCCAACATACATACATCATCACAAACACGCAGGAGCAAGCATCATCACAGCCATGCTATTCCACTCCGCTACTCCTGACGCAATCATCTGCCTCGTTAACCACATCAATGGAACATTTACAGCGGCGTTGCTCTGCATCAGGATCACAATATTTGACTCATCCATTGAGGAATCCGATGACCTACGAAGCCCCTTTCACGCAAATTTCAGAGGTCAACATCAGCCGTGGGAAAAGGATGACCATCATCGCGAGTCGTTGCCGATCCGCCGTCGCATGTTGTTCATTCCCGTGCCGTTGCCATCAGTCGGGGCCCCGCGATGCCACAGGCCACGCGACTCGTGCACGATGGTTGCTCTCCGCTCCGGGTTCTCTTCTCCCCGCGATGTCGTTGTCCGGCACCCGCCCCACGTCCCTTCACCGCCGCTGTTGCCGCCTCGAATCTGCATTTGTTACCCGCTCCACGCGATGCCCTTTCTGTTCCTCCGTGCAATTTCATGCGAACGAAAATAATTCTACGAACAAACAAAGCAGTTGCTAGAGTTGATTGTTGTTGTTGTTGTTGTTATTCCGACTCAAATTATGAAGTCGACTTCAACAAATGTCACTGCAGTAATTGATCAATTGCATCCAGCCGTGCAAATTCTCTCGTTACTCAACGCAATCCGATACTGTTTGGATTCATTGGGCGTTTAATTTAGGCCTGTAATGAACTGACCCCCACTCAATTCTCGGTCTCCATTCAATCATTGATTGTTGTTGTAACGACGATGATGATGATTAATGTAGCTTCCTCTTGTGGGCACGTGGGTCACGGGAACTCTTTACATACCGCGTGTGCGAGTCAACACAATGGGGTCCTCTCCTCGTACCCCTTCTGTCTGGTGCCCCCCCCCCTCCATCTATCTGATGAGGCCCCCTCTGTGTGTCTGGAAGAACCCACCGCCCCACCCCCAGCCGGTGTAGTAAGCAGGTTAAGCGCGCGGCGCCACGACCGCTGGCTGAGTGGACGTGCGCGTGACCTTTTCACCCGCAATTCAATGAACGCGGCGGCGCTGTGATTCCGTCTGCGCTACATCTCCATCTCGCCGTCCCCTGCGCGGGCCTGCCTCCTCGGGTCGACACGCGGAGCTGTGACCTTTCAACCCCCAGCACCACCCCCAGCACCCCCCGCGCGGTGCCTGTGCTTCGGTGAAGTGGCCGGGAGCGGCGGTGGATTTCCTCTTCCTCGTAGCGGTGCCGAGGGCCGCCCGGGTCGTGTCCCCTTACACGGGGAAGATGTTCGCGTTAGCCGCGTTGTCTGCTGTTTGTGTGTCACGATAACAATCCAAAAATCCCACTCGCATTCGGAGCGGTGCCTAATCTGAGCCAACGCAGTGGCGCAGCGCTGCTCCGGAAATTATTTTGCCCACGTCACGTCCACCTCGCCTCGTTTTGTCCTCACGATACCGAAACCCGTCCATACGATTATAGGAATACAGTTTAGGGTGCAACATAGTACAGGATTAGTTTGGATCGACGTAGCTTGTACTCGAGTGCTAATGCCCTACGCCAATAATCCCCACTCAAAATCAGCCAGCCCTTAGCTAGCTTTCCGGATAAATATCGAGGCGAAAAAATTATTCCAAGATGGAGCAATGCGATCACGTTGACACTGTAGAATAATAATACATATATTATAATAACAGAAACATATCTTCTTGGTTCTTTCGGTAAAGTCACGTAGAAACGACGTTTCGGCCACAACGCAAACAGCCGTCTTCAGGTGGAGAACAGGTCTGTCGAGAAAGTGGCCGAAACGTCGTGATAATTATTTTATTATGTTTTATTTTTATTATTTTCCTTCTACGTGACTTTACCGAAAGAACCAAGAAGATGAATCCCTGCAGTCACGAAAGCTTTAAATCGAAATTTAACAGAAACATAGTTTATTGATCATTGGGTACATTTTGTATTCGCGCCATTCTAATGGCGTGAAGCTTTGACAGAGGCGCAGTGTTCCACGGACCCAGCTTGCAGGAGCTGCAGAGCAGGAGGCCACGTGGCGCCAATTGAGCAAATTGCGGAGTCATTCTCAAAGGTGGATCATTTGGACCATGTCGCCAGCACGCGGTGGCCTGCAGTATTAACCAGGGAGGCTTGTCAGGTTCGACCCTTGAACCTCTGCAACGAGCGGCGGACGCGCTACCACGGGGCCGCGTCACACCCTCCCTGTTTACTTCCGTTTGGTTATAAAATAAAAGCCAACGACTCGCCAAAGCAAAACAACTCCGAAAGAGTAACACAACCACTTTAAATAGCGACAGGTCACGGCTACCAAGGCGGTCAGCAACATCTCAGCCGGAGCCAAGGGTTCAGCCCTGGGGAGCGCTGCAGCGCGTGAGTGTGTGTGTACGTGTGTGTGTGTGAGTGTGTGTACGTGTGTGTGTGTGAGTGTGTGTACGTGTGTGTGTGTGTGAGTGTGTGTGAGTGTGTGTACATGTGTGTGTACGTGTGTGTGTACGTGTGTGTGTGTGAGTGTGTGTACGTGTGTGTGTACGTGTGTGTGTGTGAGTGTGTGTACGTGTGTGTGTACGTGTGTGTGTGTGAGTGTGTGTACGTGTGTGTGTACGTGTGTGTGTGTGAGTGTGTGTACGTGTGTGTGTACGTGTGTGTGTGTGAGTGTGTGTACATGTGTGTGTACGTGTGTGTGTGTGAGTGTGTGTACGTGTGTGTGTACGTGTGTGTGTGTGAGTGTGTGTACGTGTGTGTGTACGTGTGTGTGTGTGAGTGTGTGTACATGTGTGTGTACGTGTGTGTGTGTGAGTGTGTGTACATGTGTGTGTACGTGTGTGTGTGTGAGTGTGTGTACATGTGTGTGTACGTGTGTGTGTGTGAGTGTGTGTACATGTGTGTGTACGTGTGTGTGTGTGAGTGTGTGTGTACGTGTGTGTGTGTGAGTGTGTGTACGTGTGTGTGTACGTGTGTGTGTACGTGTGTGTGTGTGTGAGTGTGTGTACGTGTGTGTGAGTGTGTGTACATGTGTGTGTACGTGTGTGTGTGTACGTGTGTGTGTACGTGTGTGTGTGTGTGAGTGTGTGTACGTGTGTGTGTACGTGTGTGTGAGTGTGTGTACATGTGTGTGTACGTGTGTGTGTGTTCGTGTGTGTACGTGTGTGTGTGTGTGAGTGTGTGTACATGTGTGTGTACGTGTGTGTGTGTGAGTGTGTGTACGTGTGTGTGTACGTGTGTGTGTGTACATGTGTGTGTACGTGTGTGTGTACGTGTATGTGTGTGGGTGTACGTGTGTGTGTGTGTCGGTCGGGGGTGGTGTTGACCACCCACCCCCTCCCTCGTGTACCGCTCCGGCCTTCATAGGTGCTCGCTAACAGCACTTTGCCCTTAACTGCCTGTGAGGGCTACAGGGGGATCGTGTGTGTGTGTGGGTGTATTTATTGTGTGTGTGCTTACGCCTACGCCCAACCTGGCCGTCAGAGCCCCTCAGATATCCATCAAAGCCTTTTGCCTCCACTATTTTTAGGCGCTTGACGCACAAACGGCCCGACCATTGATGCCGGCAAGCGCAGCTGTGCGCCGGGTTAATGCCACGAGTGATGTAACGGCAGAGTGATCAGTTACGAAGGGAGGACGCCGCTGCTGCTGCGCGAACAGGATGGAAACATCGCGGACGTCCAGAATCATAAACATCTCATCCGAGACCCAGACACCGCACCTCCTCCTGGCTTTGACATTCATCATCATCCTCCTCCTCCTCCCACCTCCTCCTCGGAGACACCGGCGGTGGAACCATTAACCGCACCGGGACATCAACAGCAGGCCGGTGCTGTGCACGCCTCCTGCATCGACGGAGAGTAGAAAGACTCACGCCGCAGTAGTACGACTGTGGCCATGCAACCTAGACTAGGTACCATATAGTGCACCCCGAGAGACACATAGAGATACTGTGCACAGAAACACAGAGCCATAGGGACGCATATGAATACAGAGAGATGCACAGAGATACATAGAGATACGTTAAAGACAATCCACAGTGCGATTGTGATCATGCAAGCCAAATCTACGGACCATGGAGTAAACCGCTGGAGTAATAAAGAGCAAACCGACAGGAACTCTCTCTCTTTCTCTCTGCTAACGCCCTTTCGTCGTGGCCAGCAGACATTGGCATCGAGCTCCAGAACAGATCGCTGCTGCCATCATCATGCGCAAGAATAGACGCGCGATGAAGGGTTGGTGACAATGGCGACGGCTGATGGAGGAGGCACGCGGAGGGGCGCGTTTGAGTGCTGATAATGGCGAGAAAAAAACCCCATTTTTAAAGTCTACTTTCGTGGGAACCTCCTTCTGTCTCTTGCAGTGTAAGTCCAAGTATGCACATCTCCCCATATATTTCTCAGGATACTGGCCAGTGGTCTCTTCTTCTTTCGTATGATCGATGGAGACGCAGAAAAACAACTTCAATTTTCAGTGGCCGGAGTTGCAGCGCCATCGTCCACGCGACTGCTGCTGTCGCGAGCGCCTCCACGAGAGGGAGCCTTCTGGAGCCCACCTGGTGAAAATTGCCTTGCCGATAAGACATCTTGGAAGAGGCTGGAGCACCCACGCTTTACCCCACGTCATGCAACCTACCGATCGACTAACTGCGGTTATGCAATCATGGTATAGCACTACTTGCAACGTATTATATTCAATGATGCGTCACTGATGATAGGCTGGGGCTGGAGGACATTGTGGACAAACGCGAGGTTTAACTAATAAAACAACGTTCATTGAGTTTGTCGTTACAATCACTATCTCCTTGCTGCGCACTCCACTCTCCTCCCACAGTGCTTCGATTGTCAGATTTTTATTTTCGCTTCATCGCAACAATTGGATTAATTCCGGCTTGTGCTGCTGGTCAATATTGTAAGCAGCACAATATGTCACCTTCGTATTATTTTCGTTCCAAAAATTGTTTTCCCACTGGGACCGCGACGCAAACGCGAGGTGCCGGATCCCAGCTGAGCCTCCTCGCCGTGGTTTGAGAATTAAAAATAAAAATGTAAAACCGCCATCGCCACTCGTCGCTAGCCGGTGGCGGAATTCCTGCGGGACGTGGCAGATTTAAACGAGGCCGCCCATTACAGCTGCGCCAGTGGAAGACTCCATGAACCGGCCACCTTCGAGCCGTGGGCTGGAATTTTCACTGCAGAATTCCCACGAAAAAAATTCCACTCCAAAATTCCCACTCCAGAATCTCCGCTCCAAAATTTCCACTCCAGTATTCCCGGTCCAGAATTCCACTCTAGAATTCCCACTCCAGAATACCCACTCTAAAATTCCCACTCCAGAACTTCCACTCCAGAATTCCCACTCCAGAATACCCACTCTAGAAAACCCACTCCAGAATTCTCACTCCAGGATTCCCATTCCAGAATTCCCACTCCAGAATACCCACCCCATAATTCTCACTCCAGAATTAGCGCTCCAGAATTCCCACTGCCGAACACCCACTCCAGAATACCCACTCCAGAATTCTCACTCCAGGATTCCCACTCCAGAATTCCCACCCCATAATTCTCACACCAGAATTAGCACTCTAGAATTCCCACTGCTAAACACCCACTCCAGAATTCCCAGTCCAGAACAACCAGGAGCTCCACTCCGTCGCAAGGCGAAGGTCCCCTCTGATTTCGCTGACTCGGGTGTAACCTGACCCTTTGACCCCACCCACCGTGTGCCCAGCGCCTGTCCTTATTCTCCTTTCATTTTCCCTCTCTCTCTCTGCCTATTCGTCCCTTTCTCTCTGTTTAGAAGTATAAGATATTCTTACTACCACGCCGGTTTACCCACGTGGAGCGAGCGGCAGAAATGCCCTCCCACAGCCACCGCACCGAGTGAAGCTCTCCCAAGTCGACGGATACCGCGCGCGCTAATCAATAGCACGGCGCACGCACATGTGTGTTAGTGGCGTGTGTGTGTGGTAGTGTACTCGTGTGTGTGTGCGTGTTTGCTTATGTGAGGAGCGGTGGCTCAGCGGTTAGCATACTGCTCTACGAACCCGCCGGACCCGAGGTCGATTCCTGCTCAAGGCCACCAACACCAGTAGGCGATTATCTGAACCGGTCCTGGGATTTGGTCGACCCAGCCTCACATGAGAACTTGATGCTGTATGTAAACATCGCCACTCGGAAGACAAAGGCGGCCGGGCGCGGTGGTGGCCATCCACCACTCTCTTGTGCCGTACCGGCCTTCATAGGTGCTCGCTAACCGCACTTGTCCTAACAGCCTGTTAAAGGCTCTACGGGATATATTTGTCTTGTGCCTTTATTTGTTTACAATCAGCTCTGACAAACAGAGCTCCCACCTGTCTCAATAGACTCTGGCCTGTTTGTAAAGGTCATCATCGTCAGGGCTATTATGAATCTCAATTCCCTCTATCGGGAGGGTCCTGCCAGGCTGTTGTTACGTGTAACCCCAATCGAGTAGGTCTCAGTGTATCGGGATGTTGTTTTAGCAATAGTGGATACACCGTGCGTATTGTTTGAGCTATGGAGGGCAACTGGAGAACACGGAGTAAACCCCGTGCAGAACAGCGGGAGAGAGAGAGATAGCATACAGACTCCACCCGGGCAGGCGCCTGAGTAGGGGAATCGAACCCAGGAATTTCTCGCTGTGAAGCACACGTGATACCACTGCGCCATCACCACCGCCACCACCACCGCCACCACCACCACTGCCACCACCACCACCGCCACTGCCACCACTGCCACCACCACCACCGCCACTGCCACCACTGCCACCACCACCACCGCCGCCACCACTATCACCACCACCACCGCACCACCACCGTCACCACCACCACCGCCACCACCGCTATTGTTCTCGAGACCGCGTCGCGCCGCACAGACACCGGGGACCCCGAGCTCCGAGATTGTCGAGTTGAAAATATAAAAAATAAAATGATAAAAGTGAAGATGCCCGACATCAATTGACGGCAGACGAATCGGAATCCCTCGCCACACCTCGCGACGATGGTTTGTGCCGGCGCCGTCTCCTAGCAACAGCGAGACTCCGTGATGGGGGGGGGGGGTAACTTGGCTGTTGCTAGGCAACAGGCACAACCGAAACTCTGATAATCATCATCATAGATTTGAGGTTTCCGCAGCAACCGTTGCCACGTTCTTCGTCGCCATGGAAATGACATCGTGTCTGTCGATATTCAATTATCGTGTACATGTTGATTACCATAATTAATATGCAGTCTCGATTTAAAGCTTTCGTGACTGCAGGGATTCATCTTCTTGGTTCTTTCGGTAAAGTCACGTAGAAGGGAAGTAATAAAATAATAAAAATAAAACATAATAAAATAAAATAATTCTCACTTGAAGACGGCTGCTTGCGTTGTGGCCGAAACGTCGTGAGAATTATTTTATTTTATTATGTTGTATTTTTATTATTTTATTACTTCCCTTCTACGTGACTTTACAGAAAGAACCAAGAAGATAATATGCAGTCATTATTGTCAACGTGCATTCGTTATTGCTCGTATTCAGTCGCCATTCGGCAGGCTCGTATCCACGTCACCTCCTCGCCGCGTGTCTCTGTGTGTGCCAGCTCCTCACTCAAAGGCGTCAGTCAAGATCTGTCCTCGCGATATACTTCAGCACTTTACATCGGATAATACTCCTCGCACTTGCATGTAATTCACGTCATCAGCGTCGTGACCATGTCACGGTCATTATCAGCATGTAACAACCACCATTATTAATCATCAACGTTAAATCATCATTATCATCTTCATCGTGGTTGTCATCGTCACACCATCTCGTCACCATTGTCATCGACATTGCCCCGCCACGAGAGGGCGCTTCGAGGGAGCCCCTTAGGAGTGAGTCGCTTGGCGGCGAGGCGTCACTTTGAAGAGCCCACACTTTACCTCGCCACGTCGAGTACACATTCTAGCGGCGCTACGTGCAACGTGCGATGTTAAATGGTGCGCCACTGACGAGAGACGGGAGGATAATTGCGGCGAGCAGGCAGACTCACAAATCAAACACCGCCACTCTCCTCGTACAGTGCCTCGGTAGTCAGCTTTGTATTTGGCCTACTCATCCACGCTGGTCAGGATAGCGCGGTTGGCCACGTACGGTGCGAAAGAAGTCTGATATAAATTGGAACAGGCGCGTGCATACTCACTTCACCCACACTTCACCCACACTTCACCCACACTTCACCCACACTTCACCCCGCCGCACGCGACATTCCGACCGACCGTGGTGGCCGAACAGAGGCGGGGGAGTCGTAGGAGGGGTGAGGGGGGGAATGTGAGAAACTTGCTCCGTGCTTCTAATCGAATCGTCGACCCCGGGGTCGCGAGTTCCGTCGTGCTGAGCGCTCAGTCCCGAACGGGGCAGCGCGGAGCGGGGGGGGGGGGGTGAGACCAGAGGGAGGGGGGTCATCACACGACGATTTCAGGAAGACGCGTGACTCAGGGGGGCTGTAGTTGTTTTTATAGCCCCCCCACCCCCCTCTCGCCCCCCCTCACCCCACTCTTGCTCCCCTCCCCAACTCCCCCCCCCCCCCACACTGGCAGGCTGCGAGCGACCCAAATTAATTGCGCCACTATCCCCCAGCGTGCCCATTCCAGAGAGCGGGGCAATGGGGAGAGGCTTTCACACGGCATCATCGTCATCGTGAGTCAGTGTCTCTCCGCCGCTGGATGAAGGCATTCCCCACGCCGTCAACATCTTTAGCGGCTCCCCTCCGCCGCAAGAAATCCACGTGGTTAGTTCCTGCACGCGAGCAGATTTCGGGAGATTCGGCGGAGCTCACAACATGAACGGGGAAGGACATTCCAGGGGGAGCAGCAGAGGAGAAGGAGGGACCTCCATTGATGAGCAGAGTTTGACCGCTGGACTATGATCATTTCCATCTTGACGATGGATGGGTTTCAAACAACAACAAATATCAGATAAAGCGCGAACACGTGGCAGTGTCTCAGTCGCAGTGAAAGAGACCAGATGAACGGCGGTCCGTCCAGATGGGGGATGCGACCCGCGGTGCCGTTCGACGTTTTCGGCTGCTGGGGTCACGGGGCCACGCGGGGGAGCGGGGAGGGCAGTGGGACGGGAAGGGAGAAGTTGGCGGATGGGCGACTCCGTGACACGAGTTGAGATAATCGCAGCGATCGGGATCTCGTGCAGGGCGACACTTGCATAAAAATAACCCGTGGAGGGTTTCGTTTTCGAAGTACAAACATTTTTGAAAAGATAATCACCCTGTGAATGTTACGCGTTTGTTTACATTCTTTAAAGAAAGAATCCGCCCACCCCCAGCACTAATTTGGGTGTCCATGCCTTACGCGTTGCATCTTCCACAGAGGAGATCTGGACATCACCTGTGAAAAAGTGTTTCATAGCTCATCGGATTCCTCGAGTATAAATGAATATTTTGATTCTGATTCTGAGATGGAAATGTCACACAAGCTGGCCCAGTCAGTTGTGTTTTTTGGTTCTACGCGACGAAAGAAAGAACTAAAAACATTTCGAATCAGCGAGGGCCTCTTTCACGTGGCCTCCTGAGCCACATCTCTCAAGTTTTGAAGGGATGGATCGAGGCCAGAGCCCTGAAAAAAACTGAAAGCCTCAGGGCTCGCCGTGCAGCAGCGTACAAAGATCCCTCCACCCCGTGTCGCCTTAACAGACTGTTGGGGCAAGTGCGGTTAGCGAGTCGCATCAACGACGGCCGGCACGGCACACGAGGAGGTGGGTGGCCAACACCACCGCATTTGTCTCCCCAGTGGCGACGTTTACACACCGCACCAGCTACTCGTTCAATGCTGAGTGTGAGCGGCAATCGAACCCGGGACGCCGGGTTCTTAGTGCAGTGCGCTAGCCGCTACATTACCGCTCCCCATACACTTGTACATACAAAAGACCAAGATCCCCCGTATAGCCTTAACAGACTGTTGGGACAAGTGCTGTTAGCGAGCACCTATGAAGGCCGGCACAGCACACGAGGGGGTGAGTAGCCAGCACCACGCCCGGCCGCCTTTGTCTCCCTCGTGGTGATGTTTACACACCGCACCAGGTACTCATTTGAGGCTGAGTCGACCTACGGGAGGCCCAGAACCGGTTCTATAATCGTCTACGGGTGTTGGTTGTGAGCGGGAATCGAACTCGGGTCGCCAGGTTCGTAATGCAGCGCGCTAACCTCTGCACGCACACGTACACACACACATACGTACACACGTACACACGTACACACGCATGCGCTCGACATTCACATCGCACGGTTTTCTATTAATAGTGCGGGATGGGAACCAGGCGTTGTGCTAAAACCTTAATGCCTCCTCTGTATTATTTACATTCACCCCTCGTGTACACAGACACACTCGCACATGTTCGTACACATGCGTACACGCACATACGCACGCATGCCCGTGCACACACGGATAAATAACCACACACACACAGATATAAACACACACACACAGATATAAACACACACACACAGATATAAACACACACACACACGCCAACAGGCGCGCACAGACGTCAAAGTGAAGTCCAAGGCTCACTTGAAGCGAGCCTTGGAGGCGTCTGTGCCCATCTCCTGCTTTCAGCCCATGCAGAGCCAGTGGTGGACGATCCACATTCCTATAACGGGGGCGAGTCTCTCCATACGCCAGTCACTGCTGTGTTCCCCACAAAGTGGTACTAATTTGATCGACCCCTGAGTGATGATGTGCTGAGACAAAATCAGTAAAAATATGTATTATACTGTAGAAATCCGATGAGCGATAAAGATATTTTTCACAGATGTCTATCTTTCCCCCAACCAGGATTTGAATTCGCAAGCTTCTGCTTGCGAGCCGCTCTCTCTACCGCTGTGCCACGTGGCCAGGTCGTTTCATTTGTCTCTGAACATCCACCCATACAGATATGCACGCTCGCGCTCACGCAGAGGTATGAATGCAAAGATAACCGGGGTAGCCTTAACATGTTCTTGGGGCAAGTGCTGTTAGCGAACACCTATGAAAGCCGGCACGGCACACGAGGGGATGGGTGGACAGCACCACGCCCGGCCGCCTTTGTCTCCTTAGCGGCGATGATTTTACACACCGCACCGGGTACTCGTTTTAGGCTAAGTGGACCTAGGGGAGTCCCAAGACAGGTTCGAAGACAGTGACACACACACACGCGCGCGCACGCACAGAGTGACACACGAGCAAAGCGCTTGCGAAAACAATCCCCGCTTAGCTGCAAGCGCTTCGCACGTTTCCGCGTTCTCGAGGAGGCAACACCGCGAATTGCACCGCGACATTCACGGCGGCACTGCCAAGGGGCTGACGAGAAGAGCGTGTGCGCAACAACAGCAGCCGGCAGAACGACGAGCGTCCCCTCTCGAGGCGTCTCCTGCACGTCGGCTGTCAAACCTGGCCTCCCCCGCTCCAGCCCCCAAGTCATGTGTGTTTTAAGCAAACACAATAACCAATATAATTTTTTTTTCTCTCTTTCTCTCTCTGGCTTTCTCATCCGCCAGCGCGTCAACCTTTGCTCGCTTTTCCCGAGAAAGTGGAACGCAAATTACATCCCTAATCTTGTGTCCATGGCAACGGTGGCTGTCTCCGTAGCAACGGCAGCCTCCACCGTCCTGCCGAGCAACAGATTCATCAGCTGGATGGAGGTTGCCGTCGTCGCTCCGCATCGCGAGAGATCACCGATGGCCGAAACTTGGGGTTGGATCTCGTCTGGTCTCGACGAGGAGCGATGAAAACATCGTCCCTCGCGACCCCCCCCCAAGCCCCCCCCCCCCCCCGTTGCGCTTCGTTTGCTCCGGGAATTGGGGAGCGGTAGTGCCGTGGTTGGCACGCTGCGCTGACGACGCCGGCAAGAGACCCGCGTTCGATTCCCGCTCACGACCAATAACCAGCGACGAATATTTGAACCGGTCACGGGCATCCACTAGGTAGACTCAACCTTAACAATGAGTACCCGGCGCGGTGTGTGAACATCGGGATCGGTGAGACAACGGCGACCGGGCGTGGTGTTAGTCACCCACCGACACTCCTCCCCCACCACCCCAACGTCTGCCGTGCCGGCATTCATAGGCGCTCGCCAACAACACTCGACGCAGCGGTCTGCTCGGGGCTCTACGGGTGATCTTTGGTGCAAGGGTTGCGTCAGGGAAACGACATTCGCTACTTTGCCGCGGTCGGATTGGTTGACGGAGCGGCGATCGCCGGGACTGATGCCAGGGGATGCGAAGCGCACGGGGCAATGGCGCGGAACCAATGCAGCCCACGTCTGCGTTTGTGAGTCTACGGCCCAGAGCGGAGAGAAATCCGTGGCAGCCGAAAGTCAATCAACACAAACAACAACAACAACAACTCGAGCGGTGCGAACCTGGGGATTAAATCGTCACCGTTGCGTGGGTCTCTGCTGGCGGGCTGGAGTAGGTTTAGCCACAGCCATCGCGTGAAGTGTACTGGATGTGGTGTGCCGCATGTGTGCGCAGGATCCGGGTTCCCGACCTGGACAGACTCAAACAATCTGAACGCATTCGCCAGCAGCACGGTGCGTTACCTTGGAAAAACGACTGCGTGGCCTTCAAAGTAAATGTAGTATATAGAAGAGACGACGTTTCGGGCAATGACCCTTCTTCTGAGTACACAGGCAGGACTCGGCTAAACTCAGCCCCAGCTGTGACAATGCGGGGGAGGGGGTGGGGGGGGGGCTGCTACCCTCCTCCAAGATTCGGCGGCGACGTCTAATTCTACCTCGAGATCCCTGGATCTCGTCGGCTCGTCGCATTACTCGGGGCGCGTGAGTGACGGCTCCCTCGCCCTCGCTGCAGAGCCGCACTTGGCGAGCAGACTTTAATTGCAGCTTCAAGCCCGCCGTCTCCTCCCCCTCTCCCTCCCTCCCTCTCTCTGAGCAGATTGTAAACGACGCGTCCGCCTTCACTCAGCCTTCTGCTTTGCTGATGTTGTTTTTGTTGTTGGTACTTTACGCGAGAGACAGACACGGGGAGAGGAGAGCGAGCGGGAAGGGGGAGAGACCCACGTTGGTGAACGTTGTAAAGGCGTCAATGGGGTTCACACACACAAACAAAACACAAACTGCGGCTGTTAGTCCGCTTTGGTTCGCCTAAAAGAGAAACGGCGGCGAGATTGATGAGAATAAGAAGAGGCTTTACCCTTTCCGGCCAGAATATCGTACCTATGTTGAACTTCTTTCGCGCCGTACGTGGTCAACCGCGCTAATCGGAAGTGCAGGGGGAAGGACAACAAACGAAAACACACCAAAGCAGTTCTAACGGAATGAGTTTTCAATCTCGACGATGACTTAAAAGTGCACATCTCCCGGTGGCGTCCGAATATCGGAATGGAAGAGCGTTCCAGACGGCCGCTGAAGCGCGTCTGAAAGCGCGCGATGCGGTGACCGCCGTCTTTGTTCGACGGTTCGGCCCAAAGCCGCGTGGTGTTTCGTGCTCCTTGACAATGTCAGCGAATGTATCGTCGTTCATTTGTGATGCACGAGGTGGTAACGTGTTCACACACAAAACATCAACAAGTCTGCATTAACCACACACCATGCTCATGGTGAAACATGCAAACAAACATCCTTTGATAATTATAATAATGTATCCATTGTATCCATTGTCCTTACCACTAGTTGTTAGTGGACCGGAGAACAATCGCAAAAGGCGAACACTTGCGTATTCTGGCCATGAAAGGTAAAGCCTTCATATGTTTCCATCATCTTGATACTGGTAAAAAAACAGTTCTATAGATTTAGCAGCGAGCTTCATCACAGAGGAAACTTCGATTCATTTCGTGTTTCATCATTGGTTCAAATGCCCCCCACCCTCCCACCGAGGCATCCCGGTGTTAACTCCCTCGCCTGGTATACAGGAGGTCGTGGGTTCGATCTCAACCCTGACACCTGCTGTAAGTTTTGAGTTTGCTTGTCTCTCTCCCCGTGGTCGTGTGGATTTTTCTCCGGGTCCTCCGGTTTTCCCCTCCACATTTAGAATCAACGTCGCGCGTTCAGAGCAGTTGGCGGCTTTACACTTCCACGTGGTAAGCCACTTCGTTGCGCTGTCATTTGTGGCCAGGTCAGATTCTGAAAAAGAGCTACGTAGCTCAGTGGTGGGCCTCATGTGGTGAAATAAAAATAGTTTATAGTTCTAACAAACAGCACTCGAAGTCTCTTGTGACTCAAAGCTGCCCCGCCCCGTGACCCCCAATCCCCCCATCTCGTACCCCCCCCCCTCACCGTCCCCCAAGTCACCGCAGCACAAACGCTGCTCCGATTTGCACAGCCGCAGCTCATCGATGAGAGGAGGCCCTGCCAGGAGCCTTCATCCTCAGCGGAAGTTGTTGTTTTTCTCGCTCTCTCCCTTCCCCCCTTCATAATCAATGCGGCCGCAGGCACTTTATTTATTTATTTATTCGTTATCTTTTAGAAGCACGTGGATTGGGATGGGGCCGGCATGCGGCGCCCCACGAGAAAGACGATCGATGAAGGAGGATGAGGTGGGAGGTAGGGGGGAGGGGGGTTACTGGAGAGAGAGAGAGAGGGAGTGCTCACAAAGGGGAGACGGAGCGACAAAAGTGTCGCGTTCGTGGGATCGTGGGATTGATTGCAGCCCGCGCGAGAGCTCGGGGATTGTGTTCTGGGAGCGAAGCAGGAGGCGGCTTCTGGAGCCCTGGCAAGGGGAATGGCTCGAGAATAGTTCAACGATGAATTTTTAATCATGAAACTAAATCCCGTGAAGAGTTTAGCGAGGTCATTTCACCTTCGATGTACAAGTAAGTTTATTCGCATCATCAGCATCATCATCAGCAGCAGCCATGGCCAATCTACTGCTGGATGATGAAGGCTTCCCCAACCTGCCGCCACCTTTCCACGGGCTCGCCATGCGACAATCCGCCGAGCACCGCGCGCGCGCGAGGTGGTTTCATCCGCTCCATCTCCTCCGTGGACGTTACCCTCGGACGCGTTCCGCTCTCCGCCACCTGTGTGATAAAAATTAAATTGAAATGGTTGGCCTCAGCGCACGAATTGTTTCTCTTCACAACCTCGACCACCGCATCGCGCGCTTTCACACGAGCGCTCCTGCGGCCGTCTGGAACGCTCTTTTTTTTGATATAAGGAAGCCACGGGAGCTATGCACTTTTACAACATCTAGATTGAAAACGCATTTATTTAGAACCGCTTTGTGTGTTTAGTTTGTTGACCTTCCCTCGCACCTCCGATTAGCACGGTTGGCTACGTACGGTGCGAAAGAAGTTCAACATACATCCATGACTGACTACACGGTCTGTAAGGAAGGGAATTGTCCGCACATCCCAAGCAGGACCCTCGTCAAGGCCCTGGCGCCCCTTCCGTGGATGCGTAAACGACTTTATTATTGCTATTGATTTGTAGGGCTAATGGAGAGGATGCTGCTAATGCTGAATGAACAGAAAGGCAAGGATGCCAGTCACGTGGGGAAGTGCACGCTTAGAATTGAGAAGCAGAGAGGTAAACACGTGGATCAAGGACAAAGACAAAGATCCCCCGTATATCCTGAGAATACTTTTAGGGCAAGTGCTGTGAGCAATTAGCACCTATAAAGGCGGGCACGGCACACGTGGGGATGGGTGGCCATCAACGCGCTCGATGGAGCAGGGAACACGCAGACACGCACGCCACTCGAGATGGACGTGAGGTTGGCGGTGAGAGAAGTAACCAGGGCATGGGGGGGGGGGTGAGTTGAGCGTCGCTGGGAGAGAGGGACGATGGGCTGGTGAGCGAGACAACAGGGCAGCCACAGGAGGTGACAAAGACAAAGATCCACCATGTAACCTGTAACAGACTGTTGGGGCAAGTGCCGCTAGCGACCACCTGTGTAGGCCGGCACGGCACACGAAGGGTGCGGGTGGCCAGCAACCACACCCAGCCGCCTTTGTCTCCCCAGTGGCGATGTCTGCACGTCGCACCCGGTACTCGTTTGAGGGCTGAGTCGACCTCGGGGTGGCCCAGGACCGATTGAGATCATCGTCACCGGTGTTGGCCGGGGGCGGGTATCGAACTCGAGCTGGCGGGTCGCTGCTGCAGCGCCTTGCCGCCCACTGCGGAGACGGAGGGACCCGGTTCAGATTGAGCCGGAGAGATTGAGACAGAGCAGCGCCCCATTGCGCGGCGCTTTACAACAAATGATACAATTGTACGTAAGAGGAGGGTAGCCGTTAGAGGAAAGGGTTATTAAAGGTGGTGGCGCAGTTGTGGTGACACGAGAGCAGGCGGGAGAGGTTAAGGAGGGGTTGGGGTAGGGGTAGTGATGGGGGTATGGGTAGTGATAGGAGTTGGGATAGTGAAAGGGGTAGTGATAGTGATGGAGGTAGGGACAGTGATAGGGGTAGTGATAGTGGTAGTGATGGAGGTGTTGGGGTAGTGATAGGGGTAGTGATAGTGGTAGTGATGGAGGTGTTGGGGTAGTGATAGGGGTAGTGATAGGTGTTGGGGTAGTGATAGGGGTAGTGATAGTGGTAGTGATGGAGGTGTTGGGGTAGTGGTAGGGTTGTGGATAGCCTGGTCGTAGCTGGGGGCGGGGCAGTGAAGAGCAGTAGCAGGATGATGATTGGATAAGACAGAAGAGGTGGGGGTTGTTTTAAGGGAGGAAGGGAAGCTGCAGGTTGTTCTCGTGCAGATGGCTTTGTGTGCCGTGGGAGTCTAATGAGATCTCATCGTGAGCGAGACGGATTGTTACATTGCGGGACCATGAGAGACGACTACGCCTTGGGGAGGCCTTCAGCGGTGGATAGATCATGGCTCATTATGACAATGATGATGAACGGAGAGACATGATCACAGGGGCATCATCCAGTTCGAGCTTTGTGCGAGATACCACACTCACCACACTCTGTGTGCAGCACCACTCTCTGTGTGTGCAGCACCACTCTCTGTGTGTGCAGCACCACACTCTGTGTGTGCAGCACCACAGTCTGTGTGCAGCACCACAGTCTGTGTGCAGCACCATTCTCTGTGTGTGCAGCACCACACTGTGTGTGTGCAGCACCACTCTCTGTGTGTGCAGCACCACTCTCTGTGTGTGCAGCACCACCCTCTGCCGCCTTTGTCTCTCCAGTGCTCGTGTTCACACACCAGGTACTCATTTGAGGCTGAATCGACCCAGCGGAGGCCCAGGTAGGATACAGATATTCGCCACTGTTATTGGTCGTAAGCGGGAATTAAACTCGGATCGCCAGGTTCGTGGTGCAGCGCGATCACCACTACACAAAAATCCCCAAAATAGCCTTAACAGACTGTTGGGGTAGGTGCTGTTAGCGAGCACTTATGAAGGCCGGCACGGCACAGTACACACCCACACACTCGTACACACGCAGACACACACAAAATCAACAACCGCTACTTCGACCGACAGAGCAGAGCCCGGCGTTAAAAAGGCGACTCGCAGCCCGAGGGCACGCGTCCCCAACATCACCATTACGAGAAGAGAGGTGTGGGGGGGGGGAGCGAGAATCAGAGAACAACCACAAATCAGGGCGCGAATGAATCCCGGCATCTGGAGCGCGTAATTAGACCCGGCACTGCTTGACCGCTTCCACGCCAACGGCTCTCGCTCGGCGAGAGAAAGCAGCGCTGGGCGCAGACGCGGCGCCCACCTTGATTGAGATTTGGAGAATTCGAGGCGATAGTTGAGGCGCGCCCAAGCGTGGCCACGTGAGCCACCTGTGACTCCACGCCCGTTGGCTTGGTTTTGCGTAAATGCTGATGCCAAGCGCCGCCATTCTTTTAGCGTCGCTACAATTCTCATCTCTCTCTCTCCTCTCTTTCCTCTCCCTCTCCTCCCTTTCTCCTCCTCTCCTTGTCCCACGCGTCTTTCTGCGGTGACAGTGGAGGTCACGTCCTAGAAGGTCACGGATAAGCGCCAGGTTTTGGCCAAAACCGGCTCTCCGTGTCCAAACACATCCCTAATTATAATTTCATAGAGCTCTGATCTTCACACCCTTTATTCCGGCCTTCATGAATAAGTGATATTTTAACAGGCAGCCCTACATGGGCACTGGGACTGGGGGTGGGGATAGGGGGATGGAATGAATAATAAAAGCTGTATTATTGAATTTTTTAAAGCGACAGCGCCAATCTAGAAATGACATTTTCCACTCGGACCGATTCGCTGGACGTTTTTTTGTGGAATTAAGACGGCGCGTTGGCGTTTCAACCAGGGCCGCGTTTCTGGCCAGAGCAAGGGGGCGATTGAATATTCGTCGCGATTAGCGCGGCATTTACAATCATCGCGCTGAGAAAGCCGTCACTGTCACGGGCTGCGACAGGACTACGCCGTGGCTACGAGAAGCTAAATCCATACATATATTTAGATGTATTTATATTCTCTGCCTTCCCGGCGCCACCAAAACCCGCATTGACCGGCGTGAAGGTTGCATCGTCAAATACCTCCCATGCATAATAAAGGTTTATTGGGTTGGATTGCGTAAATATGAATTTGTCGTTGACTCACCACCACCCGACACAGCCAATTATTGAGGTTTGTCACGTAAACGAACATTTACAATTCGAGTCCGACGTTTCGCTGGCAATTACAACAACCAGCTGCATCAGGCAATTTGCCAGAATTCCATAAAATGTATAATATTGGTCGCGAAAGCCGAGGTGTTAAACTGACCTCTCATGCACAAGCAGCAGTGGATCAACAAAACGCGCCGTACAGGCAGCACGTGTCCTGTACGAGGCAGCACCTGCTGCTTTGCTGGTCTCACGCGGATGGATTGTCTGGTCTACCCAGCGCAACCTCGCAGAGTCTCGGGCGCTATTCATCAGGAGGGTCCTGCAAAATTGGGACACTTGGCCAACGTCATGCATAGGTGTTTGCTTTCATTGCAGAGGCAAGTGGAGTATGCTGGAGAACACCCACGGCGCTTCCAAGGCAATATCAAAGGGCTGCAGAGGTGGGTTTGTACTGCAATCCCGCAGCCCACTGGATCTGGGAGTTTCACGGATATTTACGTGATCCACCAACCCCATTGTGTGCAACCACGCCCATTAAAGTAATCGGCGTTAAGGCCGACAAGTGAGTGGCGGCTAGACGAGGGAATGCATCCGAGAGGGCTGTCCACTACGTGAATGAGATTGTCGCACGTGCAGGAAGCTACACAAATTGTTCAATCGCAAAGTAACCGCTGAGAGGCCGTCATTCGGCAGTGTATGAATTATGGCCAATGATGACAATAATGATGAAAGCACGCACCTCCGTTAGCCAGCCCATGGTATAGAGGATTCTGTTAATCTGCCACTGCTGTAACGTCAATGCCTCCAGCCTATCTCCATGTCCACTTCCTTCGCTTTAAACAAAAAAAGCGGCGCCATCCGACAACACGACGGGTGTGCGCAGGGAGTCGGCCGAGCCGCGGTGCCACACGGCGGAGTGAGGGCGCGGGCCGGCGAGAGGGCTGCACGCGGAGTCACGCTGAGCGGGCCACCATCATCATCATCACCACAAGTGGCGTCCCGCAAGCTGAGCAAAGCTCCCGCCTCTCCGATCGCCTGCATGGTCCGGCGAGCAGGAGGGGCAGGATGAGTCAGCGGTGGTTGTTCTCTAGAGAGGCTCGCTCCCGCCGCAGGAATGTGGAATGCCCACCGCTGGCTCAGGGCTGTACACGGGAGATGAGCACCCATTGGTTAATTTTGACCCAGCTGCAGGAGTTGCGTGTTCTTTGTGACGGCTCATTCATTGGTAACGTTACCGAGGGTGCGGTTAAACACGTTTATACAGGGCGCGTGCATGGGACGTGTATGGCGCGTGCATGGTACGTGCTACGCACAGCGATTGCGATGGACAAACGGCACCATTAGCGGATGACGCGAGTGTGCGCGCCGTGACGCAGGGGGTAACAAGCCTCTCTCTTTGCGCTGTAATTAACACAATAGGGGTGATGGTCCTTAAGTGGCGTTTTGCGTTCCAAAAGCACTCCTCATTAATGACCCCCCTCCCTTCACCTCCTGCTCCCCCCCCCCGACTCTCCCTCCGGGGGGGTGGGGTGGTGGTGGTGGGGGGGAGCTCCCGCCGCACACAAACTCGCAATCAATTCGCGCGCTCGTCATCAACTCCATTCACGGCGCCGTCTCTGCGCTCTCGCGTGCACCTGGGGTCAGGGGCACGCGCAGGTGGTCGCGCCTCTGCTGCTGATGCTGCTGCTGCTGATGCTGCTGATGATGATGCTGATGATGATGTTGATGCTAATGTTGACGAGCGCCTCTCCACTGGAGCCTTCGGCTCGTGTCGCCGCGTGTTGTTTCGCTACGATGTCCGAGGTTTCGCCCCGCGTGCTGGCAGCTTCGCCAGCGTATCCAGATACATGGAGCCCAGGGGTCAGGCATCGTGCCGAACAGTAACGCGTCCAAGAGCTACCCGGGGTAGTGTTCCGTTTTGGTGGTGGCTCTGAGTGGTGGAAATTCCACATTTCTCTGGAGAGAGCCAGGCTCTTCCTTTGGTCGAGAAAGGCGTCTTACTTCACCGATTTCTGGAAGCATCACCGGGACAACAGAGGCTTTGTAATCAATGACTCCACCGTAAGAATCGGCTCATATGGTTTATGCAAATTGTATCTTTAAGTGATACGCTATTGTTGCATTGAGGCTAAGATGTGGGAATGATGTAGAAAAATATAAAAAGAAATTCGAATCATCAGTTGGGCTGCGAGGTGGCTAGGAGATGGCAGTACAGCGATGGATTCAAGAATCCATCTGTGCGGAGTTTAGAATGTTCCGTATGTGTGTTGGGTGTATTTTTTAATGGGCACCTTGGATTCATCTCTCACATTCCACACTCTGGGGATGGCACTCGGACAGATGTCCCCCGACGCAGGATCCGACTGCATCTGTATTTTGAGAACCATTGTACGTACCCCTGATTTAACCAATGAGTTTACAAATATGTAAAACCATCGGATACATGAAACGGCATCGCTTCTTTTGCAATCGCGACCTAAGTTACATGAAGAACAACTTAGGAATAAAAAAAATACCAATAATTGAACATTACATTTGAGAAGAAATTAATGCAGTACAATGGTAACATAAAAGGTAAATTGCACTTAAAATTATCAATATATAATATATTTAACATAACTTTTGGGCAGGAAAGAGACTAGATTAGATAAATAGATGAAATGTAGAAAATTGCACAATTCGAGAAAAAATAATGAAAATCGTTGAGACTTTCCTGGGCAAATAAAGGGCAACACTTCAATCACAAACAAATCGCGAATACACGAATCAAAGACGGTACATCCCATGTCTGCCTATCATCATTATCATCATACTCAACAACAACAACCATGGTCTATCCACTGCTGGTTGAAAATGTCTCCAAATGCCCCTTTCGCCATCTCCCGAGGTCTCTGGATGGCGCGACCCCGCCTCGCTCCGGGTCCGCGCGGAAAGAGACGGAAGGACGCGCTGAGCCGGCTGATCTTACGCCAAATGTACCTTGTTTGGTTTTAATGCGATCGTCTCAACAGCGGGGGAGAGGAAGGAATGGAGAGATAGAGAGGAGAGAGAGAAGGAGGGAGAGACAGAGAGTTGATATTTTAAACCAAATTTATTGCTGCCAGCAGCAAGAGCGCTGGAGCCGATTTCGATACAAGTCACATCGAGTACGGCGTCACGTGTGCACGTCACAACCACTGCACGTGCCAGGCACAACGCAACCACCACGCGTGACGCACGCCACGCGCGACAAATGCGCTTAGAGATAAAGAGAGAGAGGAGGAGGAGGAGGAAAGGGAGAGAGAGATTGAGAGTCAGAGGGAGGGGGGCGAGAGCGAGAGAGAGATATGAAGGAAATATCAGAATTTGTTCAGGAGGGCCTCTGGCGCTCATTTCACAATTTCTTTGCGGTGACCTCGAAGTGCGAGGGGTGGAGGGTGGCTCCACTCGCAGGTGAAGCCGCCCTTGATCAGCGGGTAAATAATTGACGAGCGGCCTCGTGAAAGCCGGGCCCCGTCACCCCATGTCATGTTCCTATCAAAGGGACGAGCGCGCCTTGTTTGCCGGCAAGGGAAAGGCGAGCATCCCATCCCCGGATAAAATCTCAACGAGTTTTAGATAAACAATCGCCTCGTAGCGAGGACGCCACGGCGCCTTTGTTCTCGGAAAGGAAATAAAAATTGCCGCGCGTGTACATCGCAAATCCCGGCCCGGATGACGGGGGACATGATATATATTAAGGGATTGACGTTATGGGCAATGCTCCTTCTTCAGGAGCATTCTGAAGATATGGTCGCGAGAGAAGGGTTGTGTTTTGTTCCCCCCCCCCCACCGCTGCATTGTTATCCTGTGATGTAATAGTAGCAGCATCCTCGATTGAACTAAGAGATTGAATGCAGCCCCCCCCCCCCCACCAAGGCAACGTGATACGTCTCCTGTGCGAGCTGGGTGAGTGACATGAACCCGTTCGGAAAACGTGTCTGTATGTCTGTCTGTGTGTCTGTCTGTGTGTATGTCTGTGTGTCTGTATGTCAGTCTGTATGTATGTCTGTGTGTCTGTATGTCAGTCTGTATGTCTGTGTGTCTGTATGTCAGTCTGTATGTCTGTCTGTCTGTGTGTCTGTGTGTCTGTATGTCTGTATGTCTGTCTGTATGTCTGTCTGTATGTCTGTCTGTATGTCTGTATGTCTGTCTGTCTGTGTGTCTGCATGCTGAACTTCTTTCGCACCGTACGTAGTCAACCGTGCCCACATTTTACAAATCCAGACCGTACATACAGGAACAATAATCTAATGCAATATTTAGTGAGTGTTGCTTCGTGTAAACGAGAAAATGTTATCTCGTGATACGTCCAAGAGATGGAGGTACAGCAGTGGATTCGTGCATCTATCTGTGCGGAGTTGTAAGTGTGTGACCCCTGTCGCAGTGCGGAGTTGTAAGTGTGTGACCCCTGTCGCAGTGCGCTGCGCTACTAACCCGGCGGCCCGAGTTCAATTCCCGCTCGCGGCCAACACCAGTGACAATTTTCTGAACCGGTTCCGGGCCTCCCCTAGGTCGACTTAGTTTCAAATGAGTGGTGCGTTTGTGTAAACATCGCCACGAGGGAGACAAAGGCGGCCGGGCGTGGTGCCGGTCACCCTCCACCCTCGTGTGCCGTGCCAGCCTTCATAGGTGCTACCGCTGATAGCACTTGCCCCAACAGCCTGGTAAGGCTACACGGGGTATCTTTGTTTTTGTCTTCGCATGCACCCTCCACATTTAAGAAGATCCCTCTCATTTAATTGTCTTCGTTAAACCTTCCCAATGTGGCAGTACCCTCTTGAAAGGGAGTCACGAGACTCGGTGAGTATATGGTGAGTATATTCCAAGGTGCGTTTACAAAATGAGTATTATCATCATAATGGGATGTTTAATTAAGGCGCTGTTAGTGCGAACACGGTGTGAATTTATTAAAAGATGTGTGACTTGGATAGCGACCATTGTTACCTGAATTTCAATTATTGCCAGGTTTGCATATATCAGATATAAATAGCTAATTTGACAACTATCGGAAGTAACAAGATTAAGTTATATTTAAGAATTAAAAAATAACTAATGAGCATATTTATGAGAAGGCGGCGAGGCATTTAACTGCAATTATAATTATTTGGATTTGTATGACATCGGACGTTTGTGATAACGGGGACGTTGTTGTTGTTGCGTGGATCAGCACTTGGCCGTCTGCGCCAGATCGTTGAGTCACTTTGCCGAACCTGTCAGGTTCGATCCAGCCTCTGTTGTTGTCCAATTCAAGGTCAAGACGTCATCATGGCCAAAGCCGTTGATGCCACAACCACCACCAACAAAGACAAAGATCCCCGTATAGCCTTGCCAGACTTTTGGGGCAAGTGCTGTTAGTAGCGAGTAGCACCACGTATGAAGACAAAGATCCTCCATGTAGCCTTAACAGACTGTAGGGGCAAGTGCTGTTAGCGAGCAGCACTTATCAAGGCCGGCACTTTGGCACACGAGGGGGTGGGTGGCCAGCACCACGCCCGGCTGCCTTTGTCTTCCCAGTGGCGATGTTTACTACACACCGCACCAAGTACTCATTTTAGGATGAGTCGACCTAGGAAAGGCCCAGGACCGGTTCAGATAATCGTCACTGGTGTTACCCTTGAGCGGGAACCGAACTCGGATCGCCGGGTTCGTAGCGCAGCGCGCTAACCACTACACCACTGCTCCCCGACCACCACCGCCGCCTTCACACCTCATTGCCAGCGCGTTCCCCCCTCCACCAGACCCCACAGCTGCTGCAGAGTAGACGCACAGCGACCTCCACCATCTGTCCTGACAGTCTCCACCACCACCATCTGCTCTTAAGACTCACAGACGCATAGACTCACGTGGAGACCCACAGACTCGCATAGAAACCCACATATTCACATCGATGCCTACAGACTCATAGACCCGTAGACTCACACAGAGACACATAGATCTGCGCTGACAATCTCTCACCACCTGCTCTTGGGGTCTTCTCTTCCCATTGCTCGCCAGAGTCGTGGAGACGACTCCAATGCCAATTGACAACTTGGCGAGATCATTTAAAAAAAGCCAAAGTTATTTGCTACTCGAACGAACATTTAGATGGTGCTCATCCCCTGTTTGCAACCAGAGCCAGCAGTGGACATTACACATTCCTATGGCGGGGGCGAGCCTCTCCATAGAACAACTGCTATAACCATAAACAAAATTGGACGCGAAGATCGTATTTCGCGCTGAGTAAACAGCCCAGCGCGCTGCTTGTTTAACGCGCGCGCCGCGGTTGCTGATGAAGCGGTTTTTATTTGTAATTGGCTCGCCGGCGTGTGTCCCCTCCTCCTTCTTTGCGGCGGACTTCTCCTCGCCAAGGGGCCTCTCATCGCGAACTCTGCCGGAGGCCCCGGGTAGAGCTGAGGCCTGCCCCTCACGTCTCGTCCCACGACAGCTAAAGCCTTGCCACCAAATCCTGGATTCTCCCCGGGATCGTCCGACTCTTTGACGACACACGGAGACCGAATGTGTTTATCTCCCGGTTGCAGGCGGCCATGCATTAATAATGATAATGCTCTCCACGGTAATCATCATCATCATCATCATCAGCAGCAGCAGCGTCATCACAGAAGTGGCACGGAGGCCCCCGTTGTTCCTGATCAAGGGCGAGTCGCGTTAGAGTTTCGAGTAACTGCTCCCAGCTAGGCCACGTGGTTGCCCGCTCCGAGTGGCTGTTGAAGGTGGAATCTCCGTGGTGGGCACTCGGCGAGGATTATCGGGTGGCTGTGTTGGCTGTAGGGTGGCTGTGTTGGCTGTAGGGTGGCCACCTGTCCTGGCTGTACCAGCATCGTCCACCCTTTGAGCCGAAACGTCTTCCCGGGACATTAAACGTTACAACTCATTACAGGTTTTCGCCAGTTGCATAAAGCAGCGACACTCCGCTCACTGGAGACAATTCCTTTACAAGTCATCTGGGATTGTGGAGATATTCCTCTTTTTCCCATGATACATCCCCCACCATTTTCTTTTGTAACATCAGAGATGGCAACCACAGCGGCTTGGCTTTGACACGTACGTGCCCGGCTCACAAAAAAAAGAATGGAAATTTATTTAAAATATAGATCTGAAATCCTCGGCGCTAAGCGTCCCTTTGGTGTCGTGCCCTCGGTGCCGCCGCCACCCTTCGCTATATCTCGCGCGGATGAGCGCCGCTCCTGGCGCGCGCGCGCGCGCGGTGTCATCCTGTCACTCAACCCTCGGAGCCTCTAACGAGCCCTCGGATCGGCTTAATGAGGAGGGATTGTCTCGGCTCGTTGGCACCGAGGCAGCGATTCCATCGCTGAGACGGGAGGGTCCTCGTTGGCCAATTTGGCACATTTGAGCGATGCCCGTTCATCGGCGCGTGGCTTTTAATTTTTATTTTTTAAATCGAATCTGAAGGCGCGTGGCATTGTGCGCCACCAGAATCAGAAGTCGGAAGTTCATGTCCCGAGTCAGTCGCCTTGAGTCGTTCGCCTCCGACTCAAGGCGACTCGGAGAGCACGCGACAACAGCGGGCAAAGCGTTACACACGTCACCGTGACAACCACAATTAGTTCGCCAAAAATGTAAAATATTGTGTAAGCTGGATATAAGCACACCTTGCGTAGGCAAGTTCTGAAATAAGCAACACGTGTTTACATTGCACTGGTTGTTGGGGGGGAAGGGAGGCGATACAGCTTCTGATGCGAGCACGCCAGTGCCGATATAAGCACATCCGGCCTTGTTTCCTCCGAAGTAGCTGTGCTTATATCCAGCCTCTCGTGGAGTCGATTCTCGCACGCGTTATTTGATGCGCGCGTCCGAAGCGTTAACGATCCGTGTTCACCCGATGACTCGGAAGCAATCGGCTCGACCGATCGAACCTCGAGTCGGATTTAGCGACGTCCGTGTCAGCTCGATGGGGGCGCCGGTTGCGCTGAAGGGCGACGTGAAAACATCGAGCGGATGGAGGCGACGCGTGAAGGTGGCCGTCTCCCACCCTCAGGTGGAGGAAAGCCCCGAGGCTACCCGGACTCTCTCCTCTCTATTCTCTCCTGAAGCCCCCTCGTGGTGGCGAGCGGCAGATCTTCGAGCGTCGCCGTTCCAGCTCTTGAACGATGTCGCTGCCGCTATCAATGCGCTCGTGAGTAGACATTGGAGCGCCATTGCCTCTCTGCCCCGAGACGAAGGTTCCGCAGCAGTGGTTGGCGCACTGTGAAGTTGAACTCCCAGGTGACACCGATCGTGACTGCGCGCCACTGAGAGTCGCGGTCCTTTACGATGTCCGCGAAACACTGGGACGAGTTGTAAATTGCAATGCTAGCATCATCATCATCCCACTATCAGTAAATAACAGCAATAACCCCGTCAACACGAGGCAGTATTAATGAGGAATGGGGGGGAGCGGTGAGTTTGATCTGGGGGAGGTCGTGGGATCGTTACCCGCATTCTGGACCAATGGGGAGCGGTGGCTCAGCGGTTAGCGCGCTGCGTTACACCTCCCACTAGCCCCCCCCCCCCCATGTGCCGCATCTGCCTTAATAGGTGCTTGCTAACAGCACTTACTCCAGCAGTCTGTTATAGTTATAGAGTGGGCGGGAGTGGGGGGAGGCGTGTAATTGATCTGCGCTTGTGCACAAAATGCCAACTCTGCCGTTTCTTGTTTCTTTTTCCCATCGCATTCTCCAACGCGCTTAGCTCCGCGTCGCTGAGCCGCTTCGCAGTGCCACTGCGCGGGATTACGGCCCTCGGGGTGATGCTCCGATGATTCAACTCGAGTCGCGGTGTTTGGCGGAGGGCTGCCGTGGAGGCAGCCGCGGCGCAGTGCCCGGGACGCGTCGCTCGGACGGGTCGCGGCCGCGCGAGTAACGCACGCGACTCAAGCCGCCTCCACCATCCAAGTCCCTGCGATTCTCTCAGAATTTCTCACGTCCCGTTCCGGGCGTGTTGCTCCCCTGTCGGCTGCCACTCCGTTCGTAGCCTCGACCACCGCGGTCAGGGCAGAGCGAGCTGCGGGGCTCCCTCCACGCCACGCGTCGCGCACGCGTTGATTGACCATACTTCACCGCGCGGGTCGGCGAGGCTGGGTGAAAGGCGGGGAAACGCCAACGCGGGAGCGCAGCGCAGAAGCGACACACGCTTTAGGGGCCGTCCATAAATTACATCACGCACCTGGGGGGGGGGGGGGGTCAGACATTTGTGACGATGTGTGACGAGGTGGTGGGGGGTTGAGAAATGTGACGTCACGTGAAAATGCGCAACTTTAAATAAATATAGACAACACGTTCTACTTAATTAAATAGACTTTTTAATAAAACACGTTCCTTCGGAGTGGGCAGGTAGGAACTTGGTTGGACAGCGCATTCGTGCACGACAGACGAATATGCACGACAGACAGACAAATAATCCCTCGTGGGCAGTGTGGAACCTGTTGTTCCTACCTGTATGTCTTCTACAACATCAGTGCAGCGCCACATTACCTACGCACTACAATGACAATAGTTTAAAGCGATTTGAAGCATGTTTTATTTGGGGGGGAGGGGGCAGAGCTTCGTGACGTCATATTTGAGGGGGGGTCTGACTTTTTGTGACGCCGTGTGACAAAGTGGGGGGGGGGGGTCAAAAATCGTCCAAAATCGCGTGACGTCATTTATGGACGGCCCCTTAGACTGCACTGCCCCCTCTGGCCGCTCACCGCGCAGCCCCGCAAGGTCGCAGCGATGCCGAGCGCCGTCCGGGTGTCAAACCCCCTTCCTCGCTCGGCTCCAGAGCTGCGACGGGGGTCGCGCGCAATCGCGGATGATTTCATCATCAAGGGTCACGGTGCGTGTGAGCGAGACGCAATTCATATCTTATCAGTCCTCCTTGGAAGAGGAGCACTTAGCAGTGACTTGCTTACAACGTGGGGGGGGGGGTCTGGGGTGGAGAGAGTTGACGAGCCGCCCGTTGGCTCCCAGCGCGCTCCCCGCTAATGGGGCCGGCTAAGTGTGTCTGGCGGGCGCTCCCGAGCGCGCCTCGATTCGCGAAAGGCACACGCGGTGTGGGGGGGGGGGTGCTGCGGGAGGAGGGGGGGGGCTGTCTCCTGGCCTCACGTCACCCCCCTTCGTCGAGCAGGAATCGAGAGCAGAACACAAGAGGCGTACGACGCGACGTAGGTGGTGGTAGCGGTGGTGGAGGTGGTGGTAGCGGTGGTGGTGGAGGTGGTGGTAGCGGTGGTGGTGGAGGTGGTCGTGGTGGCGGTGGTGGTGGAGGCGGCGTAGGGGAGCGGTAGTGCTGTGTTCAGCACCGCACTGCGCCCGAACCCCGCCACCCGAGTTCGATTCCCTCTCACGACCAATAACGATTGTCAATATTCGCCCTTGGGCCTCCTCTAGGTCGACTGAGGCTTAAAATAAGTGCCTGGTCGTGTGTTTAAGCACGGGTTGAGATAAAGGCAGTCGGGAGTGGCGTTTGCCACCCACCACCTCCTGTGCCGTGCCTTAATAGGTGCTCGCTAACAGCACTTTCCCCGACAGTCTGTTAAAGGCTATACGGGGGAACTTTGTCTTTGGTGGAGGTGGCGACTGCGGTTGCTGAGTGGCCTCGGTGCTGCGAGGAGATGAGGCAACGTGATGTCATCACCACGATGAGCATCAACATCAAGTCATCATCAAGAGTGATTATCATGACCACAATCACCGTCGCCGTGACACTGCCACACCGCATCAACAGCAGAACCCCACTCCTCCTCCCTCCCCCCGCCCCGCCCCTTCCCCTCACACAACCCCCAAATCTGCATCTCCTTTGTTCAACCAAAGTTGAGGCAAATTTGCTCCGTTTGACCGGCGTCTCCGCTCAGTTTCCTCATCCATCTGCTCGGAGGCTCTCCGCTCGCTTCTCAGCGCCTGCCCCAACCTCCCTCTCACCCCCTTGCTCACTCCCCCCCTCATCGTCTCACCCCCACGCCCCTGCCCCCCACCTTCTGCAACTTGGTCTTTTATAATTAAACGGGAGCACGGCGCTTCTGGCAGGAAAGCAGCGCGCGAAGGAACAATGCTTAAAGCGCATTGCCCTGTTTATGCAAAAGCTTCACGCAAGCACTCTCCTCCATCACGCGGACGCAACGCATCGTTCGGCGGTGGCGCTGCTGATGCTGCTGCTGCGTTGGCAGTGGTGAAACAGCACAGTCAACAACAAAAACTCCACGCACTCGTCAATAACAAAAACGACACTGTGAGTGAGTCTATGTATTGAACTTCTTTCGCACCGTACGTAGCCAACCGTGCTAATCGTAGGTGCGGGGGCGTGGTGGGAAGGTCAACAAACTAAATACAAAAATCAGTAATGAAGCTAATTCGTTTTCACTCTACATGATGATGATGATGATTTTAAAGTGCATAGCTCCCGGTGGCTTCCTAATATCGGAAGAAAGAACGTTCCAGACGGCCGCAGAAGCGCGTCTGAAATCGCGCGATGCAGTGAACATCTTTGTTCGATGGCCAACTAAAAAGCCGCATACAATGCGTGTGTGTGTGTGACTTTTAAACGAAAAGTCAGACAATAGATGGCGTTTCGGGCAATGACCCTTCTTCATAGCACGTATTGTTTTTTTGTGGCTACACAAAGTGTTATTGGCGAATGTGTTCGAGGTTTATTTTCATCATGCACATGAAAAGAACCCGTTGATACATTACAGGTGTGTTAAGTAGTCACCGATTATAAGAAGTTCTGGAAAATACGACGCACCCTTCAATTGTGGGCGGTGTCAATAAAGTCATACCAGTCAGGCAAAGACAAAGACCCCCCGTATAGGCTATAACAGACTGCTGGGGCAAGTGCTGTTAGCGAGGAGGTGGGTGGCCAGCACCACGCCCGGTCGCATTTGTCTCCTCAGTGGCGATGTTTACACACCGCACCAGGTACTCATTTGAGGCTGAGTCGACCTAGGGGAGGCCCAGCACCGGTTCAGATAATCGTAACCGACGTTGGCCGTGAGCTGGAATCGAACTCGGGTCGCCGGGTTCGTAGTGCAGCGCGCTACCGCTACACCACCGCTCCCCACGCACTCCGTAAATTGTGGCCGGTGTCAATAAAGTTATACCAATCTGGGCTCTCTCTCTCACACACACACAGAAGTCAACCGGATTATAAGACGCATCCCCAATTGTTGAATTAAAATAAAAAAAGACAACATTATTTCTTGCGGCTCAAAATGAGCGCACGGGGGCCTTGGTGCTCACCTCCCGTTTACAGCCCTGAGCCAGTGGTGGAAATTACACATTCCTATGGCGGGTGACCAACCGCAATAAAACAACCACGCTGTTGATTTCCCCACCACGCCCGGTTAGTGTGGAAGATTAGGCCAAACGCCCTCTAGAGGCGCTCTCTAGAGCTCCCTCTAGCGGAGACCTTTCCGCCATCAGTGGTGCGAGTGGTCACTTGCAGGACTGCGCCTTCACCTGAGATGCACGACCGCGTGTTCTGGGTAAATGGAGTTAATTGTGGAGTTTAACTTCACGGTATCACCACGAGGAATCTTCCAGTGACCGGGTCACGAGTTTCTGAAAATTCGCTTTGGGCAATGAGAGCGCGGGCCGCATCACGAAAATACGACGATGACGTGCTTGTGTTCACCAGCATCATCGGAAGCAGCAGCATCATCATCAGCAGCAGCATCATCAGCAGCAACAACAGCATCATCATCAGCAACAGCAGAATAATTATCAGCAGCACCATCATCATCAGCAGCAGCATAAGCATCATGGGCAGCATCGTCATCAACGGCAGCAGCATCATTACCAGCAGCAGTATCAGCATCATCATCATCAGCTCGTGTTTAACCACTGCTGGATGAAGGCGTCCCTCCTCCAGACGGTCTGGCGCTACGGTCCATGTCTGTTCCCTGACATTTGTTGAGAACAAAACATCTCCAGAGGGGGCCCACTGCAAAAAATCCCCCCCCCCACACCGTGGCATTACGTGTTTGCTAAGACAAGCGGCACTGTGTTTTCTCAGTGGTTTTAATGTCACCGATTTAAACGACACCAGCGATATTAACTGCTGTTTTACGAGGTTGTTTTCCTTTCATCCACGCACAAAATCCAACCCGTCTCCCTGGAGCGAAGGGTAGTAGGAGGTTGGACGATGTGTGCCTTTGTCTTTGTGGGGGAGCGGTGGCGCAGCGGTTAGCGCACTGCACTACGAACCCGGCCGGCGAACCGAGTTAAATTCCCGCTCACGGTCAACGTCAGTGACGGATATCTGCACCAGTCCTGGGCCGCCCTTTAACTCGGCTACGTCTTAAAGTAGTACCATGTGCCGTGTGTAAACATCAGCACTGGGGAGACAAAGGCGGTCGGGTGTAGTGCTGCCCACCAACCACCCTCCTCGTTATGCCGCGCCGACCTTCGTATGTTTTCGCTAACAGCACTTGCCCCAAGAGCCCAATGAAGGCTATACGGGAGATCTTTGTCTTTGCTTTGTCTGAGTGTAAGCGGATGGGAGATGGGCTCGTTGGCTTCGGGAAGATTCGGAATTGATTGGACCTACTGATGGTGGGTGGTGAGGGGGTTAGGGGGGGGGAGAGGATGGAGTAGATGAGAGGGGAGGAGGAGGGACAAGTGGGAGAAGGAGTGGGGGGATCTTTCCTGCTCTGGCGTCTCGGGGTCTATGCCTCAATCCGCCTCCACAATTAAATAAATAAATCCCACCGAGCTCACAGTTGTGGCTGTCATTGAACGGGCAGCCTGAGAAACCCAAGAAGCTAAGACCCCCCTCCCACCCACGCTCCCACCCCGTGTTCGCTGCCTTGTAGACACACGGCGGGGGGGGGGGCAAAGAGATAGAGAGGAGAGGGGGGGGGGCATAGTGAGAGAGAGAGAGGGTGGAGATGGAGTGAGTGGAGGGGCGGCAGCTGAGAGAGAGAGAGTCCGAGCGAGAGAAATGCGCGTCAAGGGAGTTGAGTTACGTGCAGAACGCGCTCCTATATATGTAAGCACCCACATGTTTGCGCGTCTGTGCCTCCACATCCCTCTCTACGCGTGTGTGCTTGCGTGTCGAACAGAGGACCCATAGACTAACATAGAATCCATATGATGATATAGGATCCAGATAATGGCATAGGACCCTTAGACTAACATAGAACCCATAGAATGACATAGGACCTTTAGACTAACAGAGGACCCATACAATGACATAGGACCCAGAGATTAACCGATGAACCCATAAACTAACAAAAGGCTCATCATATATTTACGTAGAATTCATAGACTTGTATAGGGCATATGAATGTGTACGCTATTGTTTACGTATGTAAGCGCACTGCGCGAACAACCCAGCGTCCTTCGTTCGAATCCAAACAACGGCTTATATCAGTGGGTCGACCCTTACGTCGATTCAGCCTCAAATATAAGTAGCTTTGTAAACAGTTCCACTTGGGGAAGACAAAGGCGGCCGGTGTACAGGCCACACCACTCATTCGTGCATCGTTCTGGTCGTTATAGGTGCTCGCGACACAGTACTTGGCCCTAACAGCCTGTGGCATGTCTACACGGTAGATGTGTTTATTATCACATTACTCTTCCACAATTTAACGACCTGCACTGGAAATTCGTGGCCTCGTTTGGCGCAGAGTGAATGACGATCGCGGCTCCCTCGCGGAATGACCACGGCGTGCGGTAGAGCGCGTGGTGGTTGCACGCTACTGCGAGGCTACATCGGTGGCAGAGCAGTTCAGACTTAAAATAAAAACAATAGATCCATTGTTGGTACGTGCTATGCTCCTACGTGTATGCTCCCCACCTTCACAAAATCAGGGTGGTGAAGTATGGTCAAATAAACCCCTACGAGCGGCACGGTTTAGAGAGGCTGTCATCCAGCGGGCGGACTGTCAAAAGGGAAGTACTGTACTGCATGCACAATGATATTACAGAGAATAGCATTTGGGCTGGAATCGAACTTTGCCAAGTCCAGCCAAGCGGCTCCGCTAATTTGGCGCCCCTGGTTGAATTACGCAAAACCGACGTCCAAAATCACCTTTACAAGTCCAAAGTAATCATCATGCAAACTGTTATCATGGCAATTATTGACCTAGGACAGCCTCGATGAGTCTCAAGACTCTTGCTCAGGAGGATCCTGCCACGTTGGGGGATGTTTGACCGATCCCAGAAGGAGTGAGAGTTTGGCGTCGCGTGCGAGAGCCCGGAGACATCCCGGCAGCCTGCACACGAGGGGCAACACTCAGGATGCGCCTACGATGCATCGGATGAGTCTTGTACCTACCTACTTGCTGCACTGTAATGTCCAGGCCGCCCCGGCTTATCGGGATACGTAACAACAACTAATTCGTGCGTGGAATGCTGATATTCTTCCATTGCCCATTATCATCATCATGCCAATTATTAAGTCAGCACAGCCTCGCTGAGTCTCAAGACTCTTGCTCAAGAGGGTCCTGGGGGATGTTTGGCCGGCCCCAGAAGAAGGAGTGAGAGTTTGACGCCGCGTGGGAGGAGGAGACCAAGAGAGCCCAGAGCCAACCCGGCACCGCGCCGCTGTAGACGAGGGGGAGACACCCGGGACTGGCACTTCCTGCCACCACCTCGCAGCAGCCTCACGCCTACAGCACCTGGCAAGCCCTGGTGGTGGTGGTCACCCATCCAAGTATCAACCAGACTCATCTCTGCTTAGCTCTCTGATATCCGATCCGATCGGACTCGTTTATCGTGGGGTCTGTGAGCGCCTGCGAATGCACAAACCGCACCCGAGCCCTCGCGGGGCGAACAGCAGCCTCACGTGACGCAAGGAAGCGGTGGTGTCACTCGTTTCATGGGTCGGTGGGTTGTAACAGCGCCTCTCGTCGCTTCCTCATCACGGTCATCATTGCCATAATACATAATCATCGTCGTCATCTCGATCACCATCTTCATCATTATCATCATCTCCACCCTTCACCTCCGTGTGGCAGATGCCAGGCGGAGGTGGCCATCCTGCACGTGGCAGCCTGGAACCCAGCGCTGTGAAGGCAGCTGCCAGGGTTGGTGGGTCACCGCATTCAAGTTGCGTGGGCGTCCATGAGGAAAGGAAGTTCAGTGGCCTGGCTTGGCAGGAGAAGGCGGCACAGAACAGTGGGGACGAATCCCCATCTGTCCCTTCTGAGCGCTGTTCCCTTCGCATTTTCGCGACGTTTTTTTTCATCCAATCGCTCCAATTTCCTCCCCACATGTATAAACATTCAGTAAATGGCAAAACACATCGGAATGAATAAAGGACTACAGAGCTTGGGCAATTATTGGCATCACCGGCTGCTGCCTTCCAGCTCGCTTGTGGTTCCTCCGGCGATTGTGAGATGCAATTTGCCCGAGCGACGAAGCGATTTATAAAACGACATTAAAACGACAACATTAGAACGGGACCAAAGGAACGGCGGTGGCTCCGACAATTCCACTTCAATTAAAACAGACGACCCCGCCCCTCGTCCCCCAATGCCCTAGCCCCCCCCTCCAACCCCTGCTCCTCCCCCCTCCCGACACAGTTGCTTGCTGGTTGTGCTGAGTTGTAGCAGAGCACTCTTCCATGATCATGTCCATCCAACCCTCCCTCCCTCTCCTCGCTGTAGCGGCTGGCCGCACTTTAGCCCATGGCTTGGCATCGCATCGCCCGCAACCTCACCTCAGTTAAACCTGCCCTCCCCCTTCCCCCACGGGAGCACACTCCTGCAATCTCCTGTGGTGATTTTCCAGACGGAAGAGCAAGCAGCGACGACGGCGATGACGATCTCTGCCGACCCGCTGCGTCGCTGACGATTCCATCGCGTCTCGAAGCCTCCCCGCGGAGGCGGCGCGCGCGCTGCCCCCACCGGGCGGCCACCACGAGGAGCGGCGCCAAGGCCACGGAGCTCGCAGGCGAAGAGAAATAGCCCCGCAAGTGGCGGGGGGGGGGGGCTCCCTACCCCTGTGATAAGAGGGGGGCTGATGAGCGGACTGACCCCATCGATGTCACCTCTGTCTCTCCCATCGTCTAGGGGCTCGTGACGCGGTAGAACGTTCGAGCGGTCGGGCGCGTTCGCCGCTTGTCGTCGTTGTTGCAGCAGAGGTTCGCGGCTCGACTCCAGCGGCCGCTCTGATTAATACTGCCCGCTGGGTGAGCCATAAGATACGCGCCATCTGCTTCACCACGGTGGACGTTAAAGACCCCGTGGCGTCATCCGCAAAAGTAAGCCATCGTGGGCAAAAATTACACCGCAAATGACTCAATTGGGATCCACTGAGGAATCATTGCCCCCCCCTCTCCCCCCAGATTGCTAACACTTGGGACAAGATCCTCCTGAAAAAAGTGGCACGAGGCTCACGATTTTCTCGCTGAGCGAGCGGAATCTCCGTCATCTGCATCGTCCGCGTAACGAGCGGCATCGGACGCACGCCAGCAACAGGTGCTGAGCTCGCAGCTCCGAGCCGAGGGTCAGATACTGCCCGGGCGTCCTGAGCCTCGCTCTCCTTGCCCAAGGGAGAGTCCGGGGAGACGAAGGCGGGTGGGGTTGGGGGTGGCGCTGAGGGGGAGGGACTGGTGCTGGAGGGAGGAGGAGGAGGGGGAGTCGCGGAGAGATAGAGACAAGCAGGGGCACGCAGGGAGGCAGGAGCACGCAGGGAGGCAGGGGCACGAAGGGAGGCAGGGGCACGCAGGGAGGCAGGGGCACGCAGGGAGGCAGGGGCACGCAGACAAGCAGGGGCACGCAGACAAGCAGGGGCACGCAGGGAAGCAGGGGCACGCAGGGAGGCAGGGGCACGCAGGGAGGCAGGCGCCTAGGAGGCGCGCATGCGTCTCACGCTGCGCTCCCTGAACACAGCGACGGGAAGAGCAGCGGCGGGGTGGCGGGAGGGGGGGAGTCGAGGAGACGAGGGGAGGATAAGGGAGAGAGTCCGAGACACGTGAGCGCGAGAGACGAGAGTGGAAGACGTCGGGAGGATAGCGCGAGAGGCGCGGAGTACGAGGGGGAGTCGAGGAGTCGAAGGAGAAGACGGGGGAGACGACAGATAGAGACAAGAGGGAGGGTCGGGGAGACGAAGGGAGAGACAGGAGAGTCGGGGAGGTGAGAGTGGAAGAGACAGCGAGAGAGAGAGAGGGAGACGCGCCATGGGCTACACCCAGAACATGAGGAGGGTTCCACTCCAAGCCCGGAAGAGGTAGCGGCGGAGCTGTGGACTCTTCGTGACCCCCCCCCCCCGCTAGCGTCAATCGCCTCCTCGTCACCAACCTCGTCAATTGCCCTCCTCGCACTCCTCGCCCCCATGAGGATTGATTACGGAGCTGACCCCGGCAGAGCGAGGAGGAACGCGGCTACAGCTGGTGAGTGATGTTCGCATGTGTGAGTGAGTGCGAGTGGTGATGTGAGCGAGCGTGTCTGTGTGTGTGTGTGGGTCTTCGTGCGCTCCATGTGGTGTGGCTATATGTGTGTGTGAGCGTGTCTTGTTGCATCTGGGCACCTGGGTCTGTTCCGTGACCTCCTGTCAGCGAGCCCTCCACACTGCACATGGCCTCGAAGTGCACCTAGCATGGCACAAACACCGTGGTGACGTCGCCGCCACTTGGTGGTGCACAGTGGTGGTGGTTGTTGTTGTTGCTGAGCGTGTCTTCGTGTGATGTGTTTGTGTGTGCCCTGTGCGTGTGTGCTGTGTGAGTGTGTCTGTGTGCATTTTGTATACAGTATGTGTGTTTGCGTGTGCATGTTTAGCTAACAGCACTTGCCCCTGTTGGAGGCTATATGGGGGATATTTGGCTTTGTAAATCTGTGTGTGGTTGTGTTATGTGCGCGCAACATGTGTATGAATAGTAGGTTAGTGCAGCGGTTAGCGCGCTGCGCTACGAACCCGGCGACACGAGTTCGATTACCGCGAACGGCCAACACCGGGGATGATTATCTGAACCAGCCCTGGGCCTCCTCTAGGTCGACTCAGCCTCAAATAATGAGAACGACAAAGGCGGCCGTACCGACCTCCATAGCTACAGTACTCGCTAACAGCACTTGCCACAACTGTCTGTCGAAGGCTATCCGGGGGATCTGTGTCTTGTGTGCAGTTTGTGCAGGAGATACGTGTGTGCTGTGTGTCTGTGTGTGTGCAGTATGTGCAGTATATGTGTGTGTGTGCTGTGTGTCTGTCTTGTGTGCAGTTTGTGCAGTATATGCGGGTGTGCTGTGTGTCTGTGTGTGCAGTTTGTGCAGTATATGCGTGTGTGCTGTGTGTGTGTGTGCAGTTGTGCAGTATATATGTGTGTGCTGTGTGTCTGTGCGTGCAGTTGTGCAGTATATGCGTGTGTGCTGTGTGTCTGTGTGTGTGCAGTTGTGCAGTATATGCGTGTGTGCTGTGTGTGTGTGCAGTTGTGCAGTATATGCGTGTGTGCTGTGTCTTTGTGTGTGTGCGGTGTGTCTGTGTGTGTGCAGTTGTGCAGTATATGCGTGTGTGCTGTGTGTCTGTGTGTGTGTAGTTGTGCAGTATATGCGTGTGTGCGATGTGTCTGTGTGTGTGCGGTATGCGCAGTATATGCGTGTGTGCTGTGTGCAGTTGTGCAGTATATGCGTGTGTGCTGTGTGCTGTGTGTGTGCAGTTGGTGCAGTATATGCGTGTGTGTGCTGTGTGTCTGTGTGTGCAGTTTGTGGAGTATATGCGTGTGTGCTGTGTGTCTGTGTGAAGTTTGTGCAGTATATGCGTGTGTGCTGTTTGTCTGTGTGTTCAGTATGTGCAGTATATGCGTGCGTGCTGTGTGTCTGTGTGTGTGCAGTTTGTGCAGTATATGAGTGCGTGCTGTGTGTCTGTGTGTGTGCAGTATGTGCAGTATATGCGTGCGTGCTGTGTGTCTGTGTGTGTGCAGTTTGTGCAGTATATGCGTGTGTGCTGTGTGTGTGTGTGTGTGCAGTTTGTGCAGTATATGCGTGTGTGCTGTGTGTGTGTGTGTGTGCAGTTTGTGCAGTATATGCGTGTGTGCTGTGTGTGTGTGTGCAGTTTGTGCAGTATATGCGTGTGTGCTGTGTGTGTGTGTGCAGTTTGTGCAGTATATGCGTGCGTGCTGTGTGTGTGTGCAGTTGTGTGTGTGCTGTGTGTCTGTGTGCAGTTTGTGCAGTATATGCGTGTGTGCGTGCGTACGTTTCACAGCTGCTCGATAACAACAGCCCGGGATCTCTGTCTCGGTATGTTTACGCGATATGTGTGCAGTGTATTTGTGGACTGCGTTCTGTCTGTGGGAGCTGTACGGTGTGTGTGTGTGTGCTGTGCGGTGTGTGTGTGTGTGTGCTGTCTGGAAGCTGTGTGCGAGGTCTGCAGTGTGCGTGTGTATCGTGTGATTGTGAATTGTGTGGTGTGTGTGGTTGTGTGTGTGGTGTGAATGTGTGCGTGCACGAGGTTATCTGACCGTGTGTGCATGCCTACATGTGGTTGTCTGTGTATGCACGAATGCTGTTGTGTGTCTGTATGTACGCGTGTGTATTCGTGTGTGTAAACGCTTATGTCTCACGTGTGCATGCATATGTCTGTATGTATCTGTGCTTGTGTATGTATGCATGCATGTACATATTTGTGCCTGTATGTATGTATAGTATCTGCTGTTGTATGTCTACACATGTATGTGTGCACGAGTCCGTACGTATCTGTGCATGCATGCTTGTATTCCAATGTATTCATGTCTGAATCTGTATGTGTGCTTGTGCATGTACGTACGTATGTTAGAATTAATGTATGTATATTGTGGCGGGCGGTATTTTAGCGGTGAGCTCAACTGCGCTAGGAACCCAGTGATGATTATGTGAACCAGTCCTGGGACTCCTCAAGGTCGACTCAGCCTCAAATGAGTAGCAGGAACGGTGTGTAAAACATCAGCACTGGGGAGACAAAGGCGGTCGGGCGTGGTGCTGGCCGCCCCAACCCCCTCGGGTGCCGTGCCAGGCGTTCATAGGTGCTCGCTAACAGCACTTGCCCCAACAGTCTCTTGAGGCTGTTCGGGGGATATTTGTCTTTGTATGCACGTGTTTACGGGTGCATCGCGTTACCAGGCGGCTGCTGTTGTTTCACAAACGATTAAAGTCGGAGGCTTTCGCGGGACAATGGACAGAACCACCTGTTCACGTGACCCCCTCGAACGCACTGACGCTGCTTACAATAATCACTCTCCTTTCACAACCCCCAACCACAAACAACAACATCGTCATCGTCATCAACAACAACGAACGTGCAACAGAAAGCTTAACCAACGCATCCGTGATTGTGTACACAATGGGACATGTATTAATGTGCTTTGAAGAAGGGGCATTGACCGAAACGTCACCTATTATATTTTTTGGTTCCCTTATAGACGAATGTGGTGAGTGTTTGTCATTGTCAAAAATCGTCTTCCACTGATGCGTTCCACTCGGAAATGTGCACATTCCGAATGTTGATTTCAATGTCCTTACATCGTCATCATCATCACCATCACGGCGTCGCCAGACAATTGCAGAACGAGACAATGGTCGTGGGCTATACCCCTCCAGCGCAGGGACAATGTTTGGAAATGTCCGCACTGTCCCACGTGTGTGTCGTTGCAAGATGCACCTAGTCTGGCACCAACGCCGTGGTGGCGTCACCGCCACTTAGTGCCGAAAGCCGGTTGTTGTAGTTGTGCATGTGTCAGTGTGTCAGTCTTTGTCTTGTGTCTGACTCAGCCTTAACTGAAACTCAGCCTGAACTGAAAACCTGTTGCGGTGTGTAAATAATCGGCACTGGGGAGACAAAGGCGGCCGGGCGTGGCGCTGTCCTCACTATCCCTTCGAGCGCCGTGCCGATTTTCATAGGTGCTCGCTAACAGCACTTGCCCCAACAGTTTGTTGAAGGCTATACGGGGGGTGGGGGGGTCTTTGTCTGTGTGTCGACCTGTGGTCCGCTCGTCTTTGCATTCGCTCGGGTCTGCAACACATGTATGTGCACACACGTGTCACGCGGGATCCGGACCCCAGCTGCTCCTGGGGTCAGACGAGGGAGGGGACACGGTCAATGCCGCCCCCAACTCCCCTCCAACCCCCCCAAACCCCCCTTAGTTCAAGCCCCCCCCCCCCCACTCTCTGCTCCTCACGGTAACCACAGCCACCACCACCACCACTTGTTAGCGTCCGCGTCGCAACTCGCCCCCACCGCGCGCGTCAAGCCCACGAGGAGCAATTCCTGCTCCACCCCCTCCCTGTTTCCCTCCTTGTCTCTCTCCATCTCCGTCTCGTCCCTCGCTCCCCGGCTCCGCATCGCGGTCTGCCCCCCCCCCCCCCCCCCGTGTTCATCCCCCTGTCTCCCTGTGCTCACACTCCCCATTTCGCTCTCTCTCCCTCGTTCCATACATCCCAGCTTCCTTCTTCCCGCCTGCTCCCTCCCCCCCTCCCCCTCCTCTCTCTCTCTCTCTTGTGCTCTTTTCGCAGAGCAATTACTCGGCTCGATTGACTCGATGCACTCCACCTCATTTATCCATTCACTCACTCACACCTCGTTATTCACTCGCGCCAGACAGTCGCTCGCGCACCGAGTCAACGTTCACTCACCTACCGACTCACTCACTCACACCTCGTTATTCACTCGCGCCAGACAGTCGCGCGCGCACCGAGTCAACGTTCACTCACCTACCGACTCACTCACTCACACCTCGTTATTCACTCGCGCCAGACAGTCGCGCGCGCACCGAGTCAACGTTCACTCACCTACCGACTCACTCACTCACACCTCGGACTCCGCTCGTGTGCTGCTGTCACCACGGCCATGTGTTTATCTCGTATTTGGGCACGTGGCCACATAGCCAGCGGTGGATATAACAATGGCTCGCGATGTCTGTCGCACCGAGGGATGCTCCAGGGTCCGTGTCTCACCGCAGTCACGAGTGCGTCATTGTCGCGAGAGTGATACGCGTTCACTCACTCACCCACCCGCTCACCCATTCACTAACCCACTAATTCACCCATTCACCCACAAATTGACCGTCCCAGAAATTCACCCACCCACCAACTCACTCGCCCACCCGCTAATTCAGCCACCCACGAACAAACCCACGCGACCACCCACACCCCACCCTCCCAACGGCTCACACAGCTCGCCTACTTCACCCTCGCACCACCGTTCTGTGCGCTGCGGGATTAATTGGAGCCACGTGACGAGTGACGAGCTCGTGAGGAGCGAGCTCTGCCCGTCACCGTCTCAAGACGGCGACAGCGCTCGAGAGGCAAAGCCACGGGGCTCCTTGAGATCGCAGCTCCTCGACTCCTCGTGTCCACCTGGCCTCCCCCATCATCCCAAGAATTCAGTCACTTTTTTACCGACGTTTGGGTTTTATTATTCGACCAATGGGATAACGCGAATATCGTCGGTTGGGGTAGGCGGTGGAGAGGGGCAGCCTCGTTCGTCGTGGAGCTTTGTGACGTCATCACCAGCCGCGTTACGCTGGGCGTGGCTTGTCGGGGGTTTCCTGCCTTCGGGAGGTGGGATGTAGCGGGGGGGGGTGCAGCTATTTTTTAAAGGGGCCCGAGTAACGGACCACGACAAAGTAGTTGATCAAAACACTAAACCACGTGGTCCATTAATCGCTTCAATGACATTTATCGACCATATTGAGCTGCTTGTTGTTGAAGGTTAGCGGTAGGGCGTGTGCCGCCGTCGGTAGTTCCAGTACTGCCCGTAGCACGTGGTCTGCGAGGCGAATGTTCTCCCGGTGAGACGAGTAACAGCTGCGCGTCGTTACGAGCCGGGAGTCGCCCGCGGGAGACCGCGCGTATTTATCTCCCCGTTGCAGGCGGCCATGCATTAATAATAATGATAATGTTCTCCACGGTAATCATCATCAGCAGCATCAGCAGCGTCATCACAGAAGTGACACGGAGGCCCAAGTTGTTCCTGATCAAGGGCGAGTCGCGTTAGAGTTTCGCGAAACTGCTCCCTGCTAGGCCACGTGGTTGCCCGCTCCGAGTGGCTGTTGAAGGTGGAATCTCCGTGGTGGGCACTCGGCGAGGATTATCGGGTGGCTGTGTTGGCTGTAGGGTGGCTGTGTTGGCTGTAGGGTGGCCACCTGCCCTGGCTGTACCAGCATCGTCCACCCTTTGAGCCGAAACGTCTTCCCGGGACATTAAACGTTTCAACTCATTCCAGGCTTTCGCCAGTTGCGTAAAACAGCGACACTCCGCTCACTCGAGACAATTCATTTACAAGTCATCTGGGATTGTGGAGATATTCCTCTTCTTCCCATGACACGTGCCGGTGTTCTGTACCTTGAACAGGCGAGAACCGTGCTCGCTAATGATTTCCATGATCTCTGCTTTACAACAGCAACATGTACAACGTGCTGGCATCTTGTGCAATGGCCCAATTCAGAGGAAACGATTAGGCCAGGGAGGTTAATGTTGGTCTGGAAAGCCAAGATGCCGATAGACTGAACAATTTCACACTTGGGGACACAGGACGGAGTTCTGTTTACAGATGCAGATTCAGCATATCTATTCATCCCTGAGAAATCCGATGAGCAACGAAGCTTTTTTTCACACTTTTAAAGGCAGACGGTTGTTGCACGTGGACTTGCAAGGCTTCGGGTGATGAACGCCATACCGCACGATGCAATTATCTGAATTCCCAGAGCATCTAAGGATGTCAGGGAGGGCATGAGGATCTGTGTTTGTTTATCTGCCAGGCCGGATTGAATAGCGATGTTGATGATTAATAACCAGCGCACCTGCCCCGCTGGCCTTGCGAAAGGGCAGGCACCTTACACCTGCCAGGGGAGCTGTGTGGGTGTGCGTGCCTCAAACGAGTACCTGCTGTGATGTGTAAACATCGCCACTGGGGAGACAAAGGCAGCCGGGCGTCGTGTTGGCCACATCGTCGCTTTTTGCGCTGTGCCGGCCTTAATAAGTGCTCGCTAACATCACTTGACCCAACAGTCTGGTAAAGTCTCTCCAGGATAGATTAATTATCTTTGCATCGTTTGGTTGGGTGGATGGAGAGATGCCAGTTACGTGTAGGTGAGCAGTGTGCGTGTGTGGAGGAGGCTCGTCAAGGACGCTGCTACTGGGCAGTTTGAAGGCAGCCGCCCGTCAACAATAACGGAGGGCAGAGGAGCGACGCTCACAACAACGGGCAAAGCGTCGGGTGGATAAAATCCAGCAAGTTGGCACAGTAGGGGGTTCATTGGCCAGTCATCTCAGTCGGTCAACCCATGGCACCTGGGTGTATCCCGTGGGCTCCTGCTAGCAGGACACATCACGCGGCCTCAAAAGTGCACCTAGCCTGGCACAAGCGCCGTGGTGGTGATGTCTCCGTCACTGAGTGGCGAATGACGGCGGCTGCTGTTGTTGTTGTTGTTGTGGTTATCAGGGGATAGAGGGAGGGGACTGTACGCAGGTGATCCTCCAGCTCCTCGGCCTAACGAGGTCAAACTGGCAAAGTGCATTGCTTGGTTTACGCGTAAATATCACTGGGCAGTAGGAACATCGTGCCTGTGAGCTGGATCCTAATGAGGATTATTCATTACCTCCTCCCCCCACCCTCCTGGTAATTCGATTAGTTGTTCCGATTCACGATGGCGATTACATTTTTGTTTTCATTGTGGCGAATGAGGAGCCCGTTACTTGCAACGTAATGAGTACGAATTAAAAAGACACACACGATATTTTTACAATAAGAATCGAAATTTCGAATCGACTAATCGATGCATTGTTCCACCCCCTAATCTACGAGTATAAGATGTTAACGAAGAAGTGGTTAATGCACCGCGCTTCAAAAAACCCTTGCGACCTGAGTTCAATTCTCGACCACGGCCAACACCAGCGGCGAGTCGTGGCACGGGGAGTCCTTCAACCAGTACAAAGAGCTGCGAGTGACTTGTAATACATTCATTAGGATTATATATATTTCTCTCGTATTCACGACGGTCGAGCATTAATTTGTTATGAAATATATAACCACGTGTAAATATTTGTCCTGGTCTCGAGTGGAATAGTTTTTAGAGTGATATATTATTTGCTTATTCATCTCATTGCTTCTCCAACGCCTTTGTACTCAAACAAAGTCGGGTTGTTTTTGGTTGTTATTGGAATTTCAGACTAACACACCAATTAAATCCCTCTTAAACCAAAACCGTCCAATTATCAACGGCCGAACGGTTACAATTTCCCAGGGCTTAATTTCTAAACTAATGTTTCCCGGATCGCTGCTGGAGCGAACACGTTCCGGGGAGGTGACACGTGACGAGCATCCACAGGCATTGCAATGAGGTCTACTCGACGTGGTGTGCGGGGCACGGGGACTATTTCCCGGGTTGCTCTACTCGGCAGCGCGGGGCCGAGAAGAATCGCCGCACGACCCGACACGAGCGTCGCCAAAGGTGCGACCGAGCGGTTTTGTTGAATGTGCAGCAATGTTTGAACTTTGCAACTCAAAGGGGTGGGGTGGACCGGTGGTTCGCGTACTGCGCCACGAACCCTGTCACCCGACTTCGATACCCCGGCCACGGGAAACAAAGCGGTGAGTGATACTGACGCCTGACCTCCCCTCCACCAAGCCGCGGTGACCATCGTAGTCAAGCCCTCCCTCCCCAAACCCCCCCAACTGCCACCCCCAAAACCCGACACCCAATACTCGACATGGCGTGGTGGGAGGATTTAATCCGTTGACGGATCGCGAGACGGCTGGAATTTTGTATTTTCCTTCAACTCGAGAAACTTTCGCGCTCTCTGTCAGCAAATAGACGAGAGGCGCGGCGCGTCCGTCGCGCGCCGTCACCCCGCGCCACCGTCCCAGCGCCGCGCAAATGTGGGCCACGTCCCTCGATGTCGGCCGAGGGAATCGCGTGGCGGTGGCGGCGGTGGCGGTGGCGGTGGTGGAGAGGGAGCATTTGCATGTGAAGTGAACACAGCGTTGCGTAACAGGCATTAAATAATGATGCGAGCTCGGCCTGAATACCGTCGCGGTAAATGTGTGACGCGCGTACGGAGGAGGCTTCTTTGCCGGTGCACTGTGGTGTCGTGCCCGTTGCTTGAGCATACTTCACCACGCTGTGCGGGTTGGTGAGCATAGACGTGGGAGCGTAGGAGTACAGTACAATAATGGATTTTGCTGTCCTGTGCTACCCAACACATGATGCTTACTAGATATGAAAATGTAATCGTTACTGATTTTGAGTGACTGATAATGGCTGTTGTTGTTGTTAATGAAACGGGAAGGGAGTAGCGACCCGTGTTCGACTCCCGGCCATGGTTGACATGCGCGGCTTGGCGACGTCCAAACTGCTCCGGCCACCCGCCCACCCACTTCGACGAACATCGCCAATCTGCATTGACCAAAGTGGTGAAGTATGGCCGAGCAAAGCAATCCCCTGTGACCAACATCCAGCAGTCGATTGATCACTCGCCTATGATGCAGCGAGAGAGGGGGGTGGGTGGCTATTTGGATCCGCGATGTCAACTCTAAGGCCATGCGGAGGGGGGGCAGTGAAGGGTTGGAGGGGGGGCACCGTGGGGGGGGGGGGGGGCTATAGAGGCCGAGGGGCTGACTCTCTTCCGTGGAACGTCTCTCTGCCGCGGCTTCATTGTCTGGCACTCGCAGTTTGCAATTAAAACGCAATCATCGATTTAACCCGTGACCCGCACGTGCTCGGTGAATTGAGCTTGGCGAACCGTCTGAATAATTTACTAAATAAGTAAAGGTGCAGCCCCCGGCCGTGTGTGGTTCACAGCCCCGCTGGTGGACGGGTCCCCACGAGACTGAGACAGAGAGCACCCCGCAAGTACATGGCCTACTCCTCCACCTGGGAGCAGGTGGAGGAGTACTCACACTGTACCCCACCACGCGTGGCCAGGCCGATCAGCTTGGCGCTGAACCCATTTACACTGCTGGGTGGACGGAAGCGATGGTGGTGGGGCACGGGGGGTGGGATGTTTAAGAAACTTGCAAAAATACAGCTGCCGCGCCGGGAGGTCGAAGCGAACCGGTGCCCTGGCCATCGTCACGCTACGGCAGGGCCCTGAATAATTAAACGGCGCGTGTGCTCGAGCAACGCGCCCACACGCGCGGCGATTGCTTTTTATTCACCTAAGTGGCAGTTAATTGAGATTCATTCTCCCTTTTATTAGAGGTGGGAACTGTGTTACGCCAGGTTGTGATTTATTGTTGTTGTTGTTGTCATTATTGTTTTTTTCACGCGGCTCAGGCGCAAGCCCCGGCGTGCGCTCTCACTGCTGTCGCCGTCCGTCTCGGCAGCGGGCGGCCGCCGCTCCGAGAGCCTCTTGGCCAGGCACTGCCGTTGATGGCCGAGCAGCAGCAGCAGCAGCCTGAGCGCTTGCCACATCCTCTCACGCCTCTTCTCCCTTCTTCCTCCTCTTCTTTCTGTTGGGAGCATGGGAGTGGCGATGTTCACGAGGGCACGTCGAGTCGAACGTCGTCGCACGCCCAGTGAACTTTGGTCGTCGTCCCGGTCGGAGAGAAGCGAACCCGCGGGGCGACCGCTTCGATGCGATGCGTTCCGTCGTGCCCCGTCGCCCTGCGTCGTCACCGTGGCCAATCGCGCATCAGATTCGATGAACGTCGCCAATCCGTCGGAAGTGCAGGTGCAGGTTCAGGTTTGCGATCGCCCACTAAACTGCGGGGAAGCCAGAAGGCTCGGCCGTGGGATCGGATCTTCGATCGCACTCCCGTTTGTTGACGTCTGCGCTGCTCCCGTGACGTCACTTTGCCTCGGGAGCGATGTCCAGGGCACGCGTGCTGCTCCAGAGGTGATGCTGCGCTGCTGTCGCCCGAGGCGCCTTTCTTGTTGTTCGCTGCCACAGACGCCGTTCCTCCTCCTCCGCCTTGGCGATCAGTGCGGGCGGTTTGCATTCACATACCAAGCCAGACGGTGGCGGCGGTGGTGGCCGTCACGCCGTAAGAGCGGTCCATGAAGGACGTGTCAAGCTGTGCAACACAGGGGGAGGCCTGAAGCCAGACGGTGGCCCGTGATGAGCCGGTGAGAAACGAACTTGGAGATTGAGCGTCGACATTGCGACCACTGGGGGAGCTTGCAGAATGAAGCGATGGCGATGTGGTGGTGGTGGCGGTGGTGATGGTGGCATCACGGGAATCGGCCGTGATGACCTCTTGACCTTGGGTTAGGTCGAGACACGATGAGGGTTTACGACGCTGTCCTGACCCACCCACCGAAGGCAGCCTTCCCCGCGTGTTTACCCATCGTTTCCACTCGATTACAAACCGTTTAGTTACACCCTGCACACACCTGATGATTGCAAAACATTACAAAGAATCCCCGTATATCCTTGAACAGATTGTTGGTGTAAGTGTTGTTAGCGAGCACCTATGAAGGCCGGCACCGACACACGAAGGGGGTTGGTGGGTGGCCAACACCTCGCCCGGCCGCCTTTGTATCCCGAGTGCTGATGTTAGAATAACCGCAATAGGTACTCATTTGACCCAGGGCAGCCCTAGAACCGGTTCGATTATCCGTCCCCATTTCTTCTTCGTGAGCGGGGATCGAACTCGGTTCGGGGTGCGATAACCACTGCGCCGGGTGTCTCTCTCTATTTAGATCCACCGCGCGTCCCTATGCGTCCCTCTGCGTCCCGTGGGATGTGTCCGCTAAGCATCCGCCGCGTGTGGTGCGTAGCAACCTGAACAGCATCGACAACGGGGCTCGCGATGTCCCCGCGAAGTGCCGAGGCGGCGGCGTGATCTGTGCCCTCGCTCGCAGCCGTGCCATGCACGCGGTGCCGGTGGGCAAGGGAGCGCGGGTGGGGCATGGGAGAGGGAAGGGAAACGGGAGGGGGAAAGGGAGAGGGGTGGAGAGGGAAGAGATGGAACGGGAGGGGGGGGCAAAGTTACGAAAGGGGAGAGCAGATAAGAGGAAGGAGAGGGGAGGCGTGGGAGAGGAGGGGAGAGGACTAGCGTGTGTAAGTTATGGGAGTAGGGGGAGAGGGAATGAGTGGGGATAGTGGGTAATAGAGGAGAAGACAGGGGAGAGAGGTGGATGACGGGGAGTAGAATGAGATTACGGTGGAGAAATGAAAAGAAAACCGCGATCGATCGGCCTTTAATAGCAAAAAGGGGCACAGCGGCGGTGGACAGCGCGAGCTGCCGACCGTCGCTCCGTGACGACGCCTCTCTCGTGACGACGCCTCTCTCGTTATCCGCCGGGGCGACTAATTATCATCACGCGTCGCTCTCCGGCACGAGAGCCAATCCCACCGCCCCACGACCCCCTCGTGCCTCGCGCCACGAGGGGGAGGAGGGCGACGCGGCCGTAGGGGACGACCTCTGCCATCGGCGCTCGCGACCAAATCGCCCCCGGGTCTTCGACAGGTCCCCTATATATGTTGTAGTTCGCGCTTCTTTTTTGTCATTCCTCTGTTGTTTCGTGCAAACTTTGCCGCCTCTTTTATTTCCGTACCGCAAGCAACTGCCGAAACAAATAAATAAATAACCACAACAACCACCACGGGGTTTCTCAAAAGGTCGCGCGCCGCCCACGGGGCAACGAGAGAGAGGGAGAGAGAGCGCGCGAGAGAGAGATTGTAACCCGAGATGAACGGTGCAGACGAGTGTTCCCGAGATACTGGTCGTCTCGATGCTGCCCAGGGGCCCAGGTGAGCTCGTCCGGGAGGCTCCACGTGGCTCCACGACGCGACGCGGGGGATTCGCGCGAGGTATAGGGGCGCGGCGGTGGCGAGATGTTGACTAGATGATGTTAAGCCGCTTCATCGGGCTGTCATTTGTGATCTGCAGGTCACTTCTGAAACAGAGCTTATAGAGCTCAGTGGGTGCCTTAACTGGACATTTTTTTTTGTAAATAATTGGACGAATCGACCCGCGACCTCTCGCTCATTCCGCGCCTCTCACGTCGGGGTCCGCGCGCTTTATTAGCCAGGAGAATGATGGGCGAGTGTTGATAATGGAGAGATGTGGGGGGGGGGGTGGGTGGCGGCTACTGGGGAGGGTAATGCGTAAGCTAATGATGTGAGATGATAAACAACAACAACAACAACTGTGTATACAAATACTCACGTGAAGGGGTTAGAGGTGGCCGAGTGGCTCAGGTGGGGGTGGGGGGGTATAATGGCTGTGTCCCAAGTGCTGAGCCGGCAGCGCTGAGGTCTCCCGGATTGAATCGCGAGTTTCAGCCGCCCGCGATGAAACGAGAGTTCGGGGGGGAGGGGGGCGTAGAGAGTTGCGTCTCAAGCCGGTCACCATTGAATGCACCCCCCCCCCGATCAACATTCAATTTAGGTTGTCACTTAAATCCGGGCCTGTAATGATTCCTCCCCTCCTCCACCACTATGATTTGATCAAGGAATCAATGTGTGCTCTCTTCTTCTATTGTGTGCGATAGTGTTGGTCTCTAGCGGCAGCAGAGGTCACGTAAACCCTTTACAAGGCATCGTGATCGCCATCCTTGATCAGTCCACTGCTGGATGAAGGCCTCCCCAAGCCTGCTTGCCCATCCACCCATCACGGTCCGCTAAGCAACAATCCATCCAGCGCCTACGCACGTGCCGATCTCATCGCCCCACCGCTGTGGCGGACTTACTGTCCGGAGAGTTTTCACAAAGCCCCAATATTCAGCATCACCCCGGTGGGATTGCGTGCACAGTGAGCTCACATCGAGTGTGAACTCAACAATTAATGCATCGATGATGCCTCCAGGAAGATTTATTCAATTCAGCCGGGTCTGCCCAAACCGGAAACCCAGAAAATACATCCCGCACCCGGCACACCACTTCAAGTACGCCGGTCTTTGCGGCGGTGGCTGCTGCTTCCAACGTTGCCACCTACTCCCTTCTACCAGCGCTCCGGATAAGATTTGGTGAGATATTAAGCTCTGTTTAATCGCTCCAGATGACTCACGATCCCCCCCCCCACCCCTCGCGTTAAAACCAAGAAGCAATCCAGCCGAGAAGAGTCGCATATCAGGGTCCCATTGTGCTCTGCTCATACATTTCCACAGGCGACCAAACACGTAAACATCGCAAGAGATGCACAGCGAGAGTGCAGCAGACCGAGAGAGAGTGGGGGGACAGAGAGTGGGAGAGGGTGGGAGAGAGGGAGAGAAAGGGAGAGAGTGACACAGACTTTTGACTTTTAAACAACTTTTATTGCCGCCAGCAGCAACAGCACTGGAGGCGAAATACACAAAGTCACCAGCAAACACATAACCAACACTGTACATCCACGCACTGTGGCGCTAAATGCGCTGCGTACAACACAAAATAAAAGTCACGTGATTGTGCTGGTGGCCATCGCTCACGCCACGGTGACGAGCGAGCGCTACAGAAGGTGAACACGAGGGTGCCGTCCACGCTGGTACAGAGAGGGGCTTTTCCGGCTCCCCAGCGTTCGAAGAAGACGCGCTGCACATCACCGACATGTGTGTGGTACATGGCGTGCTCCAGCCGGAGCCGCGCCTTAAGCAGGCCCCTGCACACTGGAAGCACCACAGAGCAGCCGTCGGTGTCACCCTCCAGCATTTTTTTTCTTGTTCTGTACACCGCCAACTTCGCCTGAGCACAGGCGAAGTTGGCGAGGTCATGGCGCTTGTTAGCCAGGTAAGGCACCCCACATACGAAGCTGCTGTTGTAGAAGGGCACCCCCAGTTTCCTGAAGATGTCCCCCAAAAGGCGGAACATTGGTTTGAACCGCTGGAAGCGTAAGTACTGGTGGGGCAGATCCTCCATGGCACCGCAGGAAATGTACAAGTCTGTTACCCCTGGCCGATGGCAACGTGCAAGTGTGCTAATCTCCACTGGAGGTCACCGCAGCGTTTGGCTACGGGGGAGACTTGTACATTTGTTTCCACTGAGGGGCGACCAGAATGAGAGGAGAGAAATTGTCTCTCCATTGTGTCCGGTAGGTCGGCCAGGTCCCGGGAATGCAGCGCCTTGACACAGCACGTGTAGAGCGCCTTGACACAGCCACGTGTAGAGCGCCTTGACACCGCACGTGTAGAGCGCCTTGACACAGCACGTGTAGAGCGCCTTGACACAGCACGTGTAGAGCGCCTTGACACAGCACGTGTAGAGCGCCTTGACACAGCCACGTGTAGAGCGCCTTGACACCCCACGTGTAGAGCGCCTTGACACCGCACGTGTAGAGCGCCTTGACACCGCACGTGTAGAGCGCCTTGACACAGCACGTGTAGAGCGCTGTGTTCGGGGCACTCTTGAAGGGTACGTTCCTGCAGCCTCGGAGCTTCAGTAGCTTGCCGGAGTCGCTGTGGCCAGGGGGCTTCGCGCAGGAGAAGCACAACTCCGGGAAAGAGGAGGAAGGGGGAGGGGGGGAGGGCCGCCACCATCCCCTGGCGCCTCCAGCTTCAGGCGCAGCTCCTTCATGGCGCCGAGCACGTCCCGCAGCAGCTTCTCCGCGACTAGCGTGGAGCGGAGTCCCCTAGCGGTGCTGGCGATCTCAGCTGCGGTCTTCCACTTGGGCTGGTGGGCCTGCACGAGGTGGAAGACTGTCCGCAGCCCTGCTGATGTGAGGCGTAGAGCCAGGGTCCTCTCTCCTCTGGTCCCCTGGAAGAGGCCGTTACAGAATAAGGGCTCGTTCAGGAACTGCACGAGGTCATAGGACACGCGCGCTCTGCTCCACTCGAAACTCCGCCACGCTTCCAAGAGGCTCTGGTGATAACCTGGCAGCCTCGTGTAGTCGACAGGCTCAGGTCCATCAGGAAGAGCTCCTTTCCGTACCCCAGGCACCCCCCTGCATTCCTCAGCAGGGCGAGGGCCGGCGACTTCCAGGGTAGCTCCTCCAGGTTGTACAGCAGCCGCCTGACGGCCATGAGCCTGAAACTCGTGACCCTGGCGGCGACGTCCACCAGACCCTGGCCTCCCTCGCCCACCGGCAGGCAGAGAACGCCCGGCCTGAGCCGGTGTTTCCCGTGCCAGAGGAAGTGCGCGAGTGAGTAGTTGACTCTGGTGAGTAGCCAAGCAGGAGGCTGGAGGGGCATGGTCTTGTGCCACAGCACAGATGCTGCCAGGGTGTTAGCGACGAGCACTCGGCACCTCCTCCACAGGGGCCCATCTTAGGCATGCGGTGGCTGGGCATGCGGGCTACATGGCCCAGCCAACGCAGCCTCGCCTGCCAGAGGAGCTCACCAATGGGACTTTGTCCAGATCTTTCGAGGATTTGTGAGCTCCTCACACAATCCAGCCTGGTTAAACCCAGGATTGATCGTAGGCAGGCCAGCCTAAATGTTTCTAACCGGCGAAGATGTTCCACACACACACGCACGCACGCACACACACACGGACACACACACGCGCGCGCGATCCCCAGCACCGCGGAGGGGAAAATAAGTTTAAATTGTCAGTGCAGGTTGCCGGCGACGAACACCCCCGGATGAGGACCCCAGACAGTGGCAAATAAAAGGGAACAACGTCGCAAAGGGTGCGCCGTGCATAGTGGCGTGGGGGGAGGAGGATGGGTGGGGGGGGAGGTATTCGCCCCCGTGATTGACACGGCGAGACGAGAACGCGAGACGCCCGCTGGATTGGGGAAGAGACGCGCGAGAGAGAGGGGGGGAGGGGAAGGGCGAGAGGGAGAGGCGCGCCAGCCGTGTGAGCCCCTGGATAAGAGTGCACACGCAGCAGGTTGAAAGGGACGACGGCCGATGACTGGCGACGGAATGGAAAGCGGTGGGGGGGGGACGCGCCTCGTGACGACGGCTCGTGATGGATCGTGGCATCGCAGCTGCGTGGAGGGATGGCAATGACGTGGCCTTCATCCAGCAGTGGATGGAACGTGACCTTTTGACGATGGTGATTTTAATTATGCTGAGGCTGCTCATGGTTTTCATGCTGCTGCTGGAATCGATATTTACATTACTCCTGCTGCTTCTTATAATGATAATAATGTTATTTTGTCCTTGATGCTGCTACTGGTGATGATGTTGAGTGTGTTACCCGATCCCCGCGTCTCTCGGTGCTCGGTGAAATGCCAAGCGTGCTTCTCTCCACGTTGCAGTGAAGAATCTCATCTGAGCAAGGAAACTCTCCAACACCGAGTGACCCCGTCCTCGCCTCCCTTTCTCTCGCTACGTCCCCCACCTCCTCCCTCTCTGCTCCTTCTCCCGTATCCCTCGCTCCGCATCTGTGTACCTCCTGCTGACAGTTCACGTACTCATTTTAAACGTTACCGCCTTGAGATACAGTGGCAAATTACACACCCCGGGCCCCCCTTGTAAGGGTGGGTTCTCGTGCCGATGGGGTCTCGCTTGGGCAACAGTGGTATTTTATTAGATGTTAGACAGTAATTGAATATGTTTTGCTAACACAAAAATGCACACACTTTCCATGACGAAATCAAACCGCAATGCACCCAATGTTGTGAGATCGCGTAAGCGAAGCGGGGCTCCGCCTGGATAGTGCTGGTTATAGGTGACCAACGTAGGGACCGGGTTCTCACACGCGTGGCCACGAGGCTGTACGAGCAAGGCCCTCATCCAGCAGTGGACCGACCAAACGGCTGTACATGCAGCGATAGATATTGGTGGCTGCGATTTGAGTGGTTGAGCGGTGAAATCAAACCTTTGTGGTGTTCTCGAAGGCCTGCAAAGCTCACATTGTACACACATATAGTCGAGTCTATGTCTCGCAACCAGGAATTGATTTCTCACCGAACATTGTGTGGGTCGCCGGTAGTTCGTCGTCGGCACGTAACGCGTAGCCTGGCTCTCCAGCACACTTGTGTGTGCTGTGCTAGTAAGGAATTGCTCTGTTTACGTGACAAACATTACTAATTGGCTGTGTCGGGTGGTGGCGGGTTTAACGACACATTGATATGTTTACGAGATCTAACCCAAAAAAATACCTGCTTTATGGATTGCGTTGATGTGCCGATCCAGACATTAAATCTTTCTTACGACCAAAAATAAATCTCAAACCACAATATTTTTTTTTGACTGCAACCACAAATCAACAGGGCCTGGATTTCGATTGGTTTCAATCGTCGGGCAGGCCCAGCCTAAAGCTCCGCATCGCTTTAAATGCCACGCTAAACACTCGCGCGTGCGCACACACACACAATGCCTATCTCACGAGTGGGGGAGAAAAGTAATTTGCCTCCTATGGAGTGCGAATTTAAAGCCGATGTAGAGAGAGTGGGTTTAGCCTGCTTACCGTGCACCCGTGTACGCTGCACAGCGGCCCCACTCGATGCCTCTGCAGTCGTCCAATCGCCGCAGTGGAGAAGATCATTAATGGTCTGCAATCCCCACGCGTGCTCATCGCCTTGTCCAACGTGCACTGGCGGTCAATCGGTGTCCCTTGCTTTTTGAACTCGCAGATGGCAGTGAGGCGGTGGTTGCCGAGCGGTTCGTTGTTGCTATCAGGTCAGGGGTCAGGTCCCGCCCTCTCCCACACACACACCGCCACACAAAGATCCCCCATATAACCTTAACAGACTGTAGGGGCAAGTGCTGTTAGCGAGCACCTATGAAGGCTGGAACGGTACACGAGGGGGTGGGTGGCCAGCACCACGCCCGACCGCCATTGTCTCCCCAGTAGCGATGATTACACACCGCACCAGGTACTCATTTCAAGCTGAACCGACCTAGGGGAGGCCCATGACCGGTTCAGATAATCGTCGCCGATGTTGGCCGTGAGCGGGAATCGAACCCGGGTTGCCAGGTTCATAGCGCAGCGCGCTAACCGCTACACTACCGCTCCCACACACACACCGACACACACACACCGACACACACACACCGACACACACACACCGACACACACACACCGACACACACACACCGATACACACACACATATTTTGTTGGAGATCCTCGTTGAACAACCCAAATCGTTTCGCGACCTTCGTTTCTCGAGATAAGAGCGGAATGACAATCATCAGGCGCGCGCAGTGCGCATGCAGCGAGTGGTTTAAATTCGCACGCGAATGGAATCCACGCGATTTCTGGTCGCGCCGCGCGTTGCGTTCGGCACAATGTCCGACGTTTCGCTCCACATGCTTGAGACCCGCTGCCCCAGAGAGAAAGGCGTCCTGGCTCGCACCAACCGCGGACTTTAACGACGACAGCAAAAAAAACCTCGTCGCGCGCCTCGTCCTGCGAGGGCGAATGCAGTGCCCCCCACCCCTCCTCTCCCCACCCCTCCCCCTCAGTGTCTCTTCGCCAGCCCTGCTGGAATCTCATCTGTTTACATTCCGGCCCCGTGGTGAGCCTGCCCCCACAGCCCCCCCCCCCTCCTCTCCAAGGCTCGGCAGTAGGAAGCGGCGGAGTCTCGGGCGGGGAAGGTCGCGACGCGTCTCATCGCCCCGCGCGTGCGGCCGGCGGCTCAGCGCAGCCGAGCCGGCAGCCGCAGGGAGAGTGTGAGCCAGATACCTCGGCTGTCCGGACACGCACAGAGAAGACGCCTCGGCTGTCCAGACAGACACAGAGAAGACGCCAACCGAACGAGCGGCCCGGCGAGCACGCCAGAAACCAAACCGCCAGTCACCAAGTTAGCGTCTCAGCTAGCAAGCCAGACAGCTACCCACAAGTCAGACAACCAGACAGTGACCAAGTTAGTTAACTAGTTACCAAGTTAGTTAACTAATTACAAAGTTAGTTAACTAGTGAGCTTTCCCAGCCACACGACCGCTCAGCGATCCAGCTGCGTGCATCGCTGAAGGTGGATTGCACCGCCGCTGCCGATGACACTGCTACCGGTAACGTTGCTGTTGTTCGGTTGTTTAGTTGTTGTTGGTGCTGATTATCGCGCCCGTGGCAGGCAGCGAGCGAGCGAGCGAACGCGCTCTGAACGCTGCGGAGATTGCTGCGTTGGGGTGAGTGTAGGGCTGGGTGGCGCCGCGGTTAGGGGTACACGGACGTAGCATGTATGTGTGTAGTATGTATGTTGTGTGTATGCATGTTGTATGTTTGTTGCGTGTGTTGTATGTACGTATGTTGAACTTCTTTCGCACCGTACGCAGCCTAATCGGAGGTGCGGGGGAAAGACGACGAAACTAAAACACAAACTGCAGTTTTAAAGAAACGAGTTTTCACTCGAGATGGTGGCGATTTAAAAGTGCAGAGCTACAGTGGCTTCCTAATATCGGAAGGAAGGGCGTCCCAGACGGCCACAGAAGCGCATCTGAAAGCGCGCGATGCAGTGGCCGTCGTCTTTGTAGATTTGTGGTTGTGGGTCAGGGCTCGGTCTAGCATTGGGATCACAGTCAGTGCTCGGGTAATGGTGATGATTATGGTCAAAGTTCAGTGTAGAGTTGGGGTCAGGATTTAAACTGGGTTTCGAGGTAGGGCTAGGCTTACAGGGTCATCACGTTTAGGACTCGGGTTAAGATTGTAGTTAGGGGTAGAGTTATAGGCTCACAGGGTTGAGGCGAGGGTTATGACTATCGGGGTTGGGCGGATACGGTTAAGGATCGGGTTACCGCGTAGGCCTCGTGTCGGCTCCCACACACGAGCGGGCCACGCGGCCCCCACGTCTCGCGCTCGCTCCGGGTTCAAAGAGAACCTCTCCCCGTGTCGCCGATTCGTCGTGAGCCCCTGCGGGGTCACCGCACCGCCCGACTCTCCAATTAGCGCGGCGCGTGCAGTACAGAGCAGCTGCTGCTGCTGCTGCCAGGGCACCTGCTGTTACACAATCCGCGTCAGCCTACTCGGTGGTGCTGATAATAATAATATCCACGTTGGCCGGAGGGAGCGGTGGCGCAGCGGTTAGCGAGTTCCAATTGTGATCCCGTGCCGAGGCGAACGTCGGTGGCGAGTGATATCTGAAGCACCCCCCCCCAACTCGCCCCGCCTTTCACACGAACCCGCGCTGACCAGCGTGGCGAAGTATGCTCAGACAAAGTAGACAAGCAACATGTTACGGGGAGGCCTTCATGCACCAGTGGATAGACAAAGGCTCGGATCGAGCATTTTCACGTCACTCTCCCCGTCTTTAGGCAAGGTCGCGCCACGCGCGCGGACAGCACAGGTACCACGCGAGCCCGGGGTTCAGTGGCGTGGTTGGCACGGGTCCCGGTGCCAGGAAAGATATGGGACCCCCCAGCTAAATTCCTCCCCCGCCCCCCCATAAAACCACACCCCTCCCCCCACTCAACGTAGCCCGGGGCATCTGGGTCCCTCTGGCCCGTAGGCGCAGTGCAATGTGCCCCACCTGCACCCCCAACATCTACGACGTCAACTTAACCATTGGGGAGCGATTGTCTGGCTCTGTGGGCCTCTTGAATTAACACTGAACCCCTTGGGTAGCCTTAGTTTGGCTCTGTGGGCCTCTTAAATTAACACTGATCTCCTTGATAGCCTGAGGCTGGCTTTGTAAGTCTCCTGAATTATTACCGAACCGTTGGGCACCCTGTGTCTGGCTCTGTGCGTGAGCCAGAGTGATTAACACTGCAGCCCATGGTGTAATGTGTGGTTGGCATGTGCCCCGGGTACGGTACAAGGAAAGGATTTGAGGCCCTCATGCCTAATGCCTCCCCCCCCCCTCTTGGCAGCCCGGAGTCTGGGCCCTTCTGGTACGCGATCTCCTGTGCAGTTTCACCGCTACGCCACCATTACTCATCGTCAAGCCACAAAGACAAATATCCTCCCTCCCCGTATAGCCTTAACAGACTGTCGGGGCAAGTGCTGTTAGCGAGCAGCGCCTATGAAGGCCGGCGCGGCACACGAGGGGGTTGGTGGCCAGTCACCGAGCCGCACGCTCCGAATACACCGACACCGATTCCTCGTTACTATTCAACTGCTCGGATGTCTTTTTTCATTTATACTTCTCGCGAGCGCGTTTGGAACCTCTGCAAATCACGTTAGGAGATGGCGAACGCGATTCGTTACCCGGGGGGGGCGGGGAGGGGAGGGGGCGCACGCGGCAGAGGGAGCGCGCCGGTGAGAGTCGGGCACTTTACGGCGCTCCAAATCGAGGCCGCCCGCGACGGCTGTCACAGCCTCGCGATGCCTCGCCCGGGGTAATTTCCCAGCTTCCAGAGGACGCAGACAACACGCGGGGTTCTACGCGTGGGGGTGGAGCGTTGGCGAAGCGGTTAGCGTGCCAGGGCGCGCGCGCCGACGCACACCTCCAATTGTACGGCGCGAAAGAAGTTCAACGTGCGTTCTGTACACACGTGGTGAAGTATGGTTCAATCACCCCAGCGGTGTGGGGAAGCCTTCATCCAGCAGTAGATTGACAATGGGATTTACGTGATTAGTATTATACACAAGACGACAAAGATCCCCCCATATGGTCAGAACGGACTTTTGGGCAAGGGCTGTGAGCGAGTAGCACCGATTAAGGCCTGCACGGCACACGAACGGGCCCGTGGCCAGCACCGCGCCCACACGTCTTTGAGCCCCCAGTGGCGATGTTTACACACCGCACCAGGTACTCGTTTGAGGCCCAGAACCGGTTCAGATAATCGTCACTGGGTGTTGGCCGTGAGCAGGAATCGAACTCGGGTCACTGGGTTCGTAGCGCAGCGCGCAAACTGCTACACTACGCACACATACATCTAAATCTTGACTAAAAGCTTTCATGACTGCAGTAATTCGTATTGTTTGGGTCTTTCGGTAAAGTCACGTAGATAGGTTCAAAGCAAATAACAAAAAACGACGACGTTTAGATCACAATAAAAAAACTACAACGTTTCGATCACAAAAACAAGCGATCGTCATCCTGACGATCGCTTATATTGTGATCATCCTGACGATCGCTTGTGCTGTGATCGAAACGTCGTAGTTTTTTGTTATTTTTGTTATTTTCTTTGAACCTGTCTATGTGGTTTTGCCGAAAGACCCAAAGAATACACACACATCTACATAAAAACATCTACACACACACATCTACACACACACACACATCTACACACACACACACATCTACACACACACACATCCACACACACACACACATCTACACACACACACACACATCTACACACACACACATCTACACACACACACATCTACACACACACACGCAACGTGCATACGCCGTGATCAGGGGGCGATTTGTTGTCGGAGTGAAACGACGCCTCGGTGCTGGTGGCAGTGATAGTGTCCTTGTTTACGGACGGCGAGAGATGTTTTACGATGCCCGTGCGAGACGGCCTTCTCTCGACGGACTCTCTCCTCCTGATTACCAACACATCGAATTTATTTCTCTCTCTCAACAACCTAAATAGCTATCGATTTCATCTTGGCTTTTAACCTCCCCCCTTATCTTAAAATCCATCCATCCATCTGAATTATCAACTTATATCGAAGCCCCTAGAATTCCCATCTATCCGCGCGAGCACCGATTTACAACGCCGAATCTATTTTGGCGAATCGTTGGGTGGAGCGGTGGCGCGGTGGTTAGCGCGCTATCGTGATGAGGTATGGTCATACGACACCCATGACCGACAGCTGGGGAGTTATTTATACAGCAGTGGATTGACACGGGTCGGTAGGTTATAGTTGATATTGACATCTCACCAATCGCTGAACTACGATTGTGCCAATCGCCTATCTTGACAATACTTGACATCCCCTTTGCCAATGCACTTATGGATGAAGTCCTACTCGCACCATATCAGTCGGGATGTGTGACCATGCTTCATCACGCTGGTCAGTGTTAGTTTGATGAAAGGGGTGGAGGGCTGCCAGATGCTAGCCGTGGCCGGGAATCCAACTGAGGTGGGCGGCCTCGTATGGCGTTCGCGTTCACCGCCGCGCCGCCCTTTCACCTCATCCCCGCATCTGCGTCGCGAGCCGCCGCGCTGGGCGGAGGGGACCACGTCGGGTGTGGGCGTCGCTCCACCGCCCGCCGGCTCCCGGCTGGCGGTGGCATCGCCACGGCACCCACTGTGACATCGGCCTGCCGTGCCACGTGAGCGAGCGAGCGGTGGCGGTTTGAGTGCCGGGGGCCGCTGCCGCCGCGATATTTCGGGGCAGCACCGCTGACGGTAATGGGCCGGGATCAGTGGGGTGGGAGGAGGTGGGCAGGGGGTGGGGGCAGAACAATCCCTCCTGGCCCTTCACAGTAGAGTCATGGATGTCCACAGTTCTCGCCAGGCCTTCACTGCCTGCACTGGCCCTTGCATGTTCCTCTCTGGTCATTCCCAGTGCTTCTTGATCCTTCTTAGGCCTCTCCGCTCCTTTGTGGTCGTCCCTGACCCTTCGGTACTCTCGATCCTCCTCAATCCTTCCTGGCCTTCCTTGGAGCTTCTTGGGCCTCTCTATCCGGTCACAGCCCTCCCTCGTACTTCTCCGCCATTCCTTCGTGGCGAGGGGCCGGGCAGGTGAATATCCCCATGGGCGTCTCCCCAAATCACACGATTGGGGTTGCACTCGTCTCGAGCAGTGGAATTTCCACATTGCTGTGGTAGAAGCCATTGTAATTAAACGGCGACGACTGCTCACTCAGCAGTGATCGGTCAGTATCTTATGGATCGCAGAAGGATGATCCGTCCAGTCGACTTCGACAAATATTTCCACTTACGACCAGCCGAGTCGGCGTCTGGAAAAAAAATGAAAACAATGCTTGCACTACGGCACACCACATCCAGTATACCCCCTCTCTGCGGCGGTGGCTACTGCAGGACTCGGCGCCGTGCCACCTACTGCAGCGTGCCCACAACCCGGCCGAGAAGTCAGCGAGAGGCCCAGCGCCGCTTGCGATCGTCATCTGGTCGCTCCGACAAAGATGGGCGCAAAAAAAAAAACCACTCCCATCTCCACCGGGGCCGAGGGAGTTTTTTTTAATTGTTTTGACCGTCGAGCCGTTGTCACGTGCAGCGACGTCCGGGCGACGTTGACAGATGCCGGAGGAACAACCCCCTACGGCTGGCGACGCCCCCCCCCCCCTCGTCTCGTCCGAGACGTCGTGCCCTTGGCACTGTCGCTCGCCAAATGTAATCTCGTTATTTAAGTGTCGCCGTCAGAGCGGAGGGGATATCGACGGAGAGCGAGGCACGGCCGGCTCGAAGGTCGCTTCCGTGCGTACGGTGCCGCGTACGTTAACGACGGTGATGTAGTGATCGTATACAAGCCACTTTGCGCAATACACTGCTGGATGAAGGCCTCTGTGGTGCTCCGACAGTCGTGCTGCAATTGTGAAATGTTCGCACACTTGGCCCCCATAGCTCGGTGGTAGGGCGAGCGGCTCATCATCCCTCCGGGGTTAATAAAATGAGCACCACCTAGTTTGGAATCCAACAGTGGTTTACCTAAGGATAAATTCGTCCCCCTCCCCCCACCCGGCATAGGAATGCGGAATTTCCACCACGGGCTCTGCAGGGGCTGTAAGCAAGGAGTGGAGCACCGGTGCATTTTTGGCTCGGGGTGACCGACGGAACTGGACACCGCCCCGCACTCACTCGGCAGGGGTCACGTGCGTGGATGTTTATTAACGTGGAATCCATTACGGAGCCCATTAATTACTCGGTGCGAGCAATGTGATTACTGAGATACGAGATCATTTCTCTTGCTCCTCTTCCCCGGCTAACGCCGCTCAAACCCAGACGCCGCAATCTGCGTGCTGGCACGCGTCGCCCTTCCAGTGTCCGCGCCGGAGGAACTCCCACGTGGCTTGGGGCCAACTCGGCCCCGAGTGGCCATACTTCACCTTGCCCCCCCCCCCTCCCCCATCGCATCGCCTCCACCAGAAGACGGACTCACGAGAAGCTGCCTGTGCGCTCTGGCGCCAGACTTGAAACATCGCTGGCCCGAGTGAGATTTGCTCATCGGCAGCTGTCCCCAGAGCCGTCCCCTAGGGTATGGCAAAATGGGGCGACCGCCCCGGTCCCCGTGCTTTAGGGGGCTCCGCACTTCGACGTCACGGTGTCAGATGTAAGACTTCCGCTTAAGTTTGAAGGCGTCGGGGGAGCCCGCACAGTGGGGTTCGCCCCGCCGGGTCAGTACCTTATGGACCCCGGAAAGACGACGCGTCCAGTGCCAAGGGCACAACATCTCAACCGGACAATCGCCTTCACGCAGGGAACATACAAGTGCAGTACAACAACGCGCTAATGCCGCACTGCTCTCTGCGGCCCACCATGTAGCCGAACGGCCGATCTCAACCTGTTATGCATGGTGGTCTCCCATGCAGCCACTAACCAGGCCCAATTCTGCTTGGAGCGGGTAGGGGGGTCAAAGGTCAGCAAACATCCCTGCTCAACCTGGCTCTCAACACGGAAACAGCCCATTAATCGATCGGCCTCGTGCTCTGGTGATGGATAAAGGGTCCCATTTTTCGAGACACACGCGCTCAGGACGGGTGGCATCGCATTGCGGGAAATTCATTTCTCGCTTTGTATTTTCCAGGTCGCTGGGGGACTGGGGATGTTCTAGAGGCAGGAGCCACATGGGCATTCGAGATGCGTTGTGCTCCAGGTGCAGAAATACTCCGTGGGTGCCTGGTAGACGGCAGTGGGTCTAGACACGGGACAGACGCAGCGAGGGAGTAACATTGGATGTTGTGTGCCGTGTGCAACGTTATATTTTATGGTGCCACTGACCCCCAAAAATACAATTTCGTTCAAAATACAAACGCACGAAGGATATGCAAACACAGCGCAGGCACCAATCGTGTCCAATTAGAAACGCAACGAGCTCCCGACAGCTGCTCACTTCTCACCCGGGCGATGTGCCCGGGTCAGCCTCAAACTAAACATGTCTGCACCCCACACACCACATCCAGTATACCACTCGCGCTGCAATGGCAGTGGCTGCTGCCTGGTGACGGCTCGCCCACCGTGGCTGCACTGTGGGTGATCAACACAGGGTAATAGAACCCGCGCAGTCCGAGGGTGTTTCACTCCACTGAAATCCAATAATAAAAATCCGTCATTTTCACAATTGGCTTAAGAGACGGATTTTATCCGATTCAATTTCCACCGCACGTGGCGCACCGTCCATTTATATATTTATATATTTTAAAGCAGGCGCCAGCAGGACGCAGAAATGGGACGGAGGCCCCACACCGTGTTGCCTGTGTCACCCGGCTGGGGCGAGCGACGTTAGCACCGGCACGGTGTGGCCGGTATCGCACCCGGCCGCCTTTGTCTCCCCCAGTGGCCTACGCTCTCCCACGCCGCCACGAGACAATTCCGTGTCGTGCGAGCGATGAAACATCAACCGCTGCACCCAACACCACCGCCCCCCCCCCCCGTCATAAAATACCACTAATCACGTTTACTTTTTATCTTCAGAGTCGTCGTCGTTCATGCAAATCGCACTTCTCGCGATTGTTGAGGATCCACGGACGAGCAGGGAGGGCAGCAGCAGGAGCCAGGTGGCGGTGGAGAGCCGTCGCTGCCAACGATTGCCCAGGCTCTGCGGTCCTCTATGTATTGAGATGATATGTTCAGACAATCAGTGAGTGGTTACACGCGCGGGAGAAAGCCTTAGCAGCCGGAGAAACCCCACACGTGCAAGGGGGCAACACTCTATCCCGTAGAGAAGGGAGGTGCGTCCATCAGCCACAAGGGGGCACACCGGAGCACTTCTTCCACTCAAACTCCCGTCCTTTCCAGACGGAAAAATTGTCGTGGTTTTTCTCCAGATTTTGTCATCCAGGTTGTGCCATCGGTTCCACACCCCAAGACGTAGAGTCCATTCGGAAATCTCTCTGCAATTCAGCTCGCTGGGCTCACCAGGGACTCAGCACTGCTCATTCTACCATGGTGGTGAGATGTTAACTTCCTAGCCTGGTATACAGGACGTCGCGAGTTTGATCCCGACCCTGATGCCTGTTCTCCCCGTGGTCGCGTGTATTTTTATCCGGGCCCTCCGGTTTTTCCCTCCACATTTAGAAACACGCGTTTAGAGTATTTGGCTGCTATATATTTTGATACGCCACTTCGTGTGAGCTATCATTTGTGACCAGCTCGCTTCTGAAACGGAGTTACATCGCTCAGTGGGCCTTTCCTGGTAAAATGAAGCATAGTTCAGTTGTAGAGTCGTCTAAAATCTGTGCGACACCGAAATTGTTTCCGAGTAATTCCATCCTTTCGCACTTTATTTCATCCGCTCTACCGTTTACGGAAAGGGAAATAAAACACCTGGCACGTGGCAGAGTGGCGGCGCGCGCCGTTTACGACCGTCGGATCTCAAGGGCTCAGCCGCCGCTCGCGTGCACGCGGAAGCTGTGCCAGTGAGACCGTCAGGGCTCGGAGTAAAAAACCCATTCGAGGGCTGAGAGGAGCCACACTTAATCAACCCGCCGGCAGCCCGAACGCATGGCCCGCCAACCGCGAATTCATGAATATTACATGGCTTGCAAGTTGCCAAAATTCATCCGCCAGTGCCCTGTCATTTGTAACGGCATGAAAGTCAAGCATATTTAATTTTGTTCAGGCGATTTCTTTATCTCTATTATTTAGATTGTTATTTTCGCTTTGCCATGGAGAATGGAGATGGGTGGGCAACGTCGTACGTCCCTGCCACTGGTGTCGAGCGAGATGCAGCACAGGGTCGCCTCGTGGAGATGCGTTGCTGACGGTGACGCGCGCCTCGTGGGACACACGAGAGACACGTGGCTGCTTGAGGATGTATGCTTCATGGATCACGTGGCTTTGCGAGACCACGTGACTCACTGACATGTGGCTCGCGAGACATGTATATATCGTGGCGACACGTGACCCAGAGACACTCGGGTTCACAGCGCTGCACAAGCTGCCATCTCCCAACGGACGAGCAAAACCCTCCGCTCCGCCTCTTAAAGTCGAGCAGTCCCCAGGGCTCAATTTTAGCCGGGTCAATCCGCGTCGACGACCCGGAGAGTATGTGCGCGCCCGGTACACTGCATCCAGTATACCTCCACGTCTGTGTCCGGCTGCTATTAGGTCACGTGCCACGTGCCACGTGCTCCAGTCTACCACCGAGACTATCCAGCCGTGCCATGGTAGCAGCGGTGGCTTTTTTTTGTTTGTCTTGGACAGTTTTGCCCTCAAATCGCCATGCGCACAACTTGTCGCGAATGGAAATTAGCAAGGGGGGGGTAGGGGGGAACAAACAAAACACAATTACCGATCACCCTTCATCATTGTCATCAGCATCAGTAGCCATGATCAATCCACTGCTGGATGAAGGCCCGCCACCCCCTTTCCGAGCTGCCCACTATCCTTTCACGATCCTACGATGATGTAATAAAAGGGCCCCAGCCCCATCTCTGCATGCGCGCGGATTTCAAATCGCTCCATCTCCACGGAGCACGTCCGTCTCTGGAGCTTATTCCCTCCTCCCTTGGCGCCGCCACTCCGTCGTTAATCCCGACCGCCGGCCGTGAAGTGAGCCTGCCCTGAGCCCCACTCCTCTCACCAGTGAAGGAGAGGGCGGGGGGCGGGGGGGTATAAAACAAAAGAATGCAAGCCGACTGGGAAGCAATTCACCGTTTGCATCTCGACGTTCACGTGCCAGAGATTCGTGCGATATTCTTCGCGAGTCGCAGCGTCAGCCGCACTCTCCCCCGGCCCCTTCCTGCCGACTCCTTCAATTAACGGCAGCGGCCTCACCCCCTCCCCAGGGCAGCGCAGCCAGACTCGATTATCGCGCGCTCGCGGGGACGCGGCTTTGATGTTGACGCTTCGTTTAGAGCGGGGCTTTATTTCGCACCAAATATTTGTAAAGATCGGGTCCGCTGGTAGACCGCGGTATGCAGGCGGCGCGTCGTCACGATTAGCAACCGCGGACGTTGTAGCAAGAGCCGTCTTGGACGTGCCGTGCCGGGTGCAGACATATTGTGGGCAGCCGAGCCGGCTAGAGAGCCCGGTGCAAAGCGAGCAGCTGGGGCGAGGAGCTCTTTGCGTTTGTATTTGGACAGATGCAGCTGAGATTAAGCCCCGTTTAACACGTAGGCTTTCGCGACCAATATTATTCATAATAAAGGTTTTTGGGTTAGATCGCGTTATTTATAAATGTGTCGTAACCCTCCACCGCCAGAATTCTAAAGAATTGCCGGATGATGCTGGATGTAATTACCAGCGAAACGTCGTACTACTCAAAAACTGTAAATGCTGTGGATTCACGCTTCAACACACCGGTGGGCTAAAGTAGTGAACTTTTTGTCTTTAGTCAACGTGACACATTTTTTACTGTTTGGCCGTGTCGGGTGGTGGAGGGTTATGACACATTTATAAATAACGCGATCTAACCCAAAAACCTTTATTATGAATTAAGCCCCGTGTACATGTTACGAGTCATGTGTCTCTATGCAAGTCTATTAGCGTCTGTGTATTTCTATGGGTCTCTGTGCGAGTCTTTGGAACTTTATGCGAGTATGTTATATGTCTCTATATAGATCGAGTGCAAAGTTTCTCACTAAATATTTAATCGGGTCACGTGGCTAATAGTAGGCCCAGCCATTACAGCAATAGGCATACTTGAAGTGGTGTGCTGTGTAAGATAATGTGTTCACCGATCCGGACAGATTTGGCTGATATTGAGCCCTGGGGATGAAGATTTTTCCACTGACGATGAAGTGTAACGTGGGAGATTTCTTGAGAGAATTTAAATTTACAGCCTCCTTTGTCACGAGACCGCTGGATGAGGGCCTCCCATAGCCGTGACAGTCATGGATACTTCTTATTGGTTCTTTCGGTAAAGTCACGTAGAAGGGAAGTAATAAAATAATAAAAATTAAACATAATAAAATAATTCTCACGACGTTTCGGCCACAACGCAAGCAGCCGTCCTCAGGTAAAGACCAGGTCTGTTGGGGAGACAGCGTCTGAATGATTTATTATGTTTTATTTTCATTATTTTATTACTTCCCTTCTACGTGACTTTACCGAAAGAACCAAGAAGATGAACCCTGCAGTCACGAAAGTTTTAAATCGAAATTTAAATCATGGATACTTGTCTGACCATGCCTCGCCATGCTGGGTCAATGTGGGTTCATCATGGTGAGGGAGAGAGAGGGGTGGGGGGGCGGACCCAGGACAGGTTCATATATTGCTCTCCACTGATATCAGCTGTGGCCGGGAAATGTATATGTGTTGAACTTCTTTCGCACCGTACGTAGCCAACTTTGCTAATCGGAGGTGCAGAGCAGGGACAACAAACTGAACACAAAAATATATTCTAAAGAAATTATCTTTAAATCTAGATGATGATTTAAAAGTGCGTAGCTCCAGTGGCTTCCTGATATCGGAAGGAAGAGCGTTCCAGACGGTCACAGAAGCACATCCGAAAGCGCGCGATGCGGTGACCATCTTAAATGAACGCAGGTTGACGGGTTCGTAGCGCAGTGCGCTAACCGCTGCACCGCCGCTCCCCAGTGAACTTATTACACGGAGAAATGGGTTAATAAAAATTATAACGTGGCCCTTTCTTTTTTTGTGTTCCCCGCCACTGAGAGGAAGGAAATATCGACACGCCGGTCCAAATAGCCTCCTTCACATCGATTCTGTCGAACCGACATCCCGCAGCGTTCAAGCGTTGCGACAATCCACAGAGATGAGAGGTCTCATTTTTCAAGGAGGCCCTGGGCTACAGAGACAGCCATAGGCGACCAGGTCCGACGTTGAGCGAGAGAAATCGCGCGACACCACAGAGGTTACATCTCAAAAAGGAAGAGGAAATCTCTCAGCTCAAACCTACAGAGGAGGTGATAATTGGGCGTTGCTCATCTCCTGCCCGGAGCCAGTGGTGCAAGTTCCACGTTCCTATGGCAGGGAGCGATAGTCGCTCTCGATAAGGACAAAAACTGTTGACTTCCCGAAAAAATGGTATGTATTTTATCGACCCCCAGAGGGGATGGTGGGCCGAGCCGATCCCGGAATCGCGATTTGAACGACTCGCAACCTTCCAAAAGGTTAACTAAATTAATGGCAACAAGGCTGACGAGCAAATCATAGTGTTGTATCACCCAGTGGTAATAAAACAACACAGCAATAAATAAGATAAATTCAGGATATACAAAGTGATCCATTTATTGATACCCAATGAAAGTGTGCATAAATTATGGGGGAAACTACATTATACATTTTCAAAACCTCTATGCGTCTCCCATTAAACCCATAAACGCTTACCACGTCCTCTTACTCCATCCCTATCCACGCTGGCTGACACAGCCGTCACATTATTTAATCACCTGCTGCAAAAGGGTCAATACAAGTCAGCGGAGTATCTGTAAATGGATCACCTCCGTGTTACACAAAGTAATTCATTTTGCCGACGAGGGAAGAGTGGAGTCGCCGAGTCGGCCTTTCCACTGCAGCGCTGGCGCCGCGGAAATGAGAGGGCCGTGTCCAAATCGTTCCATCACCGACCCCAACCCTAACACCATCCTTTAAGTTGACCAAATCCCTATCCCCCAACGCTAGATCTTAAACCGATACAGAGCCCAGACCCCGTCTCTGACTGGATCCATAACCCTATCCCTCACTACAAATATATTGCCGACTCCTAACCTTGTGCCTAACCTCTTCCCTAACCGTTAACCCTAAATCTTAACCCCATTCCTTCCCAAACCCCATCTCTAATCCTAACCCGAACCCAATGGAAGTGATTCTCTGCCCCAGTGACCCCGAGCCAATGCAGGAAATTCCACAATCCCGTGGCAGGAGTGAGCCTGCCAATCGGATACCCGCCGTTGAACACGTAAAAAAGCGGTACAACGTTTTATCGGCCCCAGGAGGGATGATGGGCCGAGTGGTGGATGCCTGCGATCACGATTTTAACTCGCCGACCTTTCCATCGCGAGCCGCGGGAGCCAAGAGCTCAGGTGTGGGCCCAGGTGTGGGTGCTGACGGGCGACGCGTGATGCGTAGCGCGTGTGTGTGTGTTGCGCAGGTGCGTGTGTGTGTGCGGCCACGGAGAGTCATCGTCTCTCTGCGGTTCCCTCCCCCATGCACGGGGGAGTGGGTGGGGGGGGGAGAGGCGACGCGGTGACGTTTCTCGCGATCTGTTGCTGCATGCGCGCAGCATTCAATTCAATTTCAGAGGAAATTGGAAAAACGTCGAGTTTATCGCATGCGCACACACACACGCACACGCGCACACGCGGATACACGGACCGTCCTTCAGTCGCTATTACTGAACGTTTCCAACGCACAGCCCCATCCCATTGTGCAAAATGTGTACGCACGCGCGCACAAAGACAAAGGAACTGCGTAGGCTGTGCAGGCAAGTGCTTTTAGCGAGCACCTTTGAAGGCCAGCAAGGTACACGAGGTGACGGTGTGGCCATGAGCCACAACCTTTGACTCCCCAAATGCCAACGTTTTCACACACCGCACCAGGAACTCGTTTAAGGCCGAGTCATCCTAGGAGTAGCCCGGGATTTGTTCAAATAGCCCGCCGCGACGCTCGGTGGCGGCCACTCGTGGGGTCCGACTCCCTGCTCGGTACTTGGAGTGCCGACGCTCGCACGCCGTACCCAGCCGCTCGCCCCCTGCGCTGGCCGTCACGGAGCTCCGTTGGCCATCGAGGTAGACGCCCCCGCCCGCCCCCCCTTCCCCCCCCCCCCCCCGAGGGCTTTGTGCGAGTTCAGAAACGCGCCACTGGGGCCCCCAGCACAGCTACGCGTGATGCGTCAGCGACCCGCGAACCCCGGCAGACGGCGACGTGGAAGCAATCTCGAAGGCGAGGCAGTTTCCCCTGGGATACATTTCAACCTCGTAACGCCGAGCGATTTAAATTCTTATTCGTAATCATCATCATCAGCCGTGGACAATCCACTGCTGGACGAAGGCCTCCACACCGAGCCGCCGCCCCCGCCGCCCCTCACGTTTCTGCGGTGTAACAATCCACATGGCACCGGCTCACACGCGCCGCTTTCATCGCTCCATCTCGCCGTCGGACGTTCCCTCTCGGACGCCGCGTGCGTTCCGACCGTCGGCCATCGCCCCCCCCTCGAGTTACGTGTCCCGTCCACCAGCGGGGCCCACGTGATATGTCACGGACCTGGGGTGTACGTTCTCGCGGCCGCGTGCTCCTATTTACAAACTCTCAATGCCATCCCAATTGTGCGTCAACAGACGAATCCAGATTGCCAGCGAGCGAAACGGGGGTGGTGTTGGGGTGGGGCGTTGTGGTGGCGGGCGGGGGGGGCAGCAGAGGGAGGCAAGGGTGGAGGCGGGACGCGAGCCGTCCGTCCCCGCTTCGTTCCGAGTTCCACATCGCGCTCGGTGCACGCGGCACCCAGTAATTGGTGGCTTCGCGCCAACTGAACCGTTCCCATTTCAGCGCGGTGGCCACACGGAGGAGGAGGTGGCGGCGGCAGCGACGCGTTCGGGCGCGGACGGACGTGCGGCTGTGATGTCCTCCGACCCCGACGCCTGACCTCACCATGACGAGGGGCCTGGCCAGCGCCGTCACCGTGGCAACGGCCCTGCTTTGCGCTTTGATCGTCGGAGGTGAGGGCCGCGCGGTTCAGCCGCGGCGGGGAGACGCGCGGATGGCGCGTGGGGAGGGGGGGGGGCGTTTGGTGGGAAGGGCTGGGGAAGGGACGGGTGGTGACCGTACACCGAGCACGTGCCCTTCATGGTCCCACACAAGCGCCGCGGCAACCAAATCACGGTTCGCTCGCGAGGAGCCCCCACTGCGTTGGGGGCGTTGTTGCCATCGTGCTGCTGTGCGCGACGATTCGGCACGAGGTCCGAGGTTTCGACACACGTGCCAGGAGCCTCCTTCAGATGAGAATAGAGATAAAAAAACGAAAAGTCGGCCAATACGACACACGGACCCAACTGCAAATACCGGACATGCGGAATTTCAGGCGCGTGACATTAACGAGGTCCCCCCTATCCCCAACTCCCGCCTCGGTAACGCGCGCAGGGCTGGGCGCGTACCACCGCGTGTGCGAGCCGTACACGGACCACGTGGACAAGTACCACCCGGGCTTCCACTGCCCGCGTCTCTCCGACGACAAGGCGCGTCTCTACTGCTGCCGGCGCAGCAACGCCACGCTCAAGTACTGCTGCAACGAGAGCGAGTTCCAGCACGTCATGGCCATCAACCTCACCGCCGACGCCGTGGCCTACGGGCACAAGTGAGTCGGGGCCCTGCGTCGTGGGGACCTTCCGTATATACGTTGAACTTCTTTGGCACCGTACGTAGCCGATCGTGCTCGAGGGAGGTGTGCACGGGGAGGAAAAGTGGAAGCTGCCCACGTGGATTTCATCAATCACTCCGTTGAGAATTTGCGCGGTTTTTGTTTTATTCCTGGAGCAAGCGCCGTTGATTTGTGTACGGAACGTTTGGACTATCGATTGCATCGGCGGGGCTTAATTTATCGCTGTAAATCTTCTGGGGGGGGGTCGCTCGTAGACTGGAGTAGGCCCAGAGGCAGCGTAGAGAAGGAACTGGGGGAATGGTGGACGTGGTGTGCCGGGTATGGAAATAAGTGACCCGGTTTAAATTGCAGCACGCCCTGGATGAGTGTACAAAATAAATACGACGAGGTGACACCTGCTGCAGCTGGCATCTCAAGTGTGTGTGTGTTGTGTTTGCGCTTAATAGTAACGGGGCCTATTCGGTTCAAATTGACAACTTGGATTCTAATGGTAGGTTTTTACCCATTTAACTGGTACAAAACTGACACCTTTATTCAAGGCATCATGTTTGCAATGACCACAACACAAGTAGTCAATAAAGCAAACAAAAAGAAGCAACTCTGATAAGGATAATAATATGCACTGTCCTTGAAGTTGATTGCTGTCTCGGGTGTGGGCCAATCAACTTCAAGGACAGTGCATATTATTATCCTTATCAGAGTTGCTTCTTTTTGTTTGCTTTATTGACTACTTGTGTTGTGGTCATTGCAAACATGATGCCTTGAATAAAGGTGTCAGTTTTGTACCAGTTAAAAGGGTAAAAACCTACCATTATATTTTGCCACTGGTAAAAGAGATCTCATAGTGTAAACTTGGATTCTGTCGCGCTGTCAAACGTTTGCCAGTTAACTTTCGGAGCCATCCCCTTTCCACGTGACGCGCGACGTCGTGAAATGACATCACTACACGTGATATCGTCACACGCGTGATGTCATATCACGACGTCGCACGTGCGTGGTATAACATCACCACGTTGGCCACGTTGGCTGAAAGGCCTCATCAATTACCGTTGGTATTGTACCGCCAGGTCTTTGGGCATAGCCCTGTGATCGATGTGGCCGGTTACCTACAGGGCAACAACAGAATTCCACGCGAACACTTCACTTGGATAAGATCCTCCCTGCGAGATTTATCATGAACCCTGCCCCCCACCTCTACAAACGAACAGAGTCGGCCCAGAGCTAACGCACGGGACGATCTCGCCCCCGCCTCTCCTCCCCACCGTCTCTTCCCCTCCCCCGCCACAGCAACTACGGCGGCCTCATCGGCGTGTGGATCTACGGCCTGCTGATGATCACCCTCGTGGCCGTCGACCTGCTCTTCTACTGCACCACCAACTACGAGCTGTGCCGCGTCTACCTGGCGCGCTGCGGCCTGCAGTGCCTCTGGGGGCCCGGCTGCCCCGGCTCGGCGCAGGCCAACGCGGCCGCTGCGGGCTCGCCGGCGCTCGGCCCCGCGGGGCCCGGCAAGGGCGGGGCGACGCCGTCCGGGGCGCCGTCGGTCTCGGCGTCGGTCTCGGCGTCGTACTCGGCGGTGCCGGTGGCCGCGCCCCCGATGCCGGCGCCGTCGGTGGTGCCGCTGCCCGTGCCCACGACGGCCACGGCGCTGCTTTTGACGCAGCCGCGCTCCGCGGTGACGACGGCGCCGGGCTGCTCGGCGCAGGACGCTGCGGCGTCGCAGGCGTGGTGAGTGCCGGTTCGGCGGCGGAGCACGGCACCTACGGCTAACGCCGGCGCCGGTTCTAAGCATATCGCTGTGTTGAACTTCTTTGGCACCGTACATAGCCAACCGCGCTAATCGGAGGTGCGGGGGAATGACAAACTAAACACAACAAATGGTTCTAAAAAAGTGAATTTGTCGATCTAGATGATGATTTGAAAGTGCGTAGCTCCAGTGGCTTCCTAATATCGGAAGGAAGAGCGTTCCAGACGGCCACAGAAGCGCATCTAAATGCGCACAATACGGTAATCGTGTTTGTAACACACTCACCCCGGTTCTAACCCCAATCCTAACACTGACCCGAGCCCTAATGCTGATGATAACCGTGTCCCCAAACCCATCGCAAACCCGCACCCGGGTGCTCGATTCCGTACCAACTGAAGCCCCTGTGAACAACGACATCCATCGTTGGTGCAGCGCTGTGGTCACAAAGTCGACTGCTACGGTCTCAGGCGACGGTCCAACGACGACGTCGTTAACGCGAGAGGCGGAGGAATAACGGGGACGGTTTTGGACGACGACGCTGAGTCGCAAAGACGAGAAACACCGCGGTGACCATACAACCCCCTCTCCACGCGCTCGATCCTCCATTCGCTTCACCCTCCACGCACACCACACACATTCAGGGTCGGGGGCTGAGCAAATTATGTATTTTTTGGTCCCCCACTTTTCAATTGACCGGCCGGTGGCTCCAGCGGTAGAGCAAGCGGTTGACTCGGCCCATCATCGCTTCCTTGGGTGGGGGGTCAATAAAGTGGGGAAGTCACCCATGCTTGATATATTGAGACTCGCCCCCACCAAATTCGGAAACGCGGAATTTTCCCACCACTGGTTCAGGGCTCTAAACAGGAGTTGAGCACCAACGGCGGAATGCTCATTCGAGTCAGAAATCACTCTGGCTTCATGTTACTTTTAACTTTCAATATTTGAACTGGTGAGGTGACTGAAGAGTTACAAATAAGAGACAGAGATGTAGCAACTTGTTAAAAATACACGGGGCTCTGACATTTAGCTGACTTTTGGCACGCTCACATCGATATATATTTTTTTCTGAATCCGCGGGCCCCCTTTTAGCTACTTGAAGCCCCCGGCGTGTGGGCGAGCGAGCGGAAGAGACGCGACGCGATCCAACAGGCGCCTCCACAAAAATAATCCACCTGACCCGAACGAAAACACTCTTAGCAGGCAAGACAAATCCATTATTTACGTCTGTTTGCGTCATCATTGTCAGAGGCGGGAGGGAAACAAAACGCGGATTTGTTAAAAGTCCCTCGCCTCCACGTGGGGTCTTAAACGTCACGGAAACAGGTGAAAGGCGACGGTGCAGCTCCGCAAGTTCCTGATCGAGCCACTGCTGCCGGAAGGGCCTCCCCGCATGAGGGAGCTCTAGAGAGAGCCCCTCTGCACGGGGGTCAGACGTGTTGAGAGAGGTGGGAGTGCCCGCACTTCACCTCACCATGCGCGGCCTCACGAAGGACTCCCTGCGGTGGACCCATTCACACTGCTGGTTGGACCGAGGCAGGGGGATTTAGGAAACTTTGCCCCCATTGTTTCAACTGCCGCGCTGGGAGATCGAACCGGGGACCGCTGGATTCCAGCTCAGTCCCGCAGAGGGCGAGGAGTGTGGGGAGGACAAGGCGCACATCACGCCCTGCCGATACTCGTGATGCCATCCTCTTAGCGACTGACCATCAGAGATGTGGCATCAATTTGCACTAGGGTTAACAATACATTTGCTTTGTATTATCATAAATCCAATGGCCCATCTTCAAAGCAGATGTATACACTAAGGCCACAATGTCATTGATGAACGAGTGCAGGGGTTTCAGTTTTCAGTTTCATTTACTAGGTATAACCCTCCGAGCCATGCGGCTCTTGACTCGGGTGCAACCGCAACAAAACAAAAACATGGACAAGAAACATCTGAAAGTGACTGCACGCAACAGAAAAATCCAGGAAAAAACAGCAAAGTCTTCCAGAAAAACACCGCATTTCAACGCTGTGTGCAAAAATCCCAGTGGGATGCAAGTCAAACAATAACAACCATCAGACAATTTAGATTAAAGTTATCAAGCTAACTCTGCACTACAACAAACAAACATGGCTAAACCAAAACGTTTTCAAAATCACCAAAATAAAGCGATAAAAACAATGTAGCAGTGATCATAGGAACTGTGATTCAAATTTAACAATAAACGATATACGTACGATGTACGATATACATAACATGTACGACCAAACTGTGCTTGTGCACCACTAACACTGCAGTGTCGTCCAATCTGATTATTATTTTTATCAGCCATTCAGTCGTCCGTTCCGCTCGGACGCCGAAGCACCACGTGGCTCCCGTGGGTTTGGCCAACGGCTGGAAAGATACAAAAAAATATATTAATTTATATTTTAAAAGAGATAATTACACTTGGGGCTCAATGCCATCAATGCAAATGATGGAGTAGCCAATATTGCAATGATCGTAAGGTCAACAAACAGGAGTGAATCAATCCTCACGACGGCGTTGCAATGCACTTGTAGCAATTGCCGGGGCGTTGAACACGATCGTGCCGCGCGCGCCAACGACAAAAATAATTCACGGTGCACTGCAGCCCAACGTGGCGGTTCAATAGCCGCAAGTCGATAATATCTACGGATCGTGTCAGACTTAGCTGCGAGTTTTGTTTACATTCTCAGTAAACAGTTTTGAACACCTAAATAAATCTGAATTTATATATACATATTTATCTGGGTCGGCCTCATATATATATATTTAGGCCCCATTCTGTGTTCGTCCTCGTCCATGGTTACACGGTGGCGAGATGTTAACTCCCTTGCCTGGTGCACAGGAGGTCGTGGGTTTGAGCCCAACGCTGACGCCTGCTGTATATTTGGAGTTTGCGTGTCGTGGATTTGGCTCCTATGCATGTTCACGTGATAAGCCCCGTAATCGGGATATCATTTGTGGCCAGGTCGTTTCTAACAAAGAGTTATAATAACTCAGTGAGTCTTACCTGGTAATTTTTTTTTTAAGTTGCTAGTTTAATTTTACATTGTTCTGACCAGGGATCTGTTTCAGTCGGAGCTATCCAGGGCTGAGTTCCAGAAACGTATATCCTGGTGGTGGGGGGTGGGGTTTGGGAGGGTCCATGGAAATGAAGTTTTGGTCCTGACGTCCTAGTGAGGGCCCTCAGAGCCGCGGTCATCCCAAATCATCCTGGCCTCCAGCAGACATCGACAAGTTGTTGATGAGGTAGTGAGATGACAGAAGAGAAATGAAGACAAGATAGAGATGGGAGAGATTAATTGGCCTCGGGATAATTATCTCGTTATGTTTATTAGGACTTGGGAATCCCCCCCCCCCCCCCCCGATATTTAATGCACCCATAATTTCTCCTATAAATCTCCAAGGCCCCTTGAGTTGCTTGGGGGTCCCGATGTTTGCTAACGCCCTGACCACGCGGCTTAAGCCCAATCCCCCCCCCACCCGGCCCCAGCCCCCACCCTTTCCATCCATCCCTCCCCTTCTCGGTGAGAGATGCTCTGCTGTCCCGTGCAGAGAGAGAAACGCACACCCACTCGGACGACCTTGAAGACCGTTCACCTTAAAACTTAATTACTTAGCCTCTCACAGACACGCCGCCGCCGGAGCGCGTGTTAATTTCGCGGAGCGTGTTAGAGGCCCCCCCCCCCCCACTCGCACGAACGCGCCAATAAAAGTTGCTTTATAATGCAGCAGATTCCTCTCCGGCTTCTCCTTCGCAAACGAGGGCGGCCCGGCCCATCGCGGTGCACCTGCCGTGGGTTCGCTACATTTATTCCGGCAGTAAATTGGCACAGCTGCCGTTTTTTTTTTGCTTAACGTTTTCCGGCGCGTTCGGTGCACAGGTGCGCACAGAGGTGACCCTTCGTTGCTTTAAACTGTTTGTGTTGGAGCAGGCACTGTCAGCGAGCGCCTATCAAGGCATGGGCAGCGCATGAGTGGCCGGGAATTGAACTCGGGTCGCCGGGTTGGCGGCGCAGTGCCCTAACCACTAGGCCACCGCTCCTCAAGACACGCAAACCCCCCCCCCCCGACACACACAAAGACAAAGATCCCCCGTATAGCCTGCTCAGACTGTTGAGGCAAGTGCTGCTAACGAGCACCTATCAAGGCTGACACAGCGAACAAGGGGGTGGGGTGGCCAACACCACGCCCGACCGCCTTTGTCTCCCCAGTGGCGATGTTTACACACCGCACCAGGTACTCATTAAGACTGAGTCGACCTAGGGAAGGCCCATGACCGGTTCAGATAATCGTCACTGATGTTGGCCGTGAGTGGGAACCGAACTCGGATTGCCGGGTTCATAGCGCAGCGTGCTAACCGCTCCCAAACCGCTCCCCAACACACAGGTACACACACACGCACATAAACACACGCAGGTGAACACAGCACACTAATCATGACGCAACAGCTCCACCCTACACACAGGCACTCACGCACACAAGCGCGCACACACAGGCATGCACACACCCACAAACTCACACACAGGCATGCACACACAAGCACGGAAACAGGCACGCACACACACAGGCATACACACACAGGCATGCACGCACACCGCATTTTTCGTAATTGCTGGCACGCAAACGCCTTCAGGGAGCAAAAGCTTCTAAAGCTCGAGATTCTCGCGAGGAGCAGCGCGGCTCAGCTGCTGCCGCTGCCCTCGCCACCGCCGCCTTCCCAGGAAGATTTCAGGGATTTTTGTTGTTGTTGTTCGCGACCGTCCGATGCTGCTTCGTCAAATAATAATAATAAAAATGCAATTTATAACGCGCGCAAATTTGCGGACGTAACGGCCGCAACTCAGAGACGCGGAGCCAAGCTCAGAGTCACTCGAAAGCGTGGTTGTAGAGGTGAGTTTTTAAGTGTCTCTTGAAGGAAACGATTGAGGTGATGCTGCGAACGTGGGATTGCGTTCCAGACTGTTGGGGCAGCCACCGAGAAGCGGCGCATAGCCGTGACCATCCTGGATCTTGGTACCAAGCGGAGGTCGTGAGTCGCACTGCCAAGGCATCTGCCGTGTGCTCTGCTGCAAGTCGTCAATAATGAAAAAACCCCGCAGAGATCCCGCGACGAGCAACGCCCGCCGCTCTCGCTACGGGAAACATCACAAACCCGTGACGGGCTCCCAATGTTGTCCCTCCACCAGACGTGGGGCTTGCGTAGTCGTCGCCAACTCGCCGCCGCGTGACCCGCGCTTCGCTCGTGTGCGTGCCACGTCCACTTGCGCTGCGATACGAAGCCGCCAACCTGCGTCCACAACTACGGCAGTCGCTGCATCACACGCGGCGCTTTCTGATGCGCTTCTGCGGCCGTCTGGAACGCTCTTCATTCCGATATTTGGAAGCTCGCTGGAGCTATGCACTTTTAAATCAAGATTGGAAACTAATTTCTTTAGAACTGCTTTGTGCGTTTAATGTGTTGTCCTATTCCCCGCTCCTCCGATTAGCACGGTTGGCTACGTACGGTACGAAAGAAGTTCATCGTGCATACACATATATACGTTTGTGTGTGCTCTCTCCCTGTTCGTGCAGAGTTTGAATGAGTGTGTGCAGTTTGTGTATCTCTCCTTTGTCTGCATGGGTTTCCTCCAGTTTCCTCCCGTAGCTTAAATACCATAACATTTAATTGTAATTGAAGAAAAATATCCCATTATTAAAAAAATAGTCACTTGCAATTCACTCAATTGGAGATTACTAAGACAGCAGCAGCAGCAGCAACATCGCCCCCTACTGCGAAAACCTGGCAGGACCCCTCCTGGATGCTTTATTGGGTAAACAAGTAGAATGATGATGATGATGATAACATTCACAATAAGCCTTCCTGCTCTCCCCTCCCGTATCTTGCAGACACGGCGAGCCCGCGGTGGACTGACTGACGATCGGGCGCAACGTGCTCACGGCGTGCGTGCACCACGACTCGACTGCTCCCACAGTGGCCCGGAGACAACACCACGAGCGGGAGGAGGGAGAGGGGGGGGGGGGGGACGCTGCGCTACCCATCGTGGCGAGACAGGGCCACCCAACAGGGCCACCCCCATCAGGGCCACCCAACAGGGCCACCCAACAGGGCCACGCCCATCAGGGCCACCCCCATCAGGGCCACCCCCATCAGGGCCACCCGATCCGGGTGTGTGGCGTTGGAGCCGAACCGCAGCGAGAGATCGGGGAGAAGTTGCCGGAGTTGTGGCTCGGTGATGACGTGTGGACACGCGTTCAGGAAGAGCCCGCAGTTGAAGTCGCCTCGTGTGTCTCCCTCCCTTCCCCTCTCTCTCTCTCTCTCCCTGTAAGTCGAAGCACCTTTGAGAGACTGAAGTCAACATCTGGAAAAATCCGTTTAGGAAATCCCCACAATGCTCACAGCTTCATTCCTCACAGAATTGTATTTTTTAGTCTAGAGTAGGTGGTGCGTGAATAGTCGTAGCCACAGTCATAGCGGGAGAGGGATACTGGATGTGGTGTGCTGGGTTCAGTGGCAAATAAAGGCCGTGGCGGCGTCTCCGGCACTTGGACTGCAGGAACGCCGCGCTGACCGCGACCAAGAACTTCATCTCCGATGGATCGACGCTCACCCACGTACACGATCTGTGTGGAATCAGCAGAGGTGCTTACTGCCCGAACCTGATAGCACAGGTGTATTGCACAGGAGGTCCTAATGCTGTTGTATAATGCCAGAAATAGCAATGTGCTTTCATTCTGCGTATATATATATAGACAAAGATCCCCCATATAGCCTTTAACACTGTTGGAGCAAGTGCTGTTAGCGAGCACCTATGAAGGCCTGCACAGCACACAAGGAGGTAGTGTTAATGTTTACACACCTGACCAGGTACTAATTTAAGGCCGAGTCGACCTAGGGGAGACCCACGACCGGTTAAATATCCGCCACTGTTATTGGTCGTGCACGGGAAACGATTTCGGGCTGCCGCGTTCGCAGCGCAGTGCGCTAACCACCACGCCACCGCTACCCACGTACGCACGTAGCCCTCTCCAAACACCTTTCTGGGTTCGTGCCACGTGTCGTTCGGCACGACGTCCGACGTTTCACTCCACGTGCCAGGAGCTTCTTGAGCAGTGGTTCTTAACCTGTGGTGCCCGCACCCCCTGGAGGTGCGAGATGCCCTTTCTGGGAGTGCGAGACATGGACGGTTTTTTTAGAAGGTAAATAATCGAAACTCACTTTGTTTCATCAAACCTACATGTGTTTATTGACATTGTACATCTTTTACGATTGAGAACCAAAGGGGTGCAAGGCTGCAGTAAAGGTTCAGAACCGCTGTTCTTGAGGAACTCTGTTTAGAGGGTACATCGGAGAGCGATACCGCAGAGACACGCACACACGTGGCACTTGCGCGCGCACACACACACACGTGTGCGTCTACGTCACACACATACACGCAAAAACCTCTTGACGGTTTCACGCAACGCGTCCATTGGCTCGCCTTGAGTCTAGACTCTGTAGTTTGCTGTCCATCGTCACTCACGGTCGCTATTTATTACAACGTGAATGTTCTGCAGTTCACAGCCCAGCGTACACGCGGGCCTATTTACAATCCCTCTAGAACGGCTAAGGGCTGGTCTGACTTAGCGCCGGTGCACCCTCAAACAGACGTGTGATTTTGTATTTGCGTAATGTGTGCGTGTGTGTGTATATATAGAGAGATAGAAGCCCGCGGAGAGGCTCCCTAATCAGCCCAAAGCAGTAATCGCTTCCGTTCTCTCCTCCCGCGAGGTGCTGAACACGATTTAACGAAACGGAGTGAAACAAAAAAAAACCCCCCCACGAAGAAACACGCGCGCACGATTCGCTTTGTGAACGCGGCTGAGCCGCTTCCCACCTCCTCGATCACTGCGCCACTCACTCTCGCGGTCCGATTCAGCACCACCAGCGCGGCGGACAGCGACAACAACGCAGAGACGCCAAATCATTCCGTCGACGGACGGAGCACAACAAATCGCACTGTGAGGCCCCCCCCCCCGCCCCCCTACTTTTAGAAATTTGATTTAACTGAAAGGCCACTCCCGTGAGGGCCACGTGTCTACGACCACACGTGTGCCGCACTGTACGTTGCCCTGCTTCGTGGCCCAAGCGCTCGTCCCAAGGGGCCCAGGGCAGAGGAGGTTGTGGCAGCGTCATCGACTCTCACCCGAGGTGGCAAAGTGTCGGAGACACACCGGGTCACTCTCACGCACCTGGCGATACTCCTATCCTGGACCCGCGAGATCTCAGCTGTTTAAGCAGAACATACTTGAAGCCTGGTCTCAATGCATGGCCCATAAACTTCTCAGTGGAGTAGGCGATCACATTAACTTTCCTTTGGCCATATAAAGATATCGGTCCTCCTAAACGTATGCCAATCGGACCAAATGACCATGAATATGCCCGATCTAGCCAGATCTTGAAAGCTAAGCAGGGCTCCACCTGCAGATTGCGCGTGGGCCGAGTTCAGTGCAGCAAAGTTCACTGTTGTACTGTGATGTGCTCCAACGTCTGTGCTCCTTACAGTCACCAGCCTCCCTTGCGTCTGCAGGGGAGGTGATATCAAAAACAAACGATTACCATCATCAAACCTTCGCTCACCATCGCTTTGCCGTGTGGCCATACCATCCCCCACGGTGAGTGGAGGCGCTTGTCCAGCAGTGGAGTGACAATAAAGCAGAGGAAGAGTTGATGTGCTTGTCCAACGGGCCATCATCGGCGGTGTGCACCACCACCAAGGTGTCCCCCACCACAGTCGGTTTGGTACCCCCCCCCCCCAGTGGCACAACCGGGCTGGGGCCCGCGGGCCGCCCGCATGGGCCCACACGCCCCACTACAGAGAGAGGGGGGATTAAACACCCCCCCCCTACCCCACCAGGAGTCGTGTCCACTTCCACCAGGCTACCTAGTCAGAACGATGTCCTGCTCAAGCGAGCATTGAGAGGCAGTGGTGATTAGTTCCCGTGATGAGCCCACGTGGACATTCCTCATTTTCTATGGGCGTGGAGAGAGTCTATTCACATAGGACGACCCACTGTTGTCTCCACCAATAAAGCGGTACCCGTTTTATCGAACACATCCCAAAGGAATGATGGGCCGAGTCAAACCCCACCATGCGGAAACCCACCAGCTAGGATTTGCAACTCGCAAACTTGCGATTGTGAACCGCTCGCGCGATACCACCGACGTTTCTCCACCTAGCTTGGTACCGGCCCCTGCTTTGGGCCGTCTGTGTGTGTGTGTGTAGATTGGGCCGTGCGTGTTGGTTGTGGCAGCGAGACCACGTCCGCTCGTCGCCGTGCAGAACACGGGCCCTCAGAGTGCCTCTCGTCGCCGTCTCGTTCGCGTGCAATAATTAAAACTCGTCTCGTCGGTCGATGTTCGTTTACACCGAATGGCGCGACAGCCAGGGCTTCATTTCTCTCCGCATGTTTTCCAGGTCGCTGGTAGACTGGAGCCGGTGCCGCGTGACTGCCGCAAATAGCCACAGTCCGTAGGGAGAGGTGTTATACTGGGTGTGGTGTGCCGGGGTGCGGGAAATCTTTTATGGGTCGCTGGTAGATGCAGCAGGTGGCCACAGCCTGTAGCGAGAGGTGGTATACTGAATATGGTGTGCCGGGGTGCGGGAAATCATTTCCAGGCCACCGACCCGGCTGAAATTAAGCCCTGGTGACAACTGATTCATGAATAATAATAATGATGATTATAATAATAATAACGATGATGAGATACACTACTATGTATAGCACAATAAAGTCAAGATGTGTGCAGACCGCAGCGTGTTGTGGACGTGACTCGGGCGACGCTCATCAAGACGCGACGCCGGCGCTCATCGATAGGAGCTGCCGAGCGCTCGGATTATTTCTCGCGGGAGAGCTGCGTTCACTTGTATTAAGCGTCTCTTCGTGCGGACGATCGATGAATGTCGGCCCGTCGTTGCGTTTAGCGCAACTGGAAGATAATTTTTTAATTGTGAAATGGTGGGAGGCTGTGCCAAGTGGCTGGGCACCTCGGCGCCAAAAGGCGCGCCCCACACGCAAAGCTGGCAGCAACAAACAGCACCTTTTAATTACGTACGGGATCGAGGCTTCATGTTGCTTGAATTGAGCGAGGTTATTGGAAACTGGGAAAGGAGACAACGGGAGGGAATTCCACAGGGGAGCAGGAAAATAGTGGTCAGCGCGATATGAATCCGGTCACCCGAGTTCAATTCATGGCCATGGCCAACATCAGTGGAGAGTGCTCTCAGAATAGTTTTTTGGCCACCCTTTCACCAAACCGCACTGGCCAGTGTGGTGAAGTATGGTCAAACAGCCTACACGGTATGTGGAGGCCTACATCCAGCAGTGGATTGGCAAAGTATTGTACGCGTTTATATTTTGTTTCATATTTATGTGAACAGCTAAAGAACAAGAAGTCAGGGAGCGAGTGAAACAGGCGGTGGTCTCGGACACCATCACGGCTCGTGGGCTCCCGGGAGGATCATTAGAGGCGGCAGGAGGACATCGAGGTGTCGGGTTTTGTTGAACCAGCTGAGCACTCCAGACGCCAGGGTGGGGTTTCATTTGCAAGAGTGACCTGGGTCAGTCAAAATGACAAACGCAAAACAATCGCAAATTAAGGGCAGTGATGAAGTATAAATGTGAGCCAAGGACACTGCATCCCACGCGATGCCATCCCAGCGTGAGCGAGTCGGGCCTCGCGCGCGGCGTTCAATCGTCCGGCGTCAGGACAAAGGACCCCAATTAATTTCGTCTCGTCGCCCCGCGAGCCCGCTCGACTCGCCGTGACTGCGTTTCATCAACAACAACAACAACAGAGGTAGACGGGGAGGGGGATGAGGATTGAAGGTCCTCGTCTCATCTGCTCGAGCGCCGTTTGGGGAATTGTGTCATTTTCTTTTGTCTGCCGTTGCTGTTTGTCTCCATGCCTTTCACTCGTCGTGGTGTCGCGCAGACGCACGCCCACACACGCAACTCTGGGCAGTTGTGTGTGTGTGTGTGGGCTGGGGCAGTTGCGTGCGCGTGTGTGTAAGGAGTACGTGGGGAGCGGTGGTGCAGCAGTTAGCGCGCTGCACGAGCAACCCGGCTACCCGAGTTCGATTTCCGCTCACGGTCAACACCAGTGACGATTATCAGAACCGCTACTGGGCATCTCCTAGGTCGACTCAGCCTAAAATGAGGACCTGGTGGTGTGGTGTGTAAACATCGCCACTAGGGAGACAAGGCGGCCGAGCGTGGTCTTGGCGACCCATCCCGTCGTGTGCCGTGTCGGCCTTAATAGGTGCTCGCTAACAGCACTTGCCCTAACAGTCTGTTAAGGCTACACGGGGGCTCTTTGTCTGTGTTTGTTTATAACGAGGACAAATATCTGAAGTCCGACGTGGCCGCCACCGCGCCCGGCCACCTTTGTTTCCCTACAGCGATGCTGTACACACATACAGCACCGAGAGCTAATTTACTGCCGAGTGAACCTAGGTGGGAGTCCCAGCACTGGCTCGTATACCACACCGCCGATAGGCGTGCTCGGGAATCGAACTCGTGCCACAGCCTCCCCACCCTTTCACAATTCGATTTTCTTTTCCACAGCGCAGCGGGCCTAACCACGGCACCACGACGGCACCACGACGGCACCACGACGGCACACGCGTCTCTGCGCACATGTCGCCACAGCGCAGGGGGACAGAGCGGTGCGCGAGCGAGCCAATCGCAGGCTCGGGCAGTGCGCGTCCACAGTCACGCACTCTGCAGAAGGAGCCGAGCATTGCTCTCGAGAGCGAGTGGTGGGACATCCGCACTGAAAATAGCCGGGGACCTGGCGTTCCACCACCTCGCGGGGCACTCACCACCACGCCGCCGCACCCCTTTAATCAATTAGCACAAATATCACCTTCTCCATAATTAACGGCGCCAGCCATCCGCTCTATAATTTGCATTCGCGACTCCCACTCAGTGGCGTGGCGTGATCGGCATGGGCCTCGGTGGAAGGAATTAAATATCACCCCCCCTACTCCTCCTCGCCACCACTTTTCATAGCCTGGCCCCCCTCTAGCTCCAGTCTCTTGGACCTGGTGCAGTATCACCGCCTGCACACTCGATAGCTGCTCCGCTGCCCCCACACTCAACACGGCGAAGGGGAAGCGAGCGGGACATTCCGGGATCTGGTTTTTAAACTCAGCTCAGTCCATTTCCAAGTTAATCCGTCAAGCGCTGTGCAAAACCCATCGGGCAAGCGCTTCACCTGGGCCGTTACCCTGGACTCCAACCACCGTCAACACATTGCACAGTCCCCGACCCATCCAACCTGGCAGTCCGGGAGATCGGGAGGAGGTTGGAAACGTTGCTGCGGTCGGAATTGATCGCAAGGAAAATCGGATTGCAGCAAAAGTAGCATCGGATGATGATTGATGCAGCGTTTTGTCAAAACCATCGATTTGCACGTGCAGAGTAATAGTTAAACCCGATTAATGCTCCATCAGTGACTGGCAGTCATACAATCAATGTCGACAAGTATTAACGGAATAATTGTGGCTATTGTTGTAGTCTGTTGTATACATGTTGCTTTATGACTGTCGTCTAGGTCGTCTCGGCCTCAAATGAGTACTTGGTGCAATGTGTAAATATCGTCAGTGGGGAGACAAAGGCGGCCGGGCGTGGTGCTGGCTACTCACCCCCTCGTGTGCCGTGCCGGCATTTCATAGGCGTTTCTCGATAACAACACTTGCCCCAAACAGTCTGTTGAGGCTATAGGGGGGACCTTTGTCTTGACCTGTGTGTCATGGTTAGCAGCGCGCTGCCGCGGCAGTGGCAACAACGGAGCAGGTTCCTGAGCGCGCCAGCCCCCCAACCCCCACCAGCCCCCACCCCCGCCAGCCCCCGCCAGCATTGGGGAGGGGAGGCCGAAGCGGGCTCGCGTGCCTCCCTCTGGTGGCGAGGGTCGTCCTCTCTCCTGCCCGTGGCGACTCCACGCGCTGAAGAGGAGACGAGGTGGGGGAGGAGGGGCCTGTCGGACCCGGTAACAGCCACTAGTAGTAGCCCTAACTAACCACTAGTACTAGCCCTAACTAACCACTAGTACTAGCCCTAACTAACCACTAGTAGTAGCCCTAACCAACCACTAGTAGTAGCCCTAACCAACCACTAGTACTAGCCCTAACTAACCACTAGTACTAGCCCTAACTAACCACTAGTAGTAGCACTAACTAACCACTAGTAGTAGCCCTAACTAACCACTAGTACTAGCCCTAACTAACCACTAGTAGTAGCCCTAACTAACCACTAGTACTAGCCCTATCTAACCACTAGTACTAGCCCTAACTAACCACTAGTAGTAGCCCTAACTAACCACTAGTAGTAGCCCTAACTAACCACTAGTACTAGCCCTAACTAACCACTAGTACTAGCCCTAACTAACCACTAGTAACTAGCCCTAACTAACCACTAGTAGTAGCCCTAACTAACCACTAGTAGTAGCCCTAACTAACCACTAGTAACTAGCCCTAACTAACCACTAGTAGTAGCCCTAACTAACCACTAGTAACTAGCCCTAACTAACCACTAGTAGTAGCCCTAACTAACCACTAGTACTAGCCCTAACTAACCACTAGTAGTAGCCCTAACTATCCAGCCAACCAGCCACTACGCCTACCACTAACCAAATACCCGACAGATTCAGAATCTGTTTTTATTAATGGTGGAGAGGGAATCTGATGAGCTATGAAGCTATTTTACACAGATGTCCAGTAGGGGTGAGTGGCCAGCGAGTTACAGCAACCAAACAGTACAAGACGATACGAGTGCAAGATGTAGCAAAGGTAAGAACGCCGCTATAAATAAACAAAACATCAGTTCAAATCAACACCAATTGCAAGCTTGGGCAAGGCAGCAAAACAACAACAACCCGAGCGCACGAGACAACAACAACAACAACACAGCCAATCACGATTAGTAGTAACCCTGCATCAAACCAACTCCACCTCCTTGACCAATCTTCATGCGAGTTTCAGTTGTGGAGTTCACAGCTTCCCCCATTCAATGCCCCCATCCCACCCATCCACACAACCTTTGTGCAAGTAAAACGCCATCGACCACCTGACATCATCCAGACCACGTGGCCCACGAATGCCGCGGCGTCGACCCTCGACGCACGACACGGGACGGGGTCAAGGGAGCGGGGGGGGGGAGCTGGGGGGGAGCGGGGGGGGGTGCCAGTGTGGACACCCCGAGAGGAGTGCTCCCAATCACGTGGCGTCATCATCGATGTCGGTTGATTCACCCAAACGGGGAGTCGAGTTTGCACATTCACACAGTGCTTCACTGATATGTACACGTGTGTAGAACTTCTTTCGCGCCGTACGTTGCCAACCCGTGCGGAGGAAGGACAGCAACAGCAGTGCAGAACGCCGTTCGGGGAAATGATTTCGGCTCGCCACACCCATTGCACCGTACAGGATAATATTGATATCGCGTACAAGAATATCGGTGGATTATCATGGATCGGTGCACTCTGTACTCTCTAGTTGTAGTGCCTTACGCCGACAATTCCTACTCCAAAGCCTGCCAGGTCACAGCTGCATTGCGAGCAATATCGAGCGAGACACGAAGCCCCGCGCACTCAGGGGCTAGAGGGAGCCGAGCGGGACCGTGCGGACACAACGAGAGGCAACAGCGAGGAAGGAGGCGGTCACGAACGAGAACGAACAAAACACACGAAAAATAAAGAGAAAATCCTTCTCGGAACGATTCACGGGCCCGGCTCAGCCGCTCGCCCACGGCGCTCCGCGACGCGCTCCTCTTTCTCTCTCTCTCTCTCGCCAAGCTTGAGAGCAGCAGATATATATTTTTAATTCGCTTCCAGCACGAGTCATATCTCACGCCAATTACCATCAAGCCCGTGCGTGCTATTTATGCCGCTGCACACACAGTGTGTGGGGTGGGGGGGGGGCGCGCTAAGAATGGGGGACGCGCCGATGTGATTAATGATCGCGAATTGTGATCCACAGACACCAGGGGCTGTAATCTCACGATCTCTAGGCGCGACCAGGGTGGGGGGGGGAACTCTAATTTTAAACTCCACCATCCCACGCCATCATCACCAAACATCTCCCACACCCCTCCCGTAGGCCGTCACTGATTATGAGTTTCTGAATAATTACACACAATTTTGTCGGGTCGCTGGTAGATTGCGAGTGCGTGGCACAGCGCTACGAACCTGGCGACCCGAGTTCGACTCCCGCTCACGACCAACACCGGTGACGATCTGAACTGGTACTGGTGCGTAAACGTCGCCACTGGGGAAACAAAGGCGGTCGGGCGTGTATGCTGGCCACCTATCCCTCGTGTACTGTTCCGGCCTTCATAGGTGCTCGCTAACAGCACTTGCCCCAACACTCTGTTAAGGCTATACGGGGGATCATTGAAATTGAGCCTTGGGCTCAGGCGATTACTGGCCCCGAAATCCGCGTTTCTCATCCTCATGTCCATCCACTGCTGGATGAGGGCCCTCCCCACGCCGTGCTACTGGTGGGGTTTAATTGACCATACTTCACCACGATGACCATACTTCACGACGATGACCATACTTCACCACGATGGTCAGCGCGGGTTGATGGACGGCGGAGGTGCAGATGTGTAGGCGCGTAATACTGCACAGCACAATGTGTAGGTAGTACTGCACATCACAATGGCATTTGCTGGACCGACTTCTGCTGACAATGCAGTCCCGCAGCAGCTTATAACAACCTCGTACGTGCGTGGAGTTCGCCCATCCGAGCAGTGTCCGGGCTCAAACCTGCTCAGCTTTATCTGACGAGGGTGGGCGCATGGCGGGTTATTTTGCCACAGGTCGACATTGTCACGAGTACATTCCAGGCGTGCAGGAAGCCCTCGTCCAGCAGTGGATCGATAATGGCCGATGATGAGTAGAAGAAGGATTGGCGTACCTCGTACTGTCGTGGCAGCGCCTTACGCCCAGAATCCATCCGTGGTCCAAACCGGCCTCGCAGCGTTCCGGGAAAACACGGCGCGAGAGCCGCGGCCCTGGTGGAATCGGAGAATCTACGGAGCGAAGACGATCCCGTGGTCTCGGGGAGTGCTTCAAGAAAGCGAGTCACTCGCAAACTCTTGGACCCGCGTGCCCGCCCCGATCGCCGCCAAGCTCCGCGAGGAAGGCGATGTGCCGGAGGGTGCTGTGATTGTCCATTAAGGATTTATCACGGCGCTAAGAGGGTCGCGTGGGGCGCGCGGCTTCGTGTCGCGATGATTTAATGGGAGCTCCGAAGCGATGGCAGCTGCATCTTGATTTATAGAAGGGGCGCAATGATTAACTCCAAATTGGGATCACGTGCAGGGAGAGAGTGAGCCCATTAATATTCAACATTTACCGAGCCTAAAGCCAAATGAGGAAAGTTTGATCATCAGAAGTAGCCGTGGTCATTCCACTATTGGATGAACGCCTCCCCAAGTCGCCGGGATCTCTCACGATCCTGCGATAAATCATGCACCCCCCCCCCCTCGCACCGACACACGAGACGCTGTCATCGCTCCGTCTCTCCGGTGGGATCGTCCTCTGCGTGGGCTCCCTCCTCGAGCCCACAGGGTCACGAGCCCTTCCAGCGAAGTGTCCTGGCCATGCCTACTTCCTCTTCTATAATAGTCTATTTTAACTCGTTCACGATGTCCTGGGTGCATACATTCCGTCATTTATGAATCTAGTAGTTGTCAGCCCGTGCCTTCAGCTTTCGGAAGCACCGAAGCAAGACATTCCAGTTCACGGTTTTTTGAGTGCCAGATTACACGCGCTGAGAGTGACGCAATGTGGGACGCACCAACAATGGGACACTCGCTCCATGAAATCGTCCCCGACGCTGTTGTCGGCGAGTGGGACTCGCACTGGGGTAGTCAGTGCGCTAACCACGGCACCACCGCTCCCCATGCATACATCATACACCCAATGACGCGCATGCAATTAGTTTGTCCTCCCGCCATTGACATGCGTACATGACAGCTGTCACTTACAATAACATATTACATACCTATGACATGTACGCTCTCAGCAGGGCACTGTGACAATAGGGATACCACTGCACGTGGTCACGTGGTTTGCAATGTCCCTGTTTCTGATCCACGTCACAACAGTTCAGAAGCGCACAAAGATGTCCGCTTTTAATTTAGACCGAGAGGCGCCCTTCCTCGTAACAAGCCGCTACGAGAAAGGGGGCTGCTTCGGTTGGACACGTAACCAACAGAGATGGTGGCTGGCTGTCGAGACCTAATGAAAGAGTGACAAAGCAGAGGGGGAGGGGAGCACACAGCCCCAAAGGGAACGTCCACCGCGGAGATGGAACGATGGAATCAGCTCGTGTGCTGGAGCTGGATGGATTGTTGCAGAGAGACGGCGACGACTTTGGGAGCCCTTCATCCGGCATGAATTTATCACCGCTAATTGGAGAGTTGGCGGTCGAGACGAACGATGATGCTTATACACAATTTAAACCTTTTACCTTAATGGCGTCTCTCTCTGTGTCAGCATAGACAGATTGCATTTGCTTCAACAGGAAGGCCAAATAAGCTGTTAGCGCAAGTCCGAGCATGCACCTCTCCATGCTGCTTTGGGACGGTGGTCGATGGTCGGGGCGGGTCATGGAGTGGCGGCGAGAGAGGAGAGACCGCACATCCCGTGCTGGCGACAACGGCGACGATGGCTGGGAACGGCGAGCATTGACGAGCGCTCGCTGTGAGCGCACCGCGTGCTTAAATAATCTCGGTGTCGTGTAATCATACTTATTATAATTACTTATTTATCAAGGGTAAGCACACCGAGTCGTAGGAGTCTTTTTCAGGATGGTCCTGCATTGGGTTATTTTTTTATTTTAAGACGTTTTAAGCCAATTAACGATGAGTCGTGTTAATTATACACATGGGGGAGGAAACCGAAACACCCGGGGAAACCCACGCATTGTGCGAGGGGGCAACGCTCGATCCCCGTTCAGATGGAAACAGATGGCGATTGCGTCCACGCTTTGCTGTACCGCCTTCTCCTGGCGAGCCAGGATACGGGCACATCCTCGGCGCCCGCGGAGAAGGGAGTTTCACGACAACATCTATGTGCGCGGTAATCCACCAACTCTCGCTGCTGCTGCTGCTGCAGCCTCCACAGCGCTGGGTGTTAAGGCAGCCGCGCGCAGCAGCAGCAGCGTAGCCACCACGACCAACAAGCCCCCGAGTGGCGGTTCAATGACCTCCACGTGTAGCCGAGGAAAGGAGTGTGAGCGGATCACCGGGGAAGCTTCGCAGGGCAGCGAGACCCACACGCGCGCGCTCCACAATTGATTTGACGGCCGTGACGACCACGTGCACACGTTTAAAGCGTTTAATTAGGCAAAGGCCGCGAGCGACAGTAATTGTGAAGAGTGAAGCAGCAACGTTTTAATGTTCAATACGTGATGCGAACGGGGAGGTTCGCTTTCAGCGGGCATGTATTACACAGGAGGCCGCTTGATTCTATTTTAATTCGCGGTATTCACTTCCTGTGGATTTTTTCCCCTGATATACAACACGATCGACGTATGTGGGGTATGCTCATATACTGCTAAGAGCACAGTACAAACAGTATTCACCACTTTAAAATCACCCATCAAAGGTAGATTGCTGATTACATCATTATTTTTACCCATCATTCCATTCTGATTTTTGTTTTACAAATTCCCCAAAGCTTTCTTCAAAGATTACACTTATACGCAGAAGAATCACCAACATTTTTAAACAAAATACAATCTTCACACAGACACATACAATACTACCTTCACACCGACACATACCACCACGGGTGTTGTTCCAATAAACATCTAAATTCCCGATCAAACGTGTGATACCTACAACTAGTATAGGCAATCACCTTGGGGTCACGCGTCAGAGAGCATCCACGCACTCAAAAGAACAGCCACGAGATCGGGGGGGGGGGGGGGGATGAACCTCCCTTCCCCGCCGGTCATCCTCTCGCCGAGCCCCGCACGTGTCGAGGCCAACGATGGCCTCGACCCACGCTCTCCGTTCATTGGACATCGGCGGCGCTGCGGGGGATCGAGGAATGCGCGTCGCGTCGTCCGGACCGTTGCCACCGTTCATGCTCGGCGCGTTGCTGCCGGCTTCAGGGGCGATCTCAAAGGTCGCTTTGAGACGCTTCGCCAAGTTTAAGTTGTTGTTTTGCGTGGACCCCCGGACCGCGAACTTCAAAAATGCGTCCCGGACGCACGCTTGGGAGCGCCTCGCTTCCGTTATTATTTCTCGGTGCTAATTCGCAAATGGCTAAACGCACGCCAAAGAGGCCACGGATTGATGGAACTCCATCAATTCCAGTGACGCTTTTACGACGCAACGCCGCTGGTGGTCATGAATCAGTAGAACGCGTGCCCTCTGAGACCTGACCCCGGCACCTGTGCGCGAGCGTGCGCCCCACGTGCCGTGCGTACGGCACGTGGAGCGCCTCGGGTTGGCTCCACGGCCGCCCGCCACAACCCCGGCTTGGCCAGCCAAACGATCCAATGTGCGCGCTTTCGCGAGCGAAACGCTTTCCCCGTAACCGGCAGTGAGTGGCCTTGTGACAAATCTAGCGCGGGGCAGTTTTTTGGCGGCGCTCGATAATTGAGGGCGGCAGGAGCGTCGGAAAATTGTCCAATCACGCGGAGGAGGAAGAGGAGCGGCGAGCGGTTGGAGTGGTGGGGGGGGGGGGTGGAAGGGGGGGGCGCCGACGGTGCCGAGCGGCATCAGTCGACGCGTGCCGTGCGGCGCTGCGGCCGTCGCCATGGCAGCAAAAGCCAAAAACGGACACCGTCACCTCGGTCCCGCGAGGAACGATGCAGCCAACGACCCCGCCCCCGCACCACCCCCACACCCCCCCACACCCCCCCCACACCACCCCCCACACCACCCCGCACACCCCCCCCACACCACCCCCACACCACCCCAGACACCCCCCCACACCCCACACAGCATGACGTAAGACGTGACACAGAGGATCATGCACAGAACACACGACGGGTGACGCACAGAACACGACGGGTGACACACGAGACACCGAGGGTGACACGCTTGACACAAGAGGGTGTTTGCAGTCGTTCTTCACAGATGGACGCTGCCACGCGGCGCAGCACGCGTCAGTTCTTGCTGGGCTCGTCATTCGCCGAGATCCTCAGCATGATCGCGTCCTTGGGGCTCAGGGTGGTGAACGACTTGAGCTGCAGCGGGACCTGAGAACAGAGACGACGGTCACCCACGTCACCACGTGACCGAGATGCGCGTCATCTCTCGCGCGACCGTCATGCACACGCACAGCCCTTTGGTCAATCCACTGCTGGACGAGGACCCCCCCCCCCTTTCCTTGCTGTATCGGTCACGGAGGCTGTTTGACCATACATCACCTCCGCCGGTCAGTGCGGGTTTGTTCGAGACGCACACTGACAATCGGCGCGAACGCCCACGTGACGTAGGCCTGTCTCGACGTCGCCTGGATGTGCACGGCGGTGGACGTGCGGCTGATTTCACGAGTCATAGGAAACGTTCATTGGTGCATCGAACAAAACAGTTTGTGAGTACTCAGAACAAGATAAGAGAGCTTTAGTGAATAGTTTAAAGAAGTTAGCTGTTCATTGGCGCGGTGACGTGGGCCCAGCGGTAGCGGGTCCGCCGCTTGTTGCCGAGGTTCGTGGTAGGAATCCGGCAGGCCACCCTGGTTATCACTGCGAGCGTATTCACCGTGCAATACTCCACGACACGTAGGGCCACTGTCTGCCGGCGTCACGGTATAAGTTTTGCCGAATTGTAAAAATGACACCGCACGAAATTGTGATGACGTATTGCAGCGTGGCTCCTGTCGGCGAAACTCCTACAGGCCGTGTCCGTGAATGACAGCACCTTCGTGAGAGCCTTGCACTGTAAGAGTGGCATGAATACCACATGTACTAAATTATTATTATTTACAACCAGGATACACTCCAATGTATGTTATACATATAGAATATATAATATACATACTGTGCAAATTACATTGGGGTGACTCTTCTACAACTCATCATTTATTACGAAAATGAACACAACTATCATCAGTATTGCCCCATATTAAAACAACACTTAGCCTACGTAGCCTAACAGAGCCAGCTTGTGAGAGGCCTTCATCCAGCAGTGGATTTACCGTGGTTGATGACAATGACGACGACGACTATGAAGCTGCGGCGTATACTTTGCTGGAAGGCAGCGAATTGTTTTTGTGTTCCCACGAGTGCTTTGTACAACACGGCAGTCACAATCTCAGAAACGTTATTTAAAACTAATAAAATAATCTCACGTTTGTCAAGCACTGTGCCTGCCGTAACATGTAGGCCACGGCGAGCATGAGTCACGCTACAAAGCAAAACCGAAAGCGATCATTCATTCATTCACTCGCTCACATTCAGTCCCCGTGAAGTACACGCCGCATCTCAACGATTCCACGTCCAAGGTGGAGGGAGAGGCCCAGGTGGCTCCTCAGGGGGTTCAAAGCTGCTGAGCCGGCTTTGCTAATAGAATCCTGAGTCCGACTCGAGGTTTTGGTCGCCTGAGACTAAGCTCGAGTCATCGAGTGAAGCCAATTGAGGACCTCAATGTGGCCACCAGTGAACGCACCGACAAAAACCCCGCACGTCATGTTAAAAAAAACACGTGGTTTGCCGTTTTACTCGGCCAAAAGGCCAACTCCGGAGATTTGGTGCAAAAGGTTTTTTAAGACATTCCCTAAAAACAAGATGAGAAAAGAATCGGCTTTAGCCCTTCCTGCAAGAATACAGGAGGTGTTATGATGTTCAAACACCAAACAAACACCTATTGCGAGGCATGAAGTGTTCATTAACCACACATGCTCGTGGCAAAACATGAGAAAATAACACTAAAAACAACATATGCATTATCCTTTGTACAAACTGGCCTGCACCAGAGAGAGCCTCTTGTATTGCCTCGTCTCACCACCAGTGTTAGTAGACCAGGAAACAACGCCAAGAGTCCATCAGCAACAAGACCATGCAAAAATAAATCAAAGCCTTAACAGCTCGGGTTGGGAGCTGTTACATCGATAGGACCTTTTTTGTTGTTGCACCCAGCAAGCTCATCCTGCGTTGTCGCTTGTTGCTCTTCCCCCGCACCGCCGATGAGCACGGTTGGCTACGTACGGTGCAAAAGAAGTTCAAAGTACACACACATACACGGGGCGCGTCCGCACCTGCGTATCGGGCGTCATGTGGAAGGTGAACCTGTGCAGCAAGCGCACGAGCGCCACCTTCGTCTCCAGCAGCGCCAGGCGCATGCCGATGCAGTTACGTGGCCCTGCGCCAAACGGGAGGTACACGAACGGGTGGCGTGCCGCCTTCGCCTCCGCGGTGAACCTGCGTCGTGCACGCACACGCGAACACACACGCGCGCGCACATGCACGCACACACGGGCGCACATTTAAAGAGAAAGATCCACAATGTAACCTTAACAGGCTGTTGGGGCAAGTGCTGTTAGCGAGAACCAATGAAGGCCGGCATGGCACACGGGTGGGTGGGTGGGGAGGCCTTCATCCAGCAGTGGATTGACCATGGCTGATGATGACGATGACCTATTTATTTGTTTCGTCTGTAACCGATAGAGCAGCGTGTTTCGTGAACGTGGTGCTTCGAGTGGCAGATTGGACTCGACTTTACTCGCTAAAACCTCGCCAGGGGCAGCTTTGCCCGGGCGGCTAGCCGCTAGCCTGGCATCGTGGCAGCTTTGAACTTTGCAAGCGACCTGGCCACAAAATTTATAGGGTCCAAATACTTAAAATGCGTGATGTTATATTCTTGGTTCTTTCGGTAAAGTCACGTAGAAGGGAAATAATAAAATAATATTTATATCAATTTTTATTGTTTTATATAAATATTATTTTATTATTTCCCTTCTACGAGACTTTACCGAAAGAACCAAGAATATGAATCCCTGCAGTCACGAAATCTTTAAATCAAGATTTAATGCGTGATGTTGTTTTTTAATGTGGTGGAAAAAACCGGAGGACCCGGAGAAAACCCCACACGACCACGGGAAGAAGACGCAAACTTCAAAAGTACAGCAGGCGTCACGGTCGGGATGGAACCCACGACCTTCCGCATATTAGGCGAGCTCGCTAACATCTCCGGGCAACCGTGGCTCACTCGCCTCTCGGGGATGAAGCGGTCAGGCTCGGGCCAGTACTGCGGGTCCCGGTGCAGCACGCCCACCGGCACCTCCACGTGCGTCTTGGCCGGGATTCGCACCCCCTTCACCACGCAGTCGCGCAGCGCCTCGCGTCCAAACCTGGCAACGAGCGAGCGCCAACCGCGGTTGGTTTTGCTTCTAAAGTTGTTCAATTGGGATTACGCACAGCAGCAATCATCCCCCCCCACCCCATCGGCTACTTACTGGCAGACTAATGACCGTTTGCAGGCCAGGTGCTGAGCACACCTTGTGTAGCACAGGGACAGCTGCCCGTTCAAATGTGTTGACACGAGATGTGATGCCAAGCCGCTCTGAGACGCCCCGGAGAAACGAATCGTTGTCGCGATTCAAGTTAAACGTGCAGCCCTGCAATGTCATGCTCGTGCCGCCGCTGGCAGAAGCAGCCTCCACGAGAGGGACCAAGCTGAGCCCAGGAACTGGGACACAATTTCATCGTGGGCGGCTGCAATCTGGAGCCAAACCCAGAAGCTCAGCAGTGGTAGCTGCAGTGCTCCGAGCCCTGGACCACCTGGCTACCTCATCATAGAGAAATTCTGTGGCTGCGCGACAGTGGTGTTTTCTGTACATCTCTTAAATGTTAACGCCTCATTGTGTCGTTTTGTTCGTAACGCATCCCAGAGGTTTTGAAATGCGACACATTGCTTTAATACGCGCCACTAATTCCAAGCCGTTATCGCAAACCAACGTGTTTTGGACATTGGGCTCGAGACCAACGATGAAGATGACAATATCGATGACGGTGGCGATTCGGACAAGACTGAACGCCTGCCGTCGCTACGGTTTACGGCTGACAGAGGTCCTGAGCTTTCCAACCGGGGCAACTCTCTGTGATGAATCACCCACACCGTGCAATTACAATCACTGTCAAGGAGCGGGGCCTCTATGTAAATGAGGTCTATATGCGGTCTAATGAAGCTGCCCCAAGCGAAGACGTGACATGCGCCTTGTCGGAAGGATGGGTGAACGGACGGTGACTTCGTACCGCAGCCCTGGCGGGTAGAGACGCAGAGCTTCCGAGATGACCATGTCCAGGTACGTGAGCTGCTGGATGTTGTCGTAGTCGGGCTCTTTCTGACAAGACAAAGATCCCCCGTATAGCCTTAACAGACTGTTGGGGAAAGGGCAGTATACGAGCGCCTATGAAGGCGGGCACGGCACACGAGAGGGTGAAGTGTGAGTGTCTAAGTGCAGGCACTTCCACCGAGCCTTCCACGTTCCGCCGCTGGCACGAGGGCCGCTCCAGCTGTGACCCCCGCGAGCGCCGTGGCTAAATCGAACGCGCGCCTTCAACAGTCCCCGACAGCGGCGTCACCACTGCCGTTGGCAAGATCGGAGAGAGCGACAAGGTGGGGGTTGATGGTGAAGAGGAGACGCACATGTGTAAAAAATGTTTGCACAAAAAGGACAATAAATACGAGACAAGAACTCGCGGAGAATAACAACAGATGCTGGTGACTGCGTAAGGCCGGCAGGTGGCGATGTCAGCTTGCTGCTCACACGTCTCTGTTGTGGGTATTGGGCCCAAAAGTGAACCGAGGAAGCAAGCATGCAACTTTTAGTGTCAGCACGTAAGGGTAGCAACTTCGTAAAACGAGACACTTCCTGGACACGTACAAATACATCGTCACCATCAGCCACTGCCTACCCACTGCTGGATGAAGGCCTCCACGCGCCATCACCATCCCTCGCAGGGCAGTGCCGCTATGATCCGTCTCAACTCCCGCGCGTAAACCGATCTCATCGCTCCATCTCCACGCTTTCGCTCCTTTAGCTGCTATTCCGTTACCAGTCTCGTCCACCGGTCATCGTTCCGAATAGCGAGAAATGCGTCCTGGCTAAGCCCATTTACAAAAAAGTATACAACATAACAAAGAGAAAGATCCCCCATATAGACTGAACAGACGGTTGGGGCAAGTGCTGTTAGCGAGCACCTATGAAGGCCAGCACGGCTCACGAGGGGGTGGGTGGCCAGCACCACGCCCGGTCGCCTTTGTCTCCCCAGTGTTGATATTTGATTCAAATTTTAAACGTACAAACATACAAATACTTGGTGCTGCTGCTGCTGCTCCATTGGCAGTGGTGCACAAGTACAAATAACGACACATTTGTCAATAACATCATGGCCTTAAAAATAAAAAGTATAGAAATGGTAACAAATCTTCACAGCCCAGAGGCCAAGTGCAGTCCAACTGTGCTCTCGGTTTAATGTCACGGTACAATGAACGCCCATTGCTAACTTTGGCAGATGATTTAGTGCTCTGCAAAAGTCAGAGATTTTTATACTTTTGGTTTCATTGAACCACCCCCCAACCCCACAGCGGATCTACCCATAACGGGTTTGTCTGCTACTCAATAACTACTATGAGTGTACTTATTCATATTCCAATAAAAAAAAACTGTTCATCAGAAAACATTTAAAAAATGTCTCATCAGGCCCCGTAAAGTCCAGTCCCCAACTCTTGCTGCACTGTATCTGCTCGCCACGATCTATCACTGCTCTGATCGTGGCATTGTCTTTGTGCTGTCCGCCTTTTGGCGTCCTCTGGTCTGACACTGGTGATGAGACTAGGCCCTAAAGAAGGCTGTCTCTGGTGTAGGCCAATCAGAGGTTCAAAGACAATGCCATATATACTGTCAGAGTATGTTTGCTTGCATCTTTACCACTGGTACATGTGGCTAATGCGAACTTGATTCCTTGCAAAAATATTTCTATTTTGTGTTTGAACATCTTAACACCTCCTGTTTTTTGCCAGAAGGCGTAAACCTATTCTTATGTTTTTATACTCTTATTTTGCCCAAAAACCTCATCGTGTGTATTTTTCTGTTTAAGGCCACGGTGTTATAGACGAAAAGTGCTCACAGTTGCAGAGAGTGGCGAGGCATCACCGCGTGGCGAAGTAAGAGGACGTCAGAGAACCACATCCGAGTTCTCATCTCTCCACACCGTGGGATACTGCAATCCTCGCACTCCCTGCTACGAATGTTTCCCCGCGTGACAGACGGAGCATTGCGTCATCCTCAAAGCTGCAAATATGTGGAATTAAGCGAAAACGAAATATAGCATCATTGTTTTTTTACGTAGCCATTGGTGACCGGGCTGAGACGATCAACTCGCTACAATCCAGCACCTCTTCTTTTTCTAAACAGTGGGGGGGGGGGGGCGATTGCCTGGATTTTTTTTACAACTTTGGTGCGACCGGCTCAGCGCTCTGACCCAGTTCTCAGGCCCCCGACACAGCCGGCCGCGTCGTGTGCGGTCGCCTCCACTGCTAGCCTGTTGCAGAGATTCCATCGCGGGCATAGCGAGACGCCGACCCGGATTTCTCACGGGGTTTGGGCGCGAGGGCACAACAATGCGAGGGTGCGCCCGGGGTCTGGTGGCGGTGTCCCGCGAGGGAGTCTGACACCCCCCACCCGAGCACGCCCCCCCCCCCCGCCCTTGCCCTCTCCCCTCTCTCTTTGTTCCCCCGCGTGCCTTCACTGCACCCCGCCATCTGTCTCGCCGGCCCTCGCACAAGGATGACCAAACGCGCGATCGCCACGCAGCAGCCACCGAGACGCCGTTTCATCCGAGTTGCCGCTAAGCGCCGCGGTCGCGGCAGACGAAGTCTCGCCACGGCTAACGCATCGGAGACTTTACCGAAAGAACCAAGAATATGAATCCCTGCAGTCACGAAAGCTTTAAATCGAAAGTTAGCGGCTACTTAATTTTTTTTGCGCGAGCAAGGTGACAGCCTCCCATCTGGCACGTTGCCGTGCACCCGCAAACGCCCCACAAAGCAGCTGGTAAAATACAGCCGGCGTTGATTTTTTTGTCGGCAAACAAAAGAGGTACAAATTGGCGGCGCGTTAATAGCGATAGCCGACGCGGCGGAGGGGCGACATGGCGGGCCCCAGCTCGCTACCAACGCCGGGCACGGCGGCTAGCGGCGCCTTCGTCTTCCACGTGGAAGAGCTCCGCGAGCGACGGCAGCTCCGCTCAAACGGCGCGGCCAGAGGAGGCGACGCTGTTTACGAATTCATTCGCTCGTTTTGTCTTTTTGTTATCGTAATACGCAACGCATCCCCCCCACTCCCCTTGACTCAAAACATAAACACACACACATCACACACACGTCTAAATCCACGTTAATTTTCGTCTGAGCCCCGAGGACACAATGACCGGGAGATTTTAATTAGGACAGGAGGCGCGGAGTGCAGCCGCCGTCAGACGGAGGCATTAAAATGCTAATGAGCAGCTGTGGACAGGGGGAGACGCGGGGGCAGCTGCTCCTCGGCAGGAGGCGTCGCGGCCCAACGCAGCCGCCCAACCCGTCGCCGACACCGCAACCGCCACGGCCGCCACGGCCGCCGATCTCTAGCGCCGGCCCGCTCACACACACGCGCGCACGCACTGGCAGCCGGCATTATTGGACGGCGTGCCGGTTGCCCCTTCTCAGCACCCTGGCACCGAAATAAAACGCCGGGACTAATTTTAAGCGGTGCTTTTATCGTTGCCCGCGACACGCGGACGCACGCGTTGCCCGCGACACGCGGACGCACGCGTGCGAGCGACTGTTCGCGTGCGAGCGCTCGCGTGCGGCGGTCGCCTGCGGCAGGGGATTTTTGGCCGTCGTCATCCGAGGACGTCGATCTCGGCATCGCAATGGACCCGCGGTGCTATTGGCAGCACGGCTTCAGGGCCACGGGCAGGGCTTACGGCCCGGTCTGCCTCCGCTCGGGTGCTCGGACGAAGGCGATTCCCTGTGGTTTGCGAGATGAGCGGCGATGACAGTTTTGGCGACGGCAGTGGCGAGGGTAAGCTGTGTTATTGTTGGATCGGCGTCGCATGAGAAGATCACTTGGGAGGACACCCGTGTTATTAATCTGCCATTCACCTTGGTTTATTGACCGGTAAGTCCACTCTTGATATTGCCTACAAAAAACTCAAGTCAAATTGATTCACCTGCTGGCTGAGCAATGAGGCAGCAGTGATCTCCTGTATATAACCCTGAGCCTGTGGTGGGAAATCCACGTTCCTCTGGTAGGGGCAAGTCTATCCAGAGTCAACCCCCAGGGATGATGGGCAACCTTCGGATAGGTAGCCGCTCACATTTCTCCCGCTAAGCACCAGACCCGGTCAAAGAGCCTGCCTCAATATCCACACCAAATACAAAGATCCCCCGTACAGCCTCAACAGACTGTCGGAGCAAGTGCCGTAAATGAGCACCTATGAGGGGGTTGGGGCCAACTATCCGCCCGGCCGCCTTTGTCTCCCCAGTTGGGATGTTCACCACACACCGCACCGGGTACTCTTTGAGGCTCTCTCCCCCCACTGCCTCAAGCCTCCTCTGCCCCAATTCAAGTTTTCAGTAATTCTATTTTGTACATTTTTGTTGCTGTAGCAACCGGCGTAGTAACCAGGTCCCCATCGGAAACGAGCGGGTATTGCCCAATCGGGGTTGGGGGGGGGTATCACCAGTGCCACAATAAAACCTCACCCCACGTTGCGACGGAGGCATTCGCTGAGCCGCGCCGGCGGTGTCGGCTACGGCGCCGCTGCCCCGACTCCACGTCGCTCTCCAACGGCGGCCTCAGCCGGGCCACGCGGTGTCCGGTTACCCGTGTGTCTGCGCGCTGACGCCCCCCCCCCCGGCACACATAATGCGGACGCACAAAGCGATGAAGGGGGACAGCGACGGGGGGCGGGGGGGGAGGCCGAGACGCCGGCGCAGGGCACGGCTCCGCGTCCGCCACTCGAGGGACCGCACCTGCGCCGGACAACAATGGGAGCCGTCATCGTCCCGGCGAAACTCGAGAGCGAGGAGGAGTGAGCGAGGAGGAGTCCACTTTTCCACATACCCCCTGTACCTCACCCCCCTCTTTACCCCCCCTCTACCTCCCCCCACCTCAGCCCTCGAGCCATCCTCCCGACCGCTGCCGTCACTCGCCAGGGCGGGAGGAGTCGCCCCGCGGCTTTGTCTCTCGCGCCAGCTCGCGTTACCCAAATCCCTGGTGTCATCGGCTGTTGTGGCCGAGAGCGATGAGAAAACGCCGTTTGGGAGTCGTAGGAGGAAAAACAAAAAAGTCACAAAAGAATCAAGCGGGGCGGGTGATTAGGTTCCAAAGACAGCCATTGAGCAGGTGGCTCTCACGGGCTTTGCGGGAGATAACGTGGGGTGGGTGGGGTGGGTGGGGTGCGTGGGGTGGGTGGGGTGGGTGGGGTGGGTGGGGTGGGTGGGGTGCGATTAGGGAAGAGCGTCCGCGGAGTGTCCGGCGGCACGGCGATGCAGGTGTGCGTACGTGCGTGGACTGCGGCGCCTACGGTTTGCCACGTGTCCCGGTTTTTTCCCAGCACCGTCCCCTTATCGGGGCAGCGGGACAATAAAGGCCCTGGTCTTTGTCAGTCGCGTCGTAATCATACACCGCTCGAGACGGTGCTTTTACGCGTAACCCTCCGTGTTACACGGCGCTCGGGGAAGTAAAACGCACCCCAAACCTGGGCCCGGTGTGTCAATATAGTTACATACAGATCTGGTCACACACAAAGACAAAGACCCCTCGTACAGCCTCAACAGACTGTTGGGGCAAGTGATGTTAGCGAGCACCTATGAAGGCCTGTAACGGCACACGAGGGAATGAGTGGCCAGCACCACGCCCGGCCGCCTTTGTCTTCCTCGCGCCAATGTTTTTACGCATCGCACCAGGTTTTCGATTGAAGCTGAGTCGACCTTAGGGGAGGCCCAGGACCGGTTCAGATAATCGTCACGGATGTTGGCCGTGTGTGGGAATCGAACTCGGGTCCGCCGGGTTCATAGCGCAGCGCGCTAACCGCTGCACACAGAGCGTCTTACAATCCGGAGAATGCGGAAGTTGTCTGCCTCTCCCACCGTTTTCTCCCCACGATTCCGTCCCCGCGGTGTTTGTGCCACGGGGGGTGTGGCGCACGACCCCGAGTGGGCACTGCGCTGCGTGCCAGTATACGTGCCGGCGTACATGCTGCTTGTAGAAGCCCATGATCTCCTCGCGCAGGCGCGTCTGGCAGACGGGGTTCGTGGCGAGCAGGTACGAGACGAAGCCAAGCGTGTTGGACGTCGTCTCGTAACCGGCCACGAAGAACAGGAAGGCCTGGCCCAGGATGTGGTCGTCCGTCAGGGTGTGCTTGTGGATGCGCCTCCCGATGGGGCCTCCTTCTGCTGCTGCCGAGGAGGGAAGACACGTTAGACACGCGGCACGAAACGTCCGACGTTTCGCCGTCACACACGCCGGGTGCTTCTTCAGGAACTGAAGGATTCCTGAGGAGCAAAACGTCGGACATCGTGCCGCCGGACAATATGCGGCACGACCCGGAAAAACCTGTCGGAGAGCTGTAGAGAGCTGCCGATAAACGTGCACGCACGCACATACGCACGCACGCACACCTCTCATCCCATGGGAGCCACAGTTTACCGCTCGCTCGTAGGCCGCTCTCTAAATTTATCCTCGGGAAAGGAAAAAACAACTATTCTTGTGAAGCCACACACCTGCGTGTTTCCCAGCAGCCGAGGTGCGCACGTACAGGTGTCGGATGGATTCAGCTGCATTCTGGGTAAGGGGCCATCAAGGGAATTGGTTGTTTTTGCTGAGCAACTAATTAGCGAGGCGTTTCCCTTGACTTGTTTTGCCAAAAACAAGTCAACCTGTACAGACAAAAACTATCCCTCCCCTGTCCCTGCTCACTGCTGCGATGCTCACGTGCCCCGTCCTTGCACAGCAGCGTGCTTTGTGGGTGTATTTAGACAGCACGTAAATCCACGTCACATCGCTGTATCGTAACAACGTTCTGTATACGTACGGCACTTTAGTCAATCCACTACCGTGTGTGGGGCTTCTCCACACCGTGCGGTCATTGGGGTTATATTTGACCATACTTCACCACGCTGGTCAGTGCGGGTTGGTGAAGGTGAGGCAGACAGATGTTGAAACATGGCACGGTACAACAATGGATTTTGCTGCACTGTCCCGTGCCCTAGCATAGTGCAGGACACGTAGGAAATTAAAAACTCTCCCACGTGTACGAGTGTGGTCACCCAGAACAGAATCATGGAACAAATAACGACCCAGTGGCCGATTCACAAACAGGAAGGAGGCATCGTCATCATCATCATCACATCAGCGATGCACCACTCCGCTACTCCCGACGCAATGATTTGGCTCAACCACCTCAACGTGAATTTATAAGAATAGGTTTTCCCCCTTTTTTCTGGCAAAACTGAAACCTTTTTTTACAAGGAATCATGTCTGCATTAACCACGATACTTGTGGTCTCGCGTCCTCTGGTCTAGCACCGTTTGAGACGAGGCTCAAAAGAAAGCTGCCTCTGGTGTGGACCAATCAGTTTCAAGGACAATGCATATATTATCAGTGTGTTTTTTGTTTGCATTCTGACCACAAGTATTCTAGTTAATGCAGACATGATTCCTTGTAAAAAGGTTTAAGTTTTGTTTCCAGAAAAATGGGGAAAATCCGAATCTTATATTTTGGTACTGACAAGGGAGGTCTCATGATGTGAATTTACAGTCGCTGCTTTACATCACCATCAGCCATACGAAAGAAGAATAATGGCACAAACCACTTTAGGTGAGGAACATCTTTGCCCATATCCCTCTCATTTTCACTGCACACCGACGGCCTCACGCACCCCGAGCGCTGGAGTCGCCCCCTGCTCCTCCTTCTCCATCGGCCACGCTCCGGGCGGCCGCGTCTCCGTAGCTCGCCTTGGAGCCCTCCGCGTCTCCTCCGTCGCCGCCACCCTGGCCCTCGGGCGCCACCTCTCGTGCATCGAGCATCAGCTGCAGGAAGTCGCGCCGCCTCTGCGCGCCCACACGGAGAGCCTCTCGTCGTTATGTCGAACACCCCTTGGGTTTGGCGCCTCCACACGCACCGCCGCACGCGAGGGTGAAGTATAAATTACGCCTCACGATGATGATGATGATGGTGAAATCAAGGAAGCGGGTATCAAGTCACAGCCGGGTGGTTCAGCGGTAATAAAAATGAAAACAAAAACATCAGGCAATCTGTAGTATGCACAACAATGGAAACGAAGTTAAACATCAACTTTTTTTTTGTTACGGGGGAGCAGGGTTGCTCAGAGGTCAGAGCGCTGAGCCGGCAACGCTGAGGTCACAGGTTTGAAGATAGGCTCCAGTCGCCCAACCGGGTTCTCAAAAGCAGCGGAATTGATTGATGTGGCCTGGTTGCCAATAACCGCAAATAATAACTAAATAAATCACTTTATTTCCCTTAACTTGGTCCAATTCCGCCTGTAAGCATGACAAAATATGGGTTTGACTGCCATGCAATTAATCATTACTTGGAGCAGGAAGGGTGGGAAAGCATGCCCTGCGATGTAAGATGCAAAATAATCATAACCAGCGCGGTCCACAACCGTACAGGCTCGGGAACAAAACAACGTCTGGGGAAAAAAACCCGAGCCAGTTGGTCTCGTCGCGAACAGCGTTTAAAACTAAACTATTTTTATTTTACCAGGTAAGGCCAACTGAGCTATATCACTCTTTTTCAGAAGCGACCTGGTCATCACAAATGATAGCTCAACAAAGTCTGCGGGTTTGCCGTCCCCGTTTTCACGGGTCGTCAACGTCGCGCGGTGCAAACTCGTCCCAAGTGGGCGCGATGAGACGCGGCGCGGCCACCAGGGCCCGGCCAGCGGCCGGCTTCTCCGTGGGGCTGCGTGCGTGCCCTGGCCTCGTTTTGAGCGGCTCCACAAGCCGCAAAACCAGCAGCCACACAAAGACAGGCAGTCCGGCACAAAATAGCCGAGTCCTATTTCACAAAAGTCCTAGAAGGCTCGGACGCTACGTTTTTTCACCCCGGCACTGATTCATTCCCCAAATGCTGGAACCCGTGTAAACATGCGCAGCCCGTGCGAGTAATTTATTTTACTTCAGGAATGTGCGAGTTTGTGCCAGCGGTCGCCCGCGTGGTCAGCCTCTCCCACCAGCCCCAGCCAGGCAGCGGACAGCCAGCCCAGCGTTACAAAATCCCATACAAATGAAAATTAAATTGTTGCCTTTTTTCGGTAAACAAAGGGGGCATTATCATCACTATGCCGACCGCCGCGTCCCCACCCCCAGACGGCGACGCGGGCTGACATATGGCCGGGCGCCTCTCACAAGCGAGCGTGTGTGCGGGCCGCTCGCTCGCTCACTCAAGAGTGTTTGCGCGCGTCCATCCGTCCGTGTGTGCACGTGTGGACGCGGGGACAAGCGAGCCCCTCTCCTCTCCATGTCCCCACACACCACCACCCCCACCACCCCCACACACTCCGACCTCCCTACTGCTCCACTTCACACACAAAAGCGTCGGTTTGTTTTCAGAGCTGCCGAGGCCCCCGCGAATGAAAGCTCCGTGGCGTAAATGTGAGCGGCGTGAGACAGTTCGGGTCAGGCTCCGACGCACGGACACAAAGACAAAGATCCCCCGTGTAGCCTACACACGCTGGCGGGGAAAGTGCCGTGAGCGAGCGCCTGTGAAGACGCACGCAGGCACGCACGTGGCTACGCCGACCACCCACGTGTCATCAAAACAACGCCGGCTTGCGGGACGTACGGCCATCGGTCACGAAACATTCCTTGTTTCATCGATGGTCCCTTCGCATGTTGCTACGTTTTTTGGGATCCGTCAGTCGTACAAGTGTGATTGGCGAGCCTCTTCCTAAATATGCTTCAGCCATTTAATACGACCATCATCATCATCATCAGCAACTGTCAATCCACTGGTGGATGAAGGCCTCCCCAATCCGTCGCCATCTCTCACAATACTGCAATATAAAGAGTCAAGCCAATATCATATTTTACAATAAATATAAGGCTTCATACAGTTTGTAAAAAACATACCTGGCTTGCTTTGTTGTATCTATATAATCCGTATTTGATGCGTGGAAACAGCTGGACCCTGCTAGATATGTATGTATGTTGAACTTCTTTCGTACCGTACATAGCAAACCGTGTTAATTGGAGGTGTGTACTTAGTGAGGCTTTCCTTGACAAACTGTATTATTTTAAAGCATCTCAACGGGTATCTAGATTCCGTTGAAACAAATTACCGTTGTGGAAGTATACTCTCCTGCAATTTGTGATAAGAAAACATTGATATTTAAAACATTTGTATGGATCGTGGCAGGCGGATGCGAGAAGGTCAATGTGCGCCCAGATCATCCCTCCTGCTGCTTATCTGAAATCAGAGACTCTGTGAGACAGACAGGCGGGCAGACAGGCTCCACAACGAGCCCGCCAAGGTCACATCATGACACTCACCACGTCCACACACCACACAGACACACACACTGACCACGTCCACACACCGCACAGACACACAGACACACACACACTCACCACGTCCACACACCGCACAGACACACAGACACACACACACTCACCACCTCCACACACCACACAGACACACACACACTGGCCGCGTCCACACACCACACAGACACACACACTGACCACGTCCACACTCCACACACCACACACACACACTCACACCACGCCCACACTCCACACATCACTCAGCCATCCACACTCACCACGTCCACACTGCACACACACGCATGCAATCACACAACACCACACAGACGGACACATGCAGACCATGTCTCAACACTAAACACACGCACACTCCCACAAAACCACGCAGACACACACACCACATCCAAACTCCAAACACCTAAATCCATACAACCACAAACGCACACGGACACGTGCGCACACATGCGCATGCTCCCAAGCCATGCCACCCCAATGTGTGTAACCAACACAAAGGTTACTGTAACTGATAAGTAACTAATGTGCTGAAAAATGTAACCGAGAGCCACTGACCCAAGGTCAAGCAGATTAAAGGTGAACAACCCCCTCAGCGCTGGGTGGCTCTGAGTTGTGGGCCCCCTGAAGGGGCCCTGAAAGAGCTCGACCCCTAGGCGGGGGTCCTCTGGGGTCCTCATGAGATCACGCTCTGTCTGTCCTTCCCAGTGCCGCTACTCACTGAAGTCTGCTGAGAAAAGGCGACAGGTGGCTTCAAGGCACTGATGAACACAACAAGAGGAGGCTCTCTGATCAACAGAGAAAAGCCAACAGTCATTTCCTGCTCAGTTGAGTACTGCAAAGGGTTCTCATCTCCCATCTACATTTGCCATGAGCCAGTCGTGGGAATTCCACATCCCCCCACGCTGGGGTGAATCTATTCTTAAAACAACACACGGTTGAATTCCCCATAAAGTGCTACTCATTATGTCGAACCCAGAGATATGATGGGCTGAGTTAACACCCCAACCAGGATTTTAACCGCTGAGCCACATTGCCAGAATGTCGATTAGACACGACAGAAACTTGCAGGTATAACACTGCAAAAAGAATAATTTGCAATGCAATGTTGCATATTTATTCGAAATTTGCTCCGTCGCAGAACCACGAGAGATGACGACCACTTGGGCAGCCCTTCGTCCGGCAATAGACTGAATATGGCCGACGATGACGACAGCGATAATTGTAATTTACTTATTCTTAGGTTTTTTCGGTAAAGTCACGTAGGTAAAACATTTAAAAAGTAAAATAAAATAAAATTCACGACGTTTCGGAGGCAATACAAGCTTCCGTCTTCAGGTGGGACCGTCACAGCCACAACAGCTGTATCAAGTAAATGAGAGATTGCAGGAGCTACCACTCCGTTTATATAATGGTTGGAGAAGGTGGTGGGGCAAGGGCCGCATACTTTTTATTAATATGGTAAGGTGAGGCTTGAGAGGGTGAGCCTTTGTTATGGAGAGGTACGGTTTGTGAATCAACCTGTGACAAACCGTACCTCTCCATAACAAAGGCTCACCCTCTTAAGCCTCACCTTACCATATTATATAAACGGAGTGGTAGCTCCTGCAATTTCTCATTTACTTGATACAGCTGTCGTGGCTGTGACGGTCCCACCTGAAGACGGAAGCTTGTGTTGCCTCCGAAACGTCGTGAATTTTATTTTATTTTACTTTTTTAATGTTTTACCTACGTGACTTTACCAAAAAAACCTAAGAATATGAATCCTTGCAGTCACGAAAGCTTCAAATCTAGATGTAATTTACTTATCCAGAAAATCCTCACTGAGTCTCACAAACTGTTTTCTTTAGGGTACTGCATTGGGATGTGTAGCCAATTCCTTATTTTAAGAGAGAACCCGCATGTACAAGGAGGTAAGAAATGCCTGTAAAGATCCATTTGCTGTACTCCCATCTCCTTGCCCAGTGAGTTTTGGATTCTCGCAAACCTGTGTGAGCCACCAATCATTGCCTCGAGAAATAAGTAAATTACAGGTGTGCACTACCATGCCCGGCTATAGTTTTTTCATCTGATAAAAAGTGGCTTTGTACTTAATTTGGCCTTTTCTGGCACTGAGAACAAAGATTGGGCACTCAATCACCTGCACAACAAAGGGCAAGGTCTTGTGATTGTTGTAGGAAAGTTCCTTAAAGGACAATGAAGCCCTCTGCTGTCACTTGTGGGTCATTCACCAACTGACAATTAATCTCTGCTTTCATACTTAGTTATGAGAAAGGAAAAAGTTTCACTTTGTGCCTCGGAGCTGATATCACAACAATGATCTAAGTAACTTGCAGCACCTTGTGAATACACTGCTCGACGATGGCCTGCCCATGCCATGTCAATCATGGGGGCTGTTTGACCATACTTCACCACGCTGGTAAGTGCAGGTTGTAAAGTGGTAGCTCAGGACCGATGCGTATATCACTCGCCAATGATGTTGGCCATTGTTCCAATCAACGTTATCATTATTATAATATAATTTGAAGAAAAACTAAACATCATATCAACAATGAAACACGTCTGTGTGTGCACCACACAATAAAAAATACGACCTTGCAAAATCTGGCACAGCTGAGCTACAGACTCAGCGAGTGATGCAAAAAACAGGTCGTGTGCTGTTGCAAAAGTTCATGTGGGGTTGCGTAAGTTTCACTTCTAGCGAAGAACAAAATAAACGCTCTCTCTTTCGTTAGTGGGAATTACAAATAAAAAATAAATCATAAAAAACATAATAAACCCATGAGGACGCCGTGTTTCCTTGGAGCGTTGGGGCTGTGCCATTGTGGTTGATTTATATTTCTGACGCATTTGAAATAGGAAAAAAATTATTTAACTCGTTAAATTCTGGTTGTCTCGCGAAAAACAAATCCGTGCGGTTTTCGTTCTGCGTGGATAAGCATGTGGCGACAGAGTACAGAAAGACCCCAGTTCACAACGTAAAACCTCGCGAAGAAACCCACCCCTTGCTGACGGGCAGCCGTCAATAAATGCGCTCGTAACTTCTCCACAAATGACACACGCATCAGATTTTCGGCTTCGGAAAACCGTAGAGAGTAACTCCGAACGTGTGCACGTGTGCGAGCGGGCACAGCTGGCGCCGCACATTAAATTAGGCAGCGTGGCACATGGTGTTGACTGCTCTGCGGTGCGTTTTACGTAACGCAATTACTTATTTCGCACGAGCTTGAAAAACACGTCAGGCCATAAGCCGGAGCAATGACGAACTCGCAGCGCGTTTTCTACCGCCGGTTATAAATGGCAGCGGGGTGCGTCGGTGGGAATCGCTGCCCTTTGAAGTGCATTCCCTAGGAGCACCCTACAGCGGCAGACGGGAGGGGTTTCGCGCATGCACAGCCACCTTTAAACTCTCTCCTCAAACCCCCCAGAGGGAAAAGGTGAATGAGCCACCTGTACGCATGCCCCTCTCACGGGTTTGCGAGCGAGAGCGTGCACTCGTTGTTGCCGAGCGTCGGTGTGCGCACCACAAACTGCCTTCCACCCAGGCGACCTGTGTTCAATTCCTGACCGTCAGCAACAGAAGCCAATGATATCTCACGTTTAGTTTACCCCAGATCAACTCAGAATTAAAATTAGTAAACGATTGGGAATTGCCAGGTGTATGACTGGTCACACTATTCTGTCTGCTTTTTGAGCTTTAATCGTTGCTCGCTAACAGCCCTTTCCCCACGAGACTCCTGTGGGCTTATATTTAACCAGGTAAGTCCCACAGAGACTGAAGATTATATATATTTCCCTGTACTTGAGATGGTCCTGTAATTTGGATGTTTGGCCAATCCCATTAACGGGTATTTGTCTCTGTTTGGCAGGAGGTACCGAAGTAGCGGAAGAAACCCCACCCACATATTCGAGAGGATAACACTCAAAGCTCCACACAGACAGATTCAGGAATCCATAGTTGTACTTCCATCCCACAGCCACTTTGCAGCCAACCCTACCCGACTTGGTAATCCCAGAGGCATTCTCTCAAACCGAGTACCAACTCGGCTCAACTGAAGAAGTTGTATTTGAAATTGCCGCCTGCACTGTACCCCACTCTCAAGGCGAACTCGGAAGAGAAAAGGACACCAAAAAAAGGGAAGCAATCTCAAAAATGCAAGTCTGTTGATCTCTTTTGCTCTAATGACTAAAACAGACACCAGCCCTGCCACCCCCAAACTGCCATTTCTCACCAGCCCGCCACTTACCCATTCCCACCCCCACAGCTACCAATCACCGACACACCCGACCCACTGCTCACACCGGATCCCCCTACGCCAACCCAGGGAGATCCGCATCATCACCTGCTCCGGGGGCTGCGCCTGTCGCATTTTGATGATGTCTTGGATGATGCGCTTGAAGAATCGGTTGAGCCGTTTTTGACGTTCGTTGGGCAGCAGGCGCATCAGTGGAATAAACACCGACGGGAAGGCGACTGTATGCACACAATTAACGCACGCGCGCACACGCGCGCAAAGACAAAGACACAGGGAGCGTGGGTGAATGGCCTTCGCGCGCACGAGAGCTCGCGAGAAGGCAAACACGAGCAGCGACGCGCGCTCGCCGCACTCGTTACCGACCGTCCGCGGCCACTGCCACGGCCACCATGGAGCAGGGATGTCCACGGCATGGGTCAAAATGTCCCGACCCAAAGTGTGATTAAAGAAGCCATTAGGTTTATAGCTGGGACGATACGTCAACTCGATCAATAAATCAACGATTTTTTTTAGCAAATATTTTTTTTGTGAATTACTTGGGCCCATTTAAATGTGGTGGCCATCCTCACATACTGCCTCCCAAAGGCAGGAAACTCCCTGCAATGATGTCATGGGAATGCAAGGGCATCATCGCCTTGGCCGAAAAGGCTTAGAGATTTAACACTTTGGTTTTTATCGTGAGATTACTGGCAATGACCCTTTGATCAATTTGGTCAGTTATCAAAAGGTTGAGTCCCTTGCTAAATTTGTATTCATATCGGATATCCTTTACCAGATGCTAAGGCAACCACCCGCCACAGACAGATAGGCAAAGCTTCCACATGAACGCTTTCGACCTTAGTCGGATGGCGTTTACAAAAAAATCAACGCGCTCGGGCCACAACGGCCGCAGTGCTCGCATCACCACGACGCACGGATGAGGAACATGGCGAAGCGGAAGAAGGTGAAGTTGAAGAAGAGGTGGGCATGGCGCACGAAGGGGTCATCGGGGTTCCTCTGCGAGTCCACCTGCATGCCGAACGCTACGCTTGCGATTACGTCCATGCTGTAGCAGCCGAAGCACCTGTGAGATGGGATGGGGGGGGGGGCAGCGGCACATCCCAGGCACACGCGCATGCACAAACACGTGCGCACGCACAAACACGCGCGCACACAAACACACACGCACACACTCCATGTCATTTACCGGTGTTGCCGCCGTCCCATTACCTCTCCAACGCACTGCGTCACTCTAGTTGTGGCCACGTGTGAAGAACAAAACCACGGCACTCAAGAGGAAAGGTCATCCACTTTCATGAAACCTATTCCACTGTTGAGAAATTCTCCCGGGCAGCGACCGGACACACGACTGGCCGAGATTGAATTATGTCCGATACATTTCTGCGTATTTTTGCCAAGGTTATTTACGTGTCAAAACTTGTATTTGTGGAACCTGCAAACTGCTGTGCGTGTGCCCTAGCTCAATCTCAAAGTTTGCAAGATCACTCATTTATTTAAGGCCTCGTCTATCAGAAAGAATTTGTACCTGACATAGCTTAATCAGAAAGAATGGGGTTTTAATTCATGCACATAGTACAACAAAATCATTTATCAAACACATCTCTAGTCAAAAACAATGGATTAAAAAATCACACACAGGTAAGCTCCCCCCAACCCAGCCCTCCCCTCCCCGAAAAAAACTTCTCAAATATTTCATCAACTTGTCTTCCTTCACCACACAAAGCGGTAGGAAATTCAATCTGCTGAAAGAAAATCCCAGTGACGACGAGGCGAGAACCCACCGAGACCAAATGTCTCTCTTTCGACGGAGACCTTCGTTACAAAAGAGAAAAAACACACGGGGGTAGGGTTTGGGCTTCTGCGAGTGACCGGGAAGTCCCTTGTAAGGTGGCGGCAGCGGCGGGAGTATCGAGGGAATGGCGACGTGGTCCCGAATCGGCGAGGCCGGGGCTCCAGGGAGAGGGCATTTGACCTCGCAGCACCCAGCAGCGCTGGAGATTTAATTTCCTCTCGTGTCTGCTTACAACTCGCTGAATAACAGTCGCCACTCGGTTGCGCGTAAGCAGATTTTTTTTTTCTTCTCCCCGCGTTCAATTTAGAACGCGCCACGCGCCAGATTTTTTGGCGTCACAAAGGCGCAATGGATTTAGATCGGACTCATTATGTCCGAAGCAACCTCGCCGACTCGCAAAATCATTTGCTCGCAAATGATGTTTGCGCAGGTAAATTGAACACACCATTAACCGGTGCTTGTTAAATTAATCACGCGTTACTTATGCAGACACCATGGTAACAAATAACAACCGTAGAAATCTGGCTGCCATTTAAAATGTAAATGTGGAAGGTTTAATAATGCAAAGAATAAAACAAACCAATTACTTTAAAAAAATGCAATCTAGGGGGATATTAAATTTCAACGATTACTCATGAATTTGCAATTTTGGAAAATTACACATGCGCACACGCTCACTCACAAATACACATTGCAGCATGCATGCCATTTACGTATATATGCTTACAGTACTGGTAAAAAGAAAAAGGTATTTGTTAACGCAATCCATTAATGATCGCCCCACCCATCAATCAGCCGCTTAATGCATCATTCATTGAATGGATGCTAACCTCCAGACATCGAAGGCCTTGCCCAACCGTGCGTGAGCCTCCAGATTTTCCAGCAGAGTGTCCGTCGCTTGGTTAATGAGAGGCGACATCTGGGAATGATGCGGCCAAGCACATGACACGGCAGGGCGCACGGCGCCCCCAAACACAAGCGGGTATTACAAAGGGCCCAGCCGCCCGTGATAATAAACCACCAAAAGCCCGAGCAAAAAATCACCTTGCGCCACTGCACTGTAGCCCAAATTCTACGACGCACAGCCGGCGCTCCAGACAGATCGCACCCACCGCATCATAAAAACACGCGGCGAAATCGCGCCGTACAAAGACAATTCAAGCACGGTCCGTTTCGGTGAGGGGACGCTGCCATGGTGTAATTGGTCAGCGAACTGCACTCGCAATCCAGAGGTCACCGGTTTGAACTCCCGGATTGGCAGTAAAAGCAATAGGCGACCTGTTTAAATCACGCCGCCTCTGTCCATCCAGCAGCATAAATGAGTACACGACAGCCAGGCCATTGGAGGGTGGTGTGATGGTAGAGTACTCCCGCCTCTTCTGAGATGGCTGGCCAGTGTGGAAGAGTAGGCCAAACTACTCAAGAGAGGGACTCTCTCGGGCTCCTTTTAGCTGGCAGTGGTGTGAGCAAGTCAAATTGCAGGGCTGCACCTTTACCATCTGAGGCAACAGGTATCGGCATGCTGATAACTGCCCACTGTTAAAAACATAAATTAAGTATGTGTGTAACTTCCATCGTTTTTTGTGCTAGAAGATCAGCTCTCATCAATAAATAAATAAACACACCACGTGGCACTGTTGCAATAAGAGACAAGATTCCCATCAAAGGTCCACGGCTTGCAAAAACCACCGTCATCAGCTCCCAGCAAACGGCGCGGCACAGATGGCGCTGTGATAAGCGCATGCGTCGCTCCCCGGGCAGGCCACAGCAACGACAACAACAACAACAGGCACTGTACTGTTCACAAGCGCGACTCTCCCTTAAGACACCAGCTGCTTTATGCGATTTTCAATCAAAAAATTACTAATCGTGTTTTGTAAAAACAGCACCGTGGTTTAAAGTGCGGAAATTGTCTCATTCAAGGACTCTTTGTTCGCGGGATATATTAGAGGCAGTAATTGCCGTGAAAGTCATGTTAGTGGGCTTCTACAGGTGGTTCTTTCATCAATAAATGATGCTGATGAAATAACATATGTCACTGATATATTTTTATGAAAAAAAACTGAATTTTGTAAATATATTCTGCAGAATATGCAAACTTCCATTCATATATAATACGTGTAATAATTTAATGCCCCCTGTCAATCCACTAATGAATGAATGCCTCCCAATGCTGTGTTGTTCATGGGAGCTCTCTGACCATACTTCACTGTGCTGGTCCACATGGGTTCGGGAAGAGGGCCCAGGACTGGTTCAGATATCACTTGCCACTAATGTTAGTCAAGGCCAGGAATCAAACCCAGGTCGCCGGGTCAATAGTGCAGTCCACCAACGATTGTGCCACTGCTCCATCCGAACCAACATAACCTGCGTTAAATATCAAAACACTCGCTTCATCCCCATAATATAGAATACACATAAAACACAAAACTAAGTTCCTGCAATAAGCATGCTGCCACAACAGTGCCATGGTTCGCACACTCGACTTGCAATGCAGATTCCATCTCCTGGCGCGGCAGATGTAACAGCTAGCCAAGTTTTTTCAATCCCCCCAACCCCCGCACCGCCACCTCTGTCCACCCAACAATTTAAATTGGTTCATCGCTGTCAGGCGATCGGCAGGTTACGCATGGTGGGGTAAAGTGTGAGTACTCCCACCTGTTCCAAGACATCTGGCTAGGGTGTAAGACCAGGCCAAATAACCTCAGTCCAACGGTGGAGCATTAACAATCTGGGCCTCACCGATAACGAGACTTTGCAACGAGCTGACAAAAATGCATAAATAATTAAAGACGTTATACGATTTCGGCCGTCGAGATCTACTGTAAAATCAGCTGATGTGTGGAGACATTGCCTCAAGGGGGAGGCCGCAGCGGGTGGGCGGTAGGGCGAGCGGACGAGCGGGCGTGCGAGCGAGTTGGCGTGCGAGTGAGTGGGGGTCAGGTCACCTCTCTCATCTTGGCGGCGCTGAACGTGGGCGTGAGAACGCTTCGCACGTGCTTCCACTCCTCGTCCCGGAGCATAAAGATGCTGTCGCTCATGGGCTTGCTGGTCAGCCGAAACTCCTGAGCTCGCCACACGTGACAGCGGGGGTTAACGAGATTTCAGCGCGGCCACTGCCACGGGAAATATGATGGCGGCGGAAGTCGGTCGTGCCACAAATTAAATATTCACCTTTAAAATTTGGCCTCATTGTGTTTTACGCTGCCTGTTACCAAATCACACATAATGCGTCCATCATCATCACATCTTGGAAGCTAAGCAGTTTGAGCCTGGACAGGGCTAAGATGAGCGACCGCCAGCATGTCAGGTCAATATAGGCTGCTGCAGGGCTATGTCATCTACAGTGGACAGTATAAGCAAAATAATTGTTGTACTGTACTATGCTCCAAAGCCGATGCGTGCCCCACCTACGCCAAGCCATACTGACGAGCGTGGTGAAACGATTAATAACTCCCAAAACTAATATGACGTGGAGTGGGAGTTATCATCCAGCAGTGGATTGACAAAAGAGCTGCACATGTATTTTAGTCTGTGTTGAGCGCCTCTCCTTGACTGCAGAATTACTGGACACCTGCCTGTAGTTTGCCGCTGGCAATGAGTTTTCGGTAATTAACGTGCCGATATACACCCTGACTAGTCCTCTGCCGAGGACACTCATAGCTGTCGTAAGATTTTACAGGAGATATAGCGCCGCGCAGTAACCGCCCCTTGTCATCTTGCAGAACGACTGGCTGTCCCCTCCAGCCTTGTCATTTCAACAAATCATTAAATCTCAAAGGACTGCTTCCTGCAGAGAAAAACGAAACTAATTAAATACAAAAATCACAGGTAGAGAAAAAAACCGCCACAACTACAAGAACCACTTGCTAGTTTTTACGTTAAATATCTCGATAGGAGTGGTGCCATGGGCTACAACTTTATTTTGATACTCATCTGGTATGCACAGTTTAACTAAAGATACACGAGATTCATAACAATTATTATAATAATACTTTACAGGCCCTCTGTCAATCTACTGGGACATGAAGGCCTCGCCACGCTCGGGGGAGTGGGTCGGTGGTTGTTGGCGGCCGAGGGAGCCTGGAACCGGTTCAGAGATCACTCGCCACTGATGTTGGCCATGGCTGCGAATTGAATTCAGGTTGTCGGATTCATAGTGCAGGGCGCTAACCACCGCACCACTGCTCCACCCCAGTTGACATTAACGTCGACATTATTGCAAGACACAAAACACACCTACCATCATTGCAAGTATTTTGAGATGCATCTGAATGCAGACGCTATACACATACACAAACTGTAAATTACTTTGTCGGAAATCACACTTTACTCCCTAGGTCTGATGCGTTTTTGTTAGTTGTGTTGATTATAAAATCTAGGGAGAAGGCGAGCAGCTCAATGCAGATTCTGAATAAGTTCCCGGCGCATGCATCGAAACGTCAGACACCGTGCCAATCAACACACGATCCAACCATGTAATGCACCGGTAAGAGTTACGAACTCACATTGAAAATTATCGTCAAAGTACAAATTATAATAAACCCAGGCACGTAAACATTAACGCATTGGCGCGTGCACGCGTGTGATCGAGGCTCGTTCGTCAGTGCAGCTGGCAAGGTGATGGACACTCACCATGCGGTTCACGAAGTTGTTGAAGTCTTTCACCAAGATGTGCTTCAGCATGTCGGGGTCAGCCACCACCAGGTTCATTCGCCGCCCAAAGTAATACCTGGGCACGGGCGAGACGACGTCGACACAGCCGAGGCCGCAGCTCACACAGCCCTTACACGTTTCCTTTGCTCTGCTACTGGCCTAGCACAGCAGGAAGCAGGGTCATATACAAGATCGCCTGCCTCTGCCACAATGCCTTCACATCTGCCTGCCCACCGTACCTTTCTTCATTATTGACAACTTTCAGCTCAGCACACGGCAGATGCCTGCACAGCGCGACTCACGACCTCCTCTTGATACCAAGATCCAGGATGGTCATGTCTACGCGCCACTTCTCGGTGGCAGCCCCAACAGTCTGGAACGCTATCCCTCTGCACATTCGCAGCATCACCTCAATCGCCTCCTTCAAGAGAGACTTAAAAACTCAACTCTATAACCACGCTTTCGAGCGACTCTGAGCTTGGCTCCGTGCCTCTGAGTTGTGGCCGTTACGTCCGCAAATTGGCGCGCGTTATAAATTGCATTATTATTATTAAAAGGGCCAAGATCAAGATGTATTGACGGCCAAAAGCCGTCGATGCCACCGCACCACGCCAATGCTTTCAACGTTTCACCACATCCTGCAGCTGCTGGACAGTAGACACGTGACCTCCAAGATCTGCCCCCAACAGCCTTCTCCTTCCCTTGGTCACTAGGCTCAAAAAAACTCAAGGCTGGAAGTGTCCAGCTTGGTCAAACTGTCATCTATTTCTACGAATTGGTAGGCACAAAAGAAAGATTGAAATAAAAACATCTCACCATCAACCTTTGCGCATGTGGCTCTATTGTCTCTCGCTGGTCCTGCCTACCAGGTTTTATCTGCAAGGACCTCTGTTTTGTTATGGCTGTGTGTCTATTTGCTGTGGTTGACTCCTGCCCACTCGTGTCTCTTTTTTATGGGGCACCTGTTGATGTATGTCCGTGTGTCTCTCTCTCTCCTCTCTTGACTCTGTCCACCGAGGTTCTATCTGCTAGGGCACCTGATGGATTTTGTGTCATGCGCCTCTCTGTTCTGGGGGTTGGCTCTCCACCAGGTTCTCTGTACCACAGAGGATGGTAGGTGGCGGAAGCCAAGAGAATAGCCACCGGCCTTCCGGCTGCACACTTACCTACACCTACTGTTGAGAGTAAGGAATGGGAAGGTGACTCGCTTGGGGATGACCAGGCAGGACATCGTGGCTCGCTGTCCAATGGTGGAAGCTGCCTTGGTTAATGTCCACACAGTAAATATGAGAACAAAAAACAACCCCTACAAAGCACTGTATTGTAAATGAATTTTCTAAACATAAGCCAATAATTGCTTATCTCTGCTTGTTCTCTCCGCTCTGGAGAGAGGCCACTGTCCACAACATTAGTCTGCTATTCGTTTTGCATCTTGAGAAGTAATTAATGACCGTAGCGAGGTTTTTTTTTTACCAGAGATTGTACATCGTTGTCAAACACAAAGTATATAATGTTTATTTATTAATATAGACAAAACAAATGTACACGTGAACACGTGGGTCTGAGATTTTCTTTGTTTGCGGTGAAGGAGGAATGATAACTTACCCGCACACTTTCCCATATTTTTCCACCAGACTCTCAAGTCCCTCCAGAAATCCCTGGGGCAGAAAAGCTTTACTAGGAACTTAGAAGTCATTACTAAAATGGAAATTACCATTAATTATAATTAATTTGCATCGTACACTCGTGTTGTTTGCTTTTAGAGGTATGCACAGCTTGAATTTATTATTTTATCTAGATTAAGGTAAATTGCATGAATAAATATATTTTTAAAAACCCACTGATGTAAACGATGAAGAAGTACAACACATACAACTTGCAGGATAAAAGCACACTCAACAGTAAGGGGATATTCAAAAATTGTATTAGCATGTTTTAATTAACATAAACATTTTTATCTGCAAAGTAGTGTTGTAAGCCAGAGTATGGTTTTCAGAAAAGGTCCATTTACTTTACAAGTTCATCTTGCAATGCAAGAGGAAATAGGGGAGAGTGTTGGCACAGCGGTAAGTGCACTGCACTATAACGACAGTCAACCCAGTTCGATTCCTAGTCATGGATAACATCAGTGATGGATGATATGAACCTGCACTTCTTCAACCTGCAGTGACCAACATGGTGAAGTATGGTCAAAAATTCCTCATGCCCAGCATGGTACATAACATGGGGAGACTTTCATCAAGCAGTGGCTTGACAATGTGCTGCAAATTACTACCCAGTGTGATGATAAAGATATCTTGCTCAGGAAAGGTCATACGTTCCATATGTGCACTAATGTTTTTTTTACGTGAGGATGCAATGGGGAAAGACTATCAACTGAAATCGTGGATAACTTAGCACCTGCTGGGTTGAAGAATGATGGCCGTTATCCTGGTTGTGAAAAGGCTTTGTTTTTGTCAGGAGGTCCCATCTTTAAAATGGAACCATTTTCCACCACCAACGTGAGCTTGTTTTCCAGTGAAATATAAATATATATTTCAAAGGATGTTATTGCTTATCAAACCCGTGAAATATTGTCAAGAGTGGCCGATTACAGTACCTGAATAATTTATACGAGTGAAAAAGGCAAAATAACATGCATTTTTGATATGCAACAGCTGCAAAAAAAATGAAGGGCTGATGTAATAAAAATGTGTTCTAGGAGTGAAATATCTGGTCGCGTTTACAGAACGCTGTAATCCCTGTGCATATTAAATTAAACCACTTTTGTGTTTACCATTGTGTCACGCGTAATTACTGCCATTAATTGTCTGCGTGGTGATTAGTGTGACTTGCCTTCCGGAACCAAAACATGTTTCCGAGGAAAGGCATTGGGCGTGGATGAGGCACACCCAGCTCCTTCAGACGCCCAAATGGGTAGATGGAGTACCTACAAAACAAGACAAAGATCGCCTGCGGTAAAGCCGTTTGACTGACTGTTGGTGCAAGCAGTGTTAGCTAGCACCAATTGAGGCTATCACAAAACACGAGGAGGTGGGTGACGAGCAGCACCACGCCCAGCCGGCTTTGTCTACCCAACGCGTATGTTTACACACCGGGGCACCAGTTGCTGAAATGAGGCAGAGTCGAATTAGGGGAGACTCAGGACCGGTTAAAACGTTCATCACGGCACGACCGTAGTACCCCCACACAAAAACTACACGGGTACACACACACACAAGACATACGCACGTGAGATCCCAAACAGGAAGCAAGAAGTCATGATTGAATGAGTTTTGTATTTATTTTTACCAGGTATTTAAACCAGGTAAACTCGTTGAGACCAGACGTTTCTTTCTCAAGAGAGACCTGGGTGGGAGGTACATACAGTGCATCACACAGAAACAAAAATAATTGTACATGAAACAGAAAAACTGGTTTCTGAACGCAAAACAATTCAAGATGCAGGAATCGCACAGATGACAAATTATGTATAATCATGTAAATGACAAGCTATAAAATTTTGAAGGCAAATCTTAACAGCAAAATTTCCATATTTAAAAATAGTTTTAGAATTTAACATGACAATTTGCATCTTAGGTTACGCCGATTTTCACAGTTATTAGATTGGCTATGCCTCGTGATAAACTATTTATAGACGTCTTGAATAGACTATCCAATGCAGACGTATTGTCACACGTGTAGCACGACGAAAGCAGTCCTGCCATAGAGATGTGGTGGCCACAAACGTGCTCATTCACATAAAAGCGTAAAGCGAAGTGGGACACGGGGTCCACGCCCCTTAAGACGTTTACACCACATCATCAAAAACTGGCATGAAAATGCACACAAGTTGGTAAAGAGTCGTTTCAGTAAGTCAGATCTATGAAAGGTAAAAAAAACCCTCTGCTTTATAGAACACTGCAAATTTCTGACTAGTAAATATATATTTTGAAACTTCCTGCATTTCTATACTGTAATGGTAACAGCCAATATGTGAAATGGCAGTGAAGTTGTTGTGGTGATGCAGTGGTTAGCGTACGGTGCTGTGAAGCCGATGGCTTGAATGCGATTCCTTTGCCACGGCTATCATCAGGAGCGAGTGATATCTCTGGTCGTGCACACTCCACCCACCACCTTTCACCAATCCACGCGGAACACCGCGGTGAGTTATGGTCAAACCAACCTGACGGCCAACACAGCAGAGGGTGGCCTTCATCCAGCAGTGGATTGACAAAGGGCGATAGAATATTATCAATCATATCACAATTCTTTGTTCCCATGCTGAAAATGTGAACAATGATGACCTTGCATAACTGGTTTTTTTGCATCACCAAAGGGAAACCGACGCATATTTGGGGGTTGAATGCTTGTCACTAAAGAAGGATATTATTGCTGACGCCACAACTTTTCTCTTGAAAAGGACACATTCCCGCTCCCTATATCTCACCAATTGATTTAGAGTTAACACCCTGCTGAATGTCTGGTGATATACAATACTGTACATACTGTTTAATTGCCAGCAAAATCATGGAATAGAAGCATGTCAAACAACCGACAGTGTATGTGTTTAGGCATTGTTTGTGTTTGGCCATGTTTGTTTGTTGTAGTACGGAGTTAGAATGATGGCTTTAATCTAAGTTGTCTTGTGGTTTTTGTTGTTGTTGTTTGACTTGCATCCCACTGGGATTTTTGCACAGCGTTGGTGTACGGTGATTTTTTTTCTGGAAGACTTTGCAGTATTTTCCTGGATTTTTCTGTTTGTGCATAATCACTTTAAGATGTTTTCTTGTTCATGTTTTTGTTTTTTGTATGTTGCGGTTGCACCCGATTCAAGAGCCGAATGGCTCACAGGGCTATACCAAATATATGAAAACTGAAAAAAACTGAAACTCTATGAACACTATCCGGACAGCACTGAGATTTCATAAGGAAGGCTAACATTAAACGGTGATGATTGTGAATACAAATAAAGGAAAATAAATTTGGCAGGGAGTGGGGATGCAAAACTACTGACCAGACAACGTGCGCAATTATCCCACGAGCATGACGTGATCGGGTTAAGTAAAAGTGTTCACTTAAAATACAATATGAATGTATTGGGCAGGGGTCGGCAACCTGCGGCTTCAGAGCCGCATGCGGCTCTTCAAGGACTGCTTCGTGATTAAGGACCACCATCTACTATTCACCACATGCATTGCGGCTCTTGATATATTGAGTATTTTTTTTTACCGAATTCGAAAAAAAAATGGCTCATGTTATTTTATTTTTTCCAACCCCTGGTATAGAGCATCTAAATATTATCAAGTCTCAAGACACCGTACAAGATAGTGTGATAAGTACATCATGGAGGAAGAAGAGGCACGTAGATATTATCTTAATGTTTATATCACTACTGTACAGTCACTCACAGAGCATGTCGAAAGCTTTGAGTTAAACTGACGGCTGGGGGGAGGAACTTATGGAACACACGAACAGAGGAAAAAGTGGGACTGGTTTCGTCTTTCTGGGTCCCATCGGCAGAGCCAGGCTATTGGTGTGCAACCTCTAAGAAATATTACAAAAATGTCAGTTCAAAACAACAGTCAAGGTAGATTAAGCCCCCCCCCCCCCCCCGTGTGGCAACGGGAAGAGGAGGTGGGTCACCAGAGGTCTCACACACACAAACAGGACACCGCACCAACAATGAATATCGTCTCCTTGCTGCAGCTTTATGAATGTTTGTACTCTGCGGTCAGGATCCCCTGGTTTATGACCTCAGGGTTGCTGCTGAGAGGGAGAGAGTGCGGAGGTGAGAGGTGGGCAGGCAGACCTGGCCATCTCCCCCACGGTGCCACCGGAGGCACTTGCTGGGGGCCGCCCTCTGTGCCTCAAGGTCATTGCGCCTCAGGGCAACGTGCTCACGTGACTTTGTCCATTATTCATCATCATCAGCTATGATCAAATCCACTGCTGGATGAAAGCCATCTTTCGCAATCCTGCAAATGTAATGGTCCACCAGGACCCGCACACTAGCTGATTTGAACACTCCATCTTCACGTTAGACGTCCTTTTGGAACGTGTTTTAGATTCCTTGGCTGGCCCACTCATTATTCGTGGCCATCGGTCATCACAACCGCTAGCCATCACGTGCCCTGTCCAAGTTCACTCACAGTCCAGTACTTCCCACTTAAAGTACTTTTTTAAACACCATTACTCCACGGTCAATATGTGACCACTTTAATTTCCCCCTAGTTTATCAACAAAAATGTGACACAATGCTTGTCTACACAAAGTCGAATTTTCATTTAACTGAAGGTCAGCGGTCTGACTTTGTTTACAGGTAGATTCAATTGTCGAGACCCCAACCGATTATAATTAATTATTATACTACCTTGACTTAAAGCTTTCGTGACTGCAGGAAATCATATTCCTGGCTTTACCGAAAGACCCAAAGAATATTATAGTACCCTTTCAACACGTGAATAAAGACTGCATTGCGGTGTTGTGAACGCGATGGCTCCATATCCTACCGAGGAGAGTGTTGACATATTTAATAAGCGTACCGAGATTGGTGGGAGAAGCGTAGGTAGGGACTTTACATTTAAACGACAGCTCCATGCCCCCGCGGTTCCTGCCCCACTGTTTTAGTGGGGTGTCTATAAATGGATCACGCGTGCGCAGCCTTTTAAACACGTGCGCTGCCCTTTAAACACGTACAGGCGGCGACTCTATTAAGCTCATTATGATGCCCGTAATGCGTTCCCCGCCGACTCACGTCAGCCCCATTACACCCCAACACGCGCGCACTGTTCGTCATCAGCCACGGTCAATCCACTGCTGGATGAAGGCCTCCGCAATGCCCCCAACACGGCAATGTCTCGCACGACTGCGATGTTAACCATCCTCCTGGCGCCTTCACACCCGAGCTGCTCTCCATCCATCGCCCCAGTATGCGAGAGCACTTTGGCAACCCACTTGCTGGATAGAGGTCTCGAGCAGTATCAGCCACTTGAGGGGAGGGGGGTTAACCATACTTCACCATACTTCACCACACTGGTTCGATTGGTCAGTGACGAACTTAAGTAAAAGTTTGGCCTAGGCGGAGACCACTCTCGTCACGGACGCCGCGCCGCACGTAATGGCACTCGAATGCACGAAGAGGTCAGGGCGACCGTGCGTTTTACCAGCACAGCAGCCCCAAGAGCAGAAGCAGCAGCCATCCCGTGGGGCCACCGATCCACCACCCTCCCTGGGCTGCCTCCTCCGCCGCCGCCGTGTCCATGTTTTCGGTAGGGCGATCAGGCGAGACCGAGGTCCCGGTTAGGAGCAGGCCGAGCCTCGCGTAGACCTTCACTCGCCCTCCTCCACGTTTCCCGCTGCAGTGTTGTGTCCGCCGATAACCTGAATACGCCTGACGTCGTCTTTAACGCCGTCTAACTACAAACGTGTTTCCTCTGCTGGGATCGTCACCAGCCGTCCGTGCTGTGTGCAAAGTGTTTAGTAATCTCTCACGGCTCGGTAGGTCGGTGGGGGCATGCGGGCATGTGGAGGTGTGCGCTAGTTCTGTATTGATGCAGCTGCAGAGCTTTGCCTGTCACTCTACGTGCTGTTGTTAATTAATAATAACATTGTACCTGCGTACCCGCACTCACGAACGCGGTGAAGTATGGTGAAATAACCCTCCACAATCCGCAAGGGGCGAGGTGAGCGCCTCATACAGCAAAGTACACGGATCTTAGACAACCCGTTATAGAGAGAGACTGACTCAATTACCTGCATACCGATAACCCTATCACCTATGTTTGATGTATGTTCACCTACCACCAAGGTGTAACTATCTGCCTACCTGCCAGTAATCTTTTTGCCTACGAATAAACTTTCTGCCTACCCGCATATAACGTTCGATTCCGTGTCTAGATACGTGGCAGTAACGACCGACAGATCATTACTTGCCTACCCTGCATACAATGCATGGTTTCATACCTCTGCCTATGTTAAATAACATTTCGGCATACCTCACTTTATCTGATGTAAGTGTACCTGAATTTAATCTTGAATAGCTTGCGAATTACCTCTCAACAACCATCCCTACCGATGTGAACTCATTTGTATACCGATCTGTGACTTGCCCATTTATCTTCTTATAGCTGGAGTAGATATCTGCCTATTTGTCAGCCTGTTCACACCTGTCTGTCTGCCAAGCGTGGATATTAGGATTCATGGGCTGTAATCGCACGTGAAATGTGCTTGAGAAAGCGTGATGCTCATAAAATATAAGTACATGTTAATTTGTAACGCGTTTGGTAAGCACAGCAGCTGTTTTCGTAAATTCCATGCAGGCTATGATTTGTTCTTTTGCGATTAATCATTTACGTTTATGATGCCCCAGGCAGGTCACTGTGACGGAGAGTTTTTTTTTAATGTCAATCAATACTCTGTACCTTTAGTGAATGTGATCATTCATGATAATTCCATCAACATTGCTAAACAACATCATGTTTATCAGCAAGTTTGGTGTGTACTCACACCACCATCATCAGACATGGCCAGTCCACTGCTGGATGATGTGTCCCCAATCTACCGCTGTCTCTGACGATCCTACGATGTAATAATGCACCCGAATACTTGCACACCGAACTGATTTCATCGCTCCGTCTCCTCGGTGGGTGTCCTCTCAGATACCTTGTTTCTTGGCTGCCACTAAATAATTATTCTTGACCATATGTCTGCCATCATTCCGTACGGTCACGTTTGTAATACATTTACAAACAACAATAGTCGTGTATTTCACTTGTCCTCAACACATGTCATCATCAGTCCACTGCTGAATGAAGGCCTCTCCACACCATCCGTATTACAAAGGTAACTGCTTAGCTCACGGTACATGACGTGAAAATCCGTATGTGCATTACATATACATTGAATGAGATCTACACTAATTATGGTTAAAAGGTTGAGCGGTGGCGCAGTGGTTAGCGTATTTCATTTTGATCAGTTGGCCAGGTTCATCGAAACGTCGTGATATATTTTTTGTTTTATTTTATTTTTCTACCTACGTGACTTTACCGAAAGAACCAAAGAGTATGGTTTTGATTCCTGGACGCGGTCTAACATCTATGGCGAATAATATCTGAACCAGTCCTACCCCCTCCCCCGTACAGACCAGCGTGATGAAGTATGGCCAAACAAACCCCATGATCCTACATCGCGTGAGGAGGCCCTTATTCAGTGGTGTATTGACAAAGGAGGGCCATATATTATTATTAGGCCCTATAATGATAGTTAAGGTGACTTTTATGTTCTTGCACCTATTGCTCAAACCAAGTAAGTGATGTAAACGCACCCATTCCATTGTATCCCAGAGATAAGTGGCGGTTCTGTTCGGGTCCACGCCTATAGGTGCCAACATGTATTATATGTTCCTCGTGTGTGTGGTGCTGGGTCAGTCACCGGGCCATCAAACCGCGGGTCATTGCTGCATGTGAAATACTACTGCCATTGCTTGTTGTATTGAACATTTTGGTTAATTTGCAACCTCGTGAGATAAGGCGCATGTAATAAACTGTAATATATTATGTTCAAAAATAGAATTGTGTTGGATTGTTTTGTTGCCAGCAGTTTAAAAAATACCTGTTTCTTAACAAAAAAGAATTAGGAGGTTAACGTTTCAAGCAATGGGCCTGTGAAAGAACACTTTATTTGGTTATGTATGTCAACTTAATCATTGCGTTCTATTACATTATATAGATGTATCTGTATGATGTTCCTTTCAGATCCATGGTTATTAACAGGTAAAAATGCAACACTGCAATTTCTTGCTCACGCCACTTCTGGTGAAAGGAACTCCACGTGGAAGTGCTCTGGAGCGCTCTTCTAGAGGTTATTTGGCCTACTCTTCCACGCTAGCCAATCATATTGTAACAGGTGAAAGTACCCACATTTTACCCCACCACACGTGACCTTCCAATTGATTCACTGTGGTTTCCCCGTGTATTATTCTGCCTGGACTGGGGTGGGGGGGATAGAATATAAAATATACTTGCCCAATGTTTCCACTGCCACTCCGGGAAATCGAATATAACGGCGATCTTTTTGGATAGATAAAAAAAACAATCGCGAGTGTTTGTTAAGCATTGTTTGTAGAAAGATACTAAAATACAAAACGACACCGAAATGCGAACTTTACACAGATCACCAAGCTGTAAGTAAGCTACCTCATATACAGTATGTTCACATTCAGTTGTAATGTGTACGAACGTAGGTTAAAAACAACAAATTAGGCAGACGGCTATAATTAAACTGTGGAAGAGAAGAGGGATTTAAGGTGGATGAACAAACGAGGAGACTCGAATCCCTGCAGGGGCAAATGTTTACCTATAACACAGTGCTGGTCTCTAAGCGCCTCCGTCAGAGTGAGACTGCCCTCTGAGTACTGTGTCTTCACTGAGCCATAATTGCCACCCAAATGTGTATTTGTCACCCATCCCCCCAGCTTGCGTGTGCATTTGTATGAGCAGCTGGGATGGGAGCAAATTTGCACGAAGAATAAATGTTCATCTGCTCACATGTTCTATCCATTGCCAGTTTACAGGCTCTGCTGTGATATCATTGTATAAGTACGTCATGTAATCGCACTATAAAATGCAGTCTCATAGACTGACAAATGTGTCCATTCTAGATTTGAAGTGTTCGTGACTGCAAGGATCCATACGCTTTGGTTCTTTCGGTAAAGTCACGTAGATGAAGATAAAAATAATAATAAAAAATAATAAATTGAAAGTAACTAAATAAGAAGAAAATAAAAAAAATAAGGGAAAGGTTATTTATTTATTTTATTATTTTATTATTATTATTATTTGTATTTTCACCTACGTGACTTTACCGAAAGTATCAAAGAGTATGACAAATGGGTGTCGTGTTAACGAGATTAAGTTGATTTCTCATGGATGTTGTTTGCCCATACTTCACCACGATGGTCAACGCGGATTGGCGATGTGCAGGCCGAGTTCTGGTTCAAACTGTTAGTCGCCACTGATGGCTTGGGAATATCAACTCGGTTTGCCAGGTTCATATTGCAGCGCTAAATCACTGCGCCACAACTCAAGTTTCATTTATTAGATATAGCCCTGTGAGCCATGCGGCTCTTAAGTCGGGTGCAACCACAACAAACAAAATATGAACACAGAACATCTTAAAGCGACGACGCATAACAGAAACATCCTGGAATAAACCAGCAAATATAAAAAAAAAACGTATTAAAACGCTGTGTGCAAAATCCCAATGTGGCGCAAGTCAACAATAACAACCATAAGACAATTTAGATTAACCATATGTTTTCGAATCACCAAAATAAAGCTATAAAAACAATGTAACAACAGTAATCATAGGCATTGTGATTCAAATTTAACAATAAACTCAAGTACGTGGATGGGAATGTCGATTCTATAACGGCGTTAATTACAGAACACTGCCTAGGGGTAGTCACTTGTTGTCTACTGTGGGCTTGGGTCTCCTCTGGTGATGATTATGTGAACATTGTAATGTCCACGTGCCTAGCTATTAAATTGTAAGAAAAAAGTGTAAATAGTAACCGAATGAACATGCAATGTTATATTAACAAGTATATGTCCTATTGAGATAAATCATTCGTGTACCAAGGTAAATTGTCCAGTGGATATGTTAATAATACACTTCATCATCATCGACTGACAACGCAGTCTTAACTGCTTGTTTACTAAGTTTCAAGTTAGAGCTCATCAGTATAAATAACGCATGATGCGGTTGATTTTCGTCGTTTGAAAACACATGGGCATATTTGTAGACTGTAGCTGTTTAGAAAAAAGGTTACGTTCCAAATCAAGATTCCAGCTATTTTAGTTTGTAACTATACAGAGAGTGCCATTTCTGATTTCCATACTCTAAATACCAAAATCGACCATATCACTATAAATGAGTCAAATAATGGGGTTGAGTCAAATAATGGGGTTGAGTCGGGTTCGTGCTTCCCAACCTGTTTCACTCCACGTCACACTTTCGAGCCTGCTCGATCTTCGTGGCACACCAAACCAAACAATCACTCTGGCCCCGGATGGGTGGTAACACATTGTGTCGCTGTGGCATTGCGCCGTGACCAATGGAGAGGGGGGAGGGCGGGGATGTGCGGAGTGGGGTCTGGATCGGCCACTGAATGGCATGGTGAGTTTGTCCTCGATTGCAAACAGTGAGGTTCTTGAATTGAAGCTTCCGTGACTGCAGAAATGACTATACTCATCGGTTTTTTCGGTAAAGGCACGTATGTGGAAATACAATTTTAATGTAATTTTATTTTATTCATATTATATTTCCACATACGTGACTTTACCGAAAAAAAACAATGAGTATAGTGAGGTTCTTTCCAATTCATAGAATACCACGGCACACTGCTGTACCACGGCACACTGGTTGCGAAGCACCGGTGTGGGTGGCCGCCTGTGCCTGGCAGGTGTTATAGGCACGGGGCTGCAAGGTGTGACCACGAGATGGCAGTGCTGAGTGTCACCACCCCCCTTGTTTGCGTGGTGTGGTGGGTTATATTGTACTGGTATTGTCCAGATACCCCGATTTATTTCCATGTGAAGCCAAACACACCTTCATGATAATGGCAACAAATTCTACTGTAGCATGACCCTTCTGAAAAATAGTCTTGAGATTGATTGAGGCTCTCCTGGATAAATAAGTGGTATAAATAACTTGGATTCATGTCGTTGTGCACGTGCATGCTCTTGTCGATTGCATGGCAACAACAGCGTCAGTGATTTCCTAATAGACGCACATAATTCCAATATTTGGCCACAGCAGATGCACCCCCCCACACCTTCCTCCATCCTCCCACAACCTTTAATAAGCGCATCCGCACAGACTGTGCCCCTGATTGTGTTTTGTTAACCTTGAATCAATGGACGAGCGCATTTTTGGAATGTCGCGCATGGGCTTAATCAAACGCTCCTCCGCCTACTGGTCAGTGGATAAACTGCAGTGGCGTGGGAGGAGAGGGGAAATTGAGTAATTGACGCAACAAAGCACGGATACTTTATTAATGAATTAGAACCAGCAATTACGAACGCGTATCTTCTCGCAGTCGTGCTGTACGGCTATAGGATGTGTTTTCAGGCTATACCCCGTGTTCGGCGCGATGTCTGATGCTTCACACCCGACTGAATTAACTTCTCCAAGAATCTCCCAGCATAAGGAAAAAGCTCCCAACAGAATTAAGTTCCTGAAGAAGCTGCCAGCACGTGAAGCGAAACGCCGGACATCATGCCAAACAACACGCGGGACAACGTGAAAAAACATCAGAGGGAAAAAACCGGCAATGAGATTTGGCCCTCAGATATGATTTGTGAGCTCTTGGGATTTTGGCATCGGAATGTGGAATTGATATATTTTTAAAAGATTATCACCACCCAACAATTACTTGAGCATGAAGGCTGTGAATTTTTTTGTAAAGGGTTATGCGCATGCGTAGCCGACAAATGGCAAGATAGTTTTATAATATGTATATCAATAGCCTTACAGTTACCTCCACTCTGGAAAACACTACTCTTTCAACTCACACCATCATCATCACCACCCAAACGGTGAGGTCACTCATTCTCCTGAGCAGCACCCAGTCTGGATTACAGCCACTCTGACAGGCACTACTACCGCCTCATATCGCACTGCACTCTTCTTTAAACCCACACCATCATCACCACCACCATCCAAATGATTGAGGGTCACACCTCAGCTGCACCCAGTGTGGGAAACCACACCTGTTTGTCTTGTCAAGAGTGCTAACATCCCAATGCGTGTGCATGTGTGTGTGACTGAGACTCTCTGCCCACAAGCCTAATGCATCACGCCCGACAGGGTGTCCGTTTGTCACGCACACCATTGCCATGGAGACACTAATCTTTTTTTTTACTCCCCGCTTTAGGGGAAGCGCTTTAAACATTAATAACCCCGAGCCCTTGAAGCCTGCTGCCACAGTCTGCTGGCACGGGGAGTGAGTGGGCTCCATGGGGCCTGGCACCTCGTGGGGTTAAAGCGCCGTCGGCCCCGCAGGTTTTATTTTATTATCACGGTTGCTGAGCACAGTAACCCCAAAACGCCAAGCGGCCAGCAACACACGGCACTGTTAAAGTTGAAATAGTTAACATGTCTTGAATTGAGCAAGGCTAATATAAAAGCCTAGCAAATAGATACGATCGAAGGGAATTCTACAGTAAGCCAGTGCGAGGAAATCAGAGAAGTGTTCTCGCCTGCAGTGTGATGGCTGAACACAGAATGAATGAGACAAAACAGTAACTCTGGTAGACAAGAGTCCTCGACATGGGAGGAGGAATTCATGAATGAAGTTTATGGGAACAGGACACACGGTACAAGTCCGAGGTTTGTGACAGAGGAGATACACTGAGGGAGATTGAGAGAGACTGGGAGAATCTAAGGCTGAGAGATGAAATTAAGTAATCGATGGCTTTACCGATTATGAGTTTGAATCGGACAACGCATAACAGCTGGAGAGAAAATAATGTCACATCTGTTCCCACTTGTGCCGCCAAACAGGAGGTAATGGTCAAGGCTTGCTGATGCCATTGCATTCTAGGGGGTTTCCTGCCTTCGGGAGGCAGGATGTGGCGGCCACCAGTTATAAAAAGGGGCCCGAGTATTCAAACACAGAAAGTAACTTTATTCAGATGTCAGTCATCCCAGCTGTGGGTGATATTTAGAGACTGAGAAAGACGAACAGAAAAAAAAACTGGGAAATAGGGAGGCAGACTGGGATAGGTTTGAGACTAGGCTTAATTTGGGAGTGAATGTTTGAATATATTTCCACTAATATACTTCAGTTAATAGCACGCTAAGGAAATAAGCCACAGCCAAAGCGAGGGTTATGATGATGCGGCTCGTCGGTTGCAGAAATATGTTTTGGTTCCCCAACCTTGACAAATCTGGCTGATATTCGGCCCAAGGGCTGAGAGGAGTGGCAGGTTGCTTCTAAATTGGAATCTGTGGTGGGTGCCAGGAATTGATTTGGACCGAGATCTGGTGATAGTATGTTGAACTTTATTGCATTCGACTACAGTTTTGATAGACCTCGGCTGACTGAGAAATGTTCAAGTTTGGTCTATGGAAAAAAAATGTGCCAATCATAATTATGAGTGGCTGACTAAATATTGACTGGGAGAGGCTAAACGAGAGATGGTCGGGGCAAGTGGCGGTTGCTAAAGCCGAATGGGAACGATGTAGTTCAAAGAGCTAAGAAGCAAGGTCACGCAGGATTTGAAGACAATGAAATGCTTTGGGCGGTGGGAGCTTTGCGGTAATTCGCACAGCAAACACGGTACACCGCTTACACAATGCTCGTATCGTGGTTGTGACATTTGTGAGGAGGAACACAAAGTAAAACTCTGGCTCCGTGGTCTCCATAGCCGAGAGCGACCGTAGAGACACCTGGCAGGCAGCCCTATCAAGGCACCCGGTAACGACTCCACATGGCTGGTAACCGTTTCGTTGTCAGGCAAAATGTAATAAGTTGGCTTGTCTGGTGTGGGCAATGGGGATGGCGAAAGAGTGGGCATTTACGTAGTGGCGGGTAAGACATTGCGAGTTTGACTGTTCCCCAGTCAAGCAGCTCAGCTCGCTGTTCATCAACCAAGCAGCAGTAGCCATTTGCTTTGTCTCGTCGGTTGTGGTAGGCGAGGGGGGCTGGGTGAGCGAGTGGTCGCTCAGTGGCACACGGGGCCATGGCAGGGGGAAAGGCATCGTGTGCGTGGCTGACGGTGCCCGTTGGAGGGAGACCCTCGCCTCATCTCTCCGCCCGAATGTTTCCATCGTGGCACCGCTACCACCACCGCCGCTGCTGCTGCTGTCCTCACACACAGGCGTGAGGGGACGCGCGCGCTACCGCTCCGCATTTCCCACCGCGTACACGCACGGGGGGGGGCGCCTCACGCGCCGATTGGTGCGCGCCGCACGTGACGCGTGACGGTCACGCGTTTAATCTGCATTGGGAAATATAAACCGTGCGTCAGTCCCCCCCCCTCACTCCCCCCCTGCTCCCTCGTGTCACGTGATCCGGCGGCGCGAGGCGACCCCCTCCTCTCACCCCCCCACCCCCTCTTTCCTCGTGACGCACTTCCGTCCAACGAACGTCACGGCACGGGGCATTGCGTCACCGGCGTCGCGTCGCGCCGACCAGGACGAGGCGCGACAATCGAGTGTCCGACTGCCTCGATTGAGCGCGCTCCGCTCGCCGGTAGCGATCGGCACGACGACGGTCCACTGATCGCGTCTCGCCGTCACCGAGCGAGAGAGGTGGCGGAGGAAGGGGGGCGTGGCTTCGGACAGGGGAGGGGCCTGCATCGCGCGCCCCCCCCACTCGCGACCCCGGCAGCAGCGGCAGCGAAGCAGAAGCAGCCGCGGCGCAGGAGCAGCAGCAGCGGCGCGCCGGCCCCGCGCTCTCATCGCCGCCCGTCCGCTCTACTAGAGTAGCTAGACCACATTCCGGTCGTCCGCCTCTGTCTGCTGGCCAGTCGGGCAGCCAGACAGCCCGGACTGTATCGCCGACTCCGCAGCTTTAGTCGTCAGCTGGTGGGGGGCCAGCGGCGGCCTGCCTGGTTGACTGACCGGCTTGTTGACCGGCCGGTTGATTGGCTGGGCTGGTTGACCGGCTGACCCCGGTCAACTAACTAGCAGACTGGCGGCTGGGTTGTCCAGCTGTTGACTTGGTCGGTTGACTAACTTGGCTGGCTCAGCTGGCTCTGTTCACTGCTTGAAGCCCTGCCCCCCCCCCCCCCCCGGGGGTTGACGCTGATCCGGCTCGTTGGCTGTGCTGGTGAACCGGTTGAGTAACCGGTGGACGAGTCTGGGTTGACCGACGACTGGGGGCGACCGGCCTTCTCCGAGTCCGAGCGAGGCGTTGTGGTGGAGGGGAGGACGCGGGCACCGCGTGGGGTCGGGGGGGCCCGGGCCCGTGGTGGAGCCTCCGGCGGGCGTCTCTACCATGCATCGCGGCCCCGGCACCACTGAAGAGCGCCCACGGATAAGGTGTGTGGTGGTGTGGTGGTGATGGTGGTGCTATTGTGTTGTCGTGGGGTGGGAGAGAGTCTCTTGTGCGGACAGCGGTGTGTGTCAGTGTGGTGTGCACTGTATATGTGTGTGTTGGCAGTGTTTGTGTGTCTTTGTGTTGAATGTGGGCTTGTTGCGATGTGTATTGCGTGGCTTGTATGTTTGTGTCGTGTGTGTGTGGTATGCGGGTGTGTGTATAATTGTGTGGGTCACAGTATTACTACAGTGGGTGTGGATAGGTGCTCGCTAACAGCAGTTCCCCCTCAATCGCCTTTGCGGCTACACGGGGGCATATTTGTCTCTGTGGTAGGTGTTTAATGTGTGCGTGTCTTTGCGGTGGTGTGTGTTTGTGCTCTTCTTGGGAGTGTGTGGGAGTGTTACTGTGTGTCTCTGCTGTAACGTGGCTGTGTGTGGGGTACGTACATCGCGTCGTGCTTATCGATCTGCACCACGAACCCGGTCGACCTGGGTTCGACTCCCGGACACGCGGCTTGGCTCTGTGGATGTTGATATCACAACTTGTCGTGGGCCTCCCCAGGGGACGTGCAGACATCGGCACTAGGGAGAGACAAAGGCGGCGGCTCGTGGCGTTCACCACCACCCCGTCACCACCGCCGGCTGGAATAGCTTTTCGCTAACATCACTTTACCCATTATTCAATTTGACTAACGGGTGTGGTGTGGGATTAGGGGGGGGGGGGTCTTTTTCTTTGTGTGTGGAAATGGGGGGGGGGGGGCAAGCCTCCCCCCACTTATACTGCGGAACCGATGGCGTCTTTTGTGCGGTGTTCGCCGCCTTTAATCCTCGCGGCGGCAGTGGTGGTGGCGACGTGGACACGGGACGAGGCGTTTCAACACGGAGCCGCGTAGACGACGGCGGTGGCTGGCGGTGGTTGTTTGCGGCTCAGTTGTGCGAGCAGCAGCAGCAGGGATCATGAAGGGAGGATGACAAGAGAGAAAGGGGGTCGTCGCATGGCGTTGGCAGCCAAACAATAACCCCTCTCTTTCCTCCTCCTCCTGCTGACTCGTCCCTGGCTCGTGGCTTCATTGTCACCATCCTTCGACGATTCGCGTCGCCGCCGCGTTAGACGCAGGCGCACGGAGCGACGACCCCCCCCCCCCCATGCACGAACGGTCGCGGGGCTGAGTGGACTTTGACAGCGATGGCAGTCCTAGAGGAAGGAGATAGAGAAAGGAGATGGGGGAAGGATATAGGGAAAAGAGGAGAAAAGATGGAGCGGGAGATCGGTTGAGAGTATGGGGTTGGCGTGTGCCCTGGGGTGTGTGGGGGGTTAGAGGGCGATGAAGAACGGAGAGATGAGGGAGATGCGTGAGTAGATGGTGGAGAGAGTTGAACGAGGAAGATGCAGGGCAGGCAGCTGGGGAGGAGAGGAAAGCCGAAGAGGGAAGTGTAGATGAGGGACGTTCGAAGGAGGTGGAGAGTGGAGATATGTAGAGGATATCGACCGGCAAGGGAGAAGAGACGAGGACGGAGGTGAAGAGAAGACGGAGGAGAAACGAACGGGAGAGACATTGAGAGAGGATAGAGACGTCGTGGGGGTGGCATTGGAGGGAGAGAAAGCGAGAGATGGAGGGAGTGGGAGATATGAGGATGAGATAGAAGTGGGGCGGGGGGGAGAGATGGTGGAGTCGAGGTGATGCAGGGAGAGGAGGCCGGCTTTGTTGCGTCTCGTACGAACGCGGCGGGCTGATGAGAGCCAACTTTTGTTCCGACGCCGACATTGTTTGGTCCCAGAGCGGCGGCGGAGGCGGCGGCGATGAGATCGCGGAATAACAAACATTAATGTGGACAGCCCGGGACAAAGGGGATGAGTGTTCTCTGACATCAACGCGCAGCGGCTGACGGCTTTTCGCCCTTAAGTTGCTTCACTCCCTCAATCTCTCCATCTGATTGCTCACAAAAGCAAGCCGGCAAAACCAGCAGCTGGCCTTAATTACGAGTACACAGGTTCGAGATGCACCATCGCTGAAATAACCCCTCAAAATAGCGCACTGTTTAATCAATAAATCCACCCATCCCCTCCTCCCCACCGCCTGTTTGCCCGTGGCTGGCTAAGGTTAGGCGAGCACACGGCTGCTGTTGCATGCGGTATGACCTGCCTTTGTATAAGCGAGCAGAAATCTGGGATGAGCCTAATCTCACCCGGCCCCCTAATCACCTCCTGTCGCAGACCCCTCGTGACTTAATAGATTAATTAAAGGGCTCTGTTGTGCCGGGCCCAACTCTCGCCCACTGTTATCGGGGATGGCAACAGCAGCGCTCGGTTTTGGTGGCCGTCCAAATCCCAGCCAGGGCCATCCAAAGCCTTGTTACTGGTCCCCCCCACGTACAAATATATTTTTTCTTTTCCCCCGGACAGAAGGATGCCTGTCATGGAACACTGTAATAATAATAAGCATGAGAGGCACGGCTTAGTCAAGCTGCCATATGCTTTAGTAATTACCCGGTAATGTGCCTTGGGCGTTTATAATAAGTCTGACGGAGGCGTACGTGGCCCACGACTTGAATTCGTGCAAAGTGAAAGACAAGATGCCTCGCCGGCGCGTCGCATCGGCCCTCCGCGCGTCCCTTTAAAGCGTGAAAGGTAACGCTTTGGTAATTGCGGTCACGCGGAGGCTTGGTATGAGAGCCAGGTGGCACGGTCAGCCGTGAGACGCGCCGTGGCCTCTCTGCAGAAATCGATACGCTCGCTCGCCCGTTCGGCCCGCACGGCGAGTGATGCCTTCGGGATAATTTTAGGGGCTGAGAAGCGAGCTTGCTTGCTTGCCTGCGTGAGAGCCGTGGTCGGCCGTCTGACCGAAGAACCGGCCGGTCAACTACCGCCTCCCCTCCCCGTGCTATTTGGCTTGAAACCCAAGCTTATTTGCTGCTGCCTTCGAAAAAAAGGTGGCCGCCCCCAGGCGGGCAAGGACTTTAATAGTGGCCTGAAGTCATCTGTTCACGGGACGATGAATACGGTATTCAGGCAGCATCAAACAGCCGCTTTCAGTTACGAGTCGGCAATTCTGGGTCTTGTCACAAGCCAGGGCTTGGATGTTCGGATGAAAGCAAAATTGTGTTCGCAGGCCTAGCGCCACTGTGCCGAATGGACGCCTCTTTCCATTAGAAGGGCCATAGGTACGATGAGAAAGAATTTGGCGACCAGGCCCGAGCAGCGGCTGGCTTCTGTTACAGGGCGCACGCTTGGACAGAATGTTCGGCCGCACTTTTCAGCATTGTGAGACCCTTGGGTAGCCTGCGAGGAACCTTCTGGTGGGCACTTGATTTTAATGTTCAGCCTACTGCTCTCAGACATACCCAGGTCACTCTTGCAAATGAGACTCTCCTGGGCTTTTGAGTTCTCACCTGGTTAAACAAAGGAAACTTGAAATATACGTGGTGGGATTATTGTTGAGAAATATATTGGCTCCAGCGGTGAGGTAGCGGTTGTTACACTGCACTTCCAATTCGGTGACATGAGTTTTGATTTCCCGCTACAGTCAAAATCAGTGGCGAGTGATACCTGAACTGGTCCTGGGCACCTCCTTTACCAACTCACACTAACCAGAGTGGTGAAGTACGGTGACACAAAATCCCCACGTCTGTCTCGACATGGAGGCCTTCATCTCGCAGTGGATTGATCGAGGGCTGTAAACTCTGACATGTAGATTTCATCTTCCGCATGCCCTTGTCAGTCGCTTCAGTGCAGCGGCGTAGCCGCGTTACGGTCTGCTTGGGATATTTACGTTTGGGATTGGGAAAGGGATGCAGTCACCTCTGGCGTAATCCTGTAACCGTTAAACAAAATAATTATGTACAGTAGGGTCGTTATATTTGTATCCTAATTATTCTCCACTTAAGCTCTCCCGATAATTAAGGTGTTCAACTTTATTTTAAAAATACTGTAAATGGATTTACTGTCCCGTGCTCTGTGTCATTATCCAAACAAACTGGTCGTGCACCTTGACACAGCTCCTTGTGATAACTTTGGCTTTTTTGAAAACGCTTTGTAATCTATACCGAAAACAGCCGCCCTGTCCTATGACTTACAAACGCTGGGTTTTAATGCATCGCTGAGCACCCAGTATTTTAACGCTGACATTTAACCAAACGCGTTTCCGTTGTGTTTTGCAAGAGGCTTGCGCTCGCGTACCGACGCTCGTTTCGCACAAACTGCTTGGAAACGGCGGCTGAATACCGCTATTGTGGAGCGAAATCAAAGGCGCCGCTTGTGTTGGAGCGGAGGTGGTGGGGGGGCTCTCTTTTTCTTGTGCTTAAAAGGGAGCACATCTCAAACCGAGCCCCGAGTTTATCAACATCAACCACCGTCGGGCCCGGTTTAAGTTAACTCCGGTACGGGGCGCTGTATTCCATTAAAGGGCTCATTTAGCGTAGCGTAAAAAAATTTGCAGCGGGGCAGCGTACGCCACAGATCTCTGTATTGAGCTTGGGATTTGGCGAACCCTGTGAGAGGGGTTTTAGATGGGATTTGGGAGCAGCTGAAAATTTGCGTGCTGTGTCAGCACCTCGGTTAAGCTGCCGCTTGCGAGAGGGCCTTAATTAGTTCGCAAGGCTGGTTTTATTCGTGCATTTTTCCTCTGCTCCTCTGAATTAGAACTCACGCCCGTTTAATCTGGCTGACTACTTCTGATCTGTCTACTCCTCTGTAAAGTAATCTGTGTCATTTGCGCCATCTCCACTCATTATTGGCTTTGTAATTTTAGTCGAGCTGCGAAAGATTTTCACGCATAAAAAAATACAAATCGAATTTGTAATGTCCTCGATTATATGAAGAGTGTGTAAAACGTATAGGAATTTGATGTTCAAAGAGCAAAGGTAGGTGTGCAGATGCCTCCACAATTAGTGAACGGTGATCGTTAATCACGCGCCAGGCTGAGTAATGCTCTCGGCAGAATTCCATTCGGTTCAGGTGCTTGGCAGGCCCCTTCCACCGCGATGAGTGTGCACGTGTGTCTCGGCTTCGATGTTGCATGACGCCAATGTTGCTGTGCACTCGATGCATTTTCCAGTTCCGTTGCATGGTGATTGCGTTAACTCCACGTGTATATTACACACGACTTATCTCGTGTGCACATTCGAGTGGTTTTCTAAAGGATCGCTTGAATTTCTGTTTTGTTATTTTTCCGCTCCCTTCTACCAGAGCGATAGGAATATCGCAATCGGACCTTTTGGACGCAGAGTGCACAACGCTAATACAGGTCGCGGGCCCAGTGGTTGGCGCGCTGCGCTGTGTATCTGGCGACCTGGGTTCGAATTCCGGCCAATGCCAACAGCAGTTGTGAGTGGTATCTGGAACCAGTTCTGCCCCTGTTGACCCTCCTTTGCCAATACCGTTTACAGCCTCGAGCCAGTGATGGATATTCCACATTCATATGGCGGGGGCAAGTCTATCCATAGGACAAAGACTGTTGACTTCTCCACAAAGTGGTGCCTATTTTACGGATCCTAGAGGGATGATGGGCTGAGTTGAGCCACAGCCTTCTTTGCAATTTGCAACCATTCAATTTCAGGCTGGAATACAGTATTAATGCATATGTATTCGTTTTGTGTTGTGTGTCGTAAGCCATCATGTGGCGGCGCTGACGAGGACCCTAAATCCCTCTGTAGATCTGAGAGATGTGGGGGCAGTGCGAGTGTGTGTGTGTACGCGCGCTCAGTGGATATGAAAGTGCGCGTGAGTGTTTGCAGTGCGGTTGAGCGCTGGTGCGTTCATGCCTCTCGCTAAAAGGGAAGTGCCTTGGTAGCTGCAGTCGTCACGCTGATTGCTTGTCGTCACGGTAATTGCTGGTCGTCACCCCTGCGTTTTCGCCAAAAATGTTGAGGAATTATTTGAGTATTTTTGAGGGATGGCAAGTCACGTGCCGGTTGCCGACTCGCTCGTAGCTTGCTCACGTGGATCTCTGGGCAAGGGCGAAAAAAATGCATTCCGAAGAGTTTAGGCTTTTTATTTATCATGCCATCTGTTCTTACATTTCACGGAGTTTATCCCGACAGCATCTCACATCTGACATTTGAGCTTCTGCGCTCCAGCGTTTGACCTTATTGTTCTGGTCGTCGCGGCCTCCTGCTGCGTGCCAAGTCCGAGTATGGAGGAGTCGCATTCAGCGGCGGGGACAGGGCCGACTTGGGAGGAAGCGTCGAAATTCCTAAGATAATGCCCTACACGGTTTGCATTTTGTAATGGTTACAAAGTGGACAAGCGATGCGTTAAAGTCACGCAAGAATAAACGGAAAAGGAATCGAGCGGCGTTTCGCGAGCAGCCGCTGAGCGTACATGGAACAACGGGACGTATGTGCGCACGTCCAGTGACAAAATTAGACGTGAGAACGTTGGGAATTTTTTTGGCTTAAGAAAAAGACCATTCACAGAATCTGTATCGAACCCTGGTTGAATCGTGCTACGGTTCCTTCGCCCCTTTCAAAGTCCAAGGGAACATAAATTTCTCTCTTCACCGCCATAAATGCTGGTTCCCATACGATGCGCGAGTGCGTTGACCGTAGAGAGAGTCGGAGCCACTGCTGTGCACGTGACAGCCTGTTCCACCTCTCGAGGCATCGCATCAAGGGTACTCTGGGAGGGTTTTGTAATAAATATAAAAAAACACTATTGCTCAGTTTCAAAGAAATACCGCAATGCTACGTTTGTGCGTAATGTGAATAGATGGGTCCAATCTATAAAAACAATGAGGCCTATTAAACCGGCCATGACAATAACGCATGACGTATTTTTGGAAACGCCGAACGTGATGTCAAGCATCTGCGGTTGCGCGTGTTAAATTGCGCCGATCTCCACATGATTCACGGTGTAAAAGCAAAAGGACTATCTACCGAGCGCAACGCAAGAAATCGCACACAATCAGGAAATAATGTGTTAAGTGACCGCGCGTATGAGCGTGGAAACACTTTGGCGGTACTGTAATGGTTCCAATTTAGTTTTGTGTTTTTATCCCACGCTATTGTGACATTCCTTTAAGAGGTTCTTTGTTTGCAAAAAAAAAGATGTGCATTTTTTTTGCAATAAGGACGCCGCGCGAGACAAGGCAGCCACAGATGTTACACATCGCGCACAAATTCCACTTTAAAGCACCGCCTCGTCGTTTTCGTGAGCGCCAGAGGAAGCACGGAGAGAAAAAAAACAACCACGTGCTTTTTTTCGCCGCCTATCCGAGATGTGCCCGTTGGATGAAGAAGCGCACAAGACGACACAACTGCCAGAAAGTTTTTGAGTCGGCCGGGCCGCTTTGGCTCGCGTTTGGGCAGGCAAGCGGTATTCGCCGGGACGGGAGGTTGGGGGTGGGCGGGGAGGAGGGGGGGTGCCGGCGGGTGGGTCCGGTTCACTCGCTGCTGGGCGAACTGTAATAGGCATGCACGCAGCGCAAAGCACGCACAGCGTGTTCCCAAACAGCGCCTGGCCCTTGCATTCACCTCCCCCCTGTTATGAGAACACTAAGCGCGCCGGTCGGCGCAACGCTTTACCTTACCCGGTTATGGTTATTTATTGGCTTTCGCGGCGTCTGTAGCCAGCTTGGCAGCTTTACCGTCCCTCGGTTTGAAAACCATTCAGAGTTGAAAGCCGTTGGGTAACAGTTTTTTGTGTTTTTTTTCAGGCCTTTGTAATTGGTGTTCAGAACAGACTTTAAAGAGCCGCAATATACGTTTTATTCTGGAAAAATTGGCATGCGACGGAGACGGTTTGGCAGTGTATTATCACTCTTTTTTGTGTGCTGTTGCTTACAGGAATTCCATCTTTTCAAGGTCATGGCCTGTTTTTTTAAAAATAAAAAATCTTCATCAAACGCAATAACCAGGGCGTAATGAATGCTGGACGGTAATGGCCCCAATTGAAAGGGATTTTAACCCAAAGCGCGGGACGATGTGGCGGTCGGCGCCCCAATGCTGCATAATAATTGGGCGACGTGATCAAATTAACGCAAAGTTTGCAGACGTACAGTCGCATAATCGTTCGTTTGTTGTTCACGAAACTACGCTGGGGGCATTTTTACCATGTAGCTCTGCACGAAAGATTTATTGATGTTTGCCTTTGTGCGTGATCACATGCAAGCCAGTTTTTTTTGGGTTGCTCATATCTCCTGCAGTCAATTTTTCAACTGGAATTTCACAATGGTGCTGATTTTGCAGACTGCAATCGCGTGAGAATTTTTTGCCCGATCTGCAGCTTGAGATACTGGGCACTAAAGATCATTTGCCTCGAACGTAGCAGCAGCCGCAGCTGCCCTCCTCTGCTCTTCGATTAACTGCAGGCGATATATTTTGTTGTTGTTGCCGAAGATTATATGGCCAGAATGGTTCGATTACCCTTTATCTACGGTGCCTAAGTCTGTCCCTCGCCATCATTTTTATCAGCCTGCCTGAGCCTCTCATTTAGTTGACTTGCCGCTAGTCAACACCGCACGGTGCTCGTACAGTCAATACGTGTTTGGCTCCGGCCGTTAAATCTTTGTTTCGAGATTAGTGCAGCCTGCCTGTTGTTTCCTTGATTCTTGGTGGAATTAACAAATACCGCACACCAAAAAAAAAATCGGCTCTAATTTCATCTCGGGCGACACAAGCAACGTGAGCGGTGTGGTTGGCGGCGCATTGATATCTTCACTAACTAACTGTACCGCACTACGATGCAGCATGTTTCCCGCATTGCTCCGTAAATGGCAGATTTGTTCCGTGGTAACAATACTTTTTCAAATACGCTCCCGAAAGCCATTCCTGCGTTTGTCGGAGCAGCGTAGAATCTGCCCTAGAGACAAAGACATCACGTTCAATAATTAAATTAGTATGCTGCACAAGAGGGGAAAAAAAAATCTACTTGGCCTCTGTTGCACGAAAATGCATTCACAGGCCTCGGGTTCGCTCGCTCAGGAATTGTTTTCTCAGGCCGTTGGAAGTTGCTGATTTTATCTTTTGTTCGGCAGAATGCTGGTTGCGATGATGAAAATGCCGTGCTTTCGTCATGCTCGGCCTGTGTGTTGCAGCTGCACGTCTCCCAACAGAACCCTCATTCACCCGACGATTGCAGCATCCCCTTCGTGTTTGCTCCTCCGTGAGGCCTCTAGCTCAGCGCGGCTCCCTGCATAACCCTCGGTATTTGTGTGGCCTTTGGAGCGCGGGTGCGGAACCCTTTCCTGACTGGAGAGCTGAAAAAAAGGAAATAATTCCATCCATTCTCAATCCACCAATGGATGAAGGCCTTGCCCACACCATGTTGGTTATGGAGGTTTTTTTATTTGACATTACTTCGCACTGGTCAGTGCGGGTCGGTGAAGAGGAGGGATGGCGATAACTTTGTTGAGACATCACTCGCCACTGATGTTAGCCATTGCCAAATAGAACTTTCAAATACCTTTGGTGGGACCATACTAACACACACACACCTCTCGGTTGCTTCCGTCACTGCAAGAGGCCCGTGCAGTGACGGAAGTGATTGGGCACGCTAAAATTAGAAACGCGGTGTTGTTGCCAGGCAGAAAATATTCCCCTCTTGTATCCGATTAGTGCGCCTATGTCGCTGTTACTGACAGATACATAACCACGGTGGGCGGCTTCAAAGTGATAGGCCTGTGAAGAAGCTGTGGACCCTGTGCAATGACTGCAGGCTCCCCACCCCTGCTTTCGAGACACTGCTGTGTGTGTGTGTGAAAGAGTTGGCACAGTGGTGAACACAGGTGGTGCATCTGCCAGTCATATCAGTCGGTTAACCCATACCACCTGGGTCTATCACACGACCTGCCAGCGAAACCCTTCAATGCTTCACGTGAAGGCCTCAAAGTGCACCTAGCTTGGCACAAGCGCTGTGGTGATGTCACTGCCGCTTAGTGGCGAATGGCGGCGGTTTTTATTGAAAGTTTCGAGCAATGGTGCATAGTTCACCCACTGAGATGTGGACCCAGTGATTTTCATTGGAATCCCAGCGTAGGCTGGACCTGTCTTGGGCAATAGGGAGACAAAGGTGGCCAGGCACAGTGCTGTCTACAACTTTTCCACGTGCACAGTGCCGGTCTTGATAGGTGCTTGCGAAGTGACATTCCTCCAACAGTCTTAACAGTCCACGAGGGACATTTGCCTTTGTGCAAGTGTGTTGGGAAAATTACTCTGTTCAGTTGAATATATTTCAATTTACCCTAAAGGGAACAGCTTAGTTTGTTGATTCGCATTGCTTAGGGAACAATGGATTTATTACATTTTAGGTGAAGGCTTATAAATCCTCTGGCATAGGAAAGGAGGCATCAAGTAAGCTCGTATTTAAGTGCATGAGGTAATTGTTTCAGCGCTTTTGTTGCGAGAAACCATATTAACGATGTAATTGGCATTCTGCTGTTGCGTATTGTTAACCGCATACTGATAAACACGTCCTGAATTTAATTAAAATCATTAGGTTCTGCATTGCTGCAAGAGAATGTAAAGTCTCGTTCCTGGGTTTGTTGTATGAGTTTTGCGCTTCAAGCCAAAAACAAACAATTAACCGTTTGGTGTTTTCGTGCTGGGGTCCGCTGTGATTAATCTGGCCTATTAAATAATCGTTTATTATCAGTGTTATAAGCACAAGTAGCGTCTCTCGGCACGGGAAAGAAACGAAGGAAAATATGCGGCGGCTGCGCAATTGGGCCGAGCGCGCGCACGCACGACATCTCATAAACATCCTATCCGGGCTGGAATTCTTTAAGTGCCACGTAACCTCTCTGCGGGATTGTTACTCATGCAGAGAAGGAGGTCAGATGGCATTCCCAAGAAAGGGAGGAGAAGGAGGCTTTTTTTGGGTTTCATGCCGAGTTCATCCGAAAGTGCTGATTCATTTGTTGGTGATAAACTGGGAACAGTGGTGGTTGGCTGGGCAGTGGAGGACCTAATTTGCTCACGTTGACTGATGGCAGGCACGCGGTTTGCAACATTTTTTTTGCTTGCTTGTTGTGGCTTTTTTGTAAAGGTGTGCAGGTGGGTAGGACAGCGGGGCCGCGTGTGCGTTGGTACGCGTGTGTGTCCGTGTCCCCGTGGAACAGCATGCTTAGACGTGCTGTACCGCCACGCGTTACACAAGCCATTTAAATTCACTCAAACACTCAATCCGAAGCACGTGCAACTGCGCAGAGAGAATCCTTAATGCAGAAGCCAGGTGAGGTCATGTATAAACAGCACAGCTCTTACGAGGTGGACCTGGGTCCCTGGGCTTGAGTACAACCTTCAACATTGGGTGGCGAGACCATATCACCCTGAATGCGCCCTATCTCATCACGTCATGAAAGCTAAGCAGGGATTTGAGTCTGGTTAGTAGGGAGACTTTTCTGGCAATGTCAGGTATTGGAGGCTTGAGCTGTGAGGTGGCCATGAGATGTCAGTACACCAACGGATTATTGTAACCATCTGTGCAAGGTTTTAAGTGCAACCCCACCATACCCATATGCTTTCATTCTGGGTGCTCTGTTTTTCTTCCACTGTATGCCACTCTTTTCTGCAATTGGCCAAACATATCACTGCCACAGGACCCTCTTGAAAACATAATTTTCAGACTCGCTGAGGATTTGATGGATAAAGGTCATTGTTGTAATTATTGTAATGTATAAGACAGGATTAAGTTACTAGTGTTCTTGAGCAAAGAGGCTTACAAGTACAGTACGTGGATTTATGCTTCATTTAATCCCCAATGTAACAATAGACACACTACCTCTGCAAGGTCTTAACGATAGCGATGGCCGGCTGAATGCGCCACTGTGAAAGCAGAACGCGTTGGGTTTTTTGGGTTTTTCGCGAGCAATGTGCGACGGGGTTGACGTCGTTTTCCTTGCAATTACGCACGGACGTATTGAGGACATGTCCGCGGCGCAGCGAGGGCGTTCTCTCTCTGGCGTGCGTGCGTGCGCGCGCGCGCGGGCGAATATTCCCATTGTCTCTATTTGCATGTTTCTGGCAGGGAAGGGCGGACATGACAACCTTGATGAATCGCGCACACAAACACGTTGTGGGAAACTGACGCACAGGGCTTCCACTCTGACCGTGCGCGGAGAGAGAGACGCGCGTGAAAAATAATATTACCGCTAACTACACCAGGAAGGAGTTTTTTTTCGTGGAACTTCGGAGTCTTTTCAAATTGGATTCCTATTACTCGCGTGGTTGCCAGTGAGTAAGAACTTGACAGAACTGCGATGTCGCTTCTGATGCTGCCACTGGCACGAATCGAAGGTTGTGTAGAGAGAGACGGCATGTCAAGCGCTCCGAATTTTCTATGTTTTGATTTAGGAGCAGCTTAAGTACTGGAGCACAAATGAACATTTTGTGTGCGTGGCAGTGGTGGCGGTGGCAGTGATGGACGGCGCCATCGTGTTGTTGTGCCTGAGACGCGTTTAATCAAATTTTATTTCCTTCCCTTAGGGTGCGGGCCGGTAATTACTAATTAGCTATGCAGCGCCCGTGGCAGCGCACAAAAAAAGCGCTGATGGAATTAATTGATTTCTTTCTTTTTATTGTGCAGGGAAGGCAGTTCTTCATGCTTTGTTGAGGAAGACAACAGGGAAGTGTCAGCACTGACTGATGATAATCAACCCTGCCGGTTTGTAGTGCAATTTGCAGAAAATTATTTGTATCAGCGGTTTGATTAATTTTATCACACCTGCTCGTTAAAGCCACCCAGATTACGCTAATGTATTTGCGGGAGACTGGGCAATATCAAACGCCACCAATGTTGGTGTGAGGTGGCCGCGTGGCTCAGAGGTCAGAGTGCTGAGCCGGCACCGCTGAGGCCACGAGTTCGAATCCCGGCGAGAATAGCCTGTAATTAAATGTGGGGTTTCAAGTGCAGTGGGTTAACAGTCTCAGCCCGATCGCCAATGACTGCTCATACAAACCCATCATGCTTAATTTGGTTTGTCACTTAATTTGTCTGAATTCCAATTCCCAGAATTAAATATCAGTTTGAACATTACCCTAATGGCAGAGCGGGTTGGAAATTGCTGCCCTGTACTGTGTCACGTGGAAGGATTTCAGAGGTATTTTGTGATATCTACTTCCGTGGGCTATTCTGAGTTCAGAACGAATTCTCACGCGATGTCGACAGGACAATTGGTGCTGTATAGTAAAGGTGCATCCCGACAATTGCCTGTTAACACCTCTGTCGATGGACGGGCCTGCACTGAAGGGTATTTGGCCTACTCGTCGTGGACGCTGGTCAGATGTCTTCGGAAGAGGTGGCAGCACCCACATTTTGACTCGCCACACTCAACCCATTTAAACTTCTGGGGTAAAATGACAACCGTGGAAAAAAATACCCCTCCGCTGTTTGCGTGCGGGATTATTTAGCAGGCCGGCCAAACAGAACGGGCAACTCTTCCTCCTCCTCGTTGTTTAATCGCGTAGAGACCGCCGCCGCTGCCGCGTAGTTTGTCTGCTGCTGAGTTCAAGCAGGGTTGGTAAGTGGGAGGAGAGGCGCACGGCTTAGCCATGCTCCAGTAAAGACAGCCTGCAGCTGATCAAAGTGCGGAGGGGGGCCTGGGATTCGCATTCCAGAAATGAGGACTTAAAACATCAACCATAGTTAACGTTTTTTGCCTGCCGCACCCCTTCAGCTCCCCCCCCCCACCCTCTAACCGCCCCCTGCCCCCTTCCAGTTTGTTTTGTATCGCATGCCCCGAGTTCAAGCCATGGGAGGAGATGGCTCCGTATTAAGCGTTTAGACAAGTTAACGTTCATGAAAAAGAAAATCTCTCATACGCTCGCAAAACAAACATCACATCTGTTGAAGAAGAAGAATAGGGAGGTGGCAACTCTTCATAACACAAACTCCACATGACTGGACTCCAGTTAAGAAATGGAAAAAAAAATGATTATCCGGAATGTAGTTTTTACGAAGGCCCAGCAGCAAAAGCGTTCCGGTATGATCACACCAGAGTGGAATTACCCGAGTTCGATTCTCGGCCTCGTTTAGCAGCAGCAGCAGTAAATGATATCTGAACCAATCCTGGGTTCCACTTCCCCCGTCCGTTCACCAACCTCCACTGACGAAGCGCAATAAAGTATGGTCAGTCAAACTCCCACGACCATCACGTTGTGGAGAAGTCTATCCAGCAGTGGTTTCACGACAATGGTCCGTAAAGTTTTGGTTGCGCAGGAATGGTTTTGGGGAGGTGATGATTGCTGTTGGGTTTGGTAACTTTCCACAATTAGGGGATTTTACCTGTTTCTCTTGTGCCGTTTGCGAAACAAGAGTGAATATAAGCAGATCCCAAAATGCCCCTGGTACTTCACATGATGTCACCTTCCGCCAACGGCCCCCACATCACGGCGAGGCCTTCATCCAACAGCGGATTGTAAATCAATCGGTTAATTAAGTGTTTCACTGCGTCCTCTTTTTCCGCCCGCCTCGCTCGCTCCCCGCCCCCCAGCCCGTCCTCTCGCCTGCAGAGAGTGAGCTCCCCCCCCCCCATGCCTCCGCAGACCAGGCCGTGGAAAGCGTGGGGAGTTGTACGGAAATGGGATTAGCTTCGCCGTTGCCATGGGAACCGGTGACGGGGGCCCAGCAGGTGCCGAGGTGCGCTGGGCGGAGGCGGGGGGGTGGGTGGCCACAGCCGGACCCGTCCGTTGGCCCTCGCCATGAGCAAACAAAAACCTCCTCGCCGAAGCCAGCGGAGCGGCACAAGAGGCAGGGGCGCGTGGAGCGTTTCCCTCGCGACTTAATTTCGTTTTTGACGGGGGCTAAACATTTTTTACAGCCCTGGATGAAGGCCTCCGTCAGTGTTGAGCATTTTCTTGATGGGGTACAGTTAACATTGTTTGCAAATTGTGGGCAATCTGGTATGTGAGGGTGTCAGCGTATCCTTAAGCATAACACTCATTTGTGGCCCTTTTGTCAGTCAGCTGCTGGATGGAGACCTCGTGCCACTTTGGCAGTGGGGGGTGTATTTGACCAGACTGCACCAAGTTGGGCATTGTGCATTGGTGAAGGACCGGGAGCTGGCGGGAGACCCAGGATTGGTTCGGATTTCAGTCCCCACCGATGTTATCTGTGACCAGGAAGCAAACCCAGGTTTGCAGTGTCGTGTACCAAGCAAGCACTGTGCCAACACCCAGCCCCCCTCAGTAAATCCATTTGTCTGCTCGAAGCAGAATCTTTTACGTTATTAACCGGTGTCTCTTTTCTTAAAGGAATGTTATTAAAATAATAGTGCTGCATTTTAATCCACGAAGCCTCACTCACTAAGTCTCATGACCCTTTTCAGGGTTTTGCGTGTCGGATTAATGAGCAAGTGTATTGTGTGTGGGATTACACTAAGAAAACGAATGCATGAGGAAATGGCACTCAGATGGGTTCACCAACACCCCACTTGCTGTCTTGCCATCTCCTGCCAATCTCAGCCCAGCGGGTTGTGGATAAAAAAAAAATTAATGCGGAATAAAAAAAAACCCTTCCCTGCAAAGCGCCGGGCCAAATTAGCGCCGTGCTCTTGCGTGGCTAAGGCAGTAATGGGAATTCCACATTCCTCTGTCAGGTGCAATTTAATCCATTGTCTTCTCAACAAAGTAACACTCATAATGGTATCTTGATACCTCAATGAAATGATCGCGTGATAATTTGGATCATTGTTGCTTACGTTGTTACGAGGAAGTGTCCGTGTTCCTTAAAGCCGGGAGACAATAGCTGGGAGCCCAGGGAGCCCCCCCCCTCTCCCGTGAGATGCAGCGGCGATCCTCCCACTACGAAAACAAAGTTGGGGGCGGGTAGTGGGAGTAGAGGGAGAGGAAGAAATGAATTTGTCTTTTAATTTCCTGCGCCAGGCCGAGGCTGCTATCCCCTGCGGTTCACGTCTCCGCACAGCTCGGCTCCATTAGCGGCGTCCTCCGAGGACAGCGGGCAGACGCGGAGACCCAGTGGCGGCGTGGTCCCATTCCGAGTTTACGCTGCACCTGGTTAATTCATTCGCGGCCGATTAGAAATCGGCTTGGTGTGTTTTTCTTTATACGATAGCGAGCAGCACACCCCCCAACACCCACCCCTACACGGGGGTAATGTTGCAAGCATTCCTGGAATTGTTTGTCACGTCCGTTCACAGCTGGCCCATTTATTTTCGTGCTGCATTATTCATTGTTATTGCTCTGGTAAAATCGCTGTATAACGAAATTTGGAAACAATTGTGAATTATTTATTTCTTTTTTTTCAGCGTCCAACCAAATCAAATGTGCCGGGCGCATTCTAATGAGTTACACGCGATGCCGTAAGAACTCCTAAGCCTAATTCTGCCGTACAATTCCTGACGCCGACGACCTTCAATTTGAAAGCGTAGCAAGGCATTGCATTAACGTCCGCGGAGAGGACGGATACAGCAATTGCTCGCTTGCCGTTGTCCATCAGTCTGTTTAATCTCCGTCTAATTGGAATTGGAATCTGGGCTCCCTGCGGCTGCTTGCCCTCCTCCTCCTCGTCCTCATCCTCCGTATCTCCTCCCCTCTCCCCTTTATTCTGGCTGCAGCCGCGTGGCCGCGTTCGTGCCCGGCGCTCGCGATTGCGTGCGCGCTTATTCTTGTCGACAAGCTTTGCTCGGTGGTCAGACAGCTGTCTCTAACCACAAACCTCGTGCTAAGCGGAACCTGTGAAGGCGGTGGGGGGGTTGGGAGCACTGCCCTGCAGTGATTTCCTCTCAACAACGCCGCTTCGATTTTTCCCTGCTTTAGGGTGCCACAATAATTTTAACTTATGTCTCTGACGTGCCGCTTTCATGCTTTTAGTTTCTTCCCACAGGGAGCGACCACTTTGCTCCTTTCAGCGTGTTCCACGCGTACGTGTGTGTCTGTGTGCACTTGCTCGAACAGTATAAGCCCATTAGAGCTTCCGCATTGTGTTTCACAAGAAGCTTGCTGGGGCTGCACAGATGATGAAGACGTACCACTTACATATTCTTCGTTTGTTCCCATCGCGCCCGTCCCCTCTCCACTCCGCCGCAGGTATGGCCTCTCAGATGCAAGTCTTCTCTCCACCTCAGCCTCAATCCAGTGCCTTCTGCAGTGTGAAGAAGCTGAAACTGGAACCCAGCAGCTGCGTCTACCATGACGGAAAGACCTCTGCCTACTCGCATCAGCACAGCCAGCGCAGCCGACAGCACCACCACCACCACCACCACCACTTGCACCAGCAGAGCCACAGCAACGCTCACCACCGCAGCAGCCGGCACAGTGCGAAGGCCTACGCCGCCCCTGCCGCCGCTTCTTCCGCCGCGGTCGCCGCCACCGCCGCTGTTGGCAGCCACGCCGCTTACGAGCAGAGCCTGATCTTCCCGGGCGCCGTCGCGACTTCCGCGGCCACCGCCGCCGTTGTCGGCGCTAGTGGCGGGGCAGCCGGGACAGCGGCCGGCGCCGGGGGCAGCGCCAGCGGCGGCGCTAGCGGCGGCGGCATCGCCCGGCGAACAACATTGAACCTGCTCGACACGTACCAGCGATGCGTCCTCAAGCGCAGGAGTAGCGAGGGGGTCGACGGCGAGCCGGGCAACGACGGCGGCGGCGGCGGCAACGGCGGCGCCGGTGGCGGCGCCGGCAACAACGCAGCCGGCGGCAACGCGACGACCACCGCCGCCAACGCGAACAACGACGCGGGCAGCGTGCAGATCGTGGAGGAGCTGCCGCCCACTGCCGCCGTGGCGGCGGCCGCCCCCATGCTTGTGGGCAGCAACGTGACGATGGCGCCCACCACGAACGCTGCGGCCGTCGCCGCCGGCGGCGGCAACACCAACGCCAAGGCCAACAACCACGGCGGGTCGTCGTCGGGCGGCGACGGGGACTACCAGCTGGTGCAGCACGAGGTGCTGCGCTCCATGACCAACAGCTACGAGGTGCTGGAGTTCCTGGGGCGCGGCACATTCGGGCAGGTGGTGAAGTGCTGGAAGCGCGGCACGAGCGAGGTGGTCGCCGTCAAAATCCTTAAGAGCCACCCGTCTTACGCGCGCCAGGGCCAGGTGGAGGTGGGCATCCTGGCGCGGCTCAGCTCGGAGAACGCCGACGAGCACAACTTTGTGCGCGCGCACGAGTGCTTCCAGCACCGCGGCCACACCTGCCTCGTCTTCGAGATGCTGGAGCAGAACCTCTACGACTTCCTCAAGCGGAACAAATTCCGGCCGCTTGCGCTGGGCCACGTGCGGCCCGTGCTGCAGCAGGTGGCGACGGCGCTCGCCAAGCTCAAGAGCCTGGGGCTCATCCACGCCGACCTGAAGCCCGAGAACATCATGCTGGTGGACCCGACGCGCCAGCCGTTCCGCGTGAAGGTCATCGACTTTGGGTCGGCGAGCCACGTGTCCAAGGCCGTGTGCTCCACCTACCTGCAGTCGCGCTACTACAGGTGCGTCGGTGGGCGTGTGCGTGTGCTCGGTGCCTGGTTATCGTGTACAGGGTTGCGTACGTTCCAACAGACTCCTGGTGATCGTTACCTAGCTGACGGACTAGGGCGCTCTATCAAATGCAAATCATCGTCATATTATTAACGAGTGGGCTTTTGGCGACACGTGTTGTGTTAACGAGTGGCGTGAAGCGAGAACGGGGCGAGCCGGTGAACGTTGTTGCCCTGCTCCAGACGTGTAACTGCAGGGTCCTTTTAAGGCAGGTTACGTCGGGAATATAATAACTCTGTCCCAGTGGTTTTGTATCTGTCTGCGGCATGCGACGACTCCCCCCAAAGGGTGTTCTTAGCCAATCCTGTAATGTAACCCTGGCCATGTTGATGTCGGTCAGACTCAAAGGTATCAAATTAAAAAAAAAAGTGCGTCAAAGCCGATGCGGCAAAACGTGGGAATTCATTCACATTAAAGGGGGAACCGGCGTGAACGTGCGTTGATGATGTCTTTGTTGGTTACGGGAGCGTCGTTTACAGAGTCGTGTTTAACTGGGAAGGGTGGGTTGTTTTTGTCGAGACTTTATTTTACAGTCATTTACAATGGATTGTTGATGACACATTGGGTCTCTCGGTGCAGTGAAAGTCCCTTCTATCGTTACCACACTCAAAATGCCATCGTTTGCTTCTCTCGGGGCAATGTCACTTCCTGGTATTGCTCCATTTCAAGTTCTCAAATTCACCATTTGGTTTCTTGTTCCTTAGTCGGTATTATGAGAGTGGTGGCACCAAAACATGCAGTACAACAGCATAGCGCCAATTTTAACACTGATATATGCAACAACATTATGATCGTATCAATTATGGACCCAGGAAAGCCTGACCGAGTCTCAAGACTCTCCTTCCTGGCTACCTCACAGCCAAATGCCTACAACACCTGGCAAGCCGCTTACGGTCGTAAATCCAAAGACTAACCAGGCTCGAATAATCCTTCGCTTCCAAGATCGGGCCTACTCAGGGTGATTTGATCGCAGGCAAACGGTTACCAATCGAATTACATTTTTAAAAAAGACTTGCCCAGCTAAAGTTTAATCTCACGTTCAAAGTTTTCGGCACACGCTTTGGGTCCGTAAACAGGCGGCGGTTACAACCCCGGCCATCGTGTGAGCGCGGAGGAGGCAGCCAAAAAAGCATGGAGAAGCGCGGCAGGCTGAGCCGGGGCCCGGCTCTCCGGCAGTTTTTCCCCCGCCCCCAAATTGGGGCTTATCTGGGGTTAATTTGGTTTCGCCTGCGCTTGGGAGGAATGCCAAACATTCCCTCTCAAAGGTCTAATGAGCGAACGGCCGAGCGGCCTAGGAGTTTAGGGGGGGGTGGGGGGGGCGCTCTGTTTTGTTGGCTGCCCTCTGAAAATGAAAGCAAGAATGGGGGCCTCGGCGCATGCACAAAGTCACGCCGCTGAAAGCCTCGCGACGGCGAGGAACAGTGCGCCCGCTGTGTTACCCCGAGCGCGTCGCGGCAAGAGGTCTGTCTGTTCGGTCGTATGCTGGGAGGGGGAGGAAAAAACCCCCGTTTAGAAAGGAGACCCATTAAATGTAACTTTCCACCAAACTTAAGAATATACAAAGCATTTACAACTGAAATCTTAGCTTTCACACAAGCCTCGCCGTCCATGGGGCTTGTCCAACTTCATATAAGCGGGCACTTTGTCCAAACGGTTTTGGGAAGAAAGGGGCCTGGAACGTCCAGGAGTCGCCGGCGCTCGCTCGCCCGCCCGCCGATATCTCTGAAAAGGAAATGAGTGATGTGACCTTCAGTCGGCGCCGTGTTGGAGGATTCCTCGTGTCTTTGCTCCGACTCTGTCCGACACGGTCGTTCGTCTGTAACTTTCTTTTCCCCCCCCCCAAGGCCCTCTGGAGGGAGTATTTTGAACGTTTTATTAACAATTTAAATAATATGGGCGTGACGATTCCCTACCCCCGCCCTCGCCACCACTCTCTCCCGCCGTACCATCCAATGAATCGTCGTGACGATTTAGGGTCACTTCGATTTAAGAATCGTGAAAATAAATGTTTTTTAACACTGGTGATGGTGGCTGGATGTGTCACGTAATTCTATTACTTTTAGCGCATACAAACTGAAGTTCTATAAACTATGGTGGTCGTGTGGTGATATTTTTGTGGAGGAAGTAAACGTTGTTGGGGTTTTGGAGACTTTACGAAATTGGGGATTTGCCCAGAACCTTAATGTGGGTGGCAAGAGAGAGTGGATATGAGTAAGCCTTTAAATTGCCACCATTCTCACCGTGACAGCACTGTTGGTTCGACTCAATGCGGATGAGGCTGCAGTGCCTGTGCAACTTCATGCCAAGTCCTAAAACACAAACTGCTGATCATACTTCCCTCATGCCGTGTGCCAACATTCCCCAAACCGCAGTCATTAAATAATAATTTCCCTCTACTCGGAATGATGTTAAATTAATCATACCAGCCGTGATCAGTCCACTGCTGGATGAAGGCCTCCGCCCAATACCGGCATCATCACTCAGTCCTGCGCTGTAATAAGCCATATAGCACCTGCGATACATATTCATCCAATACAGTTTAACAAAAAACATTCACGTTGCTGTGAATGACTTTGGTAAAAGCACGTATTCTGTTGTGATCAGTGAAGCTGTTCAATTCTTTGTAAATTATTGAAATTGTTTCTATTTCGTTCACCTTTGGCTTGCAAGAGCTTAGATGCCCGCTTCCAACAGCTACGTCCGAATCAAGCGAACAGAACAAACTCCCGAGCCGCATCGTACGCTTAGGAGATGTCCCTTTTTGCCGAGGCTTTCTAAGGCGTGCCCACGAATCGTGCTGGGTGCGGGTAGCAGGTGCCGTTGTGCCGATAAAAAAGCAAAACGAATAAATAAAGCCGCTTGCCTGCCCCCTTCGTCTCTGCTTTTCCCTCCTCGCCCGTGTTCCCTCTCTTTACGTTGCGCGCCGCAGCCAGCCGCCCCCACCGCTGCTGCCCACCGCGCTGAGGCAGGCCGCCCGTGATTTATCGCTGCCCGTGCTCGCCGAGGCCGGACGAGCGGGGATTGATTTTTGTCTGTTGGCAAGGGGGAATGCGGTTCCACGCGGGATATACGGCGCTAATCCCAGAAGCGCAGCGCCGTTGCGTTGTCGGTCAGCGCGCAGGCCTCTCACTGCCATCCCGCCCCCCCAGCCCCCCACTTGGTTGCGCCATTTAAAATTAGGAAAATTGGTGCCGCCTCGTCGGATTTCGGCGTTGTGCGGCACACTGGTACGGCGCGTAGTCCAGCGGTTCTCGGCTTTATTCGGTACGACACCCGGCCGCCAATCAGGACCATTGGTTTCCATACCCCCCCCCCTGCCCCATCACACACCCTAGGCCTCTAGTCAATGCGGTGTTACTAAGGCACGAGTTTCGTGTTGTGTATTCGTGTTTTGTCGCCGCAATGTGCTGCTGACGTTCCCTCTTCGCATTCAAAATTTCTCCCGCACGGTCTCCATGCCGCAGCTGGTACCCCCCCCCCCCTACTGAAAGGCGTCCGCATCCCCCTGGGGGTGGGGGGGGTGCGAGACTCACGGGTTGAGAACTGCTGCTGCGGTCAAATCATTCCTGAGCCGTGTTGACACGAACGAATCCATCGTCGCAACAATGTTTTTTTCTTTCTGTTTCCGCGCTAGGTTTGTGCTTGTTGTGAAGTGTTACTGCTATGCAGTGAGATTGAGAACATTTTTATTTTTGGTCCACTTTGAGTGCCTATCTTAACATGGTCAAAATATTTTTCAACTGCTCTTGTTTACGGTCAGCCGCTGCTGTTGTGAGATAAGGGCTTCGGTGGCGAGCTGTGTGGTCTCGAAGCGTGCGCGCAGTCGTTGTTGTTGTTGTTGCTCACGCGAGCCGCCGCAGTACTCTGCGCGGAAAGCTCGGAGTGTCGGTTGTGGCGGAGACCGCGGCGTCGTATGTTGGTGTCAAAGGGGTTGAGGTGCGCGAGCGGCAGCAGCGGCCAGGACGATCCCTCCGGCCGTGTGTGGCCACAAGCGGCGTTCCACCCCCCCACCATCCCCCCCACCATCCCCCCCCCACCATCCCCAGCTTGGCCTGGCAGAATGCCTTGGGCCGATTAAAGCCCTGTTTATCCAGAACCAAATTTGTAATGGGGAACATCGTGTGCGCTTTTACAATTAACTCGTTTTATTAGTCACTAGTGCAATCTATACGTTTTTTATAACCATCTACTGGACTAGCAAGATACGTTTTTAACAAGCTACAAAACCTTCCGCGTACTTTTTTTAATATTTCAGAATCGAGTCTCTTTATCATAATATGTACTGGTTTACCAACAGTTGATCATTTATTTGGCAATATGTCATCCAGATGTTCAAGTTAATGCTAGTTGTGTCTGTTTTATTTATTCGTAGAATGTTTGGCCCTTTTTCCAAACCTATTGCAGGTTGGCTTTCGACATCGCGCCCCAGCGTGAAGCATCCATTCAGAAATCTCGCAGAGCACTGCACCCCGTGTCTCAGAGAACAGACACGGAATAGATGTTTTTTTTCCGCAGGCCTACTCCTGAAACATCCTTCAAGTGGCCTTTCATCTTTGTAAACAGCAGGGGGCGGACTGTCCCACACACTCTGCTGTGAGATTGTCACCTAACAATCAAAGCAATTCATTCTCACAGCAAGACTTTCATTTGATTGACAGTAACGCCAAATTTAGAGAGAGTACTTTTTTGCATGCACGTGCACTGGGGGACGGAGCTGAGAACATTCTCTCGCTCCACCCGGGAACCAACTCTACCCGTGCACGACCGTTGAAACGTGGGGATTCGAACCCCGATTCTCTGCGGGACCAGGCTCTGTGTTCTTGACCTCTGAGCCACCCTAAACTTTGTTGCCAGTGTTACATACAACAGATAGCCCCGCGGTTGTTATCCCCTCTCTCTTCCGCTGAAAGCGGCTATGCACTGCAAACAGCGAAGCAGCAGAGAGGGAAAAAAATGACAACTGTACTGAAAAAGAGTTATTTTTCTCTCTTTCTTTCTCTACAGTACATATTTAGCTACTGTCGGGCATGTTTGGGATACTTGGTGGAAGGCAGTCTGGCGAATGTAAATGTTTGTTTTGAGATTTGATTTGTGAAAAAATTCCCTCCAAAATGAAAACCAGAGATAAATTGTGGGGGGGGGGGGGGCAGGGGTGGTGGTGCTGGACTGTGCAGCAATGCGATGACGATGCGAAGCGCAGCAGCAGGCGGCGTGTGCCCCGTTGGCACCCGCCCCCAGTCGCGATGTGCCCCCACCCTCTGCCGGGCAGAGCTGGCTCCACGGCCTTGCCCACTGGTACAATGAGACGCACATTGTGGCGGATACTTTTTGCAAAGTAAAGAAAAACGCGCGCCTGCCTGCCTGTGTTCTTCACAGACGGCGGAACGTCGCGGGCAGACAAAGGGTCGCTCGCGCGTTCTTGCCGAATTCGTCAGGAGCCGCTCCTTCCGTCATCGCACTTATCCCATTATGTGATTAGTTTGTGAATGATGCGCGTCAAAATGCGTGTAAAATTAGGCTGGCACGCCTTGCTCCCCGCTACCCTGAGTCTGGTTCCCAACGAGTTTTAACCGCCTCTCTTGCATGTGTTCTCTCTCTCTCTCTCACCAGGCTTTTAAAGTTTTAGCGAAATTCACATGCAGTTAAATATGAAGAAAAGTTGAGTGGGCCTAGTGGTACACATTTCTTGAAGGGGATAATGGCCGATAGTCAAGAATAATAATGCATCAGCAGCCAAGGAATGTAATGCGTCCAAGTGGATGCCGAGTAGTCGATGGAGCGATAAAATCAGTTCGTATGCAGGAGTTACGCGGATTGTTACATTGCTGGATCAGGGGAGGTATGTACGTTGAACTTCTTACACACCTACATAGCCAACCGTGCTTATTGGAGGTGCAGGGGAAGGACAACAAACTAAACGCAACAATAATCAGTTCTAAAGAAATTCGTTTTCAATCACATGATTTAAAAGTGCATAGCTCCAGTGGCTTCTTAATATTGTAAGGAAGAGCATTCCAGACGGCGGCTTGGGGCATGTCTTCATCCAGCAGTGGATTGACCGTGGCTGATGATGATGATGATAACCACATGACATTATCTGGCTAAATGCGGCTCGCAAGCCTCATGCTGACGGCTGTGACATTGCTCTCCACGGCCTTGCCAAGCCTGCCACGTACATCTGTTTACCTGATAGAGCGGTCGTCGCATATCTTCGCGAGGACATCAGTTGGGCTCGCAAAGGAGATTGGGGCCAGCTCTTGACGTCACGCGGCACGCCGCGTGTCTGATGGCTCACGGTTAATTTCGGACGTGTATCAGGGCCACGCCATCAATGTTCCGTTGTGCTCGTCCACCCCCCCAAGCTTATCAACCGTGCGTGGAAAGGACGGTGGCTTCAACATTCCGCCTCCGATTTATTTTTCTCAATTTGTACAACTTCAAAGTGAGGTGTGCGTGTGTGCGTGTGTTAAGCTCCGGCGTGAGCAACGCCAATCCTGGGGATAAATGCTCACTTGTAACCGAAAAGGAACTTACTTTGGGAACGTGGGAATCTGCCGAGGAAAGCGGCGGTAAATGAAAAAAAATTGGCAAATCAATCGCGGCCCAGAGTGCTGGGTCGATTAAAAAGCAGCAGTTGCCTTTTCTAAACGCGAGTGTGGCTGCCCCTGCAGGGCCCATTGTTGGCGTGTGCGGCGCAGGCAGCGGGGTCACTTCGCTCGCGTCCTTCCCTTTATCTTCCGCGGCTTTTTTCCCCCCTCCCTCTTACCTCCGCCCTCCTTTATGCTCCCCGAGTGTGCGAATGGGCTGGCGGTGTCGGGGCGGGCGGAGGCGGTGGCGGCAACGGCGGCAGAGGAGGACTTTGGGGGGTGGGGGGGGAGTTGGTGGGGGGGCGATGCAGAGATGGCCATGGCTGGCTGGCTGCTGCGCATTTTAGTGCGTGCGTGCGAGCGTGTGCGCACGCGTGTGTTTAGACCAATGTGTTTGCCGCAAGACAAGGCTGCTATTCAGGCTGCTGCTCGGTTGTTATGGGTTTGGCTGCCGTGTGTTGTGTGTGGGGCGGCTCCGTCGGTTGAGAGGGCAGGAATGGTCACCGCGACGGCAGATGTCAGGCGGCCCCGGGGGGAGTAATTGCTCATGGGTGGGCCTCAGAACGTCTATTCCGCATACAACTTCTCTTTCTGAAACTTTCATTTGCGCGAACGCTTTTCGGAGAGCATACACGTGGAGTCGATGAATTATTTCGCGGCGTGTTTACGGCGTTTAGTCAACAAGGGGCTTGCGGACTGCAGCGAGTAGAAACTAAAAAATGCGCAAATTATATTATTTATTTAAGAGATTCGGGCATATTTACTGCCTCACATCTGCCTTTGTCTTTCCTTATTCTCTTTGGCTTTCAAATGACCTTGCTTTCAATAAGGGAATTGCATTGTTTTTTTTATCCGAGCAAACATACGAATATTCTATTTCTTGCACAATCACTTCTTTGCGCTGGTACAAAGCAGGTGAAGGAACTGGGTAAGGGCGGTTGTTTAATTTCCGAAGAGAGTAACGATCCCTGCAGAACCGTGCCTCCCAGTGGTGTTTGTTTATTAAACACAAGGGGGACGCCTGAACCGGTTTCGACTTCACTGATTCTCATCAGCAGGGCCTGTAGTCATACTGACCCCTGACCTTTTCTCTAGCCCCCCCCCACCTCTGCCACCTTCCTACATCCCCATCCACTCCCCCATCCACTCCCCACCGCGGTCGTAGCCTCCTTCCCCTCTGCCCACCACCCCAGGCTCTGTTCATGGACGCGTGACGGAAAGAGCGACGGCACGTTAAATGTCTCTGCCAAGCGCGATCAAATGCAGCAGCAACCACTGTGTGTACCATGCGTGTGCGTGTGTGAGCGTGTGTGAGCGTGCGTGTGTAGCGTAACGGTTAGCGTTCTGTGCTACGAACCCGGTGACCCGAGTTCGATTCCCGCTCATGGCCAACAGCAGTGGCGATTATCTGAATCGGTCCTGGGCCTCCTCTAGGTCAACTTAGCCTCAAATTAGTTCCTGGTGCTGTTTGTGCAAACATCGCCACTCGGGAGACAAAGGCAGCCGGGCGTGGTGCTGGCCATTCACCCCCTTGTGTGCCGTGTCGACCTTAATAGGTGCTCGCTAACGGCACTTGCTCCTACGGTCTGTTAAGGCTATATGGGGGAACTTTGCTTGTGTGTTTGCGGAGCGGTGGCGTGGTGATTAGCACGCAGCGCTACATACCCGCCACTGACGGCTACCATCAGTGGCGAATGTCTGAATCAGTCCTGGGCCTCTCACGAGTTCTTGCTGCAGTGTGTAAACATGAGCACTCACAAAGCAAATGTTGTCGGGCTTGGTGCTAACCACACCGTCCTTAATAGCTGCTCACAGATAGCTCTTAGGGAGCAGCTATTAGGCTATTCAGGGCAATCTTTGTCTTTGCAACATAAAAGATCATGGGGATTTGTTCTAAATTCAGGTCATTGTTGCGGCTGGCGTCATTTTCTCTGCACGCTTTGTGTTTTTGTCACGAGGGTGGAGGTTGGGATTTAGCGCGGGTGACTTTGGGGGCCTGGTCGTGAGCGAAGTTGCGGTGCCCTGGGTCGGGCTGAGCCGCTGTGTCCCGTCGGGCACAATGGGTTCTGTTTTGTCACCCGTCACAAGTTTACCCTGTGAGCCAATTGCGGGCATCACCCGAATAACGAATGTAAACGTTTTCCATAATTCATGGCCGATCCACCCTCCGTATGATGTTAGCGAAGCCCACCTGAACATGTGTTTACCAAACTTACCAAGTATTTTTTTTTCTTATCAATTGAATGTTTGAGTTTATTTCCACCTGTCAAGGGCGAATTCGCACTTTAGTTAAGTAATACATTTCAAAAAGGCAGCTGTAGATGATTTACAGGAGGTTATGCGCGTTTCATTCTCTTCGATAGTTCTTCGATCCCCCCCAGCCACCCGTGCTCTCGGCTCCCTGCTCCTGTTCAATGTCAAAAACGCGGTCACCGCTTCGGTCCGGCGTTTTGGATTTGCGGTGGCAATTCTGCATCAATTCGCGCTGCTTTGCCTTGTACCGAGCAGCTGAGTTTTGCGCACACGCCCTCTCTATAATTCTCATTATGTCCCCGTGCGTCAAGAGAGACTTGTGTTTGTCGCCTGACTGTCGACAACACCGCACTTAATAGCACCGCTGCCCTGTGGGGATACTGCTGTGGAGATGTGGACACCTCTCTCACACACAGTGAATCGGCAAGGTTATCCGAGGACCATTTAGCTATAAAATTGCGTGTTGCATTGATCACCCCACTGATGGGGGGGAATGGCTATAAAGTGCAAAGTGCCTGGCTGTGCGAGCTGTCAGGCCCGGTGGGTGGGTGCAAGTTGGAAGGTGCTGGCGCGATGGGGGGGTGGGATGGGGTCTGGTGGTGGTGGGGGGGCACTTTTGGCAGACTGGCTCCCGTTCGATGCTTTTTGTGCCGGTCCTCGGAGAGTTACGGTCGCCTGTGGATGTGTGGGTGTGTGTGTGGGTGTGTGTGTGGGTGTGTGTGTGGGTGTGTGTGTGGGTAGGTATGTGTGTATGCGGTGCTTGCTTGGGCTGGGGTAGGAGTCGTGGTGGTGTTGGTGCCGGTAATGATTGGGTGGTGTTTGCGAACAAAGAGGCTGGAACCTGAGTGGACTGGTCAGTACCGTTTTCCCACACCCTTAAGCGAACAGATGCCTCTCTGCGTCCATCCATCGGAACACTTTAACCCCGTCTAACCCCCTGCCCATTAATCCATTTGCAGACCAAACAGCAGTTCCCTCTTAATTCAAGCATCGCTGGAAAACAGTTTATTATTTTATTTAATATTGTGTTTTAGGACTGTATGTTTTTACGAATGTTCACATACATTTTCCTTCCCCCCCCCCATTTTACAAAAATGCATCTCTTTATCGGCAACGGTCGTACGTATTTTTTTTCTTTTAAGCCGAATTAGAACAATTACCGAGAAACCTGAATTGCGCAAATGGGACCGTAATGCAATTATGGCCGGCGTGCAGCGTCATTGTGGTGGAGTCGTGGTTAAAAGGAGGCCTTATTATTTCCACCCGTCTGCCTCTCCTCTTTCCCTTCCTCCTACTCCTCCACCCCCCTCCCACCTCCTCCTTCACCTCTCCTCCGCATCGCGCTGGTATGGTGCGTTTTGAATTCGCGGAGAGCGCGCGTGGTGAAGGACCTAGATATACTCATCCACTGCCCTTCCCCTGCATCTCCGATTAGCACGGTTGGTCATGTACGGTGCTAAAGAAATTCAACATACGTACAGCACCCCCTACCCCGTCTCTGCAGGATATGCAAGACTCACCTCTCCCCCAGTGCGCCTCGGTGGCTTTTGTTCTTCTTTAGCGGTGCCTTTGGGAGAGTCTGTGCAGCGTGTAACGCCGGCTGCGATGTCTCGCTCATGGAAATAGAAGTTCCATCTCCCCTGCTTTTGAAACGAGCGTTGGGACTGGCGTGCGTTCACACTTGGCCGGATCACTGTGGGATCACTCTGGTCCAAAATAGAAGCCAGCTGAGGTTGCTCGGAGAGCAGAGCCGCAGAGCTGGCGAACGCTGTGAATCCATGTGTCAGCCAACCATGATTTCAAGATAAGATTTAAAATTGGTTCTCTGGTGTGGGGAGTTGATGGTCGCAACCTAGGTGACGAATGACACCGCAAAAAAAGTATCACATTGTTTGTGTATTTTTTTCCATAATTTGACTTATTCTACCGCGTGTCAAAAATGTATCTGCCTGTGTCTGTGCGATAGTGCAGCGCCCCCTAGTGTGGGGAATACGTCACCTGTACATTTATCAGTAGTTCGGTGACAGCAACTTCCACGGTACATTTTCTCTACCCTGCACCGTGAAATGACAACACAACGTGGCAGCTAGAGCATACAAAAAACACATTCAACTCTTGAGAGACTGACAAATCCAACCCAGCCGCGTCCGACTCGCGGGCTCTACGAAAACAACCTCGGATGCCTGCTGGCGGAAATTGTTTTTTTGCGACAGCTTGCAGCTTTAAGGACGTCTCGTTCCAACACATTCTGGGTTGATGCTGCTCACGGCTAACCTGCGCTGGAAAGAATCCTGCAAGCCCCACGTGTAGTATAGCCATTTAGCCAGTGGGGCCTGGTGGGGCAGGTGGGGTCTGTTGCGCTGGTTGGCCCAGTGGGGCCGGTTGGGCCTGTGGAGCCTGTGGGCTCTGTGGGGTGGGCCAGGCAGCACGGTGTCGGATTCGCTATTTGAGCGTTGCTGCTGTGGGTGGATGAGTGGGTGTAGCCTGCGTCTGCTGGCAAAGTGCAGTATTTATGGGCCCCGGGGAAATGACAGAGCTGTGGGGAATAAAGGTTAATATTTAAAGAGCAGTGAACTTTGCGAACTGATTTCAGCTGGCAATATGACTTTACCTCGCGTTTTTCCTCCTCCTCCACCATTCTCACCCCCATTTGTTAGTAGAATTGGCCAAGCAAACTGTGACCCACCACACACTATAAATGTTATTTCTTGCCTTAAGCACTTCCAATTAAATTTCAGTGATTATTCTTTGTTTCGTTTTTATGCTAAACATTTAAAGAGAAAATTGGTCAATATTTAAACTTTCCTGGTTTAATAATGGAATTTTCTTTACATGTTGCAGCCAGAGATGGGTTTGTGACTTCACCGTGTAGCTGACTAATCTAATGCTATTTGGTGGTGATATTTTATGGGGAAAAAGTAATTCGTGAACACCTAAAGACGCATCATTGTAAAAATATCACCCCTCTGTGGCAAATGCCCACAGTGTTATATTATGTGAACAATACTATATTTAGTGCACTAAGTAATCATCGTTATCAGCCATGGTCAATCTACTGCTAGGTAACGGCCTCCCCAAGCCGTGACCATCTCTCACGATCCTGCGGTGCAGTAATCCGCCTGGCTGCAGCACAAGAGCCGATTTCATCACTCCATCTCCTCGGAGGGCGTCCTCGGCCTCCGTCGTTATTCCTCGCCACTGCTCATCGTCCCGAGCCCACCGACCTCGCCGTCGGAGCACACCGGCTGTCCCTAACGTGCGTGAGCGTTGATCTCGACGAATTAGAAATTAATTTCTGGACGTGTGTGCGTGTGCGCGCGCGCTCGTGTGTAATCGTTGGGGCTTTGGTTTTGTTCGCTATGGGCGTGCGAGGGATTCTGCACGTGGCTGGTAAATGTCAAATCAGTAAAGCTTAGCAAGGACACAGCACCTGGGCCTCTGCAGGTTACAGCTGGTTTCATCCGTGCAACCTCAGGCAGTTTCAACTGCTTCCAATCACTCTTTACCATATCGTGTGTGTGTATGTATATATAAACAAAGTACTCATGTACATGTATATATTTTTGAAAGATTTAGTAACAGATTTGTAATTTTTTTGTATCTCTCTTACACTTACCCAACCATTGCCATCAGCATCCTCGCTCCCCTGCTGTCCTTCCCACAAACCACCACGACCACCAACCGCCACCGCCTCCTCCTAGCCTAGCGCACGCTATATTTTATTTATGTTGCGCTCGCTGCCTTTGCCCTGACCGCCAGTCTGTGCCTCGGGTGCTCTGCATCTGTGAAGCGCTCCCTCCCACTCTCTCGCTCTTTCCCTCCCGCTCCGTCTCGCGCTCTCCCAGTCCTTCCCTCTCTCTCACTCACTCTCCTTTACTCTTGCCCGCTCGCTCTCTCGTCGCTCGCCGCCGCCGCGTGCGCGCCGCCGCCGGCTCGTTAAGCCGTGCGCCGTTGCCGCGGAGACGCGCCCTAAAGGATGCTCTCGGCCGGAGCCGCCACATCCACCCCCCTGTCTCGCGAGGATGGAGGCGATGGCGGGGGGAGACAAAAGTGCGCGCTCGCCCGCTGCCGCATTGTGCCGTCCCTCGGCGCGCTCGTATTCTGCGCGCGCTCGGCTCCGCGTGTTTAAAAAAAAAACTGCACCGCGGGCGGCCGTGGGTATTGGGCGCGAGGCCGGCTACAATGTGACAAATGGGGCTCCTTTCTGCTCTGGAGTGTCCCGGCGCATTGGCTGAGCTCGCGCTCTAATTATAATCCCGCGGCCTCTCACCCGCGCATCAATTAAAACCTCAAGCTGAGCTGACCCCGACCTCCATCATCCGCCCCCTCCCTCCCTTCGCCTCTCCGCGCCTGCCCCCAACCCCCCAACCCCACGCGCCCGCCCCCCTTCGTCTCCTCCCCGCGCCCAGCGTAGACAGCGGCGACGCGTTCCCTCGAGGCCCTTTCTGCGACGCCGCCGGCCTTCGCTCCGTCACAGCGATTTCCGTCCGTGCGTGCGTGCGCGTGCGCATGCGCCGCGTTGGAGCAGCGGCCCTCGCCGTTGGTGAGGGACGCTGCCTAATGGGCAGATGCCACGCATTGCAGCGATTGTCACGCGCCACGCTGCACAACCCCCCACCCCACTCCGCGCCGGATCCCAGCGATGGCTGGATTTCCCAGAGGGTAGCAGTGGGGGGGGGCATGCTCTTAGATGCGATGGTCCCTTTGACCGTGTATACGCACACATGCACACACGCTTTCAAAAACACGCATGCACATGTACGCTCATACACGGATCCTTATCCACTTGTTAAGGTTGGCACGGTGCACGAGGTGGTGTGGCCTTCGTATCTCAAGTGCTGTTGTTTACATACCACACCACGTACTTATTTAAGGCTGAGTCAACCTCCTGGAGGCCCAGAACCCATTCAGATATTTTCCACTGATATTGGCCATGGCCAGGAAGCGATTAAAAATTGCTGGCTTCATAGCGCAGTGTGCTACCCGCTACACTACTGCTGCCTGCATAGACGCACACAAAGACATAGATCCCCCCCGTCTAGCCTTAACTGACTGTTGGGGCACGACACACGATGGGGTGGGTATCCAGCACCACGCCCGGCTGCCTTTGTCTCCCTAGTGACGATGTTTACACAACGCACCAGGTACTTATTTGAGGCTGAGTTGACCTAGGGGAGGCCCTGGACCGGTTAACATAATCATAAGCACTGTTTGCCGGTGAGTAGGAATCGAACTCGGGTTGCCGGGTTTGTAGCGCAACGTGCTAGCCCCACTCCACTACCGCCTCCTCGGATACGCATACTCGCACACACTAGCAAAGGCAGACCCCTCTGACAGGGTTCCCTCCTGCAGTTGTGTGTGCGAGTTCGCTGTCTGAGCTGCATAATGTTTTTGTTCTTTGAATTTATTCACGTGATGTGAACTGCGGTGGATAAACATCTCAACGGATTTGCGCTTATTCACCTTGGCCACGCGTGGCAAATAACTCCTTTGCACACACGAGTGTTTCCACATTAAAATGTGCACGCGCTTTATTTTTAACTGTTCCGAACTGGAAAAAAAAAGCGTTAGTTACTGATTTGCAAAGTTCACCCGACATTGCGAACGTGCGCCGTAGCCATAACTTCTGCGCATGTTTTTTGTTTGCAGAGTATCAAACGCCACAAGAGTAATCTCTGAGCGTCGTGGAGGATAAAAGTAACAGAACAAATAAGCAGACAGTACGACTGCATCTCGTATCAGTGTCTCCGCTGCAAAGATGAAACTGTTTTTTTTACACATCCCATCGGCCACTTGGCCTTCCAGGAGTACATTTTTTCAGCGGCATTGGTTTAATACGAGCAAACCGTGGACCAGTTTCGGTATTCAGAGTCTCATCAGCAAAGTCAGGCCCGCATAAAACCAATGCTGGTGATCTGCCCACGCAGTTTCAAAAGACGCTGCCGCAGTATCGCACGCAAACAGGCGCTAATTGCCAGGATAGGGTGACGTTTGTCGCATAAAATTTCCGCTGCGACATTGGGCTCCGCATACGGATGGATGCGTGAGGATGCAGGTGCGTAGTGACGCCAGGCGCCACACACTGCCCCTCAACAGATGGTGCGGGCATGAACGGATTTCAAATGAAGTTCACGCGCCAATGCGCCACGTTCTTCCTGGCTGGGCGCGGCGCCGGCTCGCGCCTGCGACCCGTCGCGTTGGATGCTAGGGTCGGTCATCATCGGTATCGGCCATGATCGATCCACTGCTGGATGAAAGCCTCTCCAAGCTCTCGCCATCTCTCTGGATCCTTAACGGAGGTAGTGGCCGTTGAGGTGGCAGTACAGCAAGTGGGTTTGCAGTGTGGGAAGCTGACCTTTTGGGTGTTATCCTCCCATGTACGTGACGGATTTTCTCCGGGTTCTCCGGTTTCTGCAGTCCGAATCAAACCGCTCATTAAAAATGGAATTGGCCAATCCACCCCCCTGGTGCAGGACCCTCCTGAAATGGAGTCTTCAGACTCGGTGAGGATTTCCTGAATAAATATTTAATTGCTCTAGAGCGAGGTCGGCTGTCGACTGATGTGGTGAGCAGGGCTGCGTTGAAGGGTTCTTTAGTTAAGAGGGGGCCCTGTTTTTTTTTTAACGATGCAGGAGTGGTGAGGGGGAGTTGTGGGTAGGGGAGGAACGCTCATCGGTTCCACGCTGCTTCTGTTGGCAGCGCTTAACTGCCCGGATGTCCCAACGTGCCCCCCCCTATCCTCAGGTGAACCACGAGTCCTCGTATTCGGTGCGTGTGGCGACGAACTCTGGCGCCGTTTCTGCCGCTCGGCCCCATTTGTTCAGATTGTTAAACAACCCTCCGCAGGCCCTGCTCTGACGTTATAATAGCAGCAGACCGTGAATGGTTTGCAGGGTGCAACTTGGGTGCGGAGGGGGGGGGGCGTTCAGGCGATCTCGCGAAGTTATTGTTTTCCAAAGGTTTGCTGGGGGGGTATGGTTTTTTATATATATATACCATTATATTATATTTGTGCGTGTGATCGCGTGTTCTTGTGCATGCTTGGGAGTTCACCGAAGACGGGAAGCAGGTTTAACATGCTCACCATTGAAACAAACAAACAAAAAACCCAGCAAAAGGCATTTTGAGCGTTTTGTGCCGAACGCTTTTCCTCTTGACCTTGCCGCGGAACGTGCGACCGTTTGGGCAGCAGCCGAAAGTGGCGGGGAAATGTTAATGGCTTCAGATAAGGCGTTGGGGGGCGGCCGCAGTGGCTCTCGGCAAAAACCGAGGCTGATGGATGAGTTCCACTTCCCCAAATTGTCCCTTTTGATGTCACGCTGCGCCCGTGCATGCGTTTCTGTGGCGGTGCACGCATGGCGTGGGAGCCAGTGAGTGAGTGGGCGAGCATGTGCTCGGTATTTTAGTTTGCACTATTTTAGAAACTATCAGTTGAGCGTGCAGCGTAACACCCGGGTTGACGGCAGAGGGATGGATGTGGATGCCGCTATTGTCGGATGTTGCTATGCGACTGTGCTCAGCATTAATTAATAAACGTGTCGGCGCACATCGGTGCGGCCGCGAGAGCGGTGTGCACGCGGCATCACGCTCCACAATCAGAAATAAAAATGCACAGGATGCAAAAGATGTGGATCCTGCCTCGTGCGATTTTTGTCACCTCATTGGGACCCACCTTGTTTTCTGAGACCCGAGAGCTTTCGTGCCAATTTCTGCATTCCTGGCTGCTGGTTTACAATTGCATTTTATTTAACCGGGCAACAAAAACGATGCAATCTAAATCGTTAACATAATTGTGGTACCTCACATGGCAGCCTCCTCAACAGATGCAGCTGGGTTCCTTTTTGCCTTCAATAACCCCCCACCCACCAGCCCTCTTATTTTTTGCCAGTCTCAAAAAACAGGCCTAGTTATTATGTCTGACGGACGACGGGTGTGTAGGGCCTCGCTTTGCATCCCACAGGGAGCCCATGCTGCACACACACACTCTCACACTCACACACTCTAGCACACTCGCGTGTACGTGTGTGTGCGTGTTTGCGTGCGTGTCTGCGTGCATGTGCGGGCGCGCTGGGTGCTCAAACAGGTGCACGACTTCCCACGGTCGCAACACCTGCCCCCGATTGCCACAGATAAAGTTCTCGGCTATGCAATAAATGTGTAAGCCGTACAATTTCGTGAGGCGGCATTGGTGAATCGTTCGTTGCTATTTGTCGAACGTGGCGCTCAAACCGAATCGTGGTTTGGAATCGCTCCCCAATGCATGTTCCCCAGTCCTAAGGCGAGCTCTTGTTGGGCATGGTGGGTTCCTGAAGAAGTTCCCGGCATGTGGAACAAAACGCGCGGCCCAGACAAACGAGTCGGAACGCCGTGTGACAAAAACCGCTTGAACCCGACCGCTCGCGTTGATTTGAGCCAGAAGCTCCCGTCTCCGTTCTGCCGTTCGCGGCTTTCTCCGGCCCCCGTCGTCTCCTTAACATGATGCGCAATAAGCATTCCTTGTCCCGCGCGGATATATCACGGGCAACATCGTGCGGTAGTCATCGTGCGATACCGAGTAATAATATCCCATCGCCTGCTAATGAAATCCATAACTTCAGCGAAATGCACTTTTGTGCTTTTCTACAACAGCCCAGCGTTCGCCTGGATAACATTGCCTCCTAACAAATACGCGTACACGTCAGCACCCGTAGCTTCTCTCGCAAGGGTGCCCTGCCACCCCCTTGCTACGGCGTTTCAATTCTTGCCCCCTTGCATTCATTTATTTGCTGTCTCTGCATCCGAGTCCATATAGCTAACAGCTGGTCATGCGGTCAGATCGGTCATGCGCTCCACAAATGGAAAATCACCCTCCACGTGCGTTTCAGAGCCCCGTTCCCATCGTCCATGTGATGGGAGGAAATGCCGCTTTGAGCCGCAAGTTAATGGAGCGGCATGCGGCACCCTAAATCAGTTAACTTATCAGTTATCCTGTTCGCTGAGAAGCTCAACTGTTTGAGTGTGATTCGGAACTTTCAGTGGTAAATAAGCACAAACAACAAATACTCATGTGCCATGAGTGAGGGACATTGCCTATTAGATATCATTTCCTTTGAGGGCAGTGTTTTTGTCAAATGTGTCGAGTCTTTGTTCACTGATAGTACGGTGGTTCTGCGGGAAGGCTCAGTGTGGAGAATTGCTTTTCCCCCAATGCTTTGTTTCCATGACCACTGGGAACTAGGCAGTACTGAACTTGGACTGGCCCAGGTCTGGCCTAGGTCTGACCCAGTTCTAGCCTTGGTCTGGCCTAGATCTGACCGAGGTCTGACGCAGGGTCGACATCTGGACCTGGACCATTGGTCGGCATGATGATCCTCCGAGGGCCTGCCGCCCCCACCCCCCTGCGCCACCACTCCGCCAAGCCCCTCCCATTTCCCTACCCACCACTGCCAGGGGTCGGAGTCAGGAAGTGATCTTAAAACAAGCTTTCAGAAAAAGTTTGTCGAAAATGATTAGATTAGAACTATTTTAAGTTTAAATCTTTATATTTTTATATTTATTGTACTTTTCCACTGTGTGTGTTTGGACACCAGCATGACTGGAAAGTTTTAACTAACGTCGCAGCACTTGCATCTCTCCTCCTTGGTGTGACCCCATTGTATATTCTCGACAAATGGCTTTGTACTTGGGCATGGTATGTCAACCAATTAGGGCTATTATTCAGATGGAAGTAATTGTCCAACTTTCTTGATTACGGGCAAATGCTCATAAAATAGCGCGGTGTCAGATGTACTCGGACAAACCTTTTAACCCACGCTGCCGCGTTCGGATGTGCGTGTGTGTGCGTGTGTGCGTGCGTGTGTGGGCGCATGTGTGCGTGCACGTTTCTGCGTGCATGTGTGGGCGCATGCGTGTGTGTGTATGTGTGAGCGTGCGTGTGTTCAATGCACACGCGAGCATATTTTCTACAACCATTGATAATTACCTTCAAAATAGCAACCCGCTCGCACTATTCGGTTCATTTTGAAACTTTGTGACAGTTTCTCAATATGTGGAACTACCCTTCGTCCAACAAGAGGGACAGCTGAGAATATATATATATTTTTGTATGCCACGACTAAAAGATAGGCCCACTCACCCCGAATAGGAAGTAAATAACTGCAAAGTTAAAGCGGCGCCGTTGATTCCCACGCGCATATAAACCACGCCGCGTGTTTTGTTAATTTCCTTCAAGATTTCTGGATTAGGGAGGCGACCACTGTCACAGTCGGCCTCACCGCTTGCCGAGTCCTCCACCGGTTTCGTGCGCGGGGCCCTGCTGAGGCTGCGCGTGCGTGCAGCGAGCGTCGCTTTGATTGACGAGTCGCGTCTGCGGAGCGCCTCGGGTGCTTGGGTGGCGGTCGCGGCACGGTTTGGTTCTGCAGAGACGAGAGGAGGCCCACCACTCATTTCTTTGAAACTACTTTTTGTGTTTAGTTGGTTGTCCTTCCCCTCCGCACGGTTGGCTACGTACGGTGCGAAAGAAGTTCAACATACACACATCGTACAGGCTGGAAACAATGGATTTAAAGGCATGCGCTCGGCAGGAGGGCCCGGCTCCCGCCGTGCCTTGTGTGCATGTCCTGATCACCGCCGTGTGTCATGCGATCACCCTCGGGACACCCTTACAAATTAACTTTTTCATCTCGAGGGAATTTCCAGGTGCAATATTTCAATACGTAAATATATATAATAACATTGGATGTACAATGCCAGTCTAAATGCCAGTAGTGCCACTCATTCACCTATTGAGTTGGTGGTCTGGACAAGGCTGAAAGCCTCGTATAATGTACATACAAATGTGGTGTTCACATGACATGCATGCAAGGCATGATGGGAATTATGCCTTCCCACTGTTTGTGAGCAGCACACCGATGTGCGTTATGACATCGAGGATAGACTCGCGAGACATCAGCTTCAAGGAAACCGCTCTGGGTTCTTGCGACCTGCATCGGCAGAGGCCGTTATTAATTTAAGTGCTTGCAGCCGGCGGCTCTCCCAGGAATACCCTTTTATACGTGCGTTGTATTGATCATGGGATCTGTATACTTTCCGTGTGCGGTAGCTGTTGGTCGGTATTCGAGCAGGTGGTACCCACCGCATGAGAGCGGTACCTGTGAGAGCGATGATTGTTGACTCTTGCCGTGTATGCGCGCGAGCGCGGTTGATCAATTTGTGCTGCGCGTTTGCATGCCTGCTCGTGTGAGCGCGTGGGTGTCTGTATTTGAACACGTTGGAGAGCTGTATTGCAGCGGTTAGAGCGACGCGTGACGAACCCGGCCAACGTTGGTGGATAATGTTTGGACGTATCCTGGGCCTCCCCTAGGTCTACCCAGCCTTAAATGAGTACCTGATGTGCATAAACATCAGCACTGGGGAGACGAAGTCGACCGGGCGTGGTGATTTACACACCACCACCTCGCATGCCATGCCAGACTTCGTACGTGCTCGCTTGCCCCAATAGGCTATACAGGGGATATACGGGGGGGTCTTTGTCTGCCTACGTTCATCTCGGCTGACCTGCGCTTTGTTATTTTTTTCCGACAGGGCTCCTGAGATCATCCTCGGGCTCCCATTCTGCGAGGCGATCGACATGTGGTCCTTGGGCTGCGTCATCGCCGAACTCTTCCTGGGCTGGCCTCTCTACCCCGGAGCCTCGGAGTACGACCAGGTGAGGCCCGCGCTGCAAAATACCGAGAGCGGATTATGCCAAGAGAGTATTTCTCAATCGATAATTTCATCGGGGAGTTGGTGAGGCGCGAGGCCAAAGAGGTCAAAGAGCGCAGGACGGCAACGGTGCTCATAATGCTTTTCTCCCGCGTGACGCCCGCACGCAGATCCGCTACATCTCACAGACGCAGGGCCTGCCGGCCGAGTACCTGCTGAGCGCGGGTACCAAGACGACACGCTTCTTCAAGCGTGACCCCGAGTCGGCCTTCCCGCTCTGGAGACTCAAGGTAACGCCGCCGTCATGCTCCGGCGCCGCTGGGCCTCATCGCCTGGCGCGCGCCTCTCACCGTCGCTACACGCTCTCGTCCCCACCACCTTACTTCATCACCATCATCAATCAGCCATGCTCTCTGTTTACTGCTGAGTTAAGGCCTTGCCAAGCCAGCACCAAAAAATGTGATTTGAGTCACCACCGTTCACCGTCAACTGTGCTCTTATCACTGCTGAATGACGTCCTCCTTCCCAAGCCATCGCCATCCCTACGAGTTATCAGCTGCCTCTGTACATCATCATCTTCCTCATCAGACATGATGTATCTATGACTCGATGAAGGTCTTCCCGTTCTGTTGCCATCGCAACGTGCTGTCACAACCGTCATTGTCAACCATGCTCAACCTCACTGCTGGATGTGGACCTTCCCAATCCGTCGTCTCTCGCGGTGTTGGGATGCAGCAATCTCTCGCGGTGTTGGGATGCAGCAATCTCCCGCGGTGTTGGGATGCAGCAATCTCTCGCGGTGTTGGGATGCAGCAATCTCTCGCGGTGTTGGGATGCAGCAGTCTCTCGCGGTGTTGGGATGCCGCAATCTCTCGCGGTGTTGGGATGCAGCAGTCTCGCACGGTGTTGGGATGCAGCAATCTCTCACGGTGTTGGGATGCAGCAATCTCTCGCGGTGTTGGGATGTCGCAATCTCTCGCGGTGTTGGGATGCAGCAATCTCTCACGGTGTTGGGATGCAGCAATCTCTCGCGGTGTTGGGATGCAGCAATCTCTCACGGTGTTGGGATGCAGCAATCTCTCGCGGTGTTGGGATGCCGCAATCTCTCGCGGTGTTGGGATGCAGCAATCTCTCGCGGTGTTGGGATGCAGCAATCTCTCGCGGTGTTGGGATGCAGCAATCTCTCGCGGTGTTGGGATGCAGCAATCTCTCGCGGTGTTGGGATGCAGCAATCTCTCGCGGTGTTGGGATGCAGCAATCTCTCGCGGTGTTGGGATGCAGCAGTCTCTCACGGTGTTGGGATGCAGCAATCTCTCGCGGTGTTGGGATGCAGCAATCTCTCGCGGTGTTGGGATGCAGCAGTCTCTCGCGGTGTTGGGATGCAGCAATCTCTCGCGGTGTTGGGATGCAGCAATCTCTCGCGGTGTTGGGATGCAGCAATCTCTCACGATGTTGGGATGCAGCAATCTCTCACGGTGTTGGGATGCAGCAATCTCTCACGGTGTTGGGATGCAGCAATCTCTCGCGGTGTTGGGATGCAGCAATCTCTCGCGGTGTTGGGATGCAGCAATCTCTCGCGGTGTTGGGATGCAGCAGTCTCTCGCGGTGTTGGGATGCAGCAGTCTCTCGCGGTGTTGGGATGCAGCAGTCTCTCGCGGTGTTGGGATGCAGCAGTCTCTCACGGTGTTGGGATGCAGCAATCTCTCACGGTGTTGGGATGCAGCAATCTCTCGCGGTGTTGGGATGCAGCAATCTCTCGCGGTGTTGGGATGCAGCAATCTCTCGCGGTGTTGGGATGCAGCAATCTCTCGCGGTGTTGGGATGCAGCAATCTCTCGCGGTGTTGGGATGCAGCAATCTCTCGCGGTGTTGGGATGCAGCAATCTCTCGCGGTGTTGGGATGCAGCAATCTCTCTGCTAAACGCGATTGTTGTTTGATCGCTCCGTCTACACGGTGGATGTGTCTTGGCCTATTCCTTCCATACTTACTGGGCTTGTAATTATGTATCGGCTCGTCAATTATTTATGGAAATTATATGCTGAGATTACAAATACGGTAACGGTTTATTGGGTGATGCTGCTGCTGCATTGGCAGTGGTGCACATGCATTAATGACAAACAACTTAACGTGTTCGTCAATAACAACACTGCATGGTCCCAAGGGAAACATATATGATAGTCGATGTTTCGGGCAATGGCCCTTCTTTATGGCACATAGAGGCCAGAATTTACAGCAACGGATACAATAAAGGTGTACAAACAAAATGGTTCATACGAGATAGAAAAGAACGTATTTATGAATCCTCTTTCACAATCCCAAATAATCATAGCAATTAATCAAGGGATGGAGGGAGGTCACTCCCTGCTCTCCGTCGCCATCTCTGCGACCGCTCCCTCCTCTCCTCTCCGCCGACCCCCCCCCCGCTGCGTTCCGTTCCGATTTTCCGCGTCCGGCAGTTGCCGGGAATGCGCAGCGTGTGGCCCGGCATTCACGTGCTCGGGTTTGTGCCGCTGTTGTTGTTGGAGACGCTTGGCCGATGCGGGGCCGGTGGTGGGTGGGGGTGGGGGTGGTGAATTTCGGCGCCTGGTGCCGATGTCTGCCGTTTCTCTGGCTAATGTGGCGAATCGATACCGTCGCTGCGGTGGCTTCATTAAGGCCGACGGTGGGCACTGCCTGTAGCCACCAGGAGGCTGCGCGGAAACGAGCCGCGGGTTCCCTACGTTACTGATGGTCCACTCGAGGATTCTATCGGTGTGCAGCCCCTTTTGTCGATCCACTGCTGGAATGAGGGCCTTCGTCGGGGGGGGGGGGAGTGGGGGGGTCACTTGAGCGTACTACTTTGCCACGCTCGTCAGTACGGGTTGGTGGCGGCGGGGAGTGTCGATGTTGGAGCGTAGTACAGTACGACGTTCAATTTGTTGCACTGCCCACCGCTGACAGCATAGCCCCCTGCTGTATATTATATAGCTCGACACGAACAAAAATACCCGGGTTGCACGGTGAAAACGTTTCAGCCCAGACATGTCCGTTAAATGGAGAAGTTTTTTTTTATTTCAGGGCTCAGGTGCTGTTTATCCAGATCGCTCGTAACTGGCCGGGCCGTGCGTCTCGCTGCGACTGTCGAGGTGGAAATGCCACGGTGACGTCGCTTCGAGATTATACACGCTGCCCTTACGCTGTGTCACCCTGAATTTATGTTTGAATGCTATCAGCAGTATTCCTGTATCAAGCCCTGCCGTAAAATATGTGCGTGCGTCTGCGTACGCGCACGGCGCTACGTGTGTGTGGGGAGCAGGAGTGTACCGCTTGGTGTACTTGAGTTACAGACCCAGCGACCCAAATTCAATTTCTGCTCACAGGCAACATCGGTGATGAACATCTGAAACCTGAAATGAGTACCTGTTGCGGTGTGTAAACATCAATCATTGGGGGAGACAAAGGCGGTTGGGGACAGTGCTGGCCACCCACCCCCTTGCGCGTTGTGTTGGCCTTAATAGGTGCTCGCTCACAGCATTTGCCCCAACAGTCTGTTCAAGGCTATATGGTGGATCTCTGTCTTTGTGTGTGTGTGTACTCGGTACATACCTTGGGTTGAGCGCACAGGGACTCTGCTGTTGCTTAGGAATCGAGCTGTAATTTTACCCAGCAGAGAACTCAACCACTCATTACATAACCCGCAGTTGCCAGCCACTTGTTAAATTTGGTAAATGAACACGAATAAGCAAGAGTTGAACGTTATTAAAATCCGAGAGGGCTTTCAGCGCGAGCCCGCTGGAGCCACGGCCCCAGACAGCTCGCCGACACGAAACTCTGGCGAGCGGCTGTGAAGAGCTAAACGCCACGGATTCCTCTCATCGCTCGTGCTCACTGCCCAGCGGTGTCCGAGAGGCTCACATCAAGCCTCAACACATGTCGAGAACATCCAGAGCCGTTTTTATGTTTGGCGGCTCTCGTACTCTCAATCCTCCCCTACACTCCCGCGATATATTTTCGCGAAACATAAAAAAATATATAAAGTCTGCAGGTCGCCGAGCACTGTTTAGGTCGGCGTTGACGGATGGAATTGTTTGCGCGTTTTGGTTCGTCACTTGCGGCGCATTGATGCCAGCTGCCGTCCCAAGCTGTGCCCGTTATATATTTTATGCGTAATTATACAGAAATATTGTGCATAAATGCCACGGTGAAAGCACTGCGGCAAAGTTTATGCTAAACCAAAAGCGATTGAATGTGGCCCAGTTGTGCGTAAGTCACGTAATAATAGTAATAAATTAAGGGGCTGTGGTAGCAGTGGTGCACATAAACCAATAACATGAACATTAACTCTGCCTTGTAAATATATTATAAAACATTACATTACAGTATAATGATTCACAGCCCTTTGTCAAAACGCTGCTGGATGAAGACCTTCCCGTGCCGTGTCGTTCATGGGGGTTGTTTGACCATACTTCACGACGCTGGTCAGTGCTTGTTGGTGAAAGGGAGAGAGGCCGAGAGACCGGTTCAGATATCTTGGCAGGGTATGTTATCCATGTCCCGGAATTGAATTCAGGTCGCTAGAGTCATAACGCAAACCACTGTGCCAGCACCCCCAGAGATAGCTATATGTTAGGCTTACAAGTTTAGGCAATGACCCTTCTGTCAGAGTGGTTGGCTAACTCACAGTTGGAGCTCACACTTGACTCTTCCGTTCTCTGTGTGTGTTATACAATTTGGACGCCGAGTGTGTCTAAATGCAGCCACATCCCACGGTGCTGTGCGAAGCGGTGGGACATGTGCGTGACCAGGAAGGGATATGAGTGTAAGCGCACACGATGTCCGTGTTTGAGAGAAGGCTCGGTCGGCCGTAGGCAGAAGAGGCGGGGGAGGTTGCGAGCCTGGACTTGAACGCTGTTAATGAGAAACGTCGCACATAACCGGGCGCCTGCGAACAAATCACCCGGAATGCGCCGATCTCGTCAGAGCTCGCAAGCTAAATCGTGGTTGAGCCTGGATGGCCCTTGGATGGGCGGCCACGACCATGCATACAAAACAGGGTGTTATCGGCTGCTACGGGACTACGTTGTCAGTGCAGCATAAACCATCGAACTCGGACGTCTCTGTGCCTCCTGCCTTCACCACGGCTCTCCCTTGTGAAACAGCCGGGCGACTGGCTACACGGAATCATCCGCGTGACAAATCACATAAACTCAACCGCACCGACCGGCGTGGCGACGCGTGGTCAGAATGACCCGCGCAGTGTTGGCGAGGCTCTCGTCCAGCAGCGGATTGGCAAAAGGCCTCTCGGGGTGTACGTGCGCTCACCTCGCATGCTGTACAGGCAGCTTACACCTTCCTGGTCAGATCAGTGTCCACGGAGACGGGAAGAGTCGCTCGCAAACTCATCGACCGCGTGACCGCTCCAATCACTGCTGACGGCGAGGCGCCGGGCTCAATAGTTGTCCATTACGGATTTATCGCGATGCTAAAAGGGTCCTGGTGATGCGTGGACAAAATCGCCGCCAGCTACCCGCACGGTATAGGGGGAGCCCCCTATCCAGCAGTGGATCAACACCCAGGGCTGTTGGTGTAGGCGTTTAACATCCGGGGCGGGGGGGGGGGGAACTCGTGGGGTCCAAAATCGCATGTGGCAGTTGTCGAATCTTCAAAATGTGAATACTCATCGGGGTTTGCGTTACCTTGTCCGTGAGCTGGATTGATTGGCCGACAATATTTTTTTCACATTTTAAAATACTTTTTGTAGTAAGGTGCCCTGGGTCGTTGCTCCGCACCAAGAGCGCTGCATAGGAGCAACGTGCAACGGTGTCTCCGCCACGCGCGGTATACGGCATTCGGCTCCAAACAACCATACCGCCGCCGCAGCCTCCACCGCCGCTTTACTTGCGTGCGCTGGGCGCTCGCGCATTAAAAATGGACACGCGAGCGCGGCCGTCCCTTCCCCACTGCTAAAAAAAGGGTCACTTAAATGTAACCGATCCGTTCGTTAATGCTCGCGAACGGCAGGCGGCGGGCGGTGGCGCGAGCTGGGTTGGGGTGGGAGGGGGAGCGCAAGCGGAGGATGAGAGAGCCGACCAGCTCCCAGCAGCAGCAGCAGTAGCAGCAGCGCCGCGCAATTGCCTCGCCAATTAAGGGGGGGGAGGGGGGTGCTGTGGCGCCACGGCGCTGGGATGATGGAGGCTGCCGCTGACCGGTTCTGGGCAGTAAAGGCGACTTGCCGGCCGGGTCGTTCCTGTTTAATCGGACGGTGCGCGTTGGAATAATGGATGAGTCTCCCCGGCCTTTGACGGGTGAAAGGGGGGGGGCACCTGTCTGTTTGTGGTTAATTGTAAATCGGCAGCGGAGATAGCAGGACGGTGTCTGGTGTGTCTGTGCGCGAGCGAGGCGTGCGTATGCCGGCCGAGATAATAATGTACTGCCAGCAAGGCGTACAATTTCCTTGTCTTTGTCACTCGTGCGGTATCGGTTAGCCTCAGCCTCGTGTCAACAACAAACAATCGGTTGTTAAAAATGCGAACAATGAAATAGTCTGCGTAGGGGTACAACCGGTTAATCCCGTCACGTGCCCGACTGACACATTCTGACGCGTTTTTTTGTTGTTTTAGAATACGAGCGTTGCACCGCGCCGTGGTTTTTTTTTTCTTCTGTGGACGCAATTAAGAGCTTAATTTCCCCGTCACAGCAGCCCGGCTTCCTATGTGCGTGCCCATTGTCCCTTGTCCACGTGAAAAGGGAGGTGCACAACTGCTTTGCGACTATTATTGGACTCTCTGAGCAAATCCTTTGTGCAAAGAGTGTGGTCCCTGTGTCTATTTAATAGGGGGGGGGTGGGGATCGAGCGCCCTATTGTTCATTGGTAGCGGTGTCACTTTGATGTGCGTCAAACCGTGAGGTGAGCACAGCGCAGCGACGGTGACGACCCTCCTCGGGCTTGCGCGCGCCAGCGGCTATCCGCCATCAACCAAGGGGGCGGCGTTTGAGTTCACACCGCGTTAAACATTTGGGGGCCACAAGATTGTCTCATTCCCCCCCCCCCCCCCCCCCCCCCAAAAAAAATTTAAAATGACCCGTTGTTTATGCCCGACCTTGACCCCTAGCGTTGAGTCATTTCTCATCATTTGCTGCCTTTTGACTGTGCTCTCTGCACGTGCGCTCGCTCACGCACGCATCTACATGCAGACGCCGGAGGAGCACGAATCGGAGACGGGGATCAAGTCAAAGGAGGCTCGAAAGTACATCTTCAACTGCCTGGATGATATGGCACAGGTGAGGGGTTGGGCTTGCTTGTGTGTGCGCCTTGCCATCCTGGGGGAGCGCTAGTGTGTAGTGGTCAGCGTGCTCTGCGACATACCCGGCGACCCGAGTTCGGTTCCTGCCTATGGCTCACATCGGTGATGATTATCTGAACAGGTCCTGGGCCTCCTCTTAGGGTGACTCAGCCTCAAATACATACCTGGTGCGGTGTGTAAACATCACCGCTATGGAGACAAAGACGACCGGGTGTGGTGTTGACCACCCAGTCTCTCGTGTGCCATTCCGGCCTTCATAGGTGCTCGCTAACAGCACTCGCCCCTCTACAGCCTGTGTAGGCTGTAGAGGGGTGGGGCTTTGTCTTTTTGGCAACTCTCAAGTGGCTGGGCGCATGTGAACGCGAGTAGCCATCCGTGTATCATCACCATGTCAGGTGTGAACCTTCACCAATCCACACTGACCAACGTGGACAAGTAGACTCTTGCGTATTACCCCGATATGTATTCCCCCGTCAACTTCATCGTCTATCCCTGAACTGCATTGGCCATGTGGGTGCCACTGCCACCTCGGCTGTCAACTCTCTCCACTATTGCCCCCCAGGCCCCAGTGCCGTCTCTATCAGGTGCATCCTAAAACTCAGTCCTTATTTATTCGTGGTCCACGATTACAAAAGGTTTATGTGTAAGCTGCGTTGGGTGTCTCTTCTGGGTAAGAACAGGAAGCCATGTAGTGGGGGGGGGCGCGGGGGGTGGTGGGCTTCAGGCGTGTGAGACGCGGTGGCTGTGCGTTCGTTGCGCGTGTAACTACGCCGGAGCTCGTGTCCTGCGCTGGGTGTGGTCCGATCCAAACAAACGTCTGTGCGAAGGGCTGTCATCATCTGTCGTGTTTGAGGGATTCTTTTGGCAGCGGGGAGCTGTAGCCAAATCCGTCGTCGTGTGGTACCGTCGTTTTCCTCCGTGGAGCGGCGTTATGGGGGCGTGCGTTTGATTGGCCCTGACACTCCTCTTTTGTAATAAGCACCCGGTCTTGGCTTGGATTGCCGCGGCGTGTTTGTCAATCAAAGTGAGCAATCGTAGCTCATGAATCCGATCTGTATTCATACAACCCTGGCGGAGCTTGCGTCCGTCAAGTACATGAATCTCCGTCTATCCGTTTATCAGTCTTGAAAAAATACGAATGCGTGAGAGCCATGGCATAGGATTATTCAGCAGTGTTCACATTTACATGAATGTTGGAATCGTATTCGCAGTCTTTTGCATAGAAATGCAGAATTTAATTTTTTTACGCCATCGTAAGTTTTATTTTTATGTGGAGCCTTTTGCCCGTCAAGCATTATCTCAACTCCTCGAGATGTACAGTGGCTCGACGGACTGACGTGCAATATTCAATGCATAGAATACATATGACAGCAACCAATCACTCACCATCCTCGTCATTGTCACTATGATGACTCGTGATCAATCCACTGCTGGATGCACGCCTCTGTGCCTCTTGTCGCACATTTATAAATTGCTCAATAAAATCATTTGGAACAAAATTATGAAAAATGTGGAGGCTAACCAAGAATACGATCCAACTGCTTTTTGCAATGGTTTGTGGAGCATCATTCTCACGCAGTAACCAAAGATGCAGCCTTGCAAGTTCTTGCTCACGCCCCTGCTGGCGGAAGGGCCTACCCTCGAGGGAGCTCTGGAGAGCCCCGTTATCGAGGCTGTTTGGCCAGCTGCGTTCACGTGCGAGTTTGCGCTGTGCGCCGGGCGTCACATTTGTCCTCATTGCTGCAGGTGAACGTGGCTTCCGAGCTGGAGAGCAGCGACATGCTGGCGGAGAAGGCCGACCGGCGGGAGTTCATCGACCTGCTCAAGCGCATGCTCACCATCGACGCCGAGAAGCGCACCACGCCGCTCGACACTCTGGGCCACCCGTTCGTCACAATGCAGCACCTACTCGACTACCCGCACAGCAACCAGTGAGCACAGCGGCGACGCCGCCGATAACTTTTAGTTTACTTGTGTTTTTTTTACTTCCTGATTCATAGCTTGTTATTGCCGTCGTGTCGTGAGATGAAGCGTCCATTTGAAACGCTCGCAACCTCCCGATTGTTGGAGAGCAGCCCGCAGAAGCAGATTTTTATAGAACTGCTGCCTAGGCCGTCAATATGACCTTTGTCCACCATGCGGGGAGGAGGCAGTCTCTCACACGCCCTGCTGCTCAAGCAGCCGTGGGAAGACCCCAAACCGTGAGCCAGACACAGCCCACGACTTGGTTTCACAAGGCCTGTGGCCGTGTGAAGCCTACCGCTTAGAAAAAGGCCGCAAGTGATGTTTGTGCGTCGCCGCGGGCAGCACTGGTCGAGTACTCGAGGGGAATATTTTGTGCGACCTGGCAACAACACTGCCTTTCTAATTTGAGTCACTTCTGTCGCTGCAAGAGGCCCTGTGTGTGCTCATGCGCGGGTGCCCGCCAATGGTATTGGAAAGTTCCACTTGGCTCTCAGGAAGGAGACCGTTACTCGCCCCTGACGTAGAGGTTTGGGACCAGTGGTAAAGTAAGGCCAGCACTCATAGAGCCAGCTGCCCCCCCCCAATTTATGGGGTGTTTCCTTGGTTTAACAAAACTTTACATATTTGCCACGATTTATTCTGTTAAAAAAAAACTTATAATAGGCAACGTTTCAGGCAATTTCCCCTCTTCACAGAGGTGCGGGGGAAGGCCAACAAACTATGCACAAAAAGCAGAAAGGTAGAGTTGCATTTCAGAGGTCTCCAGTTTGATCTCCCAGTGTCAAAACAATTGGCACGTGTCCTAAATCCCACCCCCACCTCTGTCCACCCAGCACTATAAACGGCTACACGGCGGGTCGCATGTGTCGGGGTAAACCGTGGGAACTCGTGACACTTCCAAGACGTCTTGGACAAATAGGCCACGTACCCTCTTGGTGGGGGGGAGGGTGGGGGGGGAATCTCCCTCTCGGGGGAGTTTGCAGCAGCGGGGAGGCCTGCAGTGGCGAGAGCGTGCGCCCGTGGGGCCTCACCTTCAACCGTTCCTTCTGCGCCCCCCTCCAACCCCCGCGCATCGTGCAGCGTCAAGGCGTGCTTCCAGAACATGGAGGTGTGCCGCAGGCGAGTGGGGATGTACGAGCGGCTGAACCAGAGCAAGACGCCCTTCATGGCGCACGTGGCGCCGAGCACTTCCAACAACCTCACCATGACCTTCAACAGCCACCTCAGCTCGCACGCGCAGGTCGGTCCGCGCCGGCGCCTCATTAGTGCCGAGCGTTGAGCTGTCACCCCCCCCCCCCCCGCCGTAACCCTCGACAACGACGGGAATTCCTGTGTCTAAAAACGAAACTATGAACAATTTTTTATTTTACCAGGTAAGGCCCCACTGAGCTACGTAGCTCTTTTTCAGAAGTGACTTGGCCACAACTGATAGCTCAACGAAGTGGCTTATGTGGAAATGTATAGCAGCGAAATACTCTAAATGCACGTTGATTCTAAACGTGGAGGGGAAAACCGGAGGACCCGGAGAAAAATCCATGCCACCACGGGCAGAGAGAGAGACATGCAAACTCCAAATATACAGGCAGCGGGATTGAACCCACAACCTCCTGTATACCAGGGATAGTAGTTAACATCTCGCCACCGAGCGTCGCGCTTGCCTACAGACGTCTCCTCCGTCGGGTTCGGCCGGTCACGGTGCCCGGCTCGTAAAGACGCCTTCTCGGGGTTGTGTGTCGCGCGTCGTCTGGCGCTTTCGCCCGATGTTTTGCACCGCACGTGATGGGAGCTTTGGAGCGGACGTTGTCGAACGTCGTGTCGGACAAAACGCGTCGCCGCGCGGCAAAGCGCACCGCAGAATGCCACTGCGCACTCTCCTGCAGAGATGCCGTTCAGGCAAAGTGCCACCTGGAAGCTAACAGACTGTTGGGCCAATTGCTGTGAGCAAACATTTGTTACGCTCGGCATGGGACCCCGCCGCGTCCGAGTTTTCTTACCGTAGCCCTCATTTAAGGCTCGGTCAACTTAAAGGATGCCAAGTATAGGTTCATCTACCACTTGCCACTGACGCGGTCAGCTGCCAGAAATAAACCCCGACTCACAGAGTTCGTAGCACAGTGCGTGCAGCAACGACTACGCTCCTCTTCCCCACATCACACACGTACACCCAACGCGCACACACGCACAAACACAACGCGCACCCAACACACACATCCCTTTGTTTGTCAAAATGAAGTTATCGGGAGCGGCGACATATTTCACACGAACAGATAATTACTTGTTTAAGGCAATAAGCAGCTCTGCCACCCGAGCTTCACTAATAAATCATGCAGTAGGAAAAATGGCTCACTCACAAAACACCTGCTTCCCCACCATCCCCCATCTCCGCTGTCCCCCCCACCCCCCCGCCCTCCACCGTCTCGGCTCGCAGGCCTCAGCTGCGGGAGGGCAGGTGGCGGCGTTGGCGCAGCGCGGGATGGCGCTGCCAGCGCCGGGTGCCACGGCGGCCGGGCCGTTCGCACGACACGACCCCTACCAGCAGGCGCTCATCGTCTGTCCGCCCACCTTCCAGGGTGACTGGCAAACTCATGCACGTACGCAAGCACGCACGCACGCAAGTGCACACGATCGCACCTGCGCACCGCCACTCGCTTGTGTTCGTTTTTCATTGTTTACCCGCTTGCAGCATTCGCCGATTGCGTGTCAGAGATTTCAGCGGGCTACTCCCGAAAGCCGTCCCTCCGTAAATTTGACCTCCACCGCCACTGCCGGTCGCTGATTTTACGTTTCCGTGACCCCCTCGCTTGGCCTGCAGGCCTACAGGCCTCGCCGCCCAAGCACGCGGGCTACTCCGTGCGCGTGGAGAACGCCGTGCCGCTCGTCACGCAAGCGCCCGCCACCGCTCAGCAGCTCCAGCTGCAGCCCGGGGTGCTCACACAGGTGAGGGGGGTTGGAGGTTGGCGGGGGAAGGGGACGTGCAGCCCTCGTCCGCTCGCGCACCGATCGAACGACCGCCACTGAAACACCGCGCGCCACGCTCATAAATCCCGGCTTCAACGATTCCCGTGTTCTGGCCGCGTTGTTCCCAAAGCTCCTTTCGCAGCCACCGTTACGAAAGAAGCAACCGCTGTCTTCGCCCCCCGCCCCCCGCCCCATGTCTGCGTGTGTGCTCGCCGTGCCACGCTCAGGGCTGGGCCCCCGCCACCCAACAGATCCTGCTCCCGACCTGGCAGCAGATCCCGACGGTGCCCACCCACGCGCCCATGCAGCACCCGGGGCTGCCGGACGGCATGGGCGGCACACAGGGCATCCCCGACTGGAGGTGAGTGATCGCACGAGGGGGGGTGGGGCGTCTGAAATCGAACGACAGAGTTAGGCCCAGGGGATGTTGCGTTGTGCCGCTGTAGACGTCGTCATCATCATGAACCATCATCAATCCACAATCCTGCGATGCAGCAATCCATCCAGCACCTGCACATGAACTGGTTTAAATGCTCCATCTCCATTGGGGACGCTGTCGAGGGCATTATTAAAATAGGTGATTGTCGTGATAATCATTGCTACTACCAATACCTCTAACAATGATTGTTATTGTTACTATCAACATTACGACCAATGATTGTGTTTGTAACTATTGATGCAGTAATCATAATCATAATTACCATTAATACTTACCAATCATCATCAGTACCCATAAAACTACCAGTTTTCGTCATCACCATTGTCGCTACCAACACTACGAGTAGCCATCCTTACCATTGTCATTGCAACCACCAAGAACCACTATAAATTTCCATCACCACCGTCAAATTATAATAAGCCTCGCAAGCGCGTCACGAACAGGGTAACATTACAGCAGCAGTGAAAAGGTGCACGTTACGTAACGTTGGTAACAATAAAGGCATTGTGAGTCAGCGATCAATATCAACAGAACCTCGGCGATAACTTTTAAAACAAACATTTAATCGGCTGTGAAAGAGTGTGGTTGTGTGCATGCCGTGCAGCAGGTGCCCCCTTTCGATGTGACACGGAGCCAGGATCTTGTTTGTTTTGTAAACATTTAAAACCACGAAGGTAAATAGCAGGAATCTTGACTCTGGATGAAATCCCGCTGTGGGTCGGTGAAGTTCCTGCCGTGACCACTTCCAGGCGCCTGGAAAATTCTCAAAGAAAATCAAGTTTAAACTTCTCCGGCGAATGAGTGCGATCACAAATGCTGGCACATGCTGGTTATGTTGGCACAACGTAATAAAGTGTGAACGTTTGAACTCACGTGCTACAAAGAAGGGCCATTGCCCAAAACGGCACCTGTAATATATATATTTTTTCCTTTTAAGGCCGCGATGTTATTGATGAACGTGTTGAGTTTTTCAGTTGTTGTTTGTGCTCGTGCACCACTGTCAACGCAGCAGCAGCTGGAGCATCACCAAATAACGAATTAAACAACATCGCTCTGTAATAGAGGTTTTCTTGTTTTTTGGTGAGATCGCGTTTGATCGCAAAAGAAGAAAAACCTCTATTATGGATGATATTGGTCACGAAAGCCTACGTGTTAAATATCGCTCTGAACAGCGTAGTCCACCGCCTTCTCACAGTTACCACCCCTTCCACTTCCGCCGCCACCGTAGGAGCGCCCACGCGCACGGACCGCACTACAACGCGCTGGTGCAGCAGCCCCTGCTCTCGGGACACATGGCGCTCCCCGGCGGGCAGCCTCTGAGCGTGGGGGTCGCGCACGTCATGCGCCAGCAGCCCATCTCCTCGTCGGCCGCGTCGGCCGTGGTGTCTTCGTCCGCCAGCGCCAAGAAGAACCGTCAGCAGATGCACGCATCGTCTGCCAGGTGGGCGCGGGGTGACGTTTGGCCAGCACCTCTTAGGTAATTCATTTATCTTATTTTTATATTTTTGCTGCCTCTCTTGTCGATCCGCTGCTGGGTGAATGTTGAGACTCGCTTATTCGCGCTTGTGAATTACGTTAAGGCAATTATGCAACTTACTACATCCGTGCGACCCACAATTGGTATTTTGTTTTGCAAGTTGGGAAACGTCACGTAAGCTGCGACAATGAACACTCGAGTTTTGGAAGCCCCCTTTCCAAAAATACTTGGTCCTGGAACGTGATCTTCTACACGGAGGTGTTTCAGAATGCGACGCAATAAAATCTACATCCCGTTGTCGGTACACCGCCATGTCGGTCGTGCGGTGTGTTTAAATGTACTTCCAACGCCGGTCAGTGCGGCTCGTGCTCGTGTCGACCACGGTAATTGTATCAGATGCAGTCTTCACTGACATGAGCCGTTGCCGGGAATCGAACTCGGATTGCCGGGCTTATCGCGCGGGCGCGTGCCGCGCGGGCGGTGGGACGAAGTGGGACGAAGGGAAACGGCGCGTCATCGTGCATCGCTTTGCATCTCCCGCAGGTCACACTACGAGATGAGTCTGTCGCAGCCCATGAGCCTGCAGTCTCCGCTGCGATCCAAGCGAGCTAAGGAGAGCTCCGGCTCGCGCTACTACACCACCGCTACCACCGCCAGCGCCGCCGCGGCCGCGCACAACGCCGCTGTGAGCGCCGCGGCCTCCAATGCGGCGGCCGCGGCGGCCGCGGCGGCGATGATTGGCGACGGCCCGTTGTTCGGGCACGGCGTGAGCGCGGGGACGCTGGGCGCCGGCGGGGTCGGTGCCGCGATGGCTTCCCCGGCGGGCGGAGGAGGAGGCGGCGTGTGGGCGACCGGCGGCGGTGGCGGCGGCGGCGCCGGGCTGGGCGACGCCGGGCTGGGCGGCGGCGGTGCCAGCTACCCGAGACAGCCGAGGCAGCCGATTGTTATCCGCGATACGCCGAGCCCGGCCATCAGCGTCATCACCATCAGCAGCGACACGGACGACGAGGAGGACGAGAAGACCGTGAAGAGGGGCAGCGGCGCTGGAGCGGGGAACGGGGCCAACCCTTCCACGAGGTACGCACCTCCTGACACACCCTCTCTCTCACCCACATCGTCACCCACCTCCTCCTCCTCACACTCCCGCTCTTGACCTCCACAGTGAGATCGTTACAGTGAGATCGTATGATGGATAATTTTTTTTAAATATCAGCACTGGACATTTGACAATTTTGCAGTCATTGGCAATTGGACTGAGACCAATCGACTCGCTGTGCTTGAGAAACCGAGCCGAATCACGGATCGTTGGAACCTAGATTTCAAACCCGCTATCTGGGCAGTCTCAACTCGGCGCTCTCGGCCGCCCAGCTACACCGCGGCCATGCTCTCTCACGCAGAACTGTGCTGCGTGGGAGTCTTCGCGCCCCTTGAGGCTTCCATAACCTCCTGCCACTGAGCCTTCCACACTTCACGCGACGACCTCAAAGGGCACCTAGCCCGGCACGAGCGCCGTGGTGACGTCGCCGCTACGAAGTGGCAAATGGTGGCTGCTGCCGCTGTTGCTGCGTCGCGTTCCCGATTGACGTGCGTGCGTCGCGTTCCCCGTGCAGCCTGCTGTCCAAGCAGCGCGAGAACGTGGTGAGCTGCGTGACGGTGCACGACTCGCCCGACTCGGACTCGTCCCGCACCACCAGCCCCCTGCCGCTGGGCGGGCGCCCCACCGTCGCGGCGCTGTCGGGCGCCGTCGCCGGCGGGCAGCACCTCGCGCTGCCCGGCGGCACCGGCGCCGCCCCTCCCTCGGCGGCGGCGGCCGCCCTGGCGTCGTCGTCGTCCTCCTCGTCCTCTTCGTCGTCGTCACTCCTCCCGTCGTCGTCATCGTCGTCGTCGCTGCACCGCGCAAACTCGCGTACCATCATCGTGCCGCCGCTCAAGACGCAGGCATCGGAGGCCGACGGCGGCTCTCTGCTCGCCGCGAACGGTGCGTTCCCTCCCCTCCCCAAACCCCTCCCCTTCTCCGCTGTTTTCCCGACGCGGTTCTGCGTTTCGACGTTGACGAGAGTGCGTTGTGGGGGCGTCGCAAACGATCGGCGGTCGTGTTCTCGGTGATGAATCGGCGGATTGTCACGACTCAAGAGGCCATTGGTTTTCTCATCTCGCTTTGGCCGTCTCGGTTGACTTCCCGTATCGGTCCCATCTCATTTGTACAGGGTCACAACTGGATTCCAAAATAAGTTTGTATTTATTTTTGCTGTCTCGTTTGAATTGTTTCCCGTCAGTTCTGGCTCGTCTGCAGAGTTTTGCCAACTGTGTTGCATTGTGCATGTGATTTGCATAAGTCGTAAATCGTTCGTTATCACAGGCGCACGGTTCAATGCATGTGTCATGAGCGGTAGAATTTATTTCAATCAACAAAGAGATGCATTGTTACGTGCGTAATGCATGGCCAAACGAGCATAAAACTAGCACCATCATCTGCCCTGTACAACCCTAGCAATAACTGCTGCATCCCTTAAATAACATTTTAAAACATTCCTTTTTCCCCAAGACCTCTCGGTTCCCCTTAGGAAAGCATCTTGGTAGGCGCTCGCTTTATAATTCCAGCTTGTGTTGTTTACCTTGGGTGGGTCTCTGCAAGATAAGTGCTACAATCACAGGTCAGCATCAAGGCTGAGAAACGTTTTCTGCGATTCCGAGAACCTAGAGGAATCTGCGCAGCCTTTTTATTTATCGCGTCTAGAGAGGAAACACCATCACGCAACTCGCCTCTGCCAGGGCTTTTAGCATTATTGCAAATATGATTAATTTATCCAACATACACAAATTATATGTTGCAGTCATACCTCACCAGTCATATTATTTTTTCTTGGGTCAAAGGTCGTCGGTTCTATACATGGCTGGTCCAGCTAGCCTGCTCCCTATTGTCGGCTGGTCACAATGCCTCGTGAAGTCTGTACCACGACAGTTAATCAGAATCAGGATCTTTATTTAGACTGGAGGAATCCGATGAGCTATGAAGCTCTTTGTCACAGATGTCCAGTTGATCAAGCGAGGGGGGCTGTGACCCGCACATTGACTCACAGGTGACGATGCGGGATGTGTGTAGCCTAGCGAAACCGATTCATCCCTTGCGTAGGGAAAGTCCGGCACTGGACCTGTAACTCGTCTAAAGCCGAATGTTGTTTTGATGACGCTCGCAGAAGTCACGTCTAATTCTGGGCATTTGTCGCTTCATTTAGCAACTTTAAAACAAATGTAATTTTATTCCTCGCCCACTGTGCTCATGTCCCTGTGATGTTGCCCGGAGCGGTGAAATCAATGGGGGGCGGAGGGGGGTGGCGGAGGGGGTGGGGGGAGCTCTGTGCTCCGGCCCAGATGCTTCCTTACCCCGGCAAGCACCCTGCCAGGGGCTCGTTGATTGTCCTGTTGGTAGATTGCAGTCCTCGTGGCTGTTTGTGCCGAGTGCCGGGTGAACATTAACTCGCGAAACTAATTTAAACTATTGTGGAATTTGCCTCCTTGTGTTTCAACCCAAGGTCTCCCTGGCCAATTTTTTTTTTTATTTCTGTCCCAAGTTAGCTCTCACCTGGTTCTCAAAAGCCTATTCCATCTTTATATATTCATATTTTATGGCTGTGTTATTGACGAGTGTGTTGACTTTTTGTTATTTGTGCTTGTGCACCTGTGCTAACGCAGCAGTATTACAAAATAATTAGTTTGCTTTCTAAATAGATGTCACTATTTATCCATTAGGATCTGTTATCCATATAATGTGTGCAGTGAATTGTGGTTATAGTAATCGATTCTTTTCGATTTGTGCAATTCATATGACTTGGTAATGAAATTATAAGTGGGCTTGGTCTGGAGTTCTTGCTGAAAGGGATGAAGGCCGGTGCTTGAGACTTACAAGGGAGTGATAGCCAATGTAGGGAACATGCCTGTGAGGGCACCCACTGTGGAGATGGAGCAATGAAATCGGCTCGTGTGTGCAAGGAGCCAGACGGATAGTAGGATCTTAAGAGATGGTAACAGCTTTGGAAGGATTTCATCCAACAGTGAATTGATCATGGCAGATGTTGATGATGATGGCGTTTATACTGTGTAGAACCAACGAGGCGTAACAGGATTAACATCGGTCAGTATCACCATCAGCCTTTTTTCAATCCGCTGCTGGATGAAGCTGTCCCCAGCCAAGGGAGTTGATGGGCCACACTGGTTCATTAAGGATTGGAAATAGGGGAGGCGGGCGTGGAGAGCAGGGTTGGTTCGGATATCACTCGCCCATTATGTAGCCCCGTGCAAGTAGCGACTGTACCAACGAGACAAAGCAGACAACTGATTCTTTAATCGCGTCTTGACAGTGAATCGGGGCGATTATTCGCACCTTCGCAACAAGGGAAGGGCGGTGCCTGCAGTGGTGAATTTCTGCGACTCTCTTGAGGTTCCTCCAAGGTCACTGGTATTTGTTTCTGTGTGCCTCCTCGCTCGCCCAGGTGTCACGGTCCACCACGGCAAGGTGAAAGGGATTGGCATCTCCTCGGGCCGGGTGCAGACGCGGGGAAACCCCTTCCAGCAGCAGCAGCCGCTCAATCTGAGCCAGGTGAGAGAGCCGGCCATGCGCACAATGTCGGCTCACTTTTACCCCCTCGCTTTAGGACTCAAGTTGCTATCCTATGAATGGACTGGTCCCTGTCATAGGAATGTGGAATTTCCGCAAACTGGCTCGGGGCGGTCGACCAAGAAGACCGCAACATGTTTAACGTTAGATGTATCATATACCTTGTAGTTTCATGTTAGTGTACATAGACACATAGTTACAGTAGGTACACAGTGGAAATTTGCTTGTACTTACACATTGATACATACGGGAGATGTGAATGCAACACTTCCATTATACCGAGTGGCAATAAGACGTGTGAGGTTCTCTGTATAATTTCACTAAATTATCCAGGAATGCCTCACTGAGTCGCGAGGCTATTTAATGCGCTGCCGTCCACATTGTAGCCCAGACAGTTTGAGAGTCTCGCAAACGTTGACGGGGTCCACCAACCCTTGCCTCCAAAGCGCCGTGGGACAGAGATGAGCGCCGCTGGCTGCTCGTGACCCAAATGAGCGATCGCGTTGACAATCTTGAAGAAGGAATTCTCATTTTTTTTTCTTCTTCTCCTCGTCGATAACAAAACGACGACGCAGGCCACGCTGATGCAGGATCAGCGGCCGGGCGTCGGCGCCCACGCACACCGCCGGCAACAAGCCTTCGTCGCGCCCACCATGGCGCAACCGCCCATCCCTCCACCCATCGCCGCCGGCCCCGCTCCTCCGCCCACCTCCGCCGCCGCCCCCTACCACTTTGGGAGCCACGGCCCGAGCACGCCGCAGGGCCCCGGGGGCGCCGGCGGCCTGCCGGCCCACCTGGCGGCGGCCGTGAGCCAGCCCCACCACCTCTACACCTACACGGCGGCGGCCGCTGCCGCGGCGGCGGCGCTGGGGTCGCCCGGCGGGGTGATGGCGGCGGCGCACCTGGGAGGGACGCACCCGCACGCCCACCCGCACGCGCACCACCACCACCACCACGGGCACCCACACCACGCCACCGCCTACGCGGCGCACCCGGCCACGGGGCTACTCCACCAGGTGCGTCGGGGTTGACGTCGCTCGCTTCGCGTCGTTGAAAGGCGTCGTGTGGCTCGGAGTGCACAATGATTTTGTTTCGGGCTACGTTGTTGCGAACTCTGCTCCCCCGTGAAGTTTGTTGCAACGAATGGTCCCGCTGCTTTGATGTCTGGCCTCGGGGCTTCCCTATTGTGAAGAGTAGCGTAATGAAGAACCCTCCCCACCTCCCTCCACTTCATCATCGGCATTGTCATCATCATCACTGCACGGTGAAGGTCTCCCAAAGTTATCGCCATCTGTCATGGTCCTGCCATGCAACACCGCTCCTCTGAGGCTGTATTTATTAACGTGCGATTGGTGAGACTTCCAATCCCGCTGAGCGGTAGTGCAGCCTGATTTAAACCTTTCGTGACTGCAGGGATTCATATTCTTGGTTCTTTCGGTAAAGTCACGTAGAAGGGAAACAATAAAATAATATTGTTTTATATTTTTATTATTTTATTCTTTCCCTTCTACGTGACTTTACCGAAAGAACCAAGACTATGTTGTGAACCTGTCCATGCGCACCTTTGAGTGTTGTCCCTCGGTAGGCTCGGGATTTTTTTTTATTAGCTTCTGTCCCGCGCAGGAAACATCCCATGTGTGAAATGTTCAAACTCGCCCAAGCAGAACCCACCTGAGCACGAGTCCTCCCACCCAGTGAAGCTGGTGTGGGTAAACACATTATTAATATTATTGTGATCAGCATTGTTCAGGTCAATGTCTACACAATTCTAATGTCTCGCCTTAAATCTGCATCACGTGCGCACAATCATTCTATCTGGAGGTCGCGCGCGCAGTCACCGTCCCGTGAATCGTTGTTTAATTTACAAGCTCGAGTTAGTGTTCCGTTACTTTGTTATGCACATCAACTTCATTGTATTTTACCGCATCAGCGTCAGCACCTGCATGTTTATTATTATGAGCGGCAGCACTGTTCGCCGTCACAGTGCGTACCGCCGTGCGTGGGGGAACGGTCGTAACTTTGATGTACGCATCGCCGGAATACGGCCGCAACTCTTAAGGCGCTGTGCGGGTTGGGGGGTGCGTAGCCCCATCTAGAGACAAGATGGTGACACCAAACACGAGTAAAGGCTTTTACCCTTTCTGGCAATAATACAGGACGTGTTGAGATGTTCAAACATCAAATAAACACCTATTATAGGGCATCAAGTCCACATTAGCCACACATACTTGGTATGTGTGGCTAATGGTAAAACATACAAAATGTATGCTTTGGTAATGTAAGCATTATCCTTGAAACTGATTACGCCAGACACCGCCTCTTTCATGGCTTTGTCTCAACGGTGCTGTGGAGCAAGTAATGGCAAAAGGCGAAACAGCACAAGGCGAAACAGCACAAGGCGAAACGGCACAAGGACGATGCAAACGTCTGAGCCTTATTAGCTCGGGTTAAGCGGTTTTCGATGTATTATTGCCAAAAAGGGCAAAGCCCTTTCTTATTTATGTTAATCAGTGTGAAGAGGGCTGCTTGTTTTTACAGCAGGGAATGCTGTGTAAAAATCTACATTTCAGAGAGGGAATTAAAATGACACTGGTAGCGTGGTGCAGTGGCGTAGTCGTCAAGCACTCTGTGCTTTGAACCCACCAAAATGAGTTTGATTCCCGGCCAAGGCTAACATCAGTGACGAGTGACATCTTTATCAAGGCTAGCCCTCCCCCACATCATCAACCGGTGAAATACGGTGGAACAACCCCCACGACCTGCACAGCCTGGGGAAGCCCTCATCCAGCAGTGGATTTGACGAGCGGGCCGTACGCGTCTGCGATGGTGGAGAATGTCGATGTCCGCACTACTCCGCTCTCTAACCCGCACCCCTCTTCTCTCCTCTGCTCCCGCCGTGCGATCCGCAGGTTCCCGTGAGCGTCGCCCGGCACCACCCGCACCACCACCCTCACCACGCGCACCCTCACCACCCGCACCACCACCACCCGGCTGTTCTGCCCGCGTCGCCCGCGGGGCTGCACCAGGCCTACCAGCCGACGGCGCCCTTCCCGCAGCAGGCCTACGTGAGCGCGTCGCCAGTCTACGCCGGGTACCCGCTCAGCCCGCCCAAGATGGGCCAGTTCTCTTTCCTCTGAAGGAAACGAAAAGAAGGAGAGTGACACGGAGTCGTTTTTTTTACACAAAACCCCCGACCGCGGGCTCCCCGCGCCGCGCCACAGCGGTTCATCGCCGCGGCGCCGCCGATGGTGGCGGCGCCGGCGGCGGTGACGGCGGTGGCGGCGGTGACCGCTCATCGTCACGCCGGCCGGCGACGCCGGCGAGAGAGGAGAGCGTGGGCTTGGCGTCGGCCCGGAGGGGTTCTGATGGCGTAGCGCCGAGAAGCCGGCGCTGAACACGTGAGGATCCATGGAGAGGCGTCTGTGGATCGTGAAGCTCGCCCCAAAGCTTGGATCTTACACTGGAGTCCTTAACAATCGCATCAGATTGTAGTCGTTTTATGCATCGAGTGTACCTCTATATGTATGGCTTTTAGGCGTGTTTTGTTTTTAAATGTTAATTATTAATGTTAAGTTTGTGCTGCTACTGGGGGATGAGGATTTAATTGAAAATGCTTGAAATACGTCCGTGACGAAGATGATACGTTGAGCTCTTTCATCATTGAGTTTAGCGAGTGTCCTACTCTCCATGTGTGCGTGCGTGCGTGTCTGGCCCCGTCGTCCGTCTACACACGAGTCGAGTGTCTTAAGTATTGTGAGTGAGCCGCGGGAGGCATTATAAACACGCGTTGTCGGATTCAACGGGGAGAGGCCTGGACTGTGACGTCGTAGGAGGGGCCGCTCTGGCGGGCCGCAGCGTCCGGGCGAGGACCGCGCCGGGTCCGGCCGCGAGGCCTCGCCTGGCTCCGAGGTGCCGCGTGAACTGTCGACAGAAGAAGAAACTGCACGTGGCCTGGCCGATTTTTTTGCCCCCACGCCCCGATTCTCATTTCCCAAACTGTGAAAGTAGGACCTGATCTTAGAAGAAAAAAAAAAAAGAGACATTTTCATTGTTTAGCAAAAACCTGTTACTATTTAGTTAATCAGTTTTAATAATATCGTAATATTTTTGCTGCTTCGTTTTAGTGTGTGGTTTTAATTACGTTTAACCATGGTTAAAATATTCAAATTAAATAAACAAAAGGTGCAGTGATGTTGCACATGATCCCATAAGGGGAAAGTGCAGAAGTGAGAAAATGAATCTGTGCGATGGGCACGAGAGGAGGAGGGGAGAGTCCGTGTGCGGAGCGAGGAGACGAGGCAGAGACTGCGGAGCACGCGAGAGAGAGAGAGAGAGACCGCGTGCACGCCACGGGACGGACCGTAGCAGGGGGAGGAGGAAGGCACGGGGGAGGCTGCCCTCAACCGCCAAGACGACGCTTGCATCGGAATCGGATTCGACGAGAGACCAAAGAGACGGGACAGGAAATGAGCGCGAGAAATTGCACGGCCGCAGAGTCGCTCAACATCACTCCCCCCCCCCACCCCACGTCCCTCTGCCAACCACCACGACCCCCCCCCCCCGCCGCAAGGTTCCAAGAGTTGTGCGACGTCCTACGAGGAAAAAAAGAGCAAAGAAAATGATATATTAATAAATAAATTTAAAAAATAATAAACGATGCCGAATGATTCGATCTTTAAAACCGGTATGGTATGATGATGTTGTTATTGTTCCAATTTTGTTGTGCAATGTGTTAATTTTTTGATTCGCGGTGTCTGTCGGGACTGGGAAGGTTGTATCGGTAGTTTGTCTTTCCTTCTGCTCGGCGTCGTTCGTGGTGTTGGGACCCCTTGAATCCGCCTGGGCAAGGCACGTCGGAGCACCTCGCACCCCCCCCCGACCCCCCGATCCCTTGTCCCCAACACACACACACACGCGCGCGCGTGTCCCGTTTGACCCCGACAAGTGTAGCGTGGGTGTCCCCAGCAGTAATGCCTCTAGATAGATATGAATTGACTTGAGTGCTCATGTACACGCTGTGTGTGTTTTGTACGTAAATATATCGCGTGTGATTATGCGTGAGAGTGCAGCGAGTTTGGTGAGCGGCGCGTGCGTCTTATGAATTACCCCCCTCACCCCCCATTGATCTGTGCATGACCTGGGATTGAACCTACGTGCTTTTTGTGATGGTAACATCACGCGGCTCCCTCTACAATACCCCCCCCCCCCTCTCGTTTGGTGTTTTATGAAGGGAACAGCCCAGCTCTCATCTTCACCTTGTAGCCGTCCCGCACTCTCCGACGCAAGGTGTTTGAAGCTTCGTTTGGCGAGCGAGCGAGAGAGGGAGAATTAAAACGTACTTCGAGGATCGCTTCTGTGACGTATTTTAACATAGCACGACGGTCAGGCCACATTGGTGTCGCTGGAGTGCGCGTAAAACGTCACGCTGCGTTCTTTGTTTCTTATTTAAAGGCGCTTCAGACCGGGGGGCGGGGAGCGGGGGGGGGGGAACATCCCAGGACACTCATGCCCGGGGTGCGTAGCTGCTGTGAGAGACGTCGGTGTTTTGGGATGTGTATTGCTATAAGCAATTATCATCTTTCAAGGCCGTGGAGTCCTTATGAAAAAATATCTGTTCATGGCTCCCTCCGCCGGTGTGTTTTTCGCGGTTGTGCCGCGCATCCTCTGGCGGGTGGTGTCCCAACGTTTTGGCAAACGAGTTCCATGATGAAGCTCCCAGCGCACGGAGCGAAACGTCGGACATCGTGCCGAATGATGCGCGGCACGCAGCACAACCGCCAGAGAAAGAAAAAAACCCGGGCGCAGTGAAATGCATCGAGCGATGGGATTTTTTCTCGAGGCTGCATCTGGCTGTAGCTTTTTTTTGCCTTTTCGTCTGGAGAGTGTTCCGAATCCAAATTGACACGGGGAACTGGCGTCATCGCCAGGTGGAACAGCTTCCCTTCCCACGGCACACGATAGCTTTGCACAAATGACCACGCTCAATTTCCAGTTTGATTAATGTTCCAAACGCTCCCGCACTGAGCGGATCGTCTTCGAGTACAAATTAATGGGGTCGTATGCTCGTGCGCGCGCTTGTGTGTGTGAGAGAGAGCACGTGTACGTACATGTACGTACGTGTGTGTCCTGTGTTAATAAGAGTATGCGCATTTGTTGTGTGTTGGGCACGTGTGTGCATGCATTCGCGTTTGGCCCAGCATAAACATATATATACAATTCACAGGTGTATAATCTGATGTAAGGCCCTGTTTGACGTTAACTTGTGTGACCATTGGACTGGTGTTTGTGCCGTTGTAGTGCCTTACCTCTATGTTTCACACGCGCTTGTAAGTCGTGTATATGTGTGTGTGCGTCAAAGACGAAGATCCCCCGTGTAGCCCTGCAGAGCTCGGCCCTCTAGCTTTAGCCCTTACGTTTCCTTTCCCACAGTTGGAAACTGGTGGCGTGGTGGTTTCCTCACCGAGCTATGGACCCAGCAAGCCTGGGTCTGACTCCAGCCACGCACGACGCTAGCAAGCGCTAGCGTCAGGATGCCAACCCTGCCATCCACCCGCCTCCGTCCACCCAACCCAGCCAACCACTAGGTCTACTCAGGCTTAAATGAGTACCGAGCGATGCATTGACGTGACAGACGCAGCCGTGCCCGCTCCGCACTCCGTACCGGCCTTAATAGGTGCTCGCTAACGGTGCCCGCGCAGGTCTGCGAGGCTCAACGGGGGATCTTGGTTTTTGCGTGGCGTGTGCTGTAATGGAATAGACTCTCTATACTGACTCACCGTGCATATCTCCACGAATATGTTTGCCATTGTTTCACTGACACGTCGCAGTGGCTGTCGCGTTCACCTGTATAAAGTAAAGCAGTATTATTCTTATTCGAGCTCAAGCTTCTGTTGTTGTTTCGCCGCCGTGGGGGGGGCAAGCATCACGCTCCCGCCACAGCGAAGGGCCATCGTCTTGGCAGGGTTTGCTCGCCCTCCCCGCGTCGAGCCGCTCAGGAGGGTGCCGGGAGAGAGGGACGCGGGACGCTCGCTTTGACGCGGTAGTAGAGCAACGCGGCCGGGAGTCGAGCGAGCCAGAGCAAGGCCTTCCCATACCCAACCAGACCCACATGCTAACTCATACACAATCAGACCCTCATGCTAACCCAAACTCATCCAGCCAGACCCACGTGCTAACCCAAACTCACCCAGCCAGACCCACGTGCTTACCCAAACTCACCAAACCAGACCCACGTGCTAACTCATACCCAACCAGACCCACATGCTCGCCCACACTCACCCAGCCAGACCCACATGCTCACCCAAACTCACCCAACCAGACCCACGTGCTAACCCGTCACCTCCCACCGCCTGGTACTCAGCCCGGCTGCCATCAGCTGCTCCGCGCCTCGCTTCCTCTCGTGATTCACTTCTCACCCCGCCCGCTGTTCACTCGGCCCACGGCACGAGGCGACACGCGGCAGGCACCCCGCGAGGTGCTGTCGGGCAGAGGAGGCGCGGTTGGGCCAGGAGGGTGAGTGGATGATGCATGGTTTTAGAGTGAATGGCGTGTATGTACGTGTGTATGTTGAACTTTTTTCGCACCGTACGCAGCCAACCGTGCTAATCGGAGGTGCTAATTGATGGCGAGGGATGCGTGTATTGTAAGGAATTGGTGGATGATGAGGGATGAGTGCACAATGGTAGATGAGTGGATGGTAAGGGCGCCAAGGTGGTGTGATGTTAATTACCTCGCCTGGTATACAGGAGGTCTTGGGTTCGATCCAACCCTGACGCCTGCTGCTGTATATTTGGAGTGTGCGTGTTTTCCCCGTGGTCGCGTGGATTTTTCTCCAGGTCCTCCGGTTTTTTCTTCCACATTTCTAAACTTGCAGTTCTAGTACTTGGCTGCTATAGATGTACACGTGATAAGCCACTTCGTTGAACTATCAACGAAGTGGGCCTTACCTGGTAAAATAAAAAAAATAATGAGTTTTAGTAAAGCATCGGTGGATGGGAGATGGGTAGACTTTGAGGGATGGGTGGGTGATGAGGGAATGGTGGATTGAGAGGATGGGATGAGTGGATTGAGAGGATGGGATGGGTGGATTGAGAGGATGGGATGGGTGGATTGAGAGGATGGGATGGGTGGATTGAGAGGATGGGATAGGTGGATGAGAAGGGAATGGACGCATGACGAGGGGCAGGTGAATGATGAGATGGGAGATGATGAACGATTGGTGGATAATGAAGCGGTTGGTGGATGAGGAGGCGTTTGTGGACGATGGCTGCTGGTCCTGATCGTGACGGGTGGATGATGATGATGATGATGATGGATTGATGAATCATGCGTGGTGACGCGTGGTGACGCGTGGTGGAAGTCGGAACCGCGGTTCGCTCTGGGCTGGGCCTCTCGGGCGAGGGGGCCACTGCAGCCGCAACACAACGTGAATAGGAGACGGTTCTTAATACATACCGTCACGACGCAGGCCGTGGTAAACTGGACTTCCATGGTGAACTGGACTCTCATGATAAACTGGTCTTCTATGGTAAAATGGACTTCCATGGTGAATTGGACTCCCATGGTAAACTCGACTCCCGTGGTGAACTGGACTCATGGTGAACTGGACTTCCATGGTGAACTGGACTCCCATGGTGAACTGGACTCTCATGGTGAACTGGACTCCCATGGTAAACTGGTCTTCTATGGTAAATTGGACTTCCATGATGAACTCGACTCCCGTGGTAAACTGGATTTCCACGGTCAGGGGTCGGCAACCGAAATAACAGGAAGAGACATTTTTGTTTTTCAAATTTCAAGAGCCGCAACTGCAGTCACTAAAGAGCCACCGCACGCGGCTCCGCAGGTTGGCGACCTCTGCTCTCGGCCGACCCCCCCTGCCCCTTCAACCGGGCTGAGGAGCGCCACTGGGCCAACCTTAACAACGGAACGATATAAACGCACGGAGAGTCGGTAGCTCCAGATACAAATAACGCAAACCGCCTAGCTGGTGCTATTCTACTCCGTGGGGCCTGGTCGAGCAACAGCGGTCGTGAGCCAGACGATTCCGTATGCATGTTGAACTTCTTTCGCACCGTACGTAGCCAACCGTGCTAATTGGAGGTGCGGAGTGCCTGTGATGATGATGCTTTCTCCGCCTTTGTATTTGTGGATCCGGATTTGAGTCGTTCTCTGACCCACGGTTCTCTGTTTTCTGAGTGGCGACCGCCCTTCTCTGCACACTGTCCGGAGAGGTTTTAAAACAACATGTTTAAGATTCTCGCCATTCATCGCGAGCGTGGTGGCCATTCGTCATCACGACAGAGCGGACACGCACCCGGGTGCCCGTCCAACGTGGAGACGGAGCAGGAAGGTGCTGCCGGGTGGATTGTTGCATCCCCAGGTCCCTACGGGGAGCGATGGCGACGACGTCGGGCGAGGCCTTCATCCAGCAGTGGATCGATCACGGCTGACAATATTTAGTTAATCATTCGCCGATGGGTCTTTTGCACACATGTTGACCAACAGACAAACCTTCTCTGGCCCGGTTCCGTGGGCCAGTGCTGTGAATGATGCTGAACGGTTTAAATGATAGCCGTGCGGTCTTTAGCTCGGGCAGATCGCGGGGGTTTCAGCCATCGATGTAGCGGTTCGAGTGTAAATGGAAGTAACCCTGGACTGGAGTGGCCACCACCCGCATCAGGCCATGCACAGCAGCTGGCCGATGCTGCACCGATGCTGCACCCCGTTTCTTCCTCCTCGTTCGTGGATGGAAATGAAAGACAACAAGCCACGGCAGTGCGATTCTAGCCATGCAACTCAGACCATGGTCTGTATATTAAATCCATAGAGACACAGAGGGACTTGTAGAGACACGGAGGCTCGTAGAGACCGCATGGTGAACCATCGCAGTCTCCGCGCCTTCCACGGAGTAGGGGCAGAGAAACGACACGAACTCTCACTCTCTCCTGAAGCCCTCTCGTCGTGGCGATCAGCGCACCTCGACATTGGCATCTCGCGCCTGAGCAGGTTGCTGACCCTATTGCTGCTGCCATCACGCGCAAAAATGGAACAGTGATGATGACGGTGATGATTGTTTTTTTAAATAGTTGTGGCCCAGTGATTCGGACACTGCCCTATGGACCCAACTTACCCAAGTTACCGGCTTGAGGGCGGCCTTCATTCAACAGTGGAGAGAGCCTGGACGATGATGACGATGATTATTATGATGCCGACCTTAATATCGTTTCGCTCTCGAACGCTTTCACCCCGCGGAGGTCGCGCCCAGAACGGGGGAACAGCGCCGCCTGCTGTGCCACCGCCGCCACTGCAAGCGGCGCAAATTATTTTTAGTTCTCGCAGTGCTCTTGATTAATAGAACATGTCACGAACCATGGAACATGTCACGAACCGGAACAGCACCATGGTCCATGTCACGAACCAGAACAGCACAATGGAACATGTCAGGAATCAATTCCCGATCTACAAATACGAAGGGCGAGGCATCATCACGGCGGGACGCTCCACTGCTACTGACAGGATCATCCGGCGGCTCAGCCGCTGCAATCTAAATTGACAGCTGTTGCTTTCTATCAACATCAGCCTCATAGACTATCACAGAGACCCATAGACTCTAATAGAGACCCATAGAATCACACTGAGACTCAGACTATAATACAGACTCAGACTTTCATAGAGACCCATAGACTCACACTGAGACTCATAGACTATCATAGAGACCCATCGACTCACACTGACACTCATAGACTAATATAGAGACCCATAGAATCACACTGAGACTCATAGACTATCACAGAGACCCATAGACTCACACTGAGATTCATAGACTATCGTAGAGACCCATAGACTCACACTGAGACTCATAGACTATCATAGAGACCCATAGACTCACACTGAGACTCATAGACTATCATAGAGACCCATAGACTCACACTGAGATTCATAGACTCACGCAGAGATCTACAGCTGTGTGAGAACCAGAATGGGTGAGAATCAAGATGTTTAATTGCATTTGAGCTTCTTTACTCACAGCGATATATTTGAACGTGTGAAACATTGTTGTTGTTAAACATTGTCCACCGTGGGTGAGTGTAAAATGGTTTAAAACATTCTGTTGTAAAGTGAATCAGTTCGTGTGAGCCGCACCCCCGGGGTGTCACGGCTCTCATCCGAATGGGACTTCGTTTAATCTCCTGGTTAATAAAGAACAAAGACAAAGATCCCCCGTATAGGCTTTCACAGACTCTTGGGGCAAGTGCTGTTAGCGAGTAGCAGCACATATGAAGGCCAGAACGGCATACTAGGGGGTGGTTGTGCCAGCACCACGCCCGGCCGCCTTTATCTCCCCAGTGGCCGTGTTTACACACTGCACCAGGTACTACTCATTTGAAGGGGGTGGCCTCGACCGGTTCAAATAATCTTCACTGGCGTTGGCAATGAGCAGGAACTGGAACTCGGGTCGCCGGGTTTATAGCACAGCGCGCAAACCGCCGCGCCACCGCTCCCCAATAAAGGACACCACCACCGCCGCCACCACCGCTGCTGCTGCTGCCAGGAGGCCGAGACCCTCTGCGAGATGGAGACGAAGCCCGCGCGGGGCTGACGCGGCGTAGACTGCGCGTCCCGAGTGTGAGGAGTCGCGCTCTTTGCAGGGATGTGAAGCCGCTGGCTGCATTCGCTCGCTGTCTGCGAGCCTTGCGATGTCTGTTCGCGTCACGCACTGGGGGTTCACTGTCTTCCATTGCGTCAGTGTTTGATGTTGAGTGGTTGATCGGTTAATTCACGTGTTCATTCATTATTTGGTGGATTTATTGATTGGTTGAGTAATTGCTTGCTTAATTACTGCATAGATTGATTGGATGGCCGTTTGGTTATTTGGTTGACCGAGTTCATCATCATCATTAGCCATGGTCAATCCACTGCTGGATGAAGGCCTTCCCGAGCCGCCTCCCACGATCTCGTAAGATAAACATTCCATTCAGCACTCTGCACTTCAACTGATTTCAGCGCCCCATCTCCTCTCGGACGCGTTTCACTCCGTTATCAATCTCGACCATCGCCCACCATCAATCCCTTCTCCTGCTGCTACGCTCTGCTCGGTCTTCTCAATAGCCCATGTAACCCACGTGCCCCTTCTTTCTCTCTCTGTCCATCTCAACGAGATTCCAACCGCTCATTTCTCCGCGATTCTTAGCGCACGCCTTCGGTTTATGTCCCACATTTTTCGTATTATTTTCACATTTTGACTAAGTTGATGATTGGCTGATCGATGTGGGTTTTTTTTTGTATATAAGCAATTGATATATCGTATAAGCTATCGGCACGTGTCAATTGGCTACTCGGTGGTTATCTGAACGCTGCAAAGTATGATCTTGAGTTTTGATTATAGTGTGCTGATCTTTAAAAGTGTATTGAATTTTTTTTTAATTCTGCTACTGATACTCCTGTTGTTATGGAGTGACTCATGCAGCCAGCTATGGCTGCAAAGTTTGGTACGTGTTATTTATATCGTTTATTGTTAAATTTTAATCACAGTTCCTATGATCACTGTTACATTGTTTTTATAGCTTTATTTTGGTGATTTTGAAAACGTTTTGGTTTAGCCATGTTTGTTTGCTGTTGTACAGTTGGCTTGATATCTTGAATCTACATTGTCTGATGGTTGTTATTGTTTGACTTGCATCCCACTGGGATTTTCGCACACAGCGTTGAAATACGGTGCTTTTTTATGGAAGACTTTGCTGTTTTTTCCTGGGTTTTTCTGTTACTTTCAGATGTTTCTTGTTCATGTTTTTGTTTTGTTGCTGTTGCACCCGAGTCAAGAGCCGCATGGCTCACAGGGTTATACCCAATAAATGAAACTGAAAAACTGAAATGAAACCTGGGTCCCATTCAGTCTCCTTAGTCCTTGGCAAGGACCACGTGACGTCACCCTTATTTATTTATTTACAAGGACCACGTGACGTCACCCTTATACTGGTAGGAACGAAGTGGACCAGACCACCAATAGATTAATGCGTCCGTCCGTGTATCAACATCGCTATTGGGCTTCGGATCGTTATTCACGGCGAACTGGAAGCGTAGCAACACAACTTCATTACGTGTGCGTGCGTGCATGTGTGTGTACGTGTGTGTGTGTGTGCGTGCGGTGTGTGTGCGTGTGTGTGTGCGTGTGTACGTGTATGTGCGTGTGTGCGCGTGTGTGTGTGTGCGCGTGTGTGTGCGGTCGATATCCCTGTACCGGTATTAGTATTATTCCTACCAGCCCACCCCGCAGGGTCCTGTTAATAATATCGTCCGTCCGTCCGTGTATCAACATCGCCCCCTACTGCAAACACTTGGCATGACCCTGTCCGACAAGATGGCCGCCCGCTCCCCCTGCGATCTGTGAAATAAACAAGATGGCCGTCGCTTCCGGCGCCTCACGGCGAAACTTTAAACACTAGAATACAGTATTTTTTTCTTTAACTCCTCTATACCCAGTCGATATCCCTGTACCGGTACTAAGTATTATTCCTACCAGCCCACCCCGCAGGGTCCTGTTTTATTTATTTATGAATCACGCCTTGCACTGCCAGCGCCAGTAATGAGCTGATACACAATCAATCGATTAATAATTCTGCATGTCGCAGAGCTGCCTGACACCCTGCGGTACAACGCACCGACTCATTCACGGAGTTCGGAGTTCTTGCCTTTGAAACGTGGAGGCACAAACTGTTTCGATGGAGTCGCCCTCGACAAGAAGATCGTGGCGAGCCGGCTCCGTTCGTTTGACGAGGCTGGCTCTGCCGATGAGACCCAACGGTTCAAAACTGCTCCAGGAGGTTGCGCGCAAAACAAAGATAAAGACCAATGCGACTCGACATCAGTGTTGGTGTGGTGAGCCCACGAGGCTGATGGACCGCCGGACGTTCTCGCCTCGACTCGGAGGTTTACAGACGCCGATGCGCGCTTGTGATGACAGCGCTTTTGAAAAACAACAACAACAACAATTGGTGGATCACGAATAGAAGAGATTTAATACAACTCCCGAAATTATTGGGCTGCGATGCGGCCATGGGATAGCAGTAGAGCAAGTGGGTTGTTCATTGGTGATCCCGCCTGTAGGTCGAACCCTTTCAGTGACCGGCATCCCCTTTGTTCGCACGCGAGGGAGTGGGGGATTTCTCCGGGTTCACCAATCGCCTCCCTCGAATAACAACAACAACAACAACGCCCATTGTTTACACAAATGAACTATAATTATCCAAAACATCCCGACGGAGCTGCGGGGCCCCTCTCGAGAGAAGAGTCTTGATGAGACTCCTGGCTAACGAATGAATGACATCGTCACACTGGCGGGGCCGTAGTAGCAGCAGCAGCACTCGCAAATGGTCAATGCTGTTAATTGAATTGACTTCACGGATTTTCCCGCAGGTTGATGCGGTCATCTCCCTCGCCCCCCCCCTCGCCCCCCCTCCCATGCCACCCCCCATGCATGTGCGGATGACACCCTTAATTGCATTGCGGCTAATTGTCCGTGCGCCACGCTTAATTGTGATTGCAGTGCGGCGGTAAACGCCATTGTGGATCAAAACAAAGCACAGCCCTTCCACTCACCCCACCACTCACCCCTCCACTCGTCCTCCCACTCGTCCTCCCACCCGCCCTCCCACTCGCCCCTCCCACCCGCCCTCCCACTCACCCTCCCACTCGCCCTTCCATTCGCCCTCCCACTCACCCTCCACTCACCCTCCCACTCACCCCACCACTCACCCCTCCACTCACCCTCCCACTCACCCTCCACTCACCCTCCCACTCACCCCACCCCTCACCCCTCCACTCGCCCTCCCACTCGCCCTTCCACTCGCCCTCCCACTCGCCCTCCACTCACCCTCCCACTCACCCTCCACTCACCCTCCCACTCACCCCACCACTCACCCCTCCACTCGCCCTCCCACTCGCCCTTCCACTCGCCCTCCCACTCGCCCTCCACTCACCCTCCCACTCACCCTCCACTCACCCTCCCACTCACCCTCCACTCACCCTCCCACTCGCCCTCCACTCACCCTCCACTCACCCTTCCACTCATCCTTCCACTCACCCTCCCACTCACCCTCCACTCGCCCTCCCACTCACCCTCCACTCACCCTTCCACTTATCGCAACTGCTATCGCACATGCTACGCACTCAATATTTAACTTCGGTCACGTGGCGTAAGGACGCGCTGGTTACAGGGGACTAATTGCTCTGAAGGAATGTCTGAATTTAAAAAAAAGTCGTTTTACATTCGTGGGGGGCGGGGGGGATAGCAGGTCTTCATCCAGCAGTGGATCGAACAAGGTCGATGGTGTTCTATGTAATTTCTGCTGCTTTTTTCTAGTTGTTACGTGGAGGAGACGGAGCGATGAAATCAGCTCGTGTGACGGTGCTGGGTGGATTTAGAATCACATCCTGCGAGGTGGCGGCGCAGGCGGCTTGCGTATGCCTTCATCCAGCAGTGGATTGACCATGGCTGCTGCTGCTGATGATGATGATGCTGATGATGATGATTGCTATTGTAATGCAAGCTATTTGGGGAGCTGCGTTGACTTCCACTACGAGGCGTGACGCCACTGTCGGTCGCATCCTCTGCTGACGGCACGATGTGTGAACGACAGTTTATCGATATGGGGCCTCTGCCGCTATACAAGTCCGGCTGTTTTCGATTCCCAGCCACGGCTACATTCAGTGATAACTGAACCATATCTGCCCCCCCCCCCCACATTACCCTTCAGCAATCCGCACTGACCAGCGTGGTGAAGTATGGTCAAACAACCGCCATAAACGACGCTACGTAGAGGGAGCCGCTCGCCCAGCAGTGGATTGACACATGAGCTGTGATTGTATAAATACGAGGTGCATCTGATGTATCATCGTGCATCACGGTGCTAAGTCGACTGTAAGCGGCCTTATGGTTCACGTGAACCCATAACATTCAATACATCAAGAATACAAAAACTCATAAAAAAAACACAAATCAATTGATCATTAAATAATTATCGATTTGCATCGATTATTCGATGAGTTTTAAGACACGCGATGTGACTGCGTGACGCTGAGTGTGTCAAGGGAGGTGTGATCTGTCATGCCGCTATATAAGGGAAGGGGGACTGAATGACCCCAGCAAGGAATTTGTAAAGTCAACATCACGCGTCGGCAAACGCATCCAATAAATATGTACACACACACAGAGAGAGGATCCCACCCACTGAGACACACCCAAACAGACCAGCCACACTGACACACAATGGCATATGTGCGAAGACGCAAAGACACACTCATATAACATGCAGACACACATTTACAAAGACACTCACACACTGACACAGATACATGCAAAGACGAAGACTGACACGAACTCAAGATACATATAAACTCTCTCACACAGACACACTTTACACACCTAAACCCACACCCACCCACACCTACATAGAGGCATACATCGACAAATATTCCCCGTGTAGCTTTCATAGACTGTTGGGGCAAGTGCTGTTAGCGAGTAGCGCCTATGAGGCACAGCACACGATGAGATGGGTGGCCAGCACCAAAGAAAAAGATCGTCCGTATAGCCTTAACATACTTTTGGGGCAAGTGCCACAAAGACAAATATCCCCTGTATAGCCTTAACATACTTTTGGGGCAAGTGCTGTTTGCCGGGGTCATTCATTCAAGGGATTGAGTGGCCAGCACTATGCCCGGCCGCCTTTGTCTCCCGAGTTGCGATGTTTACACATCGCACCAGGTACTTATTTTTTAGGCTGAGTCGACCTAGGGGATGCCTAAGACCACAAAGACAAAGATCTCCCGTGTAGCCTTAACAGACTGTTGGGGCAAGTGCTGTTTGCGAACACCTATAGAGGCCAACACGGCACACGAGGGGGTGAGTGGACAACACCACGCCCGACCGCCTTTGTCTCCCTAGTGGCGATGTTTACGCGCCGCACCAGGTACTAATTTTAAGCTGAGTCGACCTAGGGGAGGCCGAGGACCAGTTTAGCCATAACAGTCACTGGTGTTGGCCGTGAGCAGGAATCGAACTCGCGTCGCCCGATCCGTGGCGCCGCGCGATAACCGCTACGCTACCGCTCCCCCCACACACAGACACACCATAGACACCCACACACACCATAGACACACACACCATAGACACCCACACACACCATAGACACCCACACACACACCATAGACACCCACACACAATAGACACACACACACTATAGACACACACACACACCATAGACACACACACACCATAGACACCCACACACACACCATAGACACACACACACCATAGACACACACACTATAGACACACACACACACAATAGACATACACACTATAGACACCCACACACCATACACACACCATAGACACACACACAACACACACACCCACACACCATAGACACACACCATAGACACACACACACCATAGACACACACACTATAGACACACACTATAGACACCCACACACCATACACACACCATAGACACACACACAACACACACACCCACACACCATAGACACACACCATAGACACACACACACCATAGACACACACACTATAGACACACACTATAGACACCCACACACCATACACACACCATAGACACACACACAACACACACACCCACACACCATAGACACACACCATAGACACACACACACCATAGACACACACACTATATACACACACTATAGACACCCACACACCATACACACACCATAGACACACACACAACATACACACACACACAACACACACTATAGACACCCACACACCATAGACACACACACAACATACACACACACACCACACACACACACCATAGACACACACCTTAGACACACACACACACACCATAGACACACACCATAGACACACACACACCATAGACACACACACAACATACACACACACACCACACACACACACCATAGACACACACCATAGACACACACACACACCATAGACACACAACAATCACACACGGGGTTCTCAGCCCCCCCCCCCGTCCCCTCCTGCTCCCACTCCACTCGACGTCGCACTGAGCCCTCTCGTCCCGCGCGGCCGCCGGGCTCCGGGTATCGATTCATCCACAAATCGTTGCCTTCTTCTCTCCCAAGCGGCGTTTGGCAGAGAGGGGGCGTCAGAGAGAAGAGGGGAAAGAGAGAGGGAACGGAGCGGGATTGGGGGGGGTCGCCTGTACGTGCGCGCGTGTGCGCGCAAGAGCGAGCGAGCCGGGAGGATGAGAGAGCGAGAGATGGAGAGAGATGGAGAGACTGTGTAGAGGAGAGATGAACTGAGGCGCTCGCTCGGGTCTACCCCGCTCCTCCTCGTCACCCTCATTGCCCACCCCATCTCGTCGCTGCACCGAGGCGGTGGGGGGAGAGACGCGAGAAACATCGCCCGCTCTGCACTGGACGGTCGTGATAGGAGCGTGTGGTGGTGGTGGTAGGGGCTGCGGGTGCCTTGTGAACCAACGCACGGCTCTCAGCTCATCCCCTCCCCATGCCTGGTCAGCAGCATCAGCAGCAGCATCAGCAGCATCATCAGCAGCAGCGTCGTAGTCGTGGTGGTGGTGGTGGCGAGGGAGGCGCACGGGAGACTCGCGGCATCGCGAGCGTCGTGGCCAAGCCGGACTCGGGGGGAGCAGCAGCGGCACGGGGGGAGGAGGCGGGGGAGAGGGGGGCGAGTGAGCGAGAGAGTGGCGAGAGAGGGAGGCAGGGAGAGGGAGGGAGCGGGTGGTGCCAGACGAGATGTAATCGTTGGAGGCGGAGGAGGAGAGGGACGAGAGAGCGTGGTGGTGGTGGTGCCGATTCGTGCCGCGCACAGGTACAGTGCGAGAGCGTGCGGGATAGAGAGATGTAGTCTGCATGGGCCATGCGTGTGTCGGTGTGTGTGTCGGTGTGTGTGTTCTGTGCGGGAGCATGCTGCCTGCCCCTGCATGTGTCTGTATCCTGTGTGTACGTGTGAGAGAATGTGTGTGTGTATGAGAGAATGTGTGTGTGTCAGTGCGTGTCCATGTGTAAATGTACGTCGTGTCGGTGTTTGTGTGAATGTGATTTGTATGTGTGTCTGCTTGTATGTGTGTATGTAGGTGGTGTGTGTCTATATGTTATGCTACGTGTGTGAATGTGTGCATGTGTGCACTAGACTGAATAGAGGGAGCGGTGGTGCAGTGGTTCGCGCTACGCTGCGCTACGAACCCGCCGACCCGAGTTCGATTCCCGCTCACGGCCAACACCAGTGACGAGTACCTGAACAGGTCCTGGGCCTCCACTAGGTCGACTCAGCCTCAAATTAGTACCTGGTGTGGTGTGTAAACATCGCCACTGGGGAGACAAAGGCGGCCCGGCGTGGTGCTGGCCACCCACCCCCTCGTGTGCCGTGCCGGCCTTCATAGGTGCTTCTCGCTAACAGCACGTGTCCCTGTTCAGGCTACACGGAGGATCTTTGTCTTGTGCATCCCATTCAGGTAGACGAAGGTCCCATCAGTGCTGCACGGATCCATTAACCGTCACAACCACATCCGCCCATCCATCGATCCCTCCGTCTCTCTTAATATCTTCCCGATTGCCTCTCCCCTCGTGTCCATCCCGCGTGTCTATCCGCGTGTCCGTTCGTTCAGCGCTCTCTGTCCTTCCATTGCCTGTCCGTCCATCATCTACAAGTCCGTCCATCATCCGTCCGTCTGTCTGTCCGCCTGTGTTCTCGCCCCACGTGTGCGCGCGTCACCACCAGGCGGGCCATGTGAGAAGTCGCTCCCCTCCACTCCGAGGGCCCCTGGCGCTGCTCGCGGCCCCCGCGTCTGCATGGAGGGGACAGCCGGGGTCCTGGGGTCAGCGAGGGGGTCCCGCGCCCCCCACGGGACCCTCCGGTGGACGGGGTGGAGGCTGCCACCCCTGCCCCCCCTCATCCCCCTGATCTTCATCCCGGTCATCTCCGCCGCAGCCGCACTGAGCCGTGAGTCGCGGGGTTCCACGTCATGCGATGGTGGCGATGATGGCGATAGTGGTGATGATGGCGATGGTTGTGATGGTGGTGATGATGATAGCGATGGTGGTGATGGTGGTGATGATGATAGCGATGGTGGTGATGGTGGTGATAATGGTGATGGTGACGATGGTGGTGATGTTGCATCATATGTTCATACTACATAGAGTAACTACTTTAAACGGTGCAGTTTGTTACTGACCGCATGGCATGCAACATTGTACGTCGAACTCATGCTGCTTACAGGGGATTGGTGCTCAGCTCAGGCCTGAAGCGCCACGCGGCTCGCGGGACGTGTCTCTCGATCAGAGTTAACGCGTGTGTGGAATCGAGCGAGTTTATCATTAGTATACGAACTTGGGGACAGAGATGGCGATGCGAGGAGGGAATTGCAGAGCGGAGTAGTGGGAATGGAGATGCAGAAAGAGAAGGGAGGTGATCTGCAGTGTGGCGAGTGGGGCGGCTGAGTGGGTGCGACGTGCAAGCATCGCCGCTGGGGAGACAAAGGCGGCCGGGCGTCGTTTTGGCCACCTACCCGCTCGTGTGACGTACCGGCCTTCATAGGTGCTCGCTAACAGCACTTGCCCCAAAAGTCTGTTACGGCTATATGGGGGATCTTTGTTGCTTGTTTGTTGTGACCTGCAGTGTGGGAGTTGGGTGTGTGGGTGGCTGAGTGGGTGGGCGAGTGAGTTGTGTGAGTGGGTGGCTGAGTGGGTGGGTGAGTGAGTTGGGTGAGTGGGTGGCTGAGTGGGTGGGCGAGTGAGTTGTGTGAGTGGGTGGCTGAGTGGGTGGGCGAGTGAGTTGTGTGAGTGGGTGGCTGAGTGGGTGGGTGAGTGAGTTGGGTGAGTGGGTGGCTGAGTGGGTGGCTGAGTGGGTGGGCGAGTGAGTTGTGTGAGTGGGTGGCTGAGTGGGTGGGTGAGTGAGTTGGGTGAGTGAGTTGGGTGAGTGGGTGGCTGAGTGGGTGGGCGAGTGAGTTGGGTGTGTGGGTGGCTGAGTGGGTGGGCGAGTGAGTTGTGTGAGTGGGTGGCTGAGTGGGTGGGTGAGTGAGTTGGGTGAGTGGGTGGCTGAGTGGGTGGGCGAGTGAGTTGGGTGTGTGGGTGGCTGAGTGGGTGGGCGAGTGAGTTGTGTGAGTGGGTGGCTGAGTGGGTGGGTGAGTGAGTTGGGTGAGTGGGTGGCTGAGTGGGTGGGCGAGTGAGTTGTGTGAGTGGGTGGCTGAGTGGGTGGGTGAGTGAGTTGGGTGAGTGGGTGGCTGAGTGGGTGGGCGAGTGAGTTGTGTGAGTGGGTGGCTGAGTGGGTGGGTGAGTGAGTTGTGTGAGTGGGTGGCTGAGTGGGTGGGTGAGTGAGTTGGGTGAGTGGGTGGCTGAGTGGGTGGGCGAGTGAGTTGTGTGAGTGGGTGGCTGAGTGGGTGGGTGAGTGAGTTGGGTGAGTGAGTTGTATGAGTGGGTGGCTGAGTGTGTGGGCGAGTGAGTTGTGTGACACTGCAGTGTGGTGGTGCTGGTGGTGGATGAGCCGAGACGGTCACTGTCTGGTAGAGACGAAGTCCTCCACATGGCTGGAGGAATCGAGGAGTGAAGTCCACCATCTCTCTCTCTCTCATGTGGCACGTGCAGAGCAGCTAACAGATGCTTAACAATTGCTCGACGTGCAACTGGTCGCCACGTGCAACTGGTCGCCACGTGCAACTTGTTGCTTGCATTTTCTTTTGCACAAGAATGCAGAGCGCGGTAAATCTGGAGAGTTGATCCTACAGATTACAACTCCCCTTCCCAACCACGATACGGGCTCCGGGAAGGAGACTCCTTCCTTACACGGGGTCTCAGAGACCCCCCCTCACCCCCCCCCCTTTTTTTAAATTCCCGTATTCTTCGGATTGTAAGACGCTCCAGAAAGTAAGACGCACCCAATACTTGTGTCCTGCGTCAATAGAGTTACACAGATTTGGTCTCCATATCTCTCACACACACACACTGCCAACTATCGGAGTAAAACCTTCCCTCTAACACACGGCAGGAACACGTGCGTCTTATATATGATAGTTACAGCACTTTGTCACGCCACGTGTTTCGAGGCCTCTCCATGCTGTGTACGGCTATTGGGGGTTGTTTGACCATACTTCACCACGCTGGTCAGTACGGGTCGGTGAAGGCAAATTGGGGTTGGGTCGTGACCAGCTCAGAGAGGGCACTCGCCACTCAGCGTGAGCCCTGGCCTCGTGTCGAACTAAGTTGGCCTGCGCTTCTTAGATCACAGTCGCCTAACTACTGCAACAACAGCCGCCATTCGCCACTAAGTGGCGGTGACGTCACCACGGCGCTTGTGCCAGGCTAGGTGCACGTTGAGGCCACGTGAAGTGTCGAACGCCCGCTGGCAGGAGGTCACAGGGCAGACCCAGGTGCCACAGGTCGACTGAGATGATTGGCTGATGCACCACCTGTGCCCCCTACTGTGCCAACTTGCTGTGCCTTAGCCACCCGGCGCTCCGCCCGTTGTTGTGAGGCGTCGCTCCTCTGCCCTCCGTTGTTGTTGGAGGGCGACTGCCTCCAACTGCCCAGTAGCAGCGTCCTAACTACTGCACCACCACCACCACCCCCACCACCCCCACTACCACCCCCACCCCCACCACCACGGCCACCACCATCACCACCACCACCACCCCCACCACCACGGCCACCACCACGGCCACCACCATCACCATCACCACCACCACCACCACCACCACCACGGCCACCACCACCCCCACCATCACCACCACCACCACCCCCACCACCCCCACCACCACCACCACCACCCCCACCACCATCACCACCACCACTTTGTGGGTCTCATCAGCGCGTGTTTGGCTCTGGCTGCCACTCGGAGCCGTCTCATGGCTCGAGTTGGTTTCCATTGACTCGGCCTCACGTGACCCCCCCCCTCCCCCCCGTTCTGTGTAGCCTACACCGGCTGTTGGGGCAAGTGCTGTTAGCGAGCACCTATTAAGGTTGTTTCGGGCAGTGGCCCTTCTACACAGCACATAGACAGGTCAGTCTCGGCGCTGCCAAGAATGGCCATAATATTTTATAATGATCATGTACTGTGACTCGTTTTCCTTTGAAGGGCACATTGTTGTTATTGGCGAATGTGTTGCTGCTGTTGTTGTTGTTGATTGCGTACCGCTGCCAACGCAACAGCATCACAGCGCTCGTCACGGGGTTCTAGGGCGCCGCACGGACCTTGACACTGCGATGTGAGCCGTGCCTGGGAGGCGAACCTCTGCCCCACCGCTCCCCCAAACAACAGAATCAGACTCACACACACACTCACACACACTCTCACTCGCACTCTCACACACTCACACACACTCTCACACACTCTCACACTCACACACTCTCACACACTCACACACACACTCACACACACTCTCACACACTCTCACACACACTCACACACACACACACACTCTCACACACACTCACACACTCTCACACACACTCTCACACACACACACTCACACACACTCTCGCACTCACACTCTCCCACACACTCTCACACTCTCTCACACACTCTCACACACAATCTCACACACAATCTCACACACACTCTCACACACTCTCACACAAAGTTAACTTTTTTCAGATAGTTCGCTCATTTTGGTATTCTCCCAAGTCGCATATCCCAAGTCGCTATCATCAGGCAGGGGAAGGAGTTCTCGACTTGCCGGCACGCTCTGCAGGAGCTTCACAGAAGGGGACGACGCTGCTCTGTGGTCTTTATACCCCACTTGGTAATTTCCTGTCTATTTGTTTTCTCAATCAAATTTGTAAAATATTTGGACACTGACGCCTGTGCACACAGCGGGCCCATCTCTCTTATTCCCGAAGAACGTCCCTGTAACGATGCCCACGGCGTTAACAACACGACGTAACGCCCACGAAGTTAACAACATGACGTAACGCCCACGAAGTTAACAACATGACGTAACGCTCACGAAGTTAACAACATGACGTAACGCCCACGAAGTTAACAACATGACGTAACGCTCACGAAGTTAACAACATGACGTAACGCTCACGACGTGAACAACACGACGTAACGCCCACGAAGTTAACAACATGACGTAACGCCCACGAAGTTAACAACACGACGTAACGCTCACGAAGTTAACAACATGACGTAACGCCCACGAAGTTAACAACATGACGTAACGCTCACGAAGTTAACAACATGACGTAACGCTCACGAAGTTAACAACATGACGTAACGCCCACGAAGTTAACAACACGACGTAACGCTCACGAAGTTAACAACATGACGTAACGCTCACGAAGTTAACAACATGACGTAACGCTCACGAAGTTAACAACATGACGTAACGCCCACGAAGTTAACAACATGACGTAACGCTCACGAAGTTAACAACATGACGTAACGCCCACGAAGTTAACAACATGACGTAACGCTCACGAAGTTAACAACACGACGTAACGCTCACGAAGTTAACAACATGACGTAACGCTCACGAAGTTAACAACACGACGTAACGCTCACGAAGTTAACAACATGACGTAACGCCCACGAAGTTAACAACACGACGTAACGCTCACGACGTGAACAACACGACGTAACGCTCACGAAGTTAACAACACGGCGTTAACAACACGACGTATAGCCCAGGGCGCTAACATCACGACGTAACGTCTACGGCGTTAACCAGGAGGAGCCGCGAGGATTCGAACCGCAGAAACCTCCGCCACCAAGTGGCCCAGTCAGTCCGAGCAAGACGATTTCCATGCCTCGCCTTTAAATATTAACAGCGCGCCGCGTGCCGAGCAGCAGCCAGCCGCAACCATTCCGACACTCAACACCGACGCAGTCCCCCCCCCACCCCCCTCGCTCTCTCCCCCCGCAACTGGCACGATTTGTAAGCAGCTGCTCCGCTTCACACGCCGGCATCCCCAGCCAAGACCCACCCCCCCATCCCGTGCCAGTCCACTGCTGGATGAGGTCATCCTCTCGCCCACGCCGTGTCGATCAATCGCGTTGGACGATTTGGTGGTTTGACCATACTTCACCACGCTGGTCCAGTGCCGGTTGGTGAAGCGTGGTGGGGAGGGGACGGCACTGCCGGGGTTGTGTGTGTGTGTGGTGTCGCTCGACACTGATGTTCGCTGTGGCAGGGAATCGAACTAGGGTCACGGGATCACCGCTGAAGCACCGCTACCAAGGGGTTGTAGTAGTGATATAAAATACCCGGAATATGTAAACTGGAGGAATCCGATGAGCTCTATTTCACAGATGTCCAGTGTAAACCATGACAGCCCCTGTGTCAATCCACTGCAGGGTGAAGGCCGCCTCCCCACGCAGTGCGATCACGTGGTCTGACCATACTTCACCACTCTAGTCATCAATGTGGGGTTGTGGTTTTGTCTTCATGATGCACTGCCCTGTGTTGCCCGCCACGTGACCCCGCAGCCTGTGGCACCTGTGATACCCACGTGGACACAGTTCCAGCGCACGGGCACGGCTCTCCACGCTCCTCCCACGCGGAGCGCTGCCGCGTTGATTGGTCAAACATCGCCATGCAACAGGAGCTGCGTTTCATTTCAGCCTTTGGAATTATTTTATGTTAGCCACGACACATCCATCTCGCCTTATTTTGTTCTCATACACACACACTGTATAAACCTGTTCATGGGATTATGGGGCACAATAACACAGGATAATTGTGGATAAGCGTGCATGTTGTACTCTAGTGGTAGTGCCTTACGCCGATAATGCCGACTCCCAAGTCAGCCGAAGAGCAGCGTTCCGGGAGAATATCGTGAGAGAACTCAAGCCCTGAGCAGGACCCTCCTGAAAGAGAGTCTGAGACACAATGAGACCTTCGTGGGTGAGCAGTGGAGGGCATTGTAACTGATTATTATTGTTGTTATTACTACTTCTGTGTTGTTATTATTGTTGATGTCACTACTATTGTTGATGTAATGTATTGGGGGTGGAGGTGGGGTCGGGATGAGATTCCTAGACTGGATGAGGCGGATCCACGCGCTCTGTAATAAATCACGGGGCGCTCATTAAAATAGTGGAGGCGTAGGGAGTCAAGGAGGAGGGGGAGAGAGCGAGGGGAGAGTGAGGGGAGAGCGAGGATGCTGGCTGAGACACTGCCCGAGGTGCGGGGTATAAGTCACATCACACTCGCCATTCTCACCACTTCCACCACGACAACAACCACTATCATCGCCATCATCGTCCTCACTCATGGCTGTGATGCACGCGGTGGGTGAGTGAATGAAAAGAGCATTCGAGTGCTCGCGGTCGTGAGTGAGTGGGTTCTAGAAGGAGCGAGTGAGGGAGGAAACGAGCGATCGAGCGAGGAGTGACTTGATTGAGGAAGGACAGCGAGTCTGAAGGAATGAATGAGTCTGGAGAAGAGTGAGCGAGTGAGTGACTGGGTAAGGGAGCAACTGAGCGAGTGAAGAGATGAGTGGGTGAATTGAGTAAATTAATACAATGGAGTGAATGAGTTCGTGAGAGCGATGAGAGATTTAGAGAGCAGGCAGAGCAGGTGAATGAGTGAGTGAGCGAGCGAGGGAGCGAGTGATGTAGCGATTGTGTGAGTGCGGGAATGAGTTACAAGGGGAGGTCACTGTGGGGAGAATGGAGTTCAATGTAATCTCCTCTTCTTCACGTGACCTACTTTATGCTATTAACTTCACAGAGCCATCGATTACAACAGCGGTCCTGATCTACACAGAGGAGTCTCGCCGAGTCTATGACATCTATTTGCGCGAGAGTCCTGCTTGGGACAGTCTGTCCAGCTCCCTTGTCGAAGTACATCACCCGTCTCAGGCGGGAATAAACCATAAAGCTTGGGGAAAAACCCAAGCGCATATACGAGGATTGCAGTTGCTGCGGGACGAGACTCAGGGCGGCGTGGCATCCAGGGGGAGGTAACGCGCCTGAGAGGGCATCCGGCGTGGTGTCTGCTCGCACTGCGGGTGCCAGGTGGGTTGCTCCATCCAAGGGATTCTTTTTCAGCACAGCTGGTCGGTTCGAAGCAGGTGGCACTTGACGAGAGGTAGTCACATCCGCAGCGAGAGGCACCCTGGACGTGGTGGGCCGGGACCCGGGTGAAGTTGAAGGGCCCTGGTGGTTGGTGGTCGTGGTGGCGATGAGCCTGTGAGAGTGGTTGGCCACGTACGGTGCGAAAGAAGTTAAACATATATTCGTGTCACCTGCGTAACAATGGGAAGATCTAACGCCGGCTGGCGATGGTAGTGGGGTTGGGGTTGGTGGTGGGGTTGGTGGTGGTAGTGATGGAAGGGGAGGTGGTCGCGATGGTGATGGTAGGGGCTGTGTCGGTGGTGGCTGTGATGATGGAGGCGATGGTGGTAATGAGATTTGAGAGCAAGCCTGTGAGAGATGGCGATGACGGCTTTGGGGAGGTCTCGATCCAGCAGTGGATTGGTCAAAACTGATGGTGTTGGGAGAGGGCAGAGAGAGAGAGAATGCGAGAGTGAGGGCGAGCGAGGCGGCTGCAGTAGCCCAGGCTTGCGTGAAGGAGGAGATGGAGCTGGTGGTGGTGGCCGATTGGCTTCTCAGAAGCGAAACGTTGACTCGTGGGTTCTCTTCGTCGCCGCTTCTCAGCACCGACGACAATTGACCCTGAAGGTTCAATTGCCGTGGCCGCGTTCGCCGAGTGCGTGCGCGGAGTGCGCGAGACCACGGGGCAGTGCCAGCGGCGGTGCGGCCTTCACCGCGATTGACCCACACGGCTGCACACATTGCACGGAGTGTGCAAGATCACATTGATGGGGAGGGGCGCGGGGGGGTAGAGGGGGGAAGGAGGAGGAGGGGGGCCACAGTGGTGAGCGCATCGCAATATCAATATTCTCCCGGACCTCCCGAGTTCGATTCCCGGCCACCAACAGCAGTGGCGCTTGATATCTGAAGCGGTCTTGGGGCGCGCCTCTCAACCAACCCGAGCTGGACAATGTTGTGAAGTTTGGGCAAACGGCACTCGATGTATTGCTGCATGGCGAGCCCGGGAGAGATGGCAGCAGCGGCTCTGGGAGAGGGGAGGAGGGAGAATGTTCCAGCAGTGGATCGATCAAGGCTAATAATCACGTGCTGTTTGTATCTATAATAGATGTCGTTTGCTGAAATTTTATCTTCTCATTAATAAACAAAATTCCATCATTTATTTAGCGGCCCTCCTGTTTGTCTCGAGATGATTGGTCCGGACATCCTTAATTGGCACGTGGGGAGGTTGACGCGGATCGCGTAATTGTTCATTACGGGTGATTATCAATAACGCGCGCGCCGCCGCGTGTCTGCCCGCATAGCCGGGTTCGAGGGGACACGCGGGCTGCCGTCACGAGGCTGTCGGTAGAAAGCGAGCAGCAGTTTCGCGTACAGCATAGCACTCAGATATAGCAGGTACACGTTCACACACACGCACAACATATTACACACAGACCGAGACACACACAAACATATATTTTCTCACTTTGGTCCGATGCAGAAGTAGAGCGATACTGTCTTATGATCACTCATTCATACACGTACACATGCGCACATGCCTGCATCTATTTCTTCGCTTTGATCTCATCCAGCTGTGGATAAACATGAGCACGCATACACACACACGTGCTGGGTGCCTCCGTGCTCATATCCATGCATCCATATCCATGCATAAGCACGTGCATTCATACACACGTGGACATGAGCACGTACACACACACACCTGCAAGGTATGCATGTACACGTACACACACACACGTGCTGGGTGTAGACACACACACACGTGCTGGGTGTAGACACACACGTGCTGGGTGTAGACACACACACACGAGCTGGGTGTAGACACACACACGTGCTGGGTGTAGACACACACACACGTGCTGGATGTAGACACACACGTGCTGGGTGTAGACACACACACACACGAGCTGGGTGTAGACACACACACACGAGCTGGGTGTAGACACACACACGTGCTGGATGTAGACACACACACACGTGCTGGGTGTAGACACACACGTGCTGGGTGTAGACACACACACACGAGCTGGGTGTAGACACACACACGTGCTGGATGTAGACACACACGTGCTGGGTGTAGACACACACACACGTGCTGGATGTAGACACACACGTGCTGGGTGTAGACACACACACGAGCTGGGTGTAGACACACACACGAGCTGGGTGTAGACACACACGTGCTGGGTGTAGACACACACACGAGCTGGGTGTAGACACACACACACGAGCTGGGTGTAGACACACACGTGCTGGGTGTAGACACACACACGTGATGGGTGTAGACACACGTGCTGGGTGTAGACACACACACGTGCTGGGTGTAGACACACACACACGTGCTGGGTGTAGACACACACACACGAGCTGGGTGTAGACACACACACGTGCTGGGTGTAGACACACACACACGTGCTGGGTGTAGACACACACACGAGCTGGGTGTAGACACACACGTGCTGGGTGTAGACACACACACACGTGCTGGGTGTAGACACACACACGTGCTGGGTGTAGACACACACACGAGCTGGGTGTAGACACACACGTGCTGGGTGTAGACACACACACACGTGCTGGGTGTAGACACACACACGTGCTGGGTGTACACACACGTGCTGGGTGTAGACACACACACGTGCTGGGTGTAGACACACACGTGCTGGGTGTAGACACACACACGTGCTGGGTGTAGACACACACGTGCTGGGTGTACACACACGTGCTGGGTGTAGACACACACGTGCTGGGTGTAGACACACACACGTGATGGGTGTAGACACACACACGTGCTGGGTGTAGACACACACACACGTGCTGGGTGTAGACACACACACGAGCTGGGTGTAGACACACACGTGCTGGGTGTAGACACACACACACGTGCTGGGTGTAGACACACACACGTGCTGGGTGTAGACACACACACGAGCTGGGTGTAGACACACACGTGCTGGGTGTAGACACACACACACGTGCTGGGTGTAGACACACACACGTGCTGGGTGTAGACACACACACGTGCTGGGTGTACACACACGTGCTGGGTGTAGACACACACACGTGCTGGGTGTAGACACACACGTGCTGGGTGTAGACACACACACGTGCTGGGTGTAGACACACACACGTGCTGGGTGTAGACACACACACGTGCTGGGTGTAGACACACACGTGCTGGGTGTAGACACACACACACACGAGCTGGGTGTAGACACACACACGTGCTGGGTGTAGACACACACACGTGCTGGGTGTAGACACACACACGTGCTGGGTGTAGACACACACGTGCTGGGTGTAGACACACACACGAGCTGGGTGTAGACACACACACGAGCTGGATGTAGACACACACACGTGCTGGGTGTAGACACACACACGTGCTGGGTGTAGACACACACGAGCTGGGTGTAGACACACACACGTGCTGGGTGTAGACACACACACGTGCTGGGTGTAGACACACACGAGCTGGGTGTAGACACACACACACGAGCTGGATGTAGACACACACACGTGCTGGGTGTAGACACACACACATGAGCTGGGTGTAGACACACTCGTGCTGGGTGTAGACACACACACATGAGCTGGGTGTAGACACACACGTGCTGGGTGTAGACACACACACGTGCTGGGTGTAGACACACACACACACGAGCTGGGTGTAGACACACGTGCTGGGTGTAGACACACTCGTGCTGGGTGTAGACACACACACGAGCTGGGTGTAGACACACACACGTGCTGGGTGTAGACACACACACGTGCTGGGTGTAGACACACACACGTGCTGGGTGTAGACACACACACGTGCTGGGTGTAGACACACACACGTGCTGGGTGTAGACACACACGTGCTGGGTGTAGACACACACACGTGCTGGGTGTAGACACACACACGTGCTGGGTGTAGACACACACACACACGAGCTGGGTGTAGACACACGTGCTGGGTGTAGACACACACACGTGCTGGGTGTAGACACACACACACGAGCTGGGTGTAGACACACGTGCTGGGTGTAGACACACACACGTGCTGGGTGTAGACACACACACACGAGCTGGGTGTAGACACACACACACACGAGCTGGGTGTAGACACACACGTGCTGGGTGGAGACACACACACACATGTGCTAGGTGTAGACACACATACACGTGCTGGGTGTAGACACACACACACACGTGCTGGGTGTAGACACACATACACGAGCTGGGTGTAGACACACACACACACGTGCTGGGTGTAGACACACACACGTGCTGGGTGTAGACACACACACACGTGCATGCACACACAGTGCCACACTGCCCTTCAAGGCTCGGTTGGCTTATTCACCGACGCCATCCGCTTACTAATCAGCTCACTAATTGAGGCTCACTCACTCAACCTTCCTCCCAGTCGGGCGCGTGTGTGGCAATTCGGATGGGTGTGTGTCCTGGACATCCCCTAGGTCAACTCGGCCTCAAATGTATACCTGGTGCAATGTGTAAAATACCGTCACTGGAGAGACAAAGGTGGTCGAGCGTGGCGCTGGGCCACCCATCTGTTCGTGTGCCGTGCCGGCCTTCATAGGTGCCCGCTAACAGCACTTGCCTCAGCACTTCATGTAGGCTAGACGGGGGATCTTGCTATTTGTGTACACAGTGTGTGCGTGCATCTGCTTCCGTGCGTGTCAGTCTGGTCAGGCTCTACGTGGGATCTTTCTCTGTCTGTGTGTGTGTCACATTCCTGCACGGCTTATTATCTCAATGAATATTTTCCGGATCGCTGGGAGCTTAGAGCAGACGGACGCGTGGCTGGCAGCCACGGCCGAGGGGACATGTATACTGGACGTGGCGTGCCGAACAGACCCGGCTCGAATGAAGCTCTGGTGGCGGCCGCGGCGGTGTTGGTGAGGGCTTTAGGAGGCGAGCGCACGGAAGGGCCGAAGCCACCGCGGGGATGGGTGGCGGTGGGAAGGGATGTCGGCGGGTCTCAGAGCAAAGCCCCTGGAGGTGACCGAGTGTCCGTCTGCCGTCTGTCCAGCGGCTGGATTGTCTCGCAGAGGGAAGGGAGCGATATCGGGGCCGTGATGGCATCGGCTGCGTTGGCCGCGGTGGCTTCTTGACTTTGACAGCGGCCACTGCGTTCGCGGCCAGTGAATCGTGGAGCTGATATCACTCGGGTCGTGGTGGCAGCTTCGGCGCCACGAGCAGCGTGGGGGGGGGGTGATGGATGGGTGGTGGGGCAGGGGGTGAGGGGCGGGGCGGGGTGGATCCTCACCAGCCTCGCCTGGCTCTGTCAATCCTATTACCAGTGCGTAATCGCGACTGGCAAGCAGCAGCAGCATCATCAGCATCATCAGCAACATCATCATTACGAGTAGCATCATTAGCATCATCACCACAAGCAGCAGTAACATCATCATGTTTTGCATCTGCATTTTTCACCGCAGCAGTAGCATCATAATTCGCAGCATCAGCAGCAGTAGCATCATAATTCGCAGCATCAGCAGTAGTAGCATCATTACTCTAATTATTAGCAGCAGTTATAGCAATCATCGTCCATATGACCATCAGCAGCAGCAACATCATCATCAGCAGCATCATCAGCAGCATCATCATCATCAGCAGCAACAGCAGCAGCATCATCATCATCAGCAGCAGCAGCATCGTGCACAATCCCGGGCGAGAGTGAATGGCGGATGATCGAAGACACGGTCTCCGGACGCGATTATAAATAATTGGGTATCAATAGCCTCAGCTGCCAGTGGTGCATTACAACTGTGTTAAATAATGATCATCATCATCACCATCATCGCCATCAGTAATTGAACACAGAGGCAAAGGCACGTCTCGCTGTCTCTCACGGAGACCGCTCATGCCCACAGATGTGCTCTGGTAGAGAGGACTGCTGCTGCGAGCGAGTGCCCAATGCCTCTTATACAGATTCACGTATGCCCAGCCGCCTTTGTCTCCCCATTGCTGTTGTTGTGTGCATGTGCGCGTGTGCATGTGCGCGTGTGCATGTGCGCGTGTGAATGTGCCCTCGTGAGTGTGCGTGTGTGCCTCTGAGTGTGTGTCTGTGCGCTTGCTTCTGAGTGTGTGTAAGAGTGTGTGCCTGTGTGTGTCTGTGCCTGTGTGCGTAGTGGGGAGCGGTAGTGTAGCGGTTAGCGCCCTGCGCTATGAACCCGGCGACCCGAGTTCGATTTCCGCTCACGGTCAACACCAGTGACGATTATCTGAACCGGTCATGGGCCTCACCTAGGTCAACTCAGCCTCAAATGAATACCCGGTCCTGGCCACGCAAACCTCCTCTCGCGTGTTAATACTCCGGCCTTAATAGGTGCTCGCTAACAGCTCTTGCCCCAGCAGTATATACGCGCGCTAAACGGGTTAGCTGTGTCTTTGTTTTAGAACTGTTGACGTAACGCGAATGCGTGGCGCGCGCGGCATGCGCAGACTGTGAATCAGCCTCGCGTGTTGGGGTGGGGGGTGAAGAGGGGGGGGGGTTTGTGGTGATGCAGCGATGGTGTATTAGGGGGCCCAGGTCTTAGGAATACATCTTCATCATACACCCCCCCACACACACACACCACTACCACGCACTCTCTCTTCCCCTCGCCTCTGCTCCAGCTCATCTCCCCGCTCCCTCTCTCTCCCCCGCGTCTCGCATCCCATCGTTCTATCTCTCCCACCATCACCCCATCACTCCATCTCCTCTCCCATCACTCCATCACTCCATCTCGTGCCCTCCGCGCATCTCAAGCGCCGAGTCTCAGCGCCTCCTTCAATCGAGCCGCGTGTTCTGCGCTGTCCGAGCGATCGAGGCGAGAATCGGCTAATTACACGGCGAGAAATGATCACGTGGGGGGGGGGGGTCACAGCTCTTGTGGAACAGCAGAGTAGAGCGAGGGACCTCCCGGCCCCGGTGATGGATTTATCGAAACACGCGGCCCTCATTCCGCGTATAACTCGAGATCTAAACAACTGCAAGGAATAACAGCAACGGCCAGACAAACATATATATACACATCAGATAAATCTATTTCCGTTTTTAGAAATGCGAATTCGCTTGTTTTCATTTAGAGAGCGTGACCGGACCTCCACGCGCACACAGACACACAGACGCACACGGACGCACCCACACACACGCACACACACACGCACACACACACGCACACGGACGCACACACACGCAGATATACACACAGACACACACGCACACACACACGCACACACACGCGCACAGCAGATATACAGACACACACAGACACGTATACACAGATATACGAAAAAAATATCCCCCGTATAGCCTTAATAGATTGTTGGGGCAAGTGCTGTTAGCGAGCACCTATGAAGGCCGGCACGGCACACGATGGGGTTGGTGGCCAGCACCACGCCCGGCCGCCTTTGTCTCCCCGGTGGCGATGTTTACACACCGCATACCAGGTACTCATTTGAGGCTGAGTCGACCTAGGGGAGGCCCCAGACCGATTCAGATAATCGTCAGCGGTGTTGACCGTGAGCGGGAATCGAACTCGGGCCGCCAGGTTCGTAGCGCAACGCGTTAACCACCGCTCCACACACTACACACACACACACACGCAGATATACACACACACGCAGATATACACATACACGGAGATATACACACACGCAGATATACACACAGACACACACGCACACACACACACGCAGATATACACACAGACACACACGCACACACACACACGCAGATATACACACAGACACACACGCACACACACACACACACGCAGATATACACACAGACACACACGCACACACACACACACGCATAGATACACACAGACACACACGCACACACACACACACGCTGATATACAGACACACATACGCACACACACACGCAGATATACAAAGACACACACACGCACACACACAGACACACACGCAGATATACAGACACACACACGCACACACACACGCAGATATACAAAGACACGCACACACACAGACACACACGCACACACACAGACGCACACACACAGACACACACGCACACACACACGCACACACAGACACACACGCACACACACAGACGCACACACACACGCACACACACACACAGACACACAGACACACACACACACAGACACACAGACACACACACACACAGACACACACACACACAGACACACACGCACTCGTGTTATGCAGCTCGCGTCGCCCCTTGTCCTCGCTTGGCTGCCGAACACCGCGGCCGTGTTCCTTGAGGGCCCGGCTGGACGCACGCGCTCAGAGGGAGGGGGGGGGGCGAGTGGCGTCGTCCTCTGAGTTCGCTCCGTGATGACGCCGCGTTCACAGCGAGTCCAGACTCGCCACGCCGCGGGGGGCCGGGGGGGGGGCTCTCCCCCCCCTCCAACTCCGCTTTCTATTCCCTCCTCATTCTACTCCTACTCGCATCTCGTCATCCTCCTTCGCCACACCATCCCTCCTCCTGCTCCGCCAACTCTTTCATCCTCCACCCACTCTTCTACCTCCTCATCTGACTACTTCTCACTCCTCCTCCCACGATCTCCTCCTCCTCCTTCGCCACCTCTTCCTTCCCTCACCACCTCTCCTCCTCCGAAACGATCCCAAACCCTGCCTCCCCGACTCCTCGGCGCGGGAGAGCTTCAAATCTCGCGGCGCTGCTCCGAACAAGTGGGGAAGGAGAGCGCAGGGAGAGCGTGTGCTTGCGGAGATGTTGTGGAGAGAGGGAGAGAGTTCGTGGAGAGTGCAGGGAGAGTGCAGGGAGAGTGCAGGGAGAGTGCAGGGAGAGAACTCCTGACTCCTCACTCTTCACTCTCCTGGTGTGCGCCGCGCTCCGCTGCCCACGAGTCGCGCCGCGCCCTGGCAACGTCCAACACCGAGGGGGGCTCCCGCAGGCACAGACAAAGCTCCCCCGTGTAGCCCCGCACAGACTGTGACAGCGAGCTGCTATTAGGTGGTGGCGGGGTGGTGGTGGCCAACCGCCCGCTAAAGGCTATATGGGGAATCTGTGTCTTTGTTTTGTGTTTAGGATTTAAAATGCACCTAGCCTGGCACAAGCACCGTGGTGACGAAAGACGATTGCCTGTTGTTGTGTGCGGGGATTGGTAGTGTATTTGTGTGAATGTAACACTCAGTGGACAGTGATCGTGTAGGCAGTGTGTGTGTCAGAGAGAGTACAGGGAGAGTGTGGGGAGAGTGTGTTTGGAGAGTGTGTGTGAGAGAGAGTACAGGAAGAGTGTGGAGAGAGAGAGAGAGTGTTTGTAGAGAGTGTGAGGGTATGTGAGAGTGTGTGAGAGTGTGTTAGAGTGTGGAGAGAGTGTGTGTGAGAGTGTGGAGAGAGTGTGGAGAGAGTGTGTGTGAGAGAGAGTACAGGGAGAGTGTGGAGAGAGTGTGTTTGTAGAGAGAGCATTAGCTGAGAGTCCAGAGGACACTGGGTGGAGAGAATTCGACGAGAGAGTGTGGGGAAAGCGCGTGAGTGTAGGGGGGAGAGTGCAGTGAGACCGTATAGGGGGGAGTGTGGACAGAGTACAGAGTGAGAGAGAGTTGCAGGGAGAGAGTGCAGGGAGAGTGGTCAGTAGAGCGCTACTATGGCGGGCTGAACCAAACATCCCTGGACACGTCGCCTCGTCTCATCTGTTGTCAGCCACGCTCACATTTTCGCGAAATAAATCTCCGCCAAACTCTCCCCGATTTGTATCCCGCGCGTGGTCACGGCTCGAGGAGCCCATCCGGACATCCCGGGGAGCGAGTGAGCGCACGGCACCCGCCCCCTCCACCCCGAGCGCAGCGTGTCGCCAGGACCCGCGGGCCCCGGCTGCGACCTCGCCACCTGCGTGCCGCGCGCTCACGTGCGACGCGCTCACGTGCGACGCGACGCGCTCACGTGCGGCGCATGGTGCTCACGTGCGGCGCATGGTGCTCACGTGCGACGCGACGCGCTCACGTGCGACGCGACGCGCTCACGTGCGACGCGCTCACGTGGCGCATCGCGCTCACGTGCGGCGCATGGCGCTCACGTGCGACGCGACGCGCTCACGTGCGACGCGCTCACGTGGCGCATCGCGCTCACGTGGCGCATCGCGCTCACGTGCGGCGCATGGCGCTCACGTGCGACGCGACGCGCTCACGTGCGACGCGCTCACGTGCGACGCATCGCGCTCACGTGCGGCGCATGGCGCTCACGTGCGACGCGACGCACTCACGTGCGACGCGCTCACGTGGCGCATCGCGCTCACGTGCGGCGCATGGCGCTCACGTGCGACGCGACGCGCTCACGTGCGACGCGCTCACGTGCGACGCATCGCGCTCACGTGCGGCGCATCGCGCTCACGTGCGACGCGACGCGCTCACGCGTGGCGCATCGTGCTCACGGCCGGGATTGAGCCAAGTTCACAAGCGCAGAGAGCAGCCTCATGTGTCAGGGTGTCTGTCCGTGCGTGCGAGTCAACGAGTGACCTTATCTCCCGGCGCGGCAGCGTGGGGCGAGTTTTTCAAATCTCCCCCCCATCCCACCACCGCCGCTTCTGTCCACAAATGTAGATCGGCAGGGCGCGTCTGGTGGCTTAACGTGTGAGCACTCCCACCTCTTCCAACAACGCGTCTGGCCAGCGTGGGAAGAGTAGGCCAAACACCGTCTCGGCGGGGGAGCTCTTCAGCGCCCCCCCCTCTAGCGGAGGCCTTCCCACCAGCAGTAGCGCGAGCAGGCGCTTGCAGGGCCGCGCCTGTACCCCGCTGAGAACTAAACACTCACGGTCGAATCGGGTGACCGGGGTACCGCTTCCACTTTATACACTGGGGCCAGAAGCGACGGTCGTCATGACGTATCACCCAAGTCGACCTCGACGTGGATACAAACTCGTGCCCTTGACGTCGCGCGACCAAACCCGCTAATGCCGCCACTCCAGCGCACAGCGCCTCGTGCCGCCCGCGTGTTTGCAATCCGCGCCGTGGATTACAGAGATATCCAGCAGCGCCGAGAGGTCGCCGGTCTTAGCGCTCTGTTTGCACAGCACTTGTGGTACGTGGAGAGATGTCTCGCACCCCCCTCTCTCCTCTGTCATCATCATCATCATCGCCCCCCCCCACCCTCCGTGTTGTTTTAGCTGGCGGATGCGACGCGTAAAGAACGGGGCTTAATTTATCGGCAAATATTTTACTGTGTACACGGGAGCGGGTGCGCACATTGAGTGGTGGCGGTAGCCACAGCGAAAGGCGTGATGGATGTGGTGCGCTGGGAGACTGGAGTGGACTGGGTGGCATGTGACTGGCGGTAGCTACAGGCGCAGCGAGAAGTATTCTCGATGTTGTGAACCGGGTGGCGAAATCTTTTTTTCGTCGTAGGTGGCACGTGGACGAGTAACAGTAGCGAGAGGGAAACCTGATGCGGTGCGCCGGTTGGGGAAATATTGAGAGAGGTGAAGCCCTACGGAGGAGGGAACCAAGGCAGGGGGGCGAATGAAGCTGCCCTCTCCTCCTCCACCTCTTCTCTATTTCTTTCTCCTTCCTCTTAGCCAGTGGCCGGGCGAGGTTGGCACTGGCCCTGGTTAAAACAATGAAACAGGGGTGCGGGGGGTGCCCTGTCCAACTTCCCCCTCTGCATCGCCCGGCGCCTCTACCGCTCTGGCCCGTGGGCCACGCCTCAGTTACACTGCCTGCACACGCAGTTAGCTATGCCATTCGCTAAACCCTTGGGTAGCCTTAGTCTGGCTATGTGACCCTCTTGAATCAACACTGAACCATTGGGTAGCCTTAGTCTGGCTCTATGGCTCTCTTGAATTAACACTGAACCCTTGGGTAGCCTTAGTCTGGCTCTATGAGCCTCTTGAATTAACACTGAACCCTTGGGTAGCCTTAGTCTGGCTCTATGAGCCTCTTGAATTAAGACTGGTCCCTTGGGTATCCTTAGTCTGGCTCTATGAGGCTCTTGCATCAACACTGAATCCTTAGGTAGCCTTAGTCTGGCTCTATGAGCCACCGCGATGAACAATGAAGCCGGTGGCATTGCTTGGTTTGCATGGGCCCAGTTAAATATTATTTTCTCCCTCCCCACTCTGTTATTTCTCCTCTCTCGTGCACCCTCGAGCCATGGGGAGCTCACCCAGCAGACAGCCTTGTAGGTGGGGTTTGTGGATCAGGCAGAGATGGAGCATCTCCGCTATAGTGCCTCCCTCCTGCCTCCCGTACAATGGCAATCCCTGCTG